>NC_051075.1:485000-1085000 GCF_004664715.2 Peromyscus leucopus
TGTTAGAATGATTTCTATCTCCCCAGGCAACCTTTCATTAATAACTTAGAAACTGGGATATTTTATATATGCAGTACCAAGATGTTCTAATGAGAAACTCAGTTTTTCTCATTTTTCTCACATACTTCCACAAACCAATCCATTAGCAGCTGTTGGATTCTCCACCAAAATATTTGAAATTGCCCACTGTCTGTGCTCCGCCTCCAGTTTTCCCTCTGCAGCCTTGCTGGGGATTGAACTAGGGACCTGTACTAGCTAGGTAGGTGTTCTACCACTGAGCTACCCTTTCACTAAACTGAGCCTCCCCCTGGGCCACTGCAACCATTGCCTAAACTATCTATTTATTCCTGTTCTTCTTCCTCTCCTACATTACTCTCCATAGAAGAGCTGGGATCATTTTTAAAATATTATGCTCCTAGTTTTATTCAATTGCTTCGTAACCACTTAAAATTCAACCCTTTACCATGATTCTCAAATTCACGAACAAGGTAACTTGTGTTTTCCTTCCCTTCTCAACTGAGGGCTCTCCCTCTTGCTAACTAGATCACAGATATTTGGCCTTCTCTACATCTTCTTACCATTTCAAAACACCTTTCCCTGGCACTCTCTGAAATTTCTACTCCATAAGCACCTATTTTATTAAAGTACTCACCACAATTTGTAAGCGGTTTTTTTTTTTTTTTTTTTAAAGAAAACAACCTGCCTGCCCCTTTTGATAGAATGTAAACTCGAAGGCAAGGACGCAGTCCTATTGTTTACCAGCTCATCATTCTATCTCCAAGCCTACGAGTATCTGCAGGCAATTATATAATCAAGTAGTTATTTGAGGGCTGAGGGCATCTCTGTCAACTCTTACAAGAAAAAGCCTTTTCCTCCTGCTTGTCGGAAGCACTCAAAGCCAAGTGCACTCATTCAATAACTAAGAACAAGAAAACGAAGCCCGCAGAAAAAAACTTTGAAGCCACTATTACTTGGAATATGCGATGGAAATGTCTTGATGTTTAATTTTTTTTTTTATTTCCCCAAAAGATGCGAAAGGGCAAGGCCGAAGGGCGGGACATGCTTTGGGTTTAGAAAAGATGCTCCGCTTAAAACTTCGAAAACTATACCCGACTCTTTTCTCTAGCCTCTAGTTCGTGAAAACCCAAAGAGACAATAACCACAGAGGGTGACCACTGCAGCAGCTACCCGAAGCTGAGAGGCAGCAGGAAGTCTCCAACCCACTCTCTCTCAGCGTCCGGACGCTTCTCCAATTCCGAAAGTGGGATCCACCCGCTTATTTCCTCAGCACAAAGTGCAGAGCAACCGGAATGAGAAGGAAAAAAAAAGAAAGAAAGAAAGAACTGGCACCATCCCGTTCCCAACAAGCCTGCGCGGAGCAGTGTCCGCAAAGCGAGCTCAGCAGCACCGCAGAAGCAGTGCTGCCGGTCTCGAGGATGGAGGCACCGCTCCGAAAGGTAGGCCGGGGAGCAGGAGGCCCAGCCCGGGACCGGGTCTGTAAGCTTGCTTCCTCTCCGCCACGTCCCGGCGCAGTGGGGCAAGAGTAGCCCCTTGTGCCAGCTGGGAGAGCAGTCCCACACGAACCAAGGGGGCACGAAACCAGGACCCCCGCTGCCTCCGCCTCCTTACCAGTGTGATCCATGATTCGGCTCGCAGGGCACAGTGGGAGCGGAAGTGAGTCGCTCCAGAGTCGCATCGAGCGCGTGCGCTCTACCTTCCGGAGCCCAAAGGCGGAAGTGCGCTCGGGTCGCTTGCATGGGCTTCCCTCCCTCGCCGCCGCTGCCGCCCGGCTCCGGTGAGGGAGTCAGCCATAGCCAGAACTGAGGCAGAACGAGTAGGGACGCGAGGACTTCGGTGTCGAGACTGATAATGCTCCCTGGAGGAGGCAGCCTTCAGCAGTATGAAGGACACCTATTGCTGTTGGAAAGCAATAGGAACCGGAGGGAAGCGCGGCGGGCAGGTAAGCCGCTGCCCGCCCCCGAGGCGCGAGGCCTTCTGGGACTTGTAGTCTTGCCGATGCCGGGCGGCCCAGAGCGCAGGCTCAGCCGTTGGGCTGGTCCCACCCCAGCAGGCGGAGTAACGGTTTAGAATGGTCCCTGAATCCGCCGCTGGGTGTAAGAAAGTGTAAACACGCGCGCTCCGTAGGCGCCCGAGGGAAGCTGAGACAGCGGGGCCCTCCGCCCGGGAGGGAGGCAAGGCTCTCAATTGTCTCATCATGCTTTGTCCTGACGAGTCCCAACACCCACCCGGCAGGCGGGCTTTCCCTGACTCCTACCCAAGTTTCTCAGCTGAGACTCGTGTACAGTGCTGACTACCACAGGCGCCGCGAACCCCTGCTAAGACTGGAGGGAGTACCAGGAGGTCCCTGTCCGACGGGGGCGTCGAACAATGGTGTGCAGAGGGGGTGAAGGGATGAAGATGGGGACCGAGGGACTGGAGAGTGGGGCGCGTTAAGACTTGGCCGGGAGGGAGAAGTGAGAAAGGACAGGCCCGGACCGAGGAAGAGAGAGTTACCACAACAGTCAGTACCTAGTTCCAGTTCTTGGTCCCTGGGGTCTGTGGTTGCTGTTTTCATCTTGCTCAGCCAAAACAAAAGAAAGTGTCAAAGGCGTTTGCTGTGGGTCTTCAGAGCATCCCCACCTCGCAGATTTGGCTCATGTAGGTCTTCTGCCTTCTCCAGCCCTTTACACTTGAAGCTCTCAGATGAGTAGAAAGGAGCACAATTAGTGGAAAACATCAGCCCAGGAGTCAAGGGATTTGGGCTCTATGGTCGTCCCTTGGTGACGACATCGTTACCTTGGGTTGTTCACGCTTTCAGTGCCAGAGTTCCTAGTTCAATAAAATATTATATCGGCCTCTTCTTAAAATGTTTTCACGGTACTCGATTCCAAATAAAGTATGTGTAGCAATGTGTCCTGTGTGTTGCACAGTAACAGCTGTGACTAACACTGTCGAGATCATAGTGTAAGTGTACCATGTTATTTAGTGGTTGTCTTAATTGTGGTCTTTTTAAAGACTCCAACTCATCGCGGCTTTACAAACAAGGTTGTAGGTACACTCACAACAAAGGACATTTCTGAAACAATGTCTATTTTTTGTTAAACTACTGGGTGGTCTTCAGAATGCTTTCAGTTGCTGGTATTATTGGGGAGTGAAGAAGTGTTAGGTACATGAAGCTTAACCTTTCTCTGATGTTGGTGTTCTGTATTATTCAGGTCAGTCGAAGGAAGAGAGTCACTCCAGCATGTTTTATGGCTTTGCAGCAGCAGGAAAGTCAACTTCTGATAAACCGACTGCCTCCTGGCTTCACAAAATCCTCTTTATTGTTACACAAAAGGCACCTTTAGCAAATCAGTTTCCCAATCCCAAAACCTTTTATCTGGAATTGTTTGAAGGAATCATTTCCTAAGCAATTCTCAACCACACAAAACTTCCTGGTTTGCCAGGAAGTCTGGAGACTTAAGTTATGCAAAAGGCTCTGAAATTCCTTCTATAGAGCAACTCAGATGACAGTCACTATTTACAAGAGGTTACTTTAGAGCCAGGTGCTATTACTCCAGAATTCATGGCAGATACAATGGGTCTGTTGAATCTTTTGCTACACTCTTGATACTTCTCTAAAAACAGTGCTGATGTGGTATTTTTTTTTAACAACTGTCTGGTCCAAAAGAAACTTGGGACCAATGGCTAATTGTGGTGCCTATTAGCGTACCAACACATGCTGGCCTTCAGACTTCCTCAATTTCACAACTACCTGTGGCTCTTCTCACCTCACTCCCCTAAACTTCTCCAACTCATGGACACCCCCACGCCCACCCCGCCCCCAGCTTCTCTTTCCTATATAATCCAGCTGTTTCAGCCTTGCCCCTTTCTCCTCTCATGGTTAGGTCCAGCCTGCTGGCCATATTTAACCTACTATTCTCTCTCCCTGCTCTGCACTCCTTCAGATGCCTCTGGCTATACTCTCATATCTGGGAAAAAAAACCTCTCCTCAACTTTGGAGGGGTCATGTCCTCACTTTATATCTCTGGTGCCTAAACCTTCACTTTGTACAAGAACTTTTAGAGTTGCCTGAGAGATGTTTTTACCAAGGAAATGTCCCCCCCATCAAACTTCAGATTAATGAAAACATAGAATAATAATAATGTCTAGTGCTGCTAGAGGATTAGAATTAAATAGGGCTTTGAAATTATATTAAGACTTTGATAGTTTTGTCAGTATTTTATGGTGTATCATTAGGAAAATTTATTGGGGTGTCCAAGCATGGTGGAACATGCTTGTAATCTTAGCCCTTGGGAGGCTGAGACAGGAAGATTGCAAGTTTGAAGGCAACCTGGGTTACATAGAAAATTTGCTAAAGGCTCACTTTAGTAAAATCTGGACTCTTACTTGATTTGGCCTGTTACTTCCATTCACTGCTTCAGCGTCTGTACTTACTGTAGTTGCCATACTTTATCAATGCAGTAGCGGTGTGACAAAATGGTCTCTTAATTTGTGAGTTAGATTGTACAAAGACTTATATGGTACTTTTTATTTTCATTTTTATTAGCTGTACAAACTACTGTGTTTTCCTGTGACATTTCCATTCCTTTAAAATGTACTTTGACCATCCTTCCCCTTTCTATTATAATTTCTTTTTCCAATTCCCCCTTCCACCTTCCCAATAGTTCCTCTTTTATTTCCATGTCCCCTACATTCCACATATGAGAGGAACTATGTGATACTTATCTTTATGAGACTGGTTTTCATTTAACATGATTTCCAGTTTCATCCATTTTCCTGTAAATTACATAACTTTGTTTTTTTTTTTATAATTGAATAGTATT
This sequence comes from Peromyscus leucopus, assembly GCF_004664715.2. NCBI lineage: Eukaryota > Metazoa > Chordata > Mammalia > Rodentia > Cricetidae > Peromyscus > Peromyscus leucopus. The sequence goes on from NC_051075.1 coordinate 489,827, forward strand.
CCATGTGTAAATATACTACATTTCTTTAATCACCCATCTGTTGTTGGACACCTAGGCTGTGTTGGCAGTGAATAGTTCCACAAGGAAAATGGATGTGCAAATATCTGTGTAGTAAGATGACTTATTCTTCTAGGCATTGTCCCAGAAGTGATATAGCTAGGTCATGTGGGAATTCTGTTTTTTTTTGTTTTTTTTTTTTTTGTTTTTTTTTGAGGAACCTCCATACTGTTTCTCATAGTGACTCTATTTTACATTCCAAACAGTGATGTATAAGTTTCCTCCCCTCCCCACATTTGTTGCTTCTTGTTTTCTTGATACCCATTCTGACTGGGGAAATTTTCTCTTCTCTAGTAGCTAAAGATTTTCGACATTTTTCATATATATTTTGAACATTTTATTGTATTTACGGGCATGAGTGTATTGCCTGCACATATGTCTATGCACAATATACATACAGTATCCTTGAAGGCCAGAAGAGGGCATCAGATCTTCTGAGACTGGAGTTACAGACAATTGTGAGCTACCACAAGAATACTGGTAATCAAACCGAGGTCCTCTGTAAAAGGACTTAATGCTCTTACCTCCTGAACCAGCTCTTTAGCTCCCTCTGTGTTTATTACCCATTTGAAAAGTTTGTATTTAGTTCATTTGCCTACTTACTGTTTGTTGTTTTAATGTATGTTTGTTTCACTTTATGTGTTCTGGATAACAGCCCCCTTGTCAGATTAGTTACAGAAATTGGAGTCTCTTGACTCAAATGATTGTTTTCTTTGCTATACAGCTTTTTACTTTAAGCAATCCCATTTGTCAATTCTCACTATCATTTCATGATCTATTGGAATCCTATTCAGAAAGTTGTTGCCTGCATCTGTATTTTCCTATAATCATTTCAAGGATTCCAGTTTTAAGATTTAAGGCTTGGGGTTGATTTTGAGCTGATTTTTATTTTTCTCCACATGTACCATGGCACACACGAACAAATGAACATAAAAGAAAAAACTTAAAAAGAGTCAACATTAATATTTATATAGAATGGTGCTAACCCAAAGTTTATAAATGTGAGAGGTCATTTTAATGGACAACCTAAAGCAACTAGTGTGTGTGCTTTGTTTGAGTGTGTGTACATACACACCCATACATAAGAGTTTTGATGTTTTGATTTGATTTGCTCATTTGAGACAGGGTCTTTCCCTGTAGCCCATACTGGAATCAAACTTGACAATTACCCTGCGTTTTATCTCAAATGCAGAGATACAGTCATGTCCAAATGGTCTTAGCTTAAAGTGTGTATTTTCTTGTTACTGCCAGACCACTAGCCTCTGAATCATAAGCTAATGATTGTCAAGATACTTTGGTAGCCTTAAGTGTTGTTACCTGCATTCAGGGATGCTACTGAGAATTGAGGCTGAGAGTTGTTAAACTTTGTAGAGTGACTTAAGCTAAACCAGGTAAAATGTGTGGCTTATGTAAAAGACAGTGATCAGCTTGACTTGTACTGGTGATCCATATTTGAGAGCTAAAAAAGTATAAATATAGGGAACCTTGAAAAACTGTAAAATTAAAATTTTAGACTAAAAAAAAAGACCTATAACAAATATAAATGACACAATCTAGCAAGATATATTAAAAAAAAAATTCTTACATTGGGAAAAATGTTGTGCCTGATAGGACAGTGGACCAAGAGGCCAGAGATCCCAGTGACAGTCCCAGTCAAGGCAAGTATGAATTAACTGTAAGGAAAGAATTGATCTTAACCAGACCTGGGGCTACTTAGGAGGCTGAGGCAGGAAGGGACACAAATTCAATGCCTTCTTGGGCAATTTAATGAGACCTCAAAATAAGAAAATTTAAAGGTCTGATGATATAGCTTATATATATATATATATACATACATACATACACACACACATACATACACAGAATGCTTATTTAACACATACAAAGCTCTAGATTCAGTTCTCAGTATTGAAAAGGAAAACAATGCTCTTTTTTGTGGCACCTTCTAGGTGGTTGACTGTGTCAAGATGAAGCTGAATATCTCCTTCCCAGTCACTGGCTGTCAGAAACTCATTGAAATGGATGAAGAACGAAAGATTAGTATGTTGTGAGACGCACTTAGCCACAGAAGTAGATACTGATTCCCTGGGTAACGAGTGGAAGGGTTATGTGGTTCTAATCAGTGGTAGGAATGACAAACAAGGTTTTCCCATAAAGGAAGATTTCCAGATCCACAGCAGAGTGCACCTGCTGTTAAATAAGAGGCTAAGAATTATAGACCAAAGAGAACTGGAAAGAGGTAAAATCTGTTTACAGGTGTATCGTGGATGCCAATGGTTTTTGGAGAGAGAGAGAGAGAGAGAGAGAGAAGGATGTTCCTAGGTTGACAGATCTACTGTGCCTTGTCACTTTAGCCCTAAAAGGGCCAGCAGAATCTGAAAGCTTTTCAGTCTCACTAAAGAAACTGATGTCTGCCAATATGTTGTCAGAAAGCCCTTAAAGAAGCTAAAAGATTGTATTAGGGTTCTCTGTAGTAACAGAATTTACAGAATTAATCTTGGGGGATTTCCTAGAATGACTTATAGGCTGTGGTCCAGCTAATCCAACAATGGCTGGCTGTGAATGAAAAGTCCAGGAATCCAGTAGTTGTTCAGTCCATGAGCCTGGACATCTCAGCTGGTTGTCAATATATGCTGGAATCCCAAAGAAGTAGACTTAAATGCCAGTCAGAGAATGCTTGTGAGGAGAGAGCAAGAAGGCAAAGAACAAAAGCTTCCCTCTCCCATGTCCTTATATAGTCTTCCAGCAGAAGATGTGGCCCAGGTTAAGAGGTAGGTTTTCCCAACCCTAAAGATCTAGACTAAAGGTATGTCTTCCTACCTCAAGAATCTGGATTAGAAGTAGATCTTCCCATTTCAAATTAAGCAAAAATCTCTCACAGATATGCCATTCTATTTTTGGGTTTTAATAAATTTCAGATGTAGTCAAGTTGACAATCAAGAATAGCCATCAAAGAAGCCAGAACCAAAGCACCCACATGCCCTGCAATACAAATACCGAAACATTACTCTGAAGAGGTTGCAGGGGAGTGGAATGTACTGGCTAAATATATGCCTTATCAGATCATGGTAGCCAATCACAGGAAAATTATAAAGGGGAAAAATAGTATGTATTAATTTTTCACTAATTATCTAATATTTCAAGTTGGAAGTAATTTAAAATATAATGCTTGTAGAACAAACACTAGTCATATAAAGAAAAAATGTACTAAATATCATTTTATTGTAATTTGAATAAATTGATATTAGAAAAATTTTCATTGTCATTATTTACATATATTCTTATGCATACATTATTCATTTATATGCATAACAATTACAGACCATTCCCACTCCCAACCTCACACATCTTTCTACCATTCCTGTCCATCCCCCTGCTCTCCACAAATTTCTAATATTCATGTCCATGTATTTTGTTTGTGACATTGGGTTTAACCAGGGTTGTCTCTGTGACCATGGACTTGGAGCTGTGGGTCTGATGGGTTCAGCAGTACACACACAACTTAAGACAATTAATTCCTCCTTTCCCAGAATCTATCACTCTCCAGCAGTTCAGCAGTAAAAGGTAAGACCTCATGAGCCCCTCCCCATTCCATGACTGATTATAGACAGGACTAGTCTTGTCTGAGCCCAATGTAAGTAACCACTATGGTTGTATCATCTAGAGAATAGCATTTCACAGCCCTCACTCTGTCTTCCAGCTCTTAGATAATTCTCACCCCTTCTGCAAATTTGCTGAGACTTAGAATGGGTGGTGTAAATATCTTGCTTAGGCCTAAGTCCACAACCGTGACTTATTCTCAGCATTTTGGGCAGCCATGGGTCTTTGCATTCATTGTCATTCATTGTGAGGAGAGGGTTCTCTGATTAAGGCTGAGAGTAGCTTTTATCTATAGGTATAAACACATATTTAGAATGTAAGTTAATGCTATGTCAGCTTCCTTCAGTGACAATGCTAAGTTCCTCCTCTGAGCCTGTGACCTCTACAGGCCTGAGTCATTAGTGGGTTTTATAGTGCCAGGCATGGGTTGCTTCCCTTGTGAAGCAGGCCTCAAATACAATCAGAAGGCAGTTGGTTACCTAAACAACAGTCATACCACTATTTCACAGGTAAGTAAAAGCCCTGCAGGTTGACGTTTTAGTTCATACAGTTCCCTGTGGTCCTCCCACCCCCCACACCCCCCAGAGGCCAGCACAGCTCCCACCTAGCACTTTGAAGCTAGCTAGCAGGGAGGAGGTTTCCAGTTCTGCTGTGGATATCATTCTATATAAATAAAACACTGATGGCCAGTGACCAGGCAGAAAGTAGGTGGCCAGGCAGGAAGTAGGTGGGACAAGGAGAGAGGAGAATTCTGGGAAGCGGAAGGCTGAGGAGGGAGACACTGCAGCCACCGCCAGGACAAGCAGCATGTAAAGACTCTGGTAAGCCACCAGCCACGTGGCAAGGTATAGATTTATAAAAATGGGTTAATTTAAGATAAAAGCACAGTTAGCAAGAAGCCTGCCATGGCCATACAGTTTATAAGTGATATAAGCATCTGAGTGATTATTTTATAAGTGGATTGTGGGACTGAGGAGCTTGGGGAACCTGGAGAGAAGCCCTCCAACAACAAATGGCACCCAATGTGGGGCACGAACCCACGACCCTGAGATTATTTAATAACCAATTCTAAACAGAGCCAAAACCAGGTTCCTGCTTCTTGTCTCATACGGGTAGCTAGACGCCACAAAATGCAGGTTTGAACACTGGTGGGTTCCTGGTGTGTGTGTTTGACCAGCAGTATGGCGGAAATGAGGCGTCTGCCAGCGGCACATTAAGCTGTGTGGTAGATTTAGTCTTTACTAGTATTAAAAAAAAAAAAAAAAAGAGGTTTCTGGGCTACACGCTGCTTTGATGAAAGCTTAGACCCACTATTTCTGAGACTTGATGACTACCAGAGCTGGCGGAAAACGTACCACTGCCATGTTGGGAAGCTGAAGTGGGCGGAGCCAGCAGCCACAGCGCCGTTTCAGTCTTAGAATTGTTCAGTTTAAAGCAATAGGCTCAAGGTAATATAAAAAATAAGCCACGTAAAGATGGCTACCACACAGAGAATCTGGATTATGTTGTCTTTGATATTCGTAACTGAAGAAAAACATTTGATTACAAAAGCTGTTGAGTTATGCCAAAATGTATATTTTAAAGGTACCTTGACTTCAAAATTTGGATTTAAGGATATGTTGCTTTGGAAAAGAGGTTCTGCTTTTGTTTCCACAGAAAGCCAGAGGCTGTGCATTTGTTCCAGATTAAGATACATCAGGTTTCACCAGCCAAGACCCCCTAAAAGGTCTCTGATGACACCATGGCCCAGATGATCCAACATCCAGAGCGGTTTCAAGGCAACTGGTTCACACAATACAGCCTCATGGACTACCCCATAGGCCTAAAATTTTCTTTGCATCCCCATAAGATACAGCGCCCCCCTCCCACAAGAAGTAGTAAGAGATGCTACGCCCAAATTCCCAAATATACCAAGCTGGCTTTAGAGGTGGAATTGGCTCACTCCTCCTCTAAACCCAGACATATTGCTTAAAAAAAAAAAAAAAAAATGGTTAAGAGATTCTTGTGTCCCAAATCAGAAGAGCCCTCTGGTGTGGGGGACAAAAAAAAAAAACAAAAAAACAATATTTTTAAAACAGGTTGATTATAAATGTGATCTCTTTCTAAAAAAGAAAAGGGGATATGATATAGATATATAGGAGGATATAGAGATGATAAGATAAAAGGGTAGATTAATGAACCTACTTTTAAAGAACAACTTGTTTAAAATGTTTTACATTGGTATAGATTTTAGTTTATGTTTAAAATGTTTTACATTGGTATAAATTTTAGTTTATTGATACAAACTTGAAGTTAATTTTGTTATACTGTATATATATATTTCTATTCTTGTTTAAGGTATTATGTTTAACTCATTTAAAATTGTAGTGGATAATTAAAAATAGATTAATAATTAGTCATCTATGATAATCATATTTGTAACCATGTTAGTTAAGTCTTCTAGGTATGCATAGTTATATTTCAAGATAGATAGGTAATCTTCAAACACTTCATAGACCTAGAGAATATGGCATTTAAATAACTTAGAATTCTGTTGACGTGAGACACAATTGCTCCTGGCTGCACCAATTGATCCTGAGAGAATGTTGGGCTTCTAAGACATTTCCATTTGGAAGTTTGTCTTTTTGGCACAAAATATCGTACTGGGCAAAGAACTGCCCTTGCCTTGATGGCTGATAGTACAAATATAATGCTGTCCTTTCTGGACAAGCGGGACACAAGGAAAGCGACCACTGTACTCTGCCAAGACAGGGTAAGATGGTCTCTCAAAATTCCTGCTTCTGAAAATGGTCTGTCAGATACTCTAGGCCTATAGCCAATTTGAATGCACCAACAATGCTGAGAAACATTAGGTGACTGTCCAGGCTGCCAGCTGTCTTGGTCTACTCTTGCAAGATTCCCGAAAGTTGCTTGCATCCATCTACCATTTCTCAGGTACCATTATGTTCCTTCTCAGGTCTTTGATGTAGTTGAAAACTAGATAGTTATAATTTCCTCAGTTATGATAAAAGATAAGTTAGATATAAAACCTTAAACTCACAAATATAAGATAGATAGGACATCTTCTTTAATATTGTAACTATAATTCTTGCTCGGTAATTGTTTTGTTATATGTAATTTTACCATGTTAAAGTTAAAACCTTACTTTTAAAAAAAAGAAAAAGAAAAGGGGAAATGCTGTGGATATCGTTCTATATAAATAAAACACTGATGGCCAGTGACCAGGCAGGAAGTAGGTGGCCAGGCAGGAAGTAGGTGGGACAAGGAGAGAGGAGAATTCTGGGAAGCGGAAGGCTGAGGAGGGAGACACTGCAGCCACCGCCAGGACAAGCAGCATGTAAAGACTCTGGTAAGCCACCAGCCACGTGGCAAGGTATAGATTTATAAAAATGGGTTAATTTAAGATAAAAGAACAGTTAGCAAGAAGCCTGCCACGGCCATACAGTTTATAAATGATATAAGCATCTGAGTGATTATTTTATAAGTGAATTGTGGGACTGCAGGGCTTGGGGAACCTGGAGAGAAGCCCTCCAGCAACACAGTTCAGTTCCATATTGTGTTTTTCATATCTTGCAATCAAGATGTGTGATGTCTTATGCAATATGATCTTGTGGGCAACCAAGAGGACTAACAGGAGCCTGTATTGTAACTCTCTTCAATGTCTCTTTTGTGTTTTTTATTTGGGTTACACGTAGTGGTATTCCATATGGTTTCTTTATATTCCCTTTGTCCCAGGTAATCCTTCCCATGTCATCGCTGCAATCTGCTTCTCACCACTCTACCTGCTTCAACCTTAAACCACAATGTCCCCTTTACTTTCCTTTACCCTCCTTCAGATGCCTCTCTCCAGGTCTCCCTCCCAGCCAGAAGCCACTCAGCCCTTTATTTAAGGAACAAGAGTGGAGAAAGTACCTGAGACACAGGAAACCAAAGACAACATAGCTGCCATAAAAATTTTCACTCTTAGCTTTTCTCTTCAGTCCTTGCAGTCTCTCACTAATCTCCAGCTGTGTAACCTATTTAGTTGTCAGCTGACAGGAGCCAGGAGAGTGCAGTAGGGAGAGCCAGGCTCCTTGTATTGCTAGAATAGAGGTGGGGCAGAGACAGCTGTGGTTGTAGTGCATCCTCTGCCATAGAAATGTTGCTGCTTCTCTACCCGTGTGGTACTAATGATAATTATCTTATCCATTTGGTGTTGTCACAAAATATAAACTTACATTTATTTCTTGAAGTTCTAAAGGCTAGAAATTCCAAGATTCAGTGTCTGGTTAGAGCATAGATTCATAGATGGGATCTGCTAATTGTCTTTACCATTGTAGAAGGGGGAAAGGCGTCTTTTTGGGGTCACTGTAATATTGTCATAACTTAATATTGTCATAACCATATCCCGACCTCCTAATACTGGCATAGTGGCAATTGGGTTTTGACATAAGAATTTAGGAGAGACACAAGCATTCAGACCACAGCAAATGTTTCTGGATAAAATGAGTTAAGGTACCTAACATATTTTGTTTTGGAGATAGGATCTCACATAGTCAGGCTGTTCTCCATCAAACTTGCTTTATGGCCAAGGTTGACTTTGACCATCTGCCTCCACCTCTGGGTGCTGAGATTATAGGCATGCAACACCATACCCACCCACCACACTGGGATTCTTAGAATACTGTCCTTGTATTATTGTGCACTACTTAAATGTTGTAGGTTTTTCTTTAAGTTGGATTGTTTGTTTTTTGACTCGGGGTTTTTCTGTGTCGTCCTGGCTGTCCTGAAACTCACTCTGTAGACCAAGCTGGCCTTGAACTCAAGAGATTCGCCTGCCTCAGCTTCCCAAATCCTGGGATTAAAGGTGTACACAGCTGGCTTTTAAATTGGATTTTTAACCTTTTCATTCATATATTTTGGTGAGATGAACTCATCACATGGAGTTGATTGAAGTTTTTAAAAATAAGCAAAATTTAAGCATATGTCTAGAATTATGAGCATACAGTTTTCAGAAGTATCATGTAGATCAATCTAATGTATTATTCTACTTAGGTAAATTTAAATTACACCTGAGATTAAGTAGTCCTGCCTTGTACTTTTGTAACATCCTTTCCTGTTTCATTGGTAAGTACTTCACTGTGAATCTCTAAAGGATAATCTAGTTGCATGCCATTATCACATCTTAGTTTTTAAAAAATCTGGTTTTATGGAGGAAAAGGGATAGGAGACTTTTCTGGGTTAATGAAACTAAGAGATTTAGAACTGAATGCAATACTTAAACTTGGTCTCCAGACGCAGAAGGAAATGGGCATGAAAACAATAGAGACGTTTTTAACACATATATGCTAAAAAAAAAAATAGCAGAAGGCATTATTTTTCTGAGTAATAATGGTGCTTGAGTTAGAAGATGCATACTGATGTAGTTAGGATAAAGTATAACAATGCAAGTGTAGCTATGGAGACAAGTGTATAGGTAAGGCAGATAGAACCTTTTGTTGGTGATTGTACTAGTGTACTGTTCTTTCAAGTTTTCTGGCATCTAAAATACTGTATAATAAAACATTGGAAATAATTTTAGATTTATTTGAAATAAATACAAGTGCAAACAAAAAATTAAAACTCTTGTATTAAAGACTGAATTTTTATGGTTTCTCCAATTCTATATGTTGATATCTTTGCCCCCAGCTTAAAAAATTATTCATTATTATATGTGTGTATGAAATCCACAGGTCATGTATGGAAGCCAGAGAACAACTTGTGGAGTAAATTGGTTCTCTTTGGACCTTAATGTGACTTGTAGGGATCAAACTCAGGTCTCCAGGGTTGAAGGGCAAATAAGAACCTTTACCCACTAAGCCATCTTGCCAGCCCCAATCTCCACTTTTTATGGTATTAGGAGATGGCGCCTTCAGTAGGTAATTAGAATTAGATGAGGGCATATAAGTGGGGGTTAAATAATGTTCCAGGAAATAATCAAACTGCTTCCATGGAAATCTGTTGGCATTTAAGTTGTATTATCTCCAGGGTACTAAGGCACACGGTCATCTTCTCACCTCTCAGTATACAAACACATAACACTTATTTCTTTAATTATACAGGTGACTTCACGTTTTAGAACAGTAGTTACAGGGTAGGGCACTGAAAGTTTGGCTCTGCAATTTACTCTCTGACTGTCCTTGGAAACTTCCCAAATCTCTCCTTGTCTTAGTATCCTTTGTCTGTCAAATAGGGATGCTTGTCTCAGCCTGCAGTAGTCTTTAGGAGATGAAATTGGCCAGTGAAATTAACTAGCCTCAAAGCCAGCACTTGTAACAACCATCCTCACCATCTTTTCCTTTCCCAGGTAAATAAAAATCCTTGATTCAAACTTGTTTAAGGAGATGATGTCCACTAGGTGGCACTAGCCACATTAAATAAAATACCCTGGTATCCTTGGTCAAAAAATTGGAAGTTATAAAGAAACAAAACTGCTGTAGTAATAATCAATGTACATATCTCAATGTAAGCATACTGTGGCCCCCAAACTAAGCGTGTAACACAAAGTGCATAACATTGGACAGTCAAATGTGCTCTAAATTGTGATTCCAAGACTTTTTTTCTTGTTGTTAATAGGATGTGATTTGGAAAAGTACCCTCTTGAAAACCAGTGATTTTGTACAACAATTGTCTTCACAGACTATTGCTTTACACTGTCAATCACTCAATAACTATTGAGTATTTGCTGTGTGTTTGACACTGTTGTGGGCTCTGTAATAGAACTCTGGATAGATAAGGAGCTGCTCCAGATGAATAGACAGGTTGTAACCAGAGTTGCCTGGCCTAGGACCAGGATTGGGGTGTGTGTGTCATAAAAGCATCCCCTTTGACTATGCTGTTTGTGTCCCAGTCTGAACTTTGCTAGCTCACTCAAATGTTATTTATTTATTTTTTTGAGACACATAATTAAAGAAATCAGTATTATATTTTTCTCTGTGTAGCCCTGGCTATCCTGGAACTCACTCTGTAGACCAGGTTGGCCTTGAACCCAGAGATCTGCCTGCCTCTGCATCCCAAGTGCTGAGATTAAAAGTGTGCGCCACTGCTGCCATAGCTTCAAATGTTATTTTTATCATGGTGTCCACAACCCTTCTACCAACATACCATCTCAGAATTTCTGAAATGGTAACTCCACCCTGGGAGGAAGAGCCACTGCTTATGCTCCCAACTTTCATCTTCTACCCACAATTAAGCTTTATAAGCTTCTTGGAACTGGCTTTCATTTTGGTTTGTTTTTGAGATAGGATCTCATCATGTAGCCCCCAGGCTGACCTCAAACTCATGATTCTCAAGCCTTCACCTGCCTCATTTTGGAATTAAAGATGTACAGTATCACACCTAGTTTGGAACTTGCTTTCTGGTGTGGTAAAATTGACAGAATACACACAACAATTAAACAATAATTTCAGATAGTTGCAAATGCTCTAAAGTGCTTAGAGCAGGGCATGTGCTATAAAGCACCAGTGGCACAGGATGGAGAGAACATCTGTATGCTCTGGGCAAAGACTATCGTGTTGGGAAGAAAAGACCTGGGAAATAAAGCCATGGTCTTTGCTAAACCCTTGGGGAAATTAGGCAAGAAAAAAACTAAATGCACAAGTGCTGAAGGCTGTGGAGTGGTGGAAGAACTGCATGACGCCTGTATACCTCGAGTTTCATGACATCCTGATGGTTAGATGGAAAATGCCAGCCTTGTTTTAAAAGAGGAGAGATACTTCAGTACTAACAGGTTTAATTCAGTTGAGTCACAGGAAAGGAGGGCGACCCCTTACACAAATAGAGGGGTTTCCTTTGAGGGAGCTGAAACACATACCTTACCGTTCTTTTTCTTAGTTTCAATAGTTTTCTCTTGATTCCTTCAATCCATCTGAGTGTTCCTTCCATCTCCTTTCCAGACCATTTAGTTAGGCTTGTCTGCGGGGCTCTGTCCACACTACTCTTCTAATCACCCACTGAATGTTTTTCCATAACAATATTATTCAAAATAGACCACTAGACTACACCCTCCTCTCCAACTCCAGATATTTTTTAATCCTCCAAATTCACATCTCTATTAGCATTTTTCTTTAGCTGCTTATTTGACACTTTGTATAAACACACCTTGAATTTAACACATCCAAAATTGGGATTTGGGGTTTTGAGCCCCCTGCCCCTTTATATAACACAGAAACTGAAGCATGGGCCTCTATTGGGGTTAATCATAATCTCTACCTTGTTATTTGATACATAAAGTATCATGGTTAACATTATTTATGCTCATTAAGACTCCTAGTTCCTCTTTCCCAGAACATTTGGACGAGTGCATTTACACATCCTTCACTTTAGCTTCATGTTGCACCTGCCCCTTCATTCCCTCAATCATCTTCCCTTATTCCATACCAAAGTGATCATGTGTTGAAATGTGGATATCTAAGATTAAAATAGCCTGGAATGCTGATGCATGACATGGAGGAAACCTGCCTCAACAGTCATTTGGACCTGCTGTGAACTTTCAGCAAGGACAAAACAACCCCCCACCCCACCCCCCGCCATGTGTGTGTGTTTCCTGCTGTAACCTGAGCAAACCCATCCAGACTGATATAAATGCTATGTGACTATACATTTAGGAAACATCTTTCTCAGCCCTTATTTCTGACTGCCTAGCCAACCATGTCTCCCTAAACAGAAATTCTGGAACTGCAGTGTCCCATGCCAACCCTCTTCAATTTCAGTAATTATCATCATGCATTAAGTTACTCAGTCAGAATCCCAAAACAAGGAGCAATTATCTTAATTCCTCTTCTCCCTCAATATTAAGCCTGATCAGTAAGTTTTTCTAAATCTGTCTCTCATACATCCTAAACCTCTGCAATAGCCTTCTTCCTTTTCCAACTTCCAGACTTGGGATAAATATGCCTTCCATTCTACACAGTCAGAAGGTGATAAAGGATCTACCACAAGAATTCTGTCCCCTGCTCTTGCCCCTTGCCAACTTGTTTGTTCGTGTGAAAACTAAAATGATATATCCTTTTGAGCCTTTGAGGAAAATGCCTTGTACACAAAAATAAACAAATCTACATTTCTTAGAAGAACCTTTTTAAAATGTAAATCTGGCTGGATGTGATAGCCTCAGCACTCCCGAGGAAGGGGCAGGCAGATCGCTGAGTTCAAGGCCAGTTTGGTCTACAGAGCGAATTCCAGGACAGCCAAAGCTGCACAGAGAAACCCTGTCTCAGGGAAAACAACAACAACAAAAACCCTTGTATCTGTATTCAATCCATGTATACTTGTCAGTATTCCTTAAAAATGCAGTGTAACTAATCTCACAATATGTACACTTTATTGGTTCTTGTAACTAATACAAAGATGATTTGAAGTGTATAGTACATACAGGTATGGTAGTGCACACCTGTAATTCCTGTGACCACACCTCTGTGATACTGCTTTTCGTGGTATGTTTGCCTCTCTGTTAGTCATTTCCCACATTAAACTATTAATTTAATTAGAACAGAGAGTGTATCTGTTTTGTTTACCATTCGCTGGATGCCTAGTCCCTAGTCTTGTGCCAATTATAAAATGGGTACACAGTAAGGTTTGATGAATAAATGAATGAGGATCTGATGAAAAGTCTAGTGCCTGGGCTAAAGGCAGGAGAAGCTGATGAAACAAGAAGAAGATAGCCTGGACTTCTTGAGCAAAATTGATCTCACATTTCTCCAGAGTAGCTCCTTGGTCCAAGTTTCCTCACACCATGTGACTAGCTGTGTGGATACACCAGCCACCCAGTGTGCAGGAGAGCAGACACACCACACTCCCAGTGCTTTAATTCCTTGGGAGGAAGCAGAAACATAGAGCCCTCATTTACTAAAGCTTGTTATTTTGCCACAGACACTTAATAACTGGTTTAAACAAAAAATATTAAGCAATCTCTTCTTTGTTTTAGAGACTAAATGTTCCTTTTTTACGAGCAAGTAAAACCACAAAAAGTCAGTAAAATGCAAGCTCTCACACATTAAAAGGAAAGTGTAACTCTACAATCTCAAATCAGTATCTATTCTCTCCTCCATGTTTTAAAATAGTACATTTTTCTTTTCTTGATGATAAAAATAAGACTTCATATAATTTTATATAATTTAATACTAAAATCTTGCAAAGATAAACTATGGAAACAATCACATCAATGGAACTGGCTTTAATTTCTAAATCACAAAAGCTACTATGTCTCCTTTCATCTCCTACTCTCTCCTTGGGAACAAAAAAAAGAAAAGAAAAACAAAAGCCTCATTCATCTCCACTTTAATTTCCTCTGAATCTATTTCTAGGTACCTAGGTCAGCTGATTGGATTAGCCAGGTAATATAACCCACCATTTTGCCTTTATCTTTTACCAGATGAGATTAAAATCTAAGCTCCTTAATTTAGTATGTGAGTCCCTTCATTATCTGGCTCCTGTCCTGCTTCCAGCCTTTCTCACCACTTCCTTCCCTGACTCAGTTGGGAGCTTACAGATAAAGGCCATGGACTCACAAGTCTTGAATGTGTCCAGACCTTTCCTACTCTAACAGAAACTTTGGAGTGCCACATGTTACCAGGGTGTTGAGATCCTCTCTCAGGTTTCCTAGTCTTGCTAGTAAAAGAATGTAAAAACTGACTAAGAAGAATGCTTGAGGATAATTTTATCAGTGTTTAAAAGAAAGACCTCTGTAGATAGAGTTTTCTTTGGACAACCAGCTCACAAAAAAAAAAAAAAAAAACGACATGGAGACTTATTAATTATGAAAGCCTGGCCTATAGCTTAGGCTTGTTTCTAACTAGCTCTTATAACTTAAATTAACCTAGTTTTGTTAATCTACATTCTACCACATGTCTTTTTACCTTTCTTTCATTCTGTATGTCCAACTTCCTCCATGTCTTGTTGGCATCTCTTTTGTGCCTCGATTATCTCCTCCTACTTCCTCTCTCTGACCTGAAATCCTGTCTATACCTCCTGCCTAGCTATTGGCCATTCCACTTTTTATTATACCAATCACAGCAATGGCTGGCAAGCTTAAATCTCAGCTGCTGTTCTGAGGCAGAAGATGAAGAAGAGTAAGAGAGAAAACCATGCAGTTTGAATTAAGCATATATGTTCAGTAATGGAGGCCAAGCCATATGGTAGATGAGAAGCCACCTAATAAAAGAGTGTGGGGAGCTTCAGAGAAAGAGTAAGGAAGCCCACAGTGTTAGAGAAAGCATGCTTAGGAAGAGGAAAAAGAAAAGGAAAAGTTACACTTTTTTGAGTAAGTACTTAGAAAAGCAGATATGCTTAACAGGGTTATATCTCCATAAGTGATTATACCAGGGAAAGTACATTATCTCAAAAAAAAAAAAGTACATTATGTCATTTAAAGGATAGTTATTTCTCCCAGGCTTTAGGTGAATCAATCTTCCCAAGAACTGGTCCCTTAATTCAGTGATTAACTGCTCCAATTGGATTACCTTTATGTTTGGGTTATCGTGGACTGCAGGAGCACTCTCAACCCCCACACACAACTTCAGTAGACCTTCTGTGGCTTATATACACTAGCCTCAGGGCCATTTGCAACAAAGTGTGGCATTACATGCAAATAGCAGAGAAAGGAACAGGAGTAAGTAAACAAGACCTCAGATGATGATCCACCTCCTCCTATGTGGCAGCACCAACAAACAACACATCCAATTTGGGGGTTGTTTCCAAGTGGTTATGCTGTTCTGATGAGCATGAGCAAAGGGAAAAGCTGAAGGCAGGGTAGAGGGAAGAAAACAGAAAGCAGAAAAGAATGCTGGGATAATGAGATATCAGGAAAAGAAAACTCAAACTAGAAGACTGATCTCTATTTGTATCCTTTAGAATTCACAGAAATGAGCAAGATTCTCTCATACTACACAACACCGCATCTCCTGAGTTCTTGGCCTCCTTCCTTGGCCCTGTGTCTTCTTCCTGTAAGAGTCACATACCCTTTATTTTCTCCTTCCGCCTCTTTGCCATGCTAGAACATACGCCCCAGCACAGCAGGTTCTTTATTTTGTTCCTGTACAAATTTCAAGCACCAAGAAGAATGAGTGGTGACACACATTAGATTTTTTAGTATTTCTAGATGGCTGAGTTAAGTGACAATTAGTGACACTGACTAAGGCTAACATGGATAGAGAATGGCAGTCTTCCAAGACAGCCAGTGTTTCCTGAACTTTCAGGACTACAGTTAAGCTCTACTACAACTCAACTTCTTGCTTACCTGGTTCTGCTTATTGGTTCTCCATCATTTCTCTGCATCAGGGCCATTTGTGGTTCTGTCATTTTTTTTTTTAACTATCTCTTTTGTTCCTCTGACTTTCTCCCCTAACTATATTTATTCCTGTTTCTTCCATTCTTTCTAGACACATCATTCATGTGGCTTGCTTGTGGGTAGAGTTTGTATAATTAAACTACAAGGGCCTGGGATTTCATTGTTTCAGTGTTATTAGCATGGTAAGTCCTGTTCTTCCCGAAGCAAGACACTTTATGTAGCTCGCTTGACACAGATGCAGAATAACTTTAATTTTATTGACTGTCATCTTGGAGACCTAAGTCTCCAATACAGTATCTCAATATTTCTGAAACATGGACAAATACTTCACAGGAATGCCCATAGCACAGCACTATTCATAAAAACCAAAACTACAAACAGTACAAATAATGAAAACCAGTTGAATGGCTAAATACTTGAACAGTAGAACATTACATAACAGGAGAACCAGTAAATGGCTGCTGCTGCAGAGACAGACGAATCCTCATAATTCTAACAATGAAGTAAGACAAATACACAAATAAAGAAAAAAAGAAAGAATAGTTATATTTATTGCAGTTCAAATAAAACAGGTTGTAGCAGGTATGGTGATACATATCCATAATCCCAGCACCCAAGAGAGTGAGATGGGAGAATTACAAGTTCAAGAACAGCCATGGCTACATAACCCAGGTCTCAAAACAACTACAAAACAGGTTTTAGAAATTAAAACAGCTGTCATTCTAGTGTCAATGGCTAGGAGTGAAAGTTTTCCGGGAGCGGGGTATGCTTGTGTGTTAATATAGGTATGACTAACAGGAATGCACTTGTTTTGTGAAAATTCTTTATACAGTGTGTCTGTGTATATGTATATGTGTGTGTACACACACATATGGTACTGCGTTGAAAATTTTGCTTAGAATGATGAACACTAATATATTATATATTTGGGTGAGAAGAGAGAGAACTTGTGGGACATTGTTTACCACACTGATGTTTACCACACCGACTACCACATGAAATCATATGCTTACACATAGAATAGAAGTGGGATAAAGAGAACATCAAAATAATGATGAGCAGTGGCAAACCTGGAATGTCGGATTTAAAATATGTTTAATAGCTCTTCTGAGAGAGGACACAAATAAGTAGTAAAAAAGGTAACATGGGGTCAGATTTGGTAACACACACCTGTTGAGCTCAGCACTGAGGAAGCTGAGGTAGGAGTGTCACAAGCTTGAGACTAGCCAGGACCCTGTCTTGGGGATGAAAACACCAAATCCAAAACAAAAGATAACTTTACATTTATTAAATAATACATTTCCAGGTTTACATATATTGGTTTTGTTTTTCATTTGCTATTGAATTTCATATACACTAGTGGAATCATCTTATAGGTTAGGAATATAACAAAGAACAACTTTAATTTCAAATTAAACACACTATACAGTATTCTTGTTATTCATAAAATGCATAAAAGAAAACAGTATTCCCAGAGTGTGCTGTGACATAATCTTTTATAGTCACCATGGACCCAAGATTTTATAAGACTAGCTTTATTATAACATGGAACTTTGGTATTTCCTTTAAAGAAAAAAAAGCAGTATTTTACTCTTTTAAACAGAAGTATTCATCCATTTTCTGCAAGACTATTATTACATAATCTTTAGAGATACTATTGTTCCATTATAGGCAAGTGCCACAATGAGGATGAGATAGCAGTATGATTCTGGTATGCCCTGGTCAGCTACAACCAGAATGCATGGTCAGCTGCCTTCATGGGGCAGCTATCATCTTCCTTCAGAAGTCAACACATGGCTTCTAACTGTATTTAAGAAGAAACCAGGAATAGAATAGAACATTATGCCTTTAGAATACCAAGGACATTTAGGAATTGCACACATCTGAGCCAGAGAACCCTATGGTTCTCAAGCAGAGCATCTCAGCTGAGGCTACATACTTGTTTTTCTCTAGAAATAAAATGCAATTTTACTCCAGTATGAACTATGTAGTTAGTGCAGGAAACGAAAGACTATATATTACATGGATACCTAGAAATTGTTGGTACTCAAAAAATATCAAGTAAAAAAATTTAAAAAGTAGGAAATATTCTGGCTTGAAATGTGTATTTTTAATGCACATTTCCGATGTGTATATTCAAAACTATTTTTATTTTTGTATTGACTCCATTTAGAATACTTTGTATTTAAAAGCTCACTTTAAACATAGACTACTATAGATAATTTACTTTTTAGTTTTTTGGGTTTTTTTTTTTTTTTTTTGCGGGGGTGGGGGAGTGGGGGTTTTGTTTGTTTGTTTCGAGACAGGGTTTCTCTGTGTAGCTTTGGAGCCTGTCCTGGAATTTGCTCTGTAGACCAGGCTGGCCTCAAACTTGCAGAGATCTGCCTGCCAAGTGCTAGGACTAATGGTGTGTGCCACCACCACTCTGCCTTAGATTATTTTTAAAGTGGTTAGAAATCCATTTATGACTGTTTCCTCTGAGTACTATTGAATAGTTAGAGAAAAGCTTGTTCTCATCACCATGGTCTTCTATAAAAAAAGGGTTTGGTCAAAATTGTCTTCATGTTAGATTTTTTAAGATGTGGTCTCACTGTGCAGTGCAGTAGACCATGATCTCTTGCTCCTCTTGACCCAGCCTCTCAAGGTCTAGGATTGTAGATCTGAACCACTATGCCTGGCTCTCATGCCAGACCTTAAGTAGAAGAGAGCTTATCTGCCCTTCTACAAGGAGCACTTATACACAAACAGATAACCCAAAGCTGCATTTTAAAATAGAGATTATAGGGAATAGAGAGATGGCTCAGTGGTTAAGAGCACTTGTTGCTCTTGCAGGGAACCTGGGTTCAGTTCCCAGCACCTATACAGCAGCTCACAACCACCTATAACTCCACACCCAGGCTATCTGATACTCTTTTCTAACCTCTTGGGCACCAGGCACATACATGGTACACAGACACATACATGAACAAGACACTCATACACAAAATAAATCTAAACAAAATTATGTTTCAGAGATTGATTTTATTTTTTTAAGCTCAGTAATGAGTGCATTAGTAATTCTGTTTTACCTTTCTCACTGCGATCAACACAACACATGGATTTCAGGGTCAATCAGGGAATCATCTTTCTTTTTGATTAGTCCTTCCTGACTCACTAGCCAATGAAGTCTGTGTTGCATCAACACTTACTGCAACTTAACAGGGATAGAGCCTACCCTGTGGGCACAGACAGCAAACCTGTTTTGGTGTTAGTAGCACTGAGCACAGCTGATTTTCAGGGATAATTCTCATGGTTTTGGATATTTTAGAGCTAAGCTGCTTATTTTCTACATTAAGACATAGAAATGGCAAGTGTTTCTTGTGTAATACCTACGAAGTTTAAAAATGTAAATTTTCTTTTTTTTTTTTTTTTTTTTTTTTTTGTTTTGTTTTTCGAGACAGGTTTTCTTTGTGTAACAGTCCTGGCTGTCCTGGAACTCACTTTGTAGACCAGGCTGGCCTTGAACTCACTGAGATCCACCTGCTTCTGCCTCCCAAGTGCTGGGATTAAAGGCGTGTGCCACCACGGCCCAGCTAAAAATGTAAATATTTCTAACATAGCAGTAAAAGGATGGCTGTTTAAGTACGAAGAAATAATCAGTGCAGAGAACACTTGCAGAGAATGACCTGATGGCCAAGTCTGTCTAGGAGTCCTTGCTGACAGTGACCCCTGAACCCACTCTCAGGAAGCAAGTCTACGCATGGCCTGTGAAAGAAAAGGGGAAACAAAATATTGACCAACTTAGTTCTCTTTAGGGCTACGTTATCTTTTTTAAAAATATGTTTTTCTAGTATTGGTTGCTTGATTGTTCCCAGATATGTATCATTAAAAAAAAGGAGAGAAGACAATTTCAATTCTCATCATACTTCTAATTGGGTTTATGTAAAGCAGCGATTACTGTTCATTGGACACTAAGTACAAAACCCTACTCTTCATATGCACCCTTCAACTGATTAAATGAAAGAGGGTTGTGCTGGCTGAACAGCCAGTAAGAACCAGATTCAGGAGTAGCTCAACAGGTCTGTCTGGTTTCAAATCCCAACTGCTACAATGCTTCATAACCTTAGAAGCCTTGGCTGAATGATCGCTTTATGTGGAAATTAGTAACAATCTATTCCACAGTGTGGTAGTCACTCAAGTTCCTTTATTTATTTATTTATTTATTTCTTCATTCATTCATTCATTTCTTGGGGATAAGATCTCTAGCCCAGGTTGACATCAAGCCCCAGAGGTAGCTTCAGATACACTTCAACTTCTGATCTTCCTTGCCTTTACCTCCGAAGTGTTGGGATTACAGGAATCCATTTATTTTGTGCTGGGAATCGAACCCAGGACCTCATAGAGTCATAAATTACCAAAGCTGGAAAGACTTCTTGGTTTAATAATGACTTTTATAGGCTTATTAGGGGGCCAAGACACCAGGCTTGTGATTTTCATTCTAACATTACTTTCTTGCACGAAATTCTCTGCCTAATTTTACTACAGGGGCTTGAATATTACCTAGTGCTTTCCATCAGGACCTGGAAAGTCATCATAGTTTGCTTATCAGACTTGAAGTAAGTATGTGAGATGACAGTCAAAACCAAAACTGTTAATAAACTGGATCCAAAATGCAGTCTAGCAGAACTGAATATGATCTTGCATTTGAGACAGAAACCAATTGCCTAAGTATGAACGGAGAACCCAGGTCTATCATAGTTTGTGTGAAAATGCACCTGTCTTTATTTGACTCCTGTTAAATAGAGCCCAAGATTTTAATGTAGCTATAATAAAAACAGACATATGTTCTTTAAATATCTTGATGAGCTCAAAATGGTCATGGTTGCATGGTTTCCATGGCAACCTAACTACTTGTAGCTCCCTTGTTGGCCAGCAAAACATTGATAGACTGCTTATCTGTGAAGACTAACAGAAGGAATTGGAAAAAGCTGCCCTGGGAGTCTGATGGAAACAGAGGTGCTATCAAAGAGTGATAGCCTGGCCCAAGGGAAGGCCTGTGTTGCTAGGGAAAGCATAACTGGTAGTTATTACAGAAAGGCCAAGCTCACTTTCATAGGCACAATTAACTGGGATTTCTATCCATGGAAACTTCCCTTGAGAAGTCACTGGTTACCAGTGTCTGGAAATTTTCACAGAGAATCTAAATTAAGTGAATCAGGTTGGTGTAGGAGGGATTTCTGCACGGGCTGGAATATCACAGTATTGGTTTCCAAGAAAACTTTCAATTTAAAATTATTTTAATTCTCGGCCTTTTGGCTAAGATCAAGTATAAAGTTATCTTATTTTTATTTATATCCTTTGGTAATTTAATGATAAAAAATTATCTGATCTTCCGTGGTTGTTCTCATTTTGCTTCGAAGTAAAACCCTAAAGTTTACTCAGATCCTTCAAATTCAGTCAACTGTCCTAGAAACAATCTGATGGCATGATCACCTGAAACAGCCTCAGCCTGGTGCAAAGGAAGTGTGTAAGCCAGTGAAGACTGACTGTGGCCCTACGTTAGAAATCCCCTGTCCCCTTTCCCTACCCCATAGCCTTAGGTCTCTAGGAAGAAGTGTGCTTTGAGTTCAATATAAAATCAGAACTAGCCTATGGCGACCAGTCACTGGTCATCTCTCTGTGCCCAAAATTAAAGTTCCCCAAGTCTTTGTCATCCTTGAGGGAATTTCCTCTTTCCATTTCTCCTCCTATAAAGCTATACCTTTCAGGATGTTTTTGGATTTTCCCTGGATGGCTCTTAAATGATTCACTGCTTGTTCACTCCATTTATTCAATATTAAATCCAATTATTTTCTACATAAAATAATGACCATACCTCATCCTGAACATCAAGTTCTTCCTCATTCTTCTCTGCTTCCATCAGTTCAAGAGGATCTTTACAGTCTTGAATGAGGGTGATCTTGACAAAGAACATACACAGTATTTATTGGAAATACAATAACATCAAATATAGCACATACCACTGAAATGATTTGAAGCTTTTCTGATACTGTCATCTGTAATCTATGGATTTCAGAATCCTCTTCTAATTTCTTGCTCCTTCATATTTCTCATCTTAGGAGTTTCCCTCTACCATTTTTTAAAAACATTCAAACTGGTACAGTTTTCCCCTGTGTAAACTCCTTTAACAGCTTTCTTCTCTACCTCTGAAGTATGTACCTCTTAACAAGACACCCCCAACAGGCAGTCAATAGTGCTTGTCTTTTGACAGCTAAGCTAAGAACACTTAATACAGCTTTGAGAACATTTTGATTATACCACAGTGGGCTGGTGACTCAGGACAATATAGGGTCCCAACCTGAATTTAGTGGAATTTAATTTTATTGGAGGAAGAGTTGGCTGTTTAGGACATTTCTGCTTTTCAGGGATAATGTATGTATAATTTAATCCTTTCCATGGAGGATATCATGTAGCCAGAAGATTTCTCCAGTCCCTTCCAGCCCTGAGGTCCTGCAGCCGCTTATAAAATAATCACTCAGATGTTTAATATTATTTACAAACTGTATGGCCTATTGGCTCAGGCTTCTCACTAGCTAGCTCTTACAACTGAACTTAACCCATAACTATTAATCTATGTACCACCACGTGTTCCTTGGCTTTACCTGTGTCACATTACGTGTTGCTCCTTGGGCAGCTAGCTTGTGTTTCCTCTGCCTCTGCCTTTCTTCTTCCTGTCTCTCTCTTGGATTTCCTGCCTGGCTATAACCTGACTCAACATAGGTCAGAGCAGCTTATTTATTAACCAATGGGAACACCATATATTCACAGTGTACAGAAAGACATCCCCCAACACAATATAACTTGCATTTTTCTTGTTCGTTGAGGACATTTCTAAAGTAATACCAAGTATATACCAAAGCTAAAATGTCATCCTATAGTACTAGTTTTCTACTTTTTGTCTCACAAATAGCCCAGTGCTCTTTATTGATGTGAAAGTCAGTTAGAAGGCCAAGTCCCTGTACAAATGGTCTTAATATGATGGAATGGTGGATGCAGACTGTGGCTATACTAGGATAAATCTTGTAATAAATCTCTGCATCTAATATCTGAGCAAGTGACTTTCTGAAGGAAAGGAAACCACTTGGTGAGGATGGGTCAAGTTTCACGATGGACCCTGTGGAGACAGGCAAGTTTCCCAGTCTCACTGGAGCCAGAAATGCTCTGCCCACCTTGCAAGCAATCATTTATACTCTAGCTAACATAGACTGAAAGTGAAAATCTAGGCCAGCCACTCACAGCACCTCACTGACTGAATCAGTCTAGTCTGATATAGTGAGTGCACTGTTCCTCATTCAGCTTTATCATATTTGTGGCCTAAGATTTTACATCAGAATGGGTGCTAACAAATCACAGAACTGCTTTCCTGTTGAGAAGGAACTTGGTGCCGTGGTTTTGTTTTACTTTTGAAGTGTGATCTCAAAAAGCTATATGAGCCAGCTTTGTTTTTAATCTAGGATTAGAATTTTTTTTTAAAAAAAGAATTATTTATTACAGTGTTCTGTTTGCTTGTATCCCTGCAGGCCAGAAGAGGGCACCAGATCTCATTACAGATGGTTATGAGCCACCATGTGGTTGCTGGGAATTGAACTCAGGACTTCTGGAAGAGCAGCCAGTGCTCCTAACCTCTGAGCTACTCTCCAGCCTGGGTTAGAGATTTTTAAGTTGGATAGGAAACAAAGGTGGTGAATTTTAGATTAGCATCTTACATGTAGCTTTCCTTTTTTAAAGAAAAAATTTTTATTTATTTTATGTGTATGAGTGTTTTGTCTACACATACGTCTGTATGCCAAGTGTGTGCCTGGTACCCACAAAGGCCAGAAGAGGGTATCAGATTTGCCTTTGACTGGAGTTACAGAGGGTTGTAAGCCACCATGGGGGTGCTAGAAACTGAATCTGGGTCCTCCGGAGAAGAACCTAGTGCTCTTAACCACTGAGCCATCTCTCCAGCCCCCAGCTTTTCTTTTTAGTAGGTATGGACACTTGTATATTTGAGATGGACACTTTCAATAGCTTGGGCTGCTCTTTTCACCAGGAACATTGGCAGAACATCCTCTGTACTGACAGCTAAAAAGAATAATGCAATAGTTTCTGAGTTAGTTAGCCTTCAGTCTTCCAAGCTCCTCATTTTTTGCTCTTTGCTTGTTTTCCAAAGATCACTTATGAATTGAATCTTAACTTTGTAAATTAAGGATTCCACATTGGTATAATATATACTACATTTATGCACACGCGTCACAGAAAATCCAAGATTCAGTGCTGTCTTCTAAAAAAGCATTACAGCTGATGCCACATTTGTCAGTGAACATGCACACTGCAGAACTCTTAAGTCTTGAGCACCAACCTTCCTAAAAACTACTTCAGTCCTCCAGTCTTTCCAGCAGTAAGTGGTTTTATCCCCACTTCACCCAGGAGAAACTGGCTCTTAGAAGTTCAACAGATGGCCTAAAAGCCAAAGGTTAGCCTGGCTTTCAGACTAGAGTTAGGTGAATGTTTACCGTCTCTAGAAGAGAATCCTGGCCCTCCCTGGATTTAACCTGGTTCTTCAGATAGAGTATAGCATCATGAACCGTCAGAAAGAATCTGTCCTTTCTAATGTTGTCATCAAAGAACCCACACTGCTCCATCTTCTCTAGCACATCATCTGCAAAGGAAAAAAGATGTTTAGTTGCTAGAAAAAGGATTTTTGTAACATCAAATGATATCAGTTTTTTTTTTTTTTTTAAATTTGGTAGCACCTTTTCATTATTTTCTCATTTCTAAATTGTGACCCTGCTCTAACATAGCTGTCTTTCTTTACCAGCAGCACACAGCATGGTCAGCCCACAGTTGCTTGCAGTCTGTCTTGGTGACCCTTTTGCCAAGCCAATGTTCCCATCCCCCAGTTGCTGTGAACCTGGCTGCTGGTTCACATCTGTGCCCTTTTCAGAGAATTTCTCTGGCCACTGGGAGCTGTATAACTTGAAGAGGCCTGGGGAACTCCCACACATACCTGGCCTGCATCCACTGACTGACAGATGAAGGTATAAAGTGGGGCCCTGCATAACCACCCCTGACTACAGCCACTTGTGCAGTCAAACTTCTGACATCAGGCGCTTGACCAGCCTCATCTCCTGCCCTGTCCCTCTTCCCTCATGCCCTCAACCACTTGTGCATAAATCTCCATCTCAGGCTCCCTCCTCTACTTATAGACAAGCACCAGTACCCTCCTCTACTTATAGACAAGTCACAGAGACTCATACTTGGCATTTCTCCTGTTCCAAAAGATCTTCATTGTCTCACCTCTGCTCTCCCCAGAAACAATGTCCCCACAGTCACTAACACCGTTATCAGGAAACAAGTTTCAATACTTTGCTGGCTCTATGGCACAAATCGGAAGAAATCTCTTTCAAAGCTCAAAAATGCCCTAAGCTACTGTAATAGGTACACAGTTATTTGTGGTGATGAAAAGTTTTGGAAATAGCACACAATTATTTAATGTTGTGATTAACTGCATATTTAAAGGTTACTACGATGATATTTTCTTAGACATTCTGTACTATAATACAAAATAGTTTTCTTTTAATTTTGTTTGATTTTTTTAGAAGGTCTTCAGACATCATATATTCACATTCCAAGGAAGGAGATGTGGGGCAAGTTTGATATATGTGCACATAGGCATTTACCTTGAAGCAGAGCAAAGTACACATTCACATCAATTCTCTGAAATTCTTTGACAATCTAAAAATAGAAAAGAATTCAGTCATATTTAAACATTTGCTCAGGAGAAATGTCAACATTTCTATGGTTAATCAAGACTTTCAGGAGAGTTTATTACTGGAAAACCATAGATATTTTCAGCCTGACATAATGCTGTAGATAAAGATGTATGTGATGGGCCGGGTGGCGGCGGCGGCGGCGGCGGCGGCGGCGGCGGCGGCGGCGGCGCACGCCTTTAATCCCAGCACTCGGGAGGCAGAGCCAGGTGGATTTCTGAGTTCGGGGCCAGCCTGATCTACAGGGTGAGATCCAGGACAGGCACCAAAACTACACAGAGAAACCCTGTCTCAAAAAACAAAAACAAAAACAAAAACAAAAACAAAATATATGTGATGTATCTTAAGAAACAGCACACCAAGTAAGGTAGCTTGTGCTGGTAATGCTGTCACTCAAAAGGCTGAAGCAAGGGCCTTTTAATTCAAGGGTTACATAGCAAGACCTGTTTTTAAAAAGACAGAGGAAAAACAACATCCAGTGTGTGCTAGCCAGCAATTCATAACACAGAGGTACTCAATAAATATTTGTAGAAGGACCGAAACAATGAAGTAGTTAGGCTCCCAAATAGTTCTTGCTCATTGTAACAAAAAGTGTAAGACTTACCAAAAAGTCAAATCTCACTAAACATCCAGGTCTTTGTTTTAAATGTACCAATGCCAATTATCTTGATTTCACTTTTGTACTATAGTTTTTTATGCCATATAACTATTGGGAGAAATTAGGAAGGAGGCACATAGAATTTCTCTAATATCCCTCAAAACTAAGTGTGAATTTACAATGACCATTAAAAGTTTGATTTTTTTAAAAAAAATCCAGACTAATTGTCACTAGAACATAAACAGCTATTCAAGTGTGGAACATATTCTGGCATTAGGACTCTATAAAAGCATTAAACCAAGGGGCCAGTATAATCTATACGCCAAGAGATATCACTGCGCAGGGGGAGATAAACAACAAAGAGCCAGCATGTGTTCTCAAATGAGCTAACAGACCTGCTGAGAGAACAGAGCCTCACAGCATATTCTCATAGTCTTTTGCCAAATGTAAATACTCACCTGACTAGCATCCAGACTCTGGCATCAGTTTCTGCTCCTGCAGTGGTAGCCCTCAGCTAAGCTAAAACTAGACAGAAGCCCGTTTCCTGTAATTATATCTCTTGTTGGTGCCTTACCCTGCTGGCCTCTCTGTCTGACCCTCTTGGTACCTACCTGAAGCTTCATCTAAATTTAACACTTGGGATAACACCTATTTAAAGTACGTTGAAGCACCTACTGCAGTTGTTTGTACGATGACTGAATGTTTACCTTCCTCTTTAGTAGAGACACTGTGCCTACCTCATCACGAGTCTTCTGCTAGGTGGAGCAATTAGCACACATTGAAGCATCGAATGAATGAACTTGAGATTCTGCTGTTGCTCTTGGTTCTGTGAGTGCTTCTGTCCAGCATGTTGCTTACTCTTGCCCTGACTTCCTGGGTATGACCCAAGGCCTGCCCTTGCTTCTTAACAATGCCTGCCTCTTCTAGTTCAGTCCTATTGCTGTTCCATAACAAGTAGAATATAATACTTAACACAAGCTGTACCACTTTTCCTTGTTTTCATGGAAAACATTTACATTCTCAGAAAAATAAAACATATTAACATCTTCTAAGAGACGTCTGTGTGCCAGATACTCTTCTGTATTACTTATATGTGCTGCTCACTTGATCTTCATGATACCTGTGTAGTAAATACCATCATTCTGGTTATATTACAAAAGAAGAAGCCAAGACAAAGGCCCATTAAGAAACTTGTTCTTGGTAGTGGAGGCAGGATTCGCTTCACAGAGCCTGACTCCAGAGCTTATACTCTATTGCCAAAAAGGAGGAGGGAGAGGAGGAAGAAGAAGAGAGACGAAAATTCACTTAGACAAATTACAGAGCCCTTTCACACAGCCGAGTGAACCAATACCCCAAGTCTACAGTACAAACAACCAGAACCTCACCATTCGCAATGACCTCACTCCTACCACATCCAGGAAGGACACAGCTCCACAGTCCAGCACCAGGCTGTGGATTGGCACTTTGGGGACATTCACTTTAACCGGGAGTTCAGAGTTCCAGTCCACTTGAATCTCAATTTCTTTGGTTGGAATATCAAGTTCCTCTGGCTCTTCAATATCTTCATCAGGTTCAAAAGCATTATTTGATGAACCAACATCACTTATGATCCCATTCTAACAAAGAAAACACCACTAACTTTATTGTCAATAATACAAAATACCTTTCATCAGTTCACCCCAAACTGATCAAAAGTCCTGCATGGACCACTTAGAAAACCAATATAGCAAGGGAATGCAGTCTTGAAGAATGAATTTTACTGCCATCTATACTTTGCTACTCTCTAAGAAGAAAATGGAAGACCAAGGAGCCAAGAAATTGGATTTCTGGATGATTGTGGGACTTTTTCAAGAGATACAGAAAAGTCACAGCAAAAACTGTGAAAGTTCATGAAATTACTATTGTAGTTTTCTGGCACTGAATTTGTACCTTGTTCTTTTCAGTAAAAATAATGTTTAAAAATAGTACAGATGCTCATTTTTAATGGGGGCTGCCTCTGTTTTGAGGGAGCTCTACTGGTCTCATTACCACACCCTTCCCCTGGAGCCTACAACAGATAGGTTGTTCTGGGATGCACGTCTGTCATCCGCTCTTGTGCATCTGGACACCAAATGGGGTGGTTTTAATTTTAGACCATCTAACTGCTTTCGTCAGAGAAAGGGCCTAGAGGGGGAGAAAGATGTTGTCTCACCTTTGTTGCCCTTAATTGTCCTTTTTTGATGAGTTTCTGTATTCTCCTCAGTGCTTTCAGCCTTTTGTTATAAACTCTAATGGCATCAAATCCAACCTTTGGAAATAAATGTCAGTTACTTAAAATGTCTGGTTCTTAATGTTCCATGGCATTTGTTATCTGAGGGATTGTTTCTTTTTTATTGTTACTTATGTGTCTGTATGTGGGTATGTGCACATGTGGGTGCTGATGTCCAAGGAGTCCTGAGGAGGAGTGACAGGGGATTGTGAACTCCCCTACTGAGTTCAGACTTGGTGCTTCAAAGAACAGTAAGCTCTCCTAACTTCTGAGCCATCTCTCCAGACCCCAGAATGGCTATTTCTTAAAAGATACTATTTTGAAAGAAACCCTGCCGGAATAAAAAAAAAATTATGAGGTCTAAGGGAGTAGACTCCTCTTTATCGCCAGGCACCCTACCCCACTAGAGATGAGGAGGGAAGACTAGCAGGTTAAAGGCTCTAAGCCAGTAAAAAAGACAAAATCGGGGTAGGTGGGGGGGAACCATTTATATTTGTCTGTATTTTCTTGATGTCACAAAGCCACTTTGTTATGGGGGGGGGAGGTCTGTTAGCTTCCCTTTGAGCTGGTTTACTCTGGAAACAGGAAAATAGCACTCTGGCAAATCCCAAATTGCAAGGATAGCATGGCACTGGCGACAAGAGCCTTTCACTCCCTCACCACATCGATGCTTTTCACTCTTTACTCCTGCAGGCAGCGAAGCCCTGTCCACTCCTCTGTGCTCACCTCGCTCAGTTAACGTACTTCCCCAACACCCAGCACACCACCTTTTATGTCAACTTGACACAGGCTAGAGACACTTGGGAAGAGGGACTCTCAACTGAGAAAGTGCTTCCCTATGATTGGCCTGTAGAGAAATCTGTCAGGAATTTCCATGATTAATGATTCACGTGGGAGGACATAGCCACCCCAGGCCAGGAGGTCCTCAGTTGTGTAAGAAAAGCCGAGAAAGCCAGGAGGAGCAAGCTAGTAAGCAGCCATCCTCCATGGCCTCTGCATCAGCTCCTGCCCTGACTTCCCTCAGTGATGAAAGTGACCTGGGAGTTCTGAGATGAAATCAGCCCTTCCCTCCCCAAGTTGCTTTTGGCCATGGTGTTTTATCCCAGCAATAGACACCTAAGAGACATGCAGTGTCTGCAACTAAAACTTCTTCTATTGGCTTCTTTTTTAAATATTGTATTTATGTGTGTGTGGATGTGCACATGTGTGCAGATGCCCACAGGGGCCAGAAGGGAAGCCAGATTCCTTCAAGCTGTATTTATGAGCCACTTGATGTGGGGGTAGGATCCAAATGCCTTTCCTCTGCTAGGTCAGGAAATATTCTTAACAGCTGAGCCGTCTTTCAGCCCCTCTTCTATTTTTTAAACATTTAAAACTATTACTTAAAGTAATAAACTTACTACATGTCAGCAAAAATGTATATTTTATGAATGAAACTATTTTTAAAATAAAAGTCTTCAAGGCATGGTATTGTTTTGAATAGCTGTAGCTATTTATGAAAGGTAGCTGGATTCTCTTACCTGTCTCTGCTGGAGCAACCAGTTCACTCAGCCTCTGGAACTCAGCAAATCCCAGCCTCTGACTCTGTGCTTCCTACCTGCATGCCTCAGACCCAACTCCAAATCCCTGTCTGTCTATCTCCCTCTCCTCTCCTCTCCTCTCCTCTCCCTCCCCCTCCCCTCCCTCCCACATTGTAGGTTATATGGAGAATAGATGTTATAATATAGTTGTTTGTTCATTATGTGTTTTGCTTTTGTGAGACTAGGTCTAAGTCTGTAGCCCTGCCTAGCCTACGTCAATCAAGCTGGTTTCAAACTTACAGCAATCCTCCTGCCTCAGTTTCTTAAATCCTGGGATTACAGGTGTGTATTACCACACTATGCCACAACATAGTTTTTAATGCCACATAGAGAACCAAGCCTAAGGCCTTATTTCTAGTTGGTCCCAATAAATAAGTCAAATCAGAAAATAATTTTAAAAAGTCAAACTTTTAGGAATAAAATACTTACTGTGGACTTGACACATTTTTTAAAACCATCAACATTGCCATAAAAAATAGGACTAGAAAATCTCAGAATCTTCACTCCTTCAGGCTCTTCAAGCTGGTATTTTAAAAAAGGAGAGGGAGAGAGAGAGAGAGAGAGAGAGAGAGAGAGAGAGAGAGAGAGAGAGAGAGAGAGTTAAATGAATCTGCACCTCAGATCCTCACCTGATGTTCTGCCTGCTGTGATGACATGGTTACTCACAGGGGCTGGACAGCAGTACTGCTGGCTCCTCTGAGATGGGGATGACGAGATAAGATGCCCAGAATCAGAGGCCATGGAATCAGTCAGAACCAGAATCAGGATCTCATAGGCTGAATCTCATAGGCTGCTGCTACCCATGTGAAGAAAAGTGTCTCTAAAGGCAATGTGACTGGTCTCCAGCCTCCAGTTTTAATTTTGCTGAATTTCTTTGGCATGGGGTGGGGTGGGGCTGACAAAAGGGATCTGGAGGTTGTGTTTCAGAAACTTTGCCCCACCGTGTTTTTTGTTTGTTTATACCCTAACCCAGAGTGGCCACTCCAAGAGTGAATCCCACACAACCCTATCAGTCTATCCCTTGCATATGGAACACCTTGGCCCTGGGGTTGAGTGACTTGGGCAAAGCTCTGTCAAGACAGAGCTTAGAATCTGGAGCTCCCAAACTAGAAGCTAGGTTTCCCTAGCAGCAAAGCTCAACAGTGGCGCTGAGTGGTGCAGTTGCACCTCTTTACAGTCTGGTTTACAAACTAGATTCTTGCATGTGCTTCTGAGGGCACACTGCTCTGTTACTGTGGTATATTTTACATGGCCTCCTCATCTCCAACACCTGAACTAACTTTTCAGCTCTAGATGATAATTGGGTCAAAATTACAGAATGGTTATGGAAATAAACTAAGTAACAACTACTAGAATTCCAGGTCGAATATACAGTAATCTTTTTTTTTTTTCTGGAGATAGGGTTTCTTTATGTAGTCCTAGCTATCCTGGAGCTCACTGTATAGATTGGGCTGGCCCTGACTCAGAGATCCATCTGCCTCTGCTTCCAGAGTGCTGGGATTAAAGGCATGTACCACCATCCCTTGTCCTTATAGCAATGTTTTTTAATATTAAGGTAAAAATCAGACTATGACTTCCTAGAGTATTCATTATATATATAAAATTACATAACATATATCCATTTTATTCTTTCTTTCTTCTGGGTTTTTTGAGACAGGGTTTTTCTGTGTAGCCTTGGTTGCCCTGGAATTTGCTCTGTAGCTCTATATACCAGGCTGGCCTTTAACTCTCTGCCTCCCAAGTGCTGGGATTAAAGGCACACACCACCACCACCACCACCACCAACACCACTTGATTCACTTTTTTAAAAGGTAAATTTGTGTTTTCTTAACTCCCTCTGCTTTTGCCTCTTTTTTTCTCCTAGTATCCACTCACAGTTTTGT
Source organism: Peromyscus leucopus (assembly GCF_004664715.2). NCBI lineage: Eukaryota > Metazoa > Chordata > Mammalia > Rodentia > Cricetidae > Peromyscus > Peromyscus leucopus. Next base: position 521,885 of record NC_051075.1, read on the forward strand.
TTGTCAGCAGCATCTGACCATCATTGTAATGAATGGTTTCTTTGTTTTTCATTTCCTTGTTCATATATTATTTCTTCTAATTCCAATGATTTTAAAAAAAAAATCAAATAAAGCTTTGGTGATTGAGAGCTGTATAGATCTCTTGTAAAGCTGAATAAAGAAATCTTACAGAGACTTCAGGCCATTTCATAAAGGCTATGGATTACAGACAGAAATATAACTTTTATTAAATGCCTGTTATATTTAATACCTCATGATTATCCCTCATTTTACACCAAAATAACATTCAACTAGTATGGTTAAAATTCCTGTAATCAATTTATAATGAAAGGCACATTGAATTGAAAGTTCTCAAGACACTCCCAGTGTGCTGATGAACTTTCCCAACAGACATCTTCATGGCTTGCATGCACTTAGCAGGCTAAAAGAGGAATCTGTTGACTCCTTGAATTCCAACAAGCCCCCTGTGACAAGTGTCTCACAAAGGCACTTACATTTTTATAATGTATGATACTTTTATAGATGTCTGTGCTGGGGACACTTCCAAGGCCGGTCCATGATGGGCTGCAAGAAGGAAAATGAACATCAGGTGGGTTTTTTGTTGTTGTTGCTGGTTTTTTTGTTTTTTTTTTTTTGTTTTTTTTTTTTTTTTTTTTTTTTTTTTTTTTGCAACAGTCACTTTTTCAACTAAAAAGTTAAAAATAATAGATATGAAAGAGAACATCATTCTTGTATCTGGTGTTTTGGACTTTTGTCTTTATTGCTGATGACATTTTCCTGTATTTAACTCTGAAATGAACAGCTGGTGTTTGCGTGGAACTGGAGAAAGAGGAAGTAACTGTGAACCTCTTCTGACGGCTGTGAGATAATGAGCACTTCCGCTTGCATAACAATTATAGGGGAAGCGGCAAGCTTTCTCACATGTAAACCATCTGGAAGCCCCGAACCGTAACTATGAATGGCCAGAACTATTATCCTTATTTTTATTAGTTGGTAAAATGATGTTCAGAGGAGTTAGAGAAGCCACTGAGTATAGGACGCACAGCCTTCATCTTTAACGTATGGGTCTGTGGCTCCTTCCACTTCTTTATGACTGATGGCAACCTCTTGATCGAGTACTGTGTCTGCAAGTGATCAGATTAGTCTCTTGTTTTAGAAACAGCAGCCTGGGAGAAAGGAGTCCTGCTCGCTAACCAGACCACTGAGTTCCTGTTCCTGGTGCAATCAGATAAACTCCATGTTTCTCGAACTGTGACTGGTGACATATGCTGAATGCAGCCCCTGGAGGAGGACTATCTGTTTGAGGTCCTCTCAGCATTGTGCTCTCTAGATCCACATTATAACTACTGGAAATTAAATACTGTGAAAAGTACTGCTTTTCTTTGGGTGGGATCCTGGTTACCAAACCAGCAACTAAATTGTACCACCAAGTTTTCCCTTGGCTCACAATACTGGGCTCATTTTTAAGTTAAACCTCGTAAGTTAGTCTTTATCTCTTAAATAACAACAACAACAAACAAACAAAAACAAAACAACTTCCTTCTTAAGCAGACTCAAAAAAAAAAAAAAAAAAAACCGGGCACTGAGCATACTCAGCACAGGAGGCAATGTTGTCTACACTTTCTTCACTGTTCCCTAGTAGCAAACTGGGCCCTCTGGAAGCTAATGAACCTTTTCAGGATCCTGTGCGCCTAGAGTGCTGAGGGAGACAGCCACAGGCCTTTCAGGAAGGCACTACCAAGCCAGAGGAGGGATGGAGGGCAGAGTTGGTGGGTGGGTTAGGAGAGGTGAGCTCATGCTAAACTGAAGATACCCATGCTGGTGTCTTCCCAGGTGTCTTCTTCTGTCACTGCCCAAGCACAGGCAGAGAAGAAGCCAGATGTCTGGAGAGGCAAGGAAAAACTAAATGGGTGGGTTCTGTGCTCCCCCAAGTCCAGGTGGACACATACATAACTAAAACCAAAGTCAGAACAGAACCGTCACCACCACAGCTCATCTGCCTTCAGCTTGCCTTGTCTGCCCTAATGGGCTGTTCCACCATATGATTCATAGCTCTGCTGCTCCCACTGAGCATATGAACTAATCTTATTTACCTTTACATAATTGGGTACGTGCCTCATTTGTCAGATTTGAATGAATCCTGGCTGTAATAACTGTTTTAAAGCTCCCAGTTGCATAATGAGTCACTAGCTTCAAATAAGTAAAATGGGTGAGAGTATACTAAGGAGTTGACTTGTTCTGTGCTGGTGTCCAGTTCTGTGCTGGTGTCCAGTTCTGTGCTGGTGTCCAGTTCTGTGCTGGTGCCCAGTTCTGTGCTGGTGTCCAGTTCTGTGCCTGGTGCCCAGTTCTGTGCCTGGTGCCCAGTTCTGTGCCTGGTGCCCAGTTCTGTGCTGGTGTCCAGTTCTGTGCTAGTGCCCAGTTCTGTGCCTGGTGCCCAGTTCTGTGCCTGGTGCCCAGTTCTGTGCTGGTGTCCAGCTTTGTGCCTGGTGCCCAGTTCTGTGCTGGTGTCCAGCTCTGTGCCTGGTACCCAGTTCTGTGCTGGTGCCCAGTTCTGTGCCTGGTGCCCAGTGCCTCTAATACTCACCTGATTTAAAAATGATTCAAACAAAGCAAGTTCAGTCTTTGGTTGAGCTGTCTATCCTTCACTTTAGCACAGCCAAAGGGTGGCGCATGTGAGTAAGGGCATAGATTCAGGAGTGAGCTGCACTGGGATTTAAGTCTGCCAATTAGTAACTGTAAGCATTAAGAAAAGTCTTTAAATTTTCTGAGCTTAAACTTTCTCACCTGTAGAGTAAGACTAATCAGAGCTATTTGACATTGTAAAGTGTTGTGTGTGTAAATCATACACTCATTCAATATATAATTTTATAAAAAAGGAGTAATATCTGTATGCTTAGAAAAACAACCTAGAAAAATTCAGGCTGTGCTGTCTATGAGAAACCTGTTTTTCTTTTGTTTGCTTGCTTGTTTGGTTGGTTGGTTGTTTGTTTGTTTGTTTTGTTTTGTTTTGTACTTACAACTGAACTCTCAGGACCACAGTCAGTAGTCCAAATAAGAGGCCAGCTAGCAAACCCAGGTCCAGCCCCAGAATGATGGACATTATGCATGTAAACACCCAGATAACCTAGAGGGGAATGAAAATGAAAAGAATTACATTAGTTCACCAGATACCAATCAAGTGATTGAAAACAAATCATCCCAGAGATCTAGGACTGTCACATAGAAGACGTCAAGGCCCTGGCTTCCCGACACTACTCTAATTCTGCTCTGGAGTTCTGAAATTTCAGGCTAGCCTTTGGAAACGGAGCATGATGATATGACAGGAGCAGCCAGGACTGAGCTCTTTAAAGACAGACGTGTTGGGTCACTTACGGCATCAGTCTTATTCTGCTTCCACAGACAAGGAACATCGCACACCTGCATGAACATCCCTTTCAGATTGGCGATGACGACAGCTGCCAGGACTGACTGTACAGAGAGAGTGGAGGCAGAGGTTTCCATGTGCTGATCTCTACTTTTCCACTCTTTCCCTAATAACAGTCTAGTAAAGAGAAATTGGTGCACAGAAAAGCAGGGTTTTACCTTCTGCAAGGGTTCCAGAAGCTTCCCTAGGGCAACAATGGCAATCATTACAATCCCAGCTGAGATGATGCCAGCAACCTGAAAGACACTTTCCATGAGGTGGGCTCACCCTGCTCACCACAGGTGTGCACAGAAACCTGTGCACAGACACATTTAGCACTTCCTCATCCCTCCCTTTCTGCTCAGTATTTAGAAATATGAGCATTATTTGTTAAGCCCATACAAAATTAAAAAAAAAAAACAGAGCAATATAACCCACTATTGCTGAGAAATTAAAGAAAATATGAAAACCAACTCTGATAAAGTAAGGCTAATTTGTCTTGAATTTCATTTGAGTGGCTGATGCCTATGAGTGTGATTTAGGAGGGCAACCTTCTGGTTGTGTGCCATGCCATGAGACACAGACCCTCACATTCTTGGGAATGAATCCTTATGGCATTTATTAGATTCTTCTGCATTGTGGAAGCAGCAGCCATAATGGTTACTCATGTTGTACCTATAGCTTATAATTGCCATGAACAACCCAGAGAAAATAAATTAAGCCATCTTGTTACAAATTCACAGCGTCACATTGGCACACCACAGCTCCTGTCTGCTCTTCCAAACATTGGCTGAGGCAGTGGAGCAATCACAGGGTAAAGGAAGCTCAGAATCTTTACCTTCGCTGACAAAAAAAGCTCTGCTAAGATCCATAAATAGTTAGAGAGGCTGAGGGGGTGGGCCTATTCCTGTATGATCAGTTGGCTTGGTCAGTGAATGCTCTGCTGAGACATCGTGGGGCATAGCTGAGAAGACTAGAGCCTCTGAAACAAAGGAGAAAGAAGAGGGAACCAGAAGCAGACAGAGAGAGGAAGGGGAGAGACACCCGAACGCAAGCACTCCCTGTGCATGGGGTCCTAGCTAAAGAAAGCTGGCACCGCACATGTAAGAGGAAAGCATTCATTCCATCTGGTACACTGGTCATTTATGTTTATATATGGGTCAGCCCGGGCAATATCATGACTATAGGTATAAAAATCTCACTTTGCAGAAGTCTAACTTCTTTTTTCTGTCATCTTCTGACTCCATGGTCCAGGATCCCAGCACCATGGTGAACACTTTCCTCTTTTGTCTAAGGAGCTAGCCTCCTCCTGCCTCCCTTCCTTCCCTCCACTCCTCTCTCCTCCCTTCATGTCCTTCTTCTCCTTCTGTTACTTGATCCATATTATTGAGCCACTTACATACAGACTCTAGGGATTGGTAAAAGGTATATTTGGAGACAGGGACAACTATCTGCACAACTCTGAATCGGAGATTGGCCACCATTCACCAAGGATAGTAAGTCTCTAATTATAGAGTCAAGTCTAAGTTTGATCATAATATTAAAACCTATAAGGGATTAATTATTTGAATTTACTGTATAAGGCTGGTTTGTGGGAAAATGTAGATTTTCTACTTTGAGAAGATTCAATTCTTGGCAAGTTAATTATTGTTAAGGGAAAGGGTAATTAGAGCTATGGAGTAATTTGTGTTAATTACCTTTCTATGAGCCAGCAGAGGTCGGGGTAGGGGTAAGAGAAAGGACATGAAAGAAGGTTTAGCTCTCTACAGCCTGCAGATGTACAGAACACAGCTCAAGTCCACCAACACGCATTCTTCTATTTGTTCTTCAACAACGGTATGCTTGCTACTCCTTCGGGGCCAGGCCCAGCATGTGTGTCACAGATTCTAAGAGGCTTTCCTCCCTCAAGGTGTAGACTAATCAGCATTTAGTAGTCAGTGTGTGCTAAGACTTTCCATTGTGGTACTTAATCCTCACAGCATCCCTTCGAGGTGCATATAATTAGTAGTCCCATTTATGCTGAAGTTGAGGCTCTGGCATAAAGTATGAGAAGCCACACAAGAGGACTTGATCATTTGTTTGGTCACAGGTCCCTGGATTTCAGTCCACCATCTTAGACTTTTAACCCTAGAACTTTATATGCTTTCCAGTAATTAAATATCAAGCCATTTCTGCTTGTTTTCTTCTTCAATGTTGAACTCCTGGCACCCTTCCCTCCTAAATATAATACAGGCCAGTGTGTGGCAGAGGATATTAACTTACCAGAACACTATTATCCCCGAGCCCTTTGCCAAGGAGGTCACTTTACACATTATTACTGGGGCAGGCAGATAACAGCAGGAGAATGGCCATGAGTAGCTTGGATCCAGCTGCACCCACTTGGGACCACGTGTCCTGGGGAGCTGCCCACCACTACAGCAAGCAGCAGGGTCTCCAGCTGCTAACAGCTTCGGCTGCAACAGGCACAGCTTTGGAATTGAGCTCTGACGCACTTCCCCTTGACAACAGAGCCCTGCTTTTGCTTTTTAGTGCATACTGGGTTCCTTTACCTGTTTCCTCCAAGCTAGAAATAATGGCTTAAAATAAAAGCTTTAAAAACTCTCTAAGAATTAAAATTAAATTTTGCTTTAATGTAGCCAAAAAATTGGGAGAGGCCATTTTAATAGGAGAGGAACATCACATATATGTCTCGATGTCATCTGTACTATGGTGACATCATCTGTATTGTGGTAACGTCATCCATATTGTGGGGACATCAAATGTGCTGTGAGAACATTTACAGTTCTCCCTGAGCAAGTCATTGTTTTCTTGGTATTTGCTTTCATTATTATGTCTCTGCCTTAACAAAACCCTTGAAGACTTGTATTTTATGGCAGTTTGGGCTTATTCTCTTTTATACTCTTGGAGTTTTCTTTCTTTCTTTTTCTTTTTGTTCCTTAAACAATGTTCTTTCCTATGTCAGGAAGCTAAAGCCTTCTGAGCCTCCACAGAAATACAGTCCTGGTCTAAGGCTTTGGCTTTGCTCTGTGTGGAGCTGAGTCTACCTTCAAGCAAACTCCGAGAGTGTTTCCTGGCCTTTCTCACCAGCCTCAGGAGGAATTAGCTGGTTTTATGGTTACCTTATGAAAGCAACAACCAAAAGCCATATTTAAGAGGCAAAATTAAAGTCATATTCAGAACTCCAAGAACAGAAATATTACTCAGGAAGAAGTGCCAAAATGTTACAGTAAAAAAATTCTTGTCTAATAAATCGTTCCTCTAAAAGCCTCCAGAGGAAGTTCCTGACTTTTGAAAAGGAAATATGAATAGAAAGTACAATAACTCGGGCTAGAGAGAGCTCAGTGGTTAAGAGCTCTGGCTGCTCTTCCCAAGAACCTAGGTTCCACTCTAAGCACCCACAAGGTGGCTCACAGCTATCTGTAACTCCAGTCCTGGGGCATCCAACCCTCTTCCACTGCATATATGTGGTGCTCATATATATGTGCAGGTAAAACACCCACACACATAAATTTAAAGGAATATATTACAGCTTGCAAAGCTGCAAAGAGCTTCATTTTCCCACGGTGGTACTGGGGATGAGACTCAGGACCTCAGACCTGCAGGGCAAGCATTCAGATACACGGAACTGTATCCTCAACCTTCTTCTCCCTTTTTCTTCTGAGACAAGGTTTCACATCATTGTCCCAGCTGGTCTCAAATTCATTCCATAACCCAAACAGAGATTTCTTGTACTTGGGATCAATCCTGCCTCAGACTCCCAAGTAGCTGGAATTACTGGCCTGTGCCACCAGGCTAAGCTTTGGGAAATGCTTTTTTACCAGGCTCTTGCTCTCCCTAGATAACAAACTAATAAACAGCATCATTCTTTCTTACTTATGAATGTGACTGTCCCTGGTTAACCAGGTGAGTGTAATTATCAGCCAGGTGAACACTGACACATTAGGATTTGGCAATCACAGTTTCAGGAGACTATAGATGTTGCTTTTAAAGAAGTTTTTTGATAAGGGTTGGGCAAGTCAAAGAGATGAGGCCCAAATTGTACCAGATGAGGCAGCACAAGTCCCTCTCTCTTGAAGGCTAATTGTCCTGTTTGGTCTTGTGGAAGCCTCTCTCAGCCACCCACTTTCTGTTCCCTGCTCCCGCTGTCACTACATACCTGTGTCTTTCCCCCAGTGCTCTCCTGGACAGCCGTTCGAGACAGAGCAGTGGTAGCCACAAAACAGGAGAAGAATCCAGAGAAGACGTTGCTTACCCCAAAGGCGATGAATTCCTAAGAGAGAGACTAGGTTGCAGTGCTGTTGCAAAGAGGGTGCTTGCCAGACCCTCACCAAGTGCTCGTCAGAAGGGTGCCTGCTCCGCAAATTTGGTGACGTGAGATCAAGTTCCAGCACCATGCAAAGGTGAAGAGAGAGACCTGACTCCACAAAGCTGTCCTCTGACCTCCACATCTGGTCTGTGGCACACATGTACACACACATCATGTGTAATCACACAGCAATCATTTAAAAGGGAAATAAATTACCAAGAGTTACTTGGCCACATGAAAAGCTCTTTGTCTAGTGTAATAGTTAACTTTTATATTGCCTTTGACCTGACTGAATTAGCATTTTTTTAATTAGTGCTTGTGCTGGTTACTTTTATGTCAACTTGACACAAGCTAGAGTCATTTTGGAAGAAGGAAACTCATTTGAGAAAATACCTACACCAGAGTGGCCTGTGGCCAAACATGTAAGGCATTTATTTTTCCTTCCTTCCTTCCTTCCTTCCTTCCTTCCTTCCTTCCTTCCTTCCTCCCTCCCTCCCTCCCTCCCTCCCTCCCTCCCTCCCTCTTCCTCCTCCTTCTTCTTCTTTTCTCTCTCTCTCTCTCTCTCTCTCTCTCTCTCTCTCTCTCTCTCTCTCTCTCTTCCTTTCTTTCTTCTAGACAAGGTTTCTCTGTGTAGCCTTGGCTATCCTGGACCTAGCTCTGTAGACAGATAAGGCTGGCCTCGAACTCACAGATCTGCTTGCCTCTGCCTCCCAAGAGTTGTGATTAAAGGTGTACACCACTACTGCCCAGCTTGTAGGGCATTTTCTCGATTAATGATTAATTGGAGGGCTCAGCTTACTATAGCAGTGACATCCTTGGGCTGGTGGTCCTGGATGCTATAAGAAAGAAGACTGAGCAAGTCATGGGGAGCAAACCAGTAAACCATACTCCTCTATGGCCTCTGCATCAGTCTCCAGCTTCCTGCCTTGAGTTCCTGCCCTGACTTCCCTGGATGGTAGACTGCAAGCTGTAAACTGAAATAAAACCCTTTCCTCCTTAGGTTGCTTTTTGGTCATGATGTTTTATCAAAGCAACAGAAACCCTGACCAAGACAATGTCACTTTAGCTTATTTCTTAAGAAGCAGGATGACTTAGCTTGCATATGTGGTGATATGTTGTGTACCCTAATAAACTTATCTGGGGATCAGAGGACTGAGCCAGCCACTAGATTAGACATAGAAGCCAGACAGTGGTGGCACACACCTTTAATTTTATCACTCGGGAGGCAGAGATCTGTCTGGATCTCTGTGAGTTCAAGGCCACACTGGAAACAAAGCCAGGCAGTGGTGGCACATACCTTTTATCCCAGTACTGGGAAGCAGACACGCCTTTAATCCCAAGAAGTGCCGTCAGGGCAGAGAAAGGTATATAAGGTGTAAGGAAACAGGAACTCACTCTCTCTTTCAGTGGAGGATTTCATAGGGGTAAGAACTAGTGGCTTGCTCTCTGCCTCTCTGATCTTTCAGCTTTTACCCCAATATCTGGCTCTGGGTTTTTTATTAATAAGACCGTTTAGCAATTTGTGTTACAGGCATATTAAAAAAAATTTTTTAATTAGCAAGTACAGGAGAGAAATCAACTCAATAAAGGCCAGTGAAAGAAAACATCAGTTTCCTTAGGGGATACCAAGAATCTCCCCCAGTTGTGTTTTCTCTACTTGTTTTTAGCCTTATAAACCTAGCTCAACAAATAGGTGACCATACCTGGTTTCCATCGATTTTATAATCATGCTTGGTGGCATAGACTTTTCCTACAGACACGGCAATAGCATAAGCCACCACAGCAATGGAAAAGGATGCAGCCAGCATATCAGAAAACAGGCCCACAGACGGAAGTGCAGGAGGCAAGAACCTAGTAAGTGAAAAAATCTTGTGAAGATTTCACAGCTTTCCCCCAGCTTTACCAAATGCTGTGTCTACTCAGTCACGTGGTACACACGCAAGGACATGGCCCAAGCAAACAAAAGCACATGGGATACATAAATAAGAACATCTGCTTTCCTAGTTTTTAACCAGAAGTTAGTGTTAGCTCACTGGCTGTTGGAGAGGATTTTTTGTTTTGTTTTTATACTCTGACATGAATAAATCTGTCACTATGGATTCTTTAATACAACTCCATCCATGCCACTTCACATGTAACATTTTTCCTCACATAATTTCACCTTCAAGGTTCTTTGGCAATACAAGAGATTCTAGGTATGTTATAAATTTAGTCTGTGTGAAAAGATGTCAATTCTGTTGAAGGAACAAAGACTATATGACACTGGAAGAACTCAGCAGAAAGTTCTAAAGAACCATGACATTTAAATCTTAATTTTAAGACGGAAAAAACCCTCATCCCACATTAAATGTATATGATTATAATCATCCCCCACAGTCAGTAAAATAACACACTGATTGTGAGTTTTCACAGACTATTCAACAAAGCCAAAGTTTTTCTATAAACTATTCAAAAATGAAACATATGAACATGATTATGAAATTTGTCCCCAAATGTAAAAGCTTGGAGGAAGAGCTTCATTTACCTATAGAATATCCATATTGTGCAATCCTGAAAGTCCCCAGTCATTAAAACAAATCCCGCCACCTGTGCATCTTTTAATTAAAGTGGGAATGGAAGTTTTAGAGACAAACTGTAGCGAAGTTTTGAGCTAGTGAGCTCTCTAGAGTGCTGTTGAGCCTGTCTCTCTCATTTTGATATGAGAACTGCAACCCGGAAGAGAGAAATGAGTGGCTTGAAGTTTTAGTGGGTCCATGTTGGAGATTGGATAATTGGGTTGTAAGACCTGCCAGGGCTCTGCTGTTGTGAAGACTTTCCCCCAGCAGGGTTAATTTTCAGACTTCTCCCTCATCCCTTCTCCTGTCCTATGTGTAGACTCCAGAATGGACTCCAGCTATAGACAGTCAGCATGTTAGAAACAACCCATACTTGAGTGAGTGACTCAGTATCTCACCACTTGCTAGTCTAGATCTGACCTTAGATCTCACTTAATAGGATGCTTCCAAGACCCAGTCAAGTCTACTTCAGGTCACTAGGACTCTGTCAAAGCTAAACTATGAAAAGGTTTTAGTTTTGATAGTAGCATGATGCTCACTGCCTCCATGACTGTAGGGTTCTCCAAATATTACCCAATCCTTAATTACTAAGGTTAAAAATTGTGAGGTATGAAGTCAAAGGACTTCAGTTATTGAGTGACTTTATGACTTTGGGCACATTGTTTAAACCTACTAAATTGTTTCATTGGCTGTCATAGAATGACTATGCCCTCTTTTCATAAAATTTAATGAGATATTATTGTGTAACTAGTTAACTCCTTTTTACTAGTGGTGCTCAGCCTAGGCTGGAAGAAGCTAAACTTGCCACATTCTCATCACTGCTTCTGCTTCCTTGCTGGACTTCAAGGGTGTCAATCATTTGTCCAAAGTAAATTAGGGGAGGCTCTATCTGCCCATCTTCTAACGACCGAATTAAGAATATATTCTATCACCTGACTTAACACTTCCTAAACTACATGATCATCCCATGGGCTTGTTAGCCCTAGCCAACCCAGTCCGACCCAGTCATGCAGAGAAAGGAGCATATGAATACATACTTATCCTGAAGACATGAGTATGGGGAATGGTGCTTCCCAAAGGGCCCAGTAATACACAAAGGGGGGTCACATGTGGTAAACATGCTAATTGGATGCTTCACTTCAGGTTGGTTGTGCATGTTTGGCAAATGTTCCCCAACCCAGCTAAACAAGGGCAGGAATCCACAGGAAACAGCCATCTCCATTCTATCATGCAATCTTTCCTGGGCCACACTTCCAAGTTCACTGCAAAGGACACCATCTGAAAACAGTAGCAATTAATATGACAAAGAGCACATCAGGTACAGACTGGTAAGAGAGGAACCAGTCACTGAGAGCAGAGACAGACTAGGGTAGTAAAGGGAATGACAATCAAAGCACAAATGCTCTCTCTCTCTCTCTCTCTCTCTCTCTCTCTCTCTCTCTCTCTCTCTCTCTCTCACACACACACACACACACACACACAGTGGAGACAGGTAGGCTGGAAGAGAAGCACATGTTGAAATGAATGAAAAACTGGACACACCAAGAACTGCAGGATGAGGACCAGCAGCATCAGGAGAGAGGCAGGCTGTGACTGTGGGACAGAGAAGGCTCCAGGTGTGAGTGAATCCCTGGAGACACTAAGACACTGACTAGACAAAGATAGGTTGTGTTTTTTAACCAAAAAGGAGTAGAGAGGTGGACAGAGCCACCCTGCTGACCACCAGTCCTCTCACCCTCACACCCGTCTGTTGATAAGGTTTCTATTTCATTACTGTGACCACTCTTACGTTACTGGAATGGATTCCTCATCTGGTTGCTTAGCTGCTTTAATTCACTGTCTACAGTGCTAACAAAAGTGGCCACTCTCATGCTTTCAAACCCTCCAACAGTTAACTTTCATGGTAGTTTCTTTGCTGATGCTCACCTCTCACCTCCTCTATCTTATTTTATGCTCCAGTTGCAATGAACTCCTTGCTATACCTCCAAAGTGCCACTTTCTTTGTTACAGCTGAATGTTTTATTCAAGCATCCCCATGACCTTTACCCATTACTGCCCTGCCTTACTTATTGTTTCCTACATTATTTGGCTGATTAATATCATCCTTAAAATATCAAGAAGTTATCCTTCTTCTAATGCATAGCAAGCTCCACCACAGCACTTATTCCTGGAGGATGACTGTGTCCTCACTAGCCTGGGAACTACCCACTGAACATCCAGGACACTGCCTACCACCTGGTAGGTGCTTCCACACAGATAAGTGAGGAGTATAAGCATCTGAGGTATTATTTTGTGTACAAATGAGAAATGTCAGGCAAATAATATAACAGGCTACTTTAGTCATCTGATGGGCATCTAGGTTTCAAAAAGATAAGCACAACTGTCTCTTCAATCATTCAGAAGACATTCAGAAGAGCTGGTGAACCACAAAGCAAACAGAACTATTTGAAATATTTTGATGGAAATGTACTGAAGCAAAACATTCTTAAGATTGTGTTTGAGTATCAGAAAGTAAGGAAAAGCTCTAAAAATCAAATCAAAACAAATAGTCTTCCATAGTGGAATATGTACAGTGGGACATAGGAGCTAATCCAAAGAGTCTTCAATGGCTCTGAAAAGACAACTTGATCAACAAAATGTAGCATTAAAGTATACCTCAGAGAATGACATGACTACTCATGAGATCACTGACATAATAGATAAATGGAGAGAAGAGACAAGCTTAAGTAGACAAGACAGTCACTGTTTGGAGCTATGCAATGGGAGGTTGTTCTTGTTCTGGGGACTGAATGTCACCATGACCTTTGGAGAGACAAAAGGAAGCTGCCAGTAGCATTCTGACTGGAGACACAGGAAGAAGGTTCCTTTTCCTTCTCTGGTGATGAACTCAGTCACCAGAGCATTCTCATTCCCACTCTGGTTTCTCATCTTTCCATGTCACCCTTTCCTTTGCAGATGTGTTAATATCTTTAGAATTGTTTCTGGGCCACCAAATTAGACAGCCAGAACCTTTCTTGTGCCTTATTTGTAATGACATGGCTTAGGGGGGGTTATTCCCTCAGCCACTGTTTTCAGAGAGCCCACTGTAAGATAGATATTATACTAGGGAGACAGAGCTGAATGCCACAAATGGGGACACTACCATGAAGTGTCCCCTAAAGCTAAGTTAGCAATCAGAGGAGCAAGCATGACTAAACCAAAGGGCAGGAAGCTAAAGATCCTGCAAAGGGGAGCAGCTAGGAATTTCAATGTGAGGAAAGGTGAGTCCCCACTGCAAGCACTGGAGCAGGGATTCCCAGGCCTGGGCTGCCGTCCATCCCTGGTCTGTGCATACCAGAAGCTTAGGAAAGAGTTCTGCATTTACACGTTTCTACATAAGCATTTGTGACTACAAAACAACTCGGTCTTCAGGGTGGAAATTCCACAGCTCACGTTTCATCCTCCAGTCTTTTACAACCTTTACTACCTAAATGTTGTTTTCTAGTGTAAAAGTTCTCAAATTTACCTGATCAGAAGAATCACTTGAGACACTTTTGAAAAAGAATTGTTTCCAGGCCTCCTCCAGACAGCCTGAATCCTCAGGTTTGAGGTGGAAAGCAGGAAGGTAACACACAATTTAGGTGTTACCAAAGGGTACATTTGTAACACTGGAATGGGCAATATGTAATACAAGTTTCATGTACCAGTTGTTTTAAAGATATCTTTAAATTGTTATTGGGAAAATTGTAAGATATTTACTCAAATGAGATCATTTGCTGTGGAAGCACTGAGGAGTTTACATTACAAGCGTGGAAACGCTAGGACAATGTGGGGCCCACCCTCATTGGAAGGAAGAGAAACTACAGCTTACTGATTGACCCCGGCTGCTTACAAACACTGTAGTCAGTGTTGTAGATGTGGCAAATACGTGGGCTTGCTCTTAACTGTAGTGTGAGCCGCTTCATTTGCTCTGCATTTTATGAGACCTCTCAGTGACATTTCACAAGCTTGAGTTGAAGCTTCCTCTGTGTAATTACCCTCGTCTTACAGAACTTTCCCGGGGCCACACAAGTTGACAGTGACATAGAGGGATTAAGGACCTTGGCCTTTTACTCTTCTAAGTCACAAAATGTCTAAATATATGTATAATTTACACAAAAATAATGCAACTTATTTATAGGTATGAAAGATAGCATTTTTATCTGTGGTTGATTACATTGTAGAGAATTTATGCCAGACATCTGAGATTCCTTAAACAAATTGTTTATGATGTAATCAATGCTAATTGTGATATGTTCATATTACACTGTAATTATACATACATGTTTTAATCAGGAGTCTGACTGAATGTTCATGTCCTGCCACACTTTAAGAAAATGGAGTATGGAAGGTCTGCTTTTAACAAGCCTGAACTTGATCTCCACATGCACTGATCATCTGATGTTTTGTGCACATCGCATTTCTTCAAGATCACATGAAAGTAAGACTATCAATGGTGAAGCGAAACTGGCAATAAAAAGTTTCATTTAACAAAGTACTGCCTTAGTTTATTAGCGCTATCTGAGAGGAACGCCACACTCACCCACTTGGGATGGACTTAACAATGCCAGCATTGTAATTTTTTTCCAAGTTGGCCCCGTAGGAAATGGCAGTGGCAATTATTGTCTGAAATAAAAGAAAAGAAAAAAATGTAAAAAACCAACTCCATTGGCCTTGGCAATTCCTTGCTTGTCAACCTAATTCGTATTGAATTTTCTGACCATTTATTCTACTTACCACGATCACTTCTATAGGAATAGGGACTGGGATTTTGTGCTTAAATCGATCATTTAATTCCTTAACAGCCATACAGATGATGATGGTGAGTAATCCAGCAATGAAATCTGCAATGTTGGTATCACTGATATTTTGAAAAATCTCAATTAGTGTCTGTAAAGAGAAAATGGGTGTATATGACATATGCTATACAGACATGTACATAAGAACAATCCTCCAACATGAACAGCCACATCACATCAAAGAGCACATGTGAGTCTTAGAAACCCGGACTGGCAAAAAATCTTAAAAATGGGACTGGCAAGATGCTCAGTGGGTTAAGGTGATCACTGACAAGGCTGATGGTATGAGTTTCATCCCCACAATCCATATGATGAAGGAGAAAACTGACTCCTGAAAATTGTTCCCTGACCTCCATACCTTTGCTGTTGCCCACATGAAAGAAAACACACACACACACACACACGCACACGCACACGCACACGCACACGCACACGCACACATACACAAATGAATGAAATTATTATTTAAAAGAGTATTGGCTAATACAAGGACCATTAAACACATAAAATTTCTAAAATATACATATGCATAAATAAATAATATAAAGCTATTATTAAAATTGTAAAAATGTATCGACTAATACAAGGAACATTAAGAACATGCAATTTCTAACATATACACACATATACAAAGTTACTAATAGTGATTAACTTGGAGAGGTGATTTTTCATTCTTGTGTTTGTTTATCTGTATTTTTTTAGGATAAAATGGAGAATTTTTCAAGGAAAACAGTGGAATGCTATCTTTAACTTACAGAAAAATAAATCAATGTTTATCTTAAGGAGGTTGTATCATGCTATTAGGTGGGATCTTTGTAGACAGGAGGGCTACGGAAGCTGACATCTGACAAGGTAATTTTCTTTGGTCCCAGCCAGCATCCTAAGTAATGTTCTTCTCCCAACCTGAATGATGTGGAAAATTTAAAAAAAAAAAAAAAAAAGTGTTCCATATGGAAATCCAAGTGGTACTGATCAATTCTTTGTGGTAAATTAAAATCACTGAATGGGTACGTAGGCCAAGTATATATTGTTTAGAAATTAGCTTAACACTAAAATCTATTTTCTCCAAGTGGGCAGAAGAGCCAGCTCAAGGAAATTCATTTTGTTTTGTAAACACAAGGTCCCTGGAAACCAGAGTCTCCTTTAAGGGAGTCAGCAGGGAGACTCCAAGGCAGAACACTGGCCTCTTTGTTCTGTTACATCTCTTAGGTAAGTCATGTCTCAAGGAGGCGTCTCTCAATTCTATGCGACAAGTCATGCCAGTGGCTACTTTCCTTTGAATAAATCTGTTTATAGCCAGGTTTTAATTTGACATAAAGGAATGGTGCATCTTAGGAGTTAAGACATGTATCTTGGTTTGTTTTTACAGATAAGTGAAATGCTGTAAATAATTATCATTATAATCTGGTGCCGTGCATATAAGGAATATCCATTTATTTTGCCAGCAGCCCTGCCTGTCTGGAGTGCTTCAGGAGTAAGGGGATGGAGGGTCTTTTACAAGCAAAACTTATCTCAGCAAGTGTTCGGGCTAGGATTTAGGAATTTAATTTGGAGGAAGCCTTTTCCACTTTCACATTAAACCCAATATATCATGTTAACTCTGCTTTCCAAAGACACATAAAATCGTTAGAGACAGATACATTGGGCAACAAAATGAAACAGGTGGCCACAGAAGGAAAGAAAAACTGGGAGAAAGACTGCAACAGCAGAATCCCAGGATGCCTCACACAGGAGGCGGCAACCCTGCTGCCCACTCCAGAGGCTTGTGTCATTGTGGCCAGTTGGCTCTTTACATAATGAATTTGCTTTTTTAAAAATATCAATTATTGCTGGGCGGTGGTGGCGCACGCCTTTAATTCCAGCACTCGGGAGACAGAGCCAGGCGGATCTCTGTGAGTTCGAGGCCAGCCTGGGCTACCAAGTGAGTTCCAGGAAAGGTGCAAAGCTACACAGAGAAACCCTGTCTCGAAAAACCCAAAAAAAAAAAAAAAAAAAAAAAAATCAATTATTTGAGAAATTCATACAATGTGTTTTGATCATACTCACCTGTAACTAGAGTTTTCCTGCCTGGCCCACAGTCAGGACAAATCTCTGTCACCCGCCAGTCCCACAGCTGCTCAGACCCAACCAAGTAAACACAGAGACTTCTATTGTTAATAAACTGTATGGCCGTGACAGGCTTCTTGCTAACTGTTCTTATAGCTTAAATTAATCCATTTCCATAAATCTATACTTTGCCATGTGACTTGTGGCTTACCAGTGTCTTCACTTGCTGCTGGTCATGGTGGCAGCTGGCAGTGACTCTCTCTGCCTTCCTGTTCTTTCTTTTCTCCTCCGTTAGTCCCGCCTATACTTCCTGCCTAGCCACTGGCCAATCAGTGTTTTATTTATTGATCAATCACAGCAACAGATTTGACATACAGACCATCCCACAGCACTTCCCCTATTTTTTTTTTTTTTTTTCAAAAAGGAAGGTTTTAACTTTTACACATCTCCAAAGCCAGCTTGGTATATTTGGGAATTTGGGCGTAGCTTCTCTTACTACTTCCTGCTGGAGGGGGCACTGTATCTTATGGGGACACAAAGAAAATTTTAGGACTATGGAGTAGTCCGTGAGGCTGTATCATCTGAGCCAGTTGCCTTGAAACGATTCCCAGATCCACTCCCATCTCGCTGTCCACCCAATTTTGTGTTCTTTTCCCCACCCCAATTGTGTTGCACAAACACTCCTGGGTGCGGGGCCTGCCCTTATGTAATCAAGTTTCTAATGAGAACTCTTATCAATTCATGAGCTAGGTATAATGTTTTGGCAGTTTATACAATGAAGGTTTACTTTTCAACTTGAAACAGGAAAGTTAATGTGGAACTCATTTGTCTGACTGCTATCCTAGCACTCAGGAGGCAGAGGCAAGAGAATCTTGAGTTCAAAGCCTGCCTGGACTGACTCTTTACAATAGAGTACAACAGAGTTCAAGAACAGCCTGTCTCAAATCAATATCTCTCTCTCTCTCTCTCTCTCTCTCTCTCTCTCTCTCTCTCTCTCTCTCTCTCTCTCCCTCCCTCCCTCCCTCCCTCCCTCTTTTCCTCCCTCCCCACCTCTCTCTCCACCTCCCTCCCTTCTCCCACTTCCCTCTCTCCCCTTCCCCCTTTCTCTCTCTCCCCTTCCCCCACTTCTCTTTCTCCATTTGGACTAACTATCCGGATCACAAAAATATTTCACTTTACAAAAATCACTACAGGGGGAGCTGGAGAGATGGCTCAGCAGTTAAGAGTACTGGCTGCTCTTCCAGAGGTCCTGAGTTCAATTCCCAGCAACCACACAGTGGTTCACAACCATCTGTAATGAGATCTGGCATCCTCTTCTGGCCTGGAAACATACATGCAGACAGACACTGTCTACATAATCAATCAATCAATCAATCAATAAAGCTTTAAAAAAAAATCACTACAGTGGCTGGGGAAATGGCTCAGTCAGTGAAGAGTCAGACACTCAAATATAAACACCTGAGTTCAGACCCTCAGCACCCAGATAAAAAACAGTGCTGCAATATCTGTTCATAACCCAGCACTAGGGAAGGTGAGGTAGGTGGATCCCTGGAGCTCAATGACCAGCCAGCCTAGGCAAATCAACGAATTCAGCAAGAAACCCTGTCTCGAAAAACAAGGTGGACAGTGATCCAGGAAGACATCTGACATCAGCCTTGGCCTCTACACATGTGCAAACGTGTATTTGTGCACACACTCACATGAATAAGTACACACACACACACACACACACACACACACACACACACACACATTTTTAAAATCACTCCATGATTCTTACTTAATTTTGAAAGCTGTCCTAGTTTGGTTTCTGTTACTATGATAAAATGTTCTAGGCAAAAGATACTTGGGAAGGAAAAAGTTTATTTGGCTTACATGTCCACCACTGGGGGAAGCCAAGGTAGGGACTGATGTAGAAACCACTGAGGAACACTACTTACTGGCTTGCTCAGCTTGATTTCATATACAGCCCACACACCAGCCCAGGAACGGTACCACCTACAATGGGTTGTGCCCTCACCATATTAAACATTAAGCAAGAAAATGGCCACACATATGCTCACAGGCTAATTTGATGAAGGCAATTCCTCAGTTGAGGTTCCTTCTTCTTGGGTGATTCTAGTTTGTGCCAAATTGGCAAAAACCAGCACAGAATTAGTTAAATCTTTGAATAAGAAGAACCTCTGGGGGCTAGAAAGATGTCTCAGAGGTTAAGAGCACTGGCTGCTGTACCAGAGACTTGGGTTTGATTTTCAGCACCCACATGGTGACTTAAAATGATTTGTAACCCAGTCCCAGAGGATCCAGTGCTGTCACTGGCCTCCATAGACATTGCATAGATTTGGTGTACTGCCCACAGGTGTAGGCAAAGCACCCATTCATAGATAGAAAATAGGTATAAAATAAAAGTGAAAAAATTGTAAAGAATCCCTGGTGTATTTTAAATGCTACAAAAAGCAAAATCACACACCTGTGCTGAGCAAAGCATTTGACTTATAGTTGCCTGCATTGTGAGTTCAGTGTTTCTTGTGGAAAGCTCTACAATAGAAAGTTTAATCTGTATAGGAATAAATCTTGGCTATATAAATGAAAATGGCCTGATAGCTGTCAATAGAAACAATTTCCAAAAATGCACTGAACAGTAATTATAATTTATTTTTTGTCAGAGTTCTAAAATTATAGATAAATCTAATTCTGTAGTTTAGCCTAGTATTCTAAATACAGGTCAAATGGAGATATCAGCTATGGATAATATTTTATTTATTATGATGTTTGAAGAATTTTAAGACCACTTTATGTGGATAATAGTTCTCACCAAGCATGAAGCCATAAGGGAAAACATATGCTTAATATGTATCTGGGAAAATGCACGGGGTAACTTTAGAGCTGACTTTCTTCTAGTTCTTCTCTGTATGATGGTGACAACCTTTTACAGTCACCTTCACCATCCATCCAGCCTTCCCTGCTCCGGACACTTTCTGTATAAATAGATTGCCCCCTCAGCATTACTTTCTTTATTATAATGGTGTAAATTTTGCACACAGAAATGAGTTAAAACTAACAATTCCATCATGCTAAGCTTTACTTTCAAAACTCACTTTTGCAGGAGATGGCTCTGAAGAAACAACACCTTAGGTTGTCTGCCCTCACACACAATTAAAATCTCAACTTTGGGCAGAACTTTTTTCAGGGCAGTCTTACTTTTGGAGGAGGCAGTGGTATAGGTACCATCAATTAACAACCAAGCCAAAAAAAAAAACCAAAAAAACAAAAAACCACCCTTGTTGTGGTTTCAATAGGCATGGTCCCCATAGACTCATGTGTTTGAATGCTTGGCCCATGGGGAGTGGCACTATTAGGAAGTAGGATTTGAGGTCTCAGGTCTCAGATACTCAAGCCAATCCCAGTCTCTCTCTCTCTCTCTCTCTCTCTCTCTCTCTCTCTCTCTCTCTCTCTCTCTCTCTCTCCCTCTCTCTCTCTCTCTCTCTCTCCCTCTCTCCCTCTCTCCTTCCTGCTGCCTACTGATGGAAATGTAGAACTCATGGCTCCTTCTCTATCACCATGTCTGCCTGCATACTGCTGTGCTTCCCACCATGATGATAATGGACTAAACTTCTGAACTTTAAGCCAGTCCCAATGAAATGTTTTCCTTTATAAGAGTTTCCACAACCTTCCATTTTACTATATTTTTTTATCCCATGGATCCTGTGATATTAGACTGTTTGTTTACTTTCTTTTTGGGTAATTCATTAATCACCAGCACAATACAAGCCAAAGCTGTGGGCACAGAGTTGTAATAGATAATAAAATTCTTGAGAAAGTAAAAAAAAAAAAAAAAAAAAAGAGTTTCCACAGTCATGGTGTCTCTTTACAGTGATAGAAACCCTAACTAAGACACTTGTGCACAAAAACAACTTGTTAGGTTTTGTCACCTTGACACAAACCTGGACATACCTGGGAAGAGGTAATCTCAGTTTGAGAATTGCCTCCATCAAATTGATCTGTAGGATATTTTCTTGATTGCTGACTGATGTGGGAAGGCACAGCCCACTGTGGGCTGTACCATTCCTCAGATGGTGGGCCTGCACTGTATAAGAGAACAAGCTGAACAAGCCATGGAAAACAAGCTAGTAAGCAGTGTTCCTCATGATCTCTACTTCAGTTCCTGCCATGGTGTCAGTATTTATTGAATAGGTGAAGTGAATGAATAAAAATGAAGGACTAAATCAAGAGTTAATAAAGTGTAAAAACAAGATGTGTCAGGGATGCAAAAAGTAACAGAACCTGTATCAAAATTGGGAAGCCTGGCAGTATTGAGAAGAATTCCTGAGGGCCAGGAAGAAGTGCTGTGGGAGGTTTTTCTGTATGCTGTGAATATGTGTGGTGCCCATTGGATAATAAATAAAGCTGCATTGGCCTATGGCAAGGCAGGATGGAGTCAGGCCAGAAAATCTAAGAGAGAAAGTGGGAGGAAAAAGGAGAGTGGGAGGAGATGCCAGCCCGCCACCCAAGGAGCAACAAGATGCCAGCAGACTGGTAACGTCACGGCCATGTGGCAACATATAGATTAATAGAAATGAGTTGAGTTAAGTTATAAGAGCTAGCTAGCAAGAAGTCTGACCAATAGGCTACACAGTTTGTAAATAATACAAGCCTCTGTGTGTTTACTTGGGACTAAGTGGCTGCAGGATGCAGGTGGGAGAGATTTGTCCTGACCGTGAGGCCAGGCAAGACCAGAGAAACTTCCATCTACAAAAAAGGCTCGGCAGGGAAAGGTCCTAGCCATGCAAGCCTGCAGACCTGGGTCTGGTCCCCAGAACTCATGTAAAAGTCTGGGTGTGTGACCTGTGTCTGTAATCCCAGAGCTGTTACCCGGAGAAGGGAGACACAGACAGAACACTCACCCAGAAGCTCAGGAGCCAGCTAGCCTGGAGTGCGCAACTCATCCACAGAAACATCAAAAGAAACTCTGCCACAACAAGGTGGAAGATGAGAACCAACTTCTAAAAGTTGTTTTCTGAGCTCCCTGTGCATCCAGTGTCATGCATGCATACAAAGTAAATAAATAAGAACTGATGATCGGGGAGAAAGCAAAATAACCATAAATCATGCTGAATCAAAAACCAGCCTGTGTTAGGCCCCAAAGGTGAGCCTATTACAATCACTCTGCTAAGTGGACAGAATAGCAAACTGTCCTCTGGATTCATCTCTGAGGTACACCTCATCAGAGAAGTTTCTGTGTGCAGTATAGTGGTTAACTCAGAAACTCACAAGTGAGTTTAATAAGTGTCAGAGGATTGGATGTCTATATCACCTCCCACAAGGCTCAGTGACTATTACAGAAAAGGGGCAGAAATCAGGCAGTGAAACAGTGTCTTCTGGAAGTGACAGGACCATTTCACCCCTGACCTCACAGCAACTGTGGCTGCTTGAATAAGACCTACATATTTAAGTCAGTCAAAATTCTGGCACGAAGTAAGGAGCTTAGGATTCCTCACCCTTGACTGAAAAGCTGCTGGCAGCAGATGGATGCTGGAAGAGAGCTGATTTTCTTTAAGGGTGTGGCCCTGGCAGGTCAGCCTTGCTCCAGCAGACACCTCTGCACCCGTGAATACATGGGCAGCACAAAGTGGACTCGGTCAGTTATTTAAAAGTAAAAAATAAAAAATAACTGGGCATGGTAGTTCACACTTTGGCAGAGACCCATAGACCTCTGTGAGTTCAAAGTCAGCCTAATCACGGCCTGGTGGTGGTGGTGCGTGCCTTTAATCACAGCACTCAGGAGGCAGAGGCAGGCGAATCTCTGTGAGTTCCTGGGCTACCAAGTGAGTTCCAGGAAAGGCACAAAGCTACACCTTTGCAACAGAGAAACCCTGTCTCGAAAAAAACAAACAAGCAAAAAAAAAAAAAAAACAAAAAACAAACAAAAAAAAAAACATAGCAAGTTCCAGGCCAGACAGGGCTACATAGTGAGACCCTGTCTCAAAAAATTAAAAAGAGGAAATGAAGTTCACAGTAGGTGAGGCTGTGAGGATGGATCTGGGAGGAGTTAGGGGGAGGAATGGAAGCTGAATATATGTAAAATACATTGTATGAAATTCTCAAAAATTAGTAAAAATACTATATCTAAAAAGGAAGAAAAATGGCCTGTGCTGATGTCTCTGATGGGCTGGGCCTCATCAAAGCAGACAGTAGGTTCAGTGAGGTCCATTCTATGACAATGAAACAACACTAATAAATTGAGCTCTATGCAGCCAGATACTGTACTTATTGCTTTTTATGGCTGGAGAGATGACCGCTCTTCCAGAGGAGCTGGGTTCAGTTCCCAGAACCCACACAGGGGCTCAGAACCATTTGTAATTCCAGTTCCTGGGGATCCAACACCTTCTTCTAGCCTTAGCATCAAACATGCACATAGTACACAGATATACATGCAGACAAAACACACATAAGATTAACAAAATATGTTTAAAGTTTTCAAGACAGGATCTCACTATTTATTAAACCTGGGTAGCCTCAAATTTGAGATCCTCCTGCCTTAGCTTCCCATGTTCTGGGTTTATGTGTCATGTGCCTGATGTAAATGTCCTTAACATTGCTACTCTAAGAAGTGACCATTATCATTACCCTGATTTTAAAACTTAGGACCACTGGGTGGTGGTGGCACACGCCTTTAATCCCACACTCGGGAGGCAGAGGCAGGCGGATCTCTGTGAGTTTGAGGCCAGCCTGGGCTACAGAGTGAGTTCCAGGACAGGCTTCAAAGCTACACAGAGAAACCCTGTCTTGAAAAACCAAAAACCAAACAACAACAACAAAAAAAACTTAGGACCCAGGGTATTAGCGAATTATTTTTTAAATTTCATTAAGTTTATTCCATTTTTTATGAGCAAGTGTTTTGTCTACATGTATGTTTGTGCACCATGTATATGCTTGGTACCGGTAGAGGTCAGAAGATGGTATCAGATCCCTTAAAAGTAGTTACAAATTGTTGGGAACCACCATGTGGGAGCTGGGATCTGAAACCAGATCTTCTGCAAGAACAAGTGATCATAAATGCTGATCCATTTCTCTAGCCCCAGGGCCACATAATATTCAAGGCCATACAAGTAGACTCTCACTCCAGTCTGTCGATGTTCAAATGTTGTGACCGTTAGTGATGGTGTTACTCTTCCTCCATCTATTCTAACTGCTAGCCTAGTACACAGCCTGAGTGAGCACTTGGCAACTTTTGCTAAAGGATGGAGTGTACACTGAGTAATGAGGGATTATGGTACTGAAACTGAGAACATTTTTTTACAACCTTGCTCTTTTAAATGTGTGTATGGTCATATATTGTTTTCAGATGCTAATTTTTATCTTTTAGCTCAGGCCGGCTTCAAACCAGTGTGTAGGTGAAGATAACTCAGCACTTCTGATCTTCCTGCCTTCAACACCCAAGTGTTAGGATTATAGACATGAATTCAGTGGTGGGAATTGAACCTAGGGTCTCATGTATGCTTGGCAAGCAGTCTACCAACTAAGCTATAGCCCCAGTTCCTGTTTGTTTTTTAAATGCACTTTTGCATGGCTTCATTTCTCCAAGCCAGAGTGACATCATGTTACTATTATCACCATTTCCCAAGCATCTGTAACATACTTTATATAGAACATATACTTAGATCTAAGAACTTCAAATCTACTTTGTATGATCTAGACCCTTCTTTTGCATATCTTTTGCATGTTGAATCAGCTTTGAATCTAATGTTCCGTTTTCATTTATAATTGCTGAAACATTTACATTATGCATTATGGATGGTCATAGTTAGAAAGGGCTTGAGAGACACATCTCCAGTCATTTCATTTTAAAAACAAGAAAGAAAAAGAAAGGCTTGAAATAATAACTCCATAATGATAACTTTTCTGGAACTTGCTATATGCCATCCCCTGAATCAATTATCCAACAACCCTCCTCTAACAATCCAGTGAGGTAGCTACTATTTGCAACTCCATTCTGCAGTTTCTGCAGAAACTGAGGCATTGTGGTTTGTTCATAAGACTAGTAAGTAGTAAAGTCAAAGTTTGAATCCAGACTCACCCAACTGCAAACCTGAACTTTCAGCCACTACCCTATATGATCTGTCTAGGGGGTCACCTAGTTTATCAGAGGCAATGCAGGACCAGAATGCAAGTCTATAACATCTCAGCCCTGTCATCTTTATTGCTATGCTACCTCAGATTCCTTGATGTTTCTGAGGGCGAAAGTATCGGGAAAGGTTTGGAGCAGCTGAAAAATGATGGTTTGCTGATTTCATAAAAGTGTGTTTTGATGGTTCCAAGTGTACCCAGAAAATGGATTTTCCAGGTTCAATCTGGAGAGAGGAAACATGATGTCTCTGCAGTGATAATGCAGCACTTACATAGATAATGGAGAGGATGCCATTGTAGTTTTTGGTTGAAACATTGAGCACGATCTTTAGCTGTGAGACCAGCACTTGGAAGGCAGCAGCTGTTGTGAATCCACCAACCAAAGGGTCTGCCAAGTACCTCACTATGAATCCAATCTGCAGACCTCCAAATATCAGCTAGGGTAAGATGAAAGGAAAAAGTTAGATGTTTGCCTGAGAGAAGGAACAATTCTCTGGAAATAGTAACGAATTAAACATTGTGTCAGTGAAAACACTTGCTCCACTGCCCCACACACTCGCTCTCAGTTGAATCACTTGTGTTCTGTTTGCTTTTTTTTCTCAGACTTTGGTAACAAGTGATTCTGGTTTCTATTTGTTTGTTTGTTTGGTTTTTGTTTTCAAAGTCATTTTACTATCTGACAAAAACAATGTTATTTAGAAAATAACATTAGAACTAAAAGTAAGTTTTAGTTCAAGGAGTTTGTCTTGCAGTTAGATGCATCTTTAAATCTCCACATTTTAAAATTAATTATTTCAAATAAGAATTACACTCATCTGTGTAAGCCTGTTTATTACCTGTATTATTCCTACTAGAAGAGTGAGGGTGCTTGCAATTAGTACTCTGGCCGCATCTCTGGTTCCGGTATCTAACGTGGTCATGTTTGATGCACTTCCATTACCACTGGGCACAAGAAAGTAGTCATCTGGAGCCATGCTCAGAACAACAGATCCCACCATTAAACTGACCACGGGGAAAGGTCCTGGGGAAAAAGGCTTTGTCAACTAGCCAATAATGAATCACAGACATTTAGATTCAACACGTCTATGTACAAATAGAAAGGTGTGTGATAGTTAGCTAAAACAACTAATCAGTAGTGAATCACAGACATTTAGACTCAACATGTCTATGTACTATTAGAAGGGTGTGTGGTAGTTGGCTGCAACTAAGAATTACTGTTCGAGGAAGCTGAGAATCTCAAGGCATTCCTGACTCAGAGAAGACAAGATGTAGGCACATGGTAGTAAATCAGTATTGAGCATACTTCGTGAGTGTGTAGGGAGGGTACCAGGCCCTCCTGTGTGGGATCCTCATGTCACAGTGTATGGGAGTTATCAGGAAAGATTTCCTGTCAGAGACACACATAAACTGAATCCTTACTTATTCAATGATCTCATCTTTTAGAGTGTCCAAAATCCTGATCTCCAGACACAAGTACCTCCATCAATATCAACGTCAATTGATGTGTCCAAATTGACAAAGGATTGGAATGTGATTTCTTTTTTATCATATGCCAGTTAATAACATCCTATTTTTAAAACTTTTCTTTATTGATTTCTTCTATTTACTACTTACATTTTTTTCCATGTTGATGATGATCCTATCCTTTGGTTATAAAAGGTATTATGCTTGAGAGGCCTCAATACCCAAACCTGGTAACCAGGAAGATCTACATGTAGTGAATGCCAGAGGCAAATCCATTTGTCTCTTATTGACTGGTTCTCCAAAAAAGTTGTTTCAATCAGTAGGCATCTCCTGACCTGCTTCTGCAGATAGGTCAGAGGCTAGAGTCTGTGAGAGGCAGCATCCTGCACAAGGGTATAGGGCGCCCCTGAGGATGGGACTACCTTTGTTGTCTCAAGAGGGTCATCCAGAAAACATACCTCACCAGCACATGGATGTAAGCAGCAAAATTATCTTCATTGCTGATGCCAAAGTCACATAAAATTATATCAAAACATTTATTTTCTAGAATATTCCAGAAAAAAAAAAACTACCTTGAATGTTAGGAATGAAAGGAAAACTCATTGTGAGTCATGTCAAGAAGTAATACAAAGCTTTTTCTAAATTGTGTTGGCAGGATTTTGCCAGTCTTCCAATATTCCTTACTGAAATAATTATGTTCCTTTATAAAATAACAAATATGTATTTGGTAACCATAATTCAGTAAATACAATTTTTTTTTTTGGTTTTTTGAGACAGGGTTTCTCTGTGTAACTTTGCGCCTTTCCTGGATCTCGCTCTGTAAACCAGGCTGGCCTTGAACTTACAAAGATCCGCCTGCCTCTGCCTCCCGAGTGCTGGGATTAACCACCCGGCCAGTAAATACAAATTTAACCTAGTAATATAAGTGGATTTAGATCTGGTAAAGACTTTTTTCTCTGTCATATGTTGGAAGAGATCACTTTTAAATATAGAGTCAATTTCATTACATTTACAAATTTAAGCCGTGATAAAACTCAAAAGTAAGCTTTAATTTTCAGTCTTTCAATTGCATTTTTTAAAAGCACAGTTATGTATAAAGCTAGCAATGCCATTTAATAAAGAAAGTGGCAAAACCCTGAAGTTTGGTTCCTCTAGGACTCATTGGCAAAGGTCTGGAGGCATTATATATATATATATATATCATAGCAGAAACATTTATAGATGAACAAATATAGCTGTAAAATATGCTTGTAATTACCAACTGAGATGTGTCTTGATGTCCCAAAGACAAAATACGTCAGGATAGGAAAAAAGGCAGAGTAGAGACCGTATTCAACAGGAACTGCAGCTAGCAGGGCATAAGCCATCCCTAAGGTACAACCAACACAGTAAGAGTCACAAACAAAAATTACAGCATGTTTTTACCACACAAAGAAATGCTTTTTCATAGACATTCTCAGTTCATGGATTCAAAATATCAGCTGGTCCTGTGTGGTTTTCTTGTTTTGCATGCAGACCTCGGCTATGCTAAGATGTGAAATATGACTTGGCTGGGGTAATGAGGCTTTCTACACCCATCCCCTGCTCAGATGAACTGACTCCATTGCTCAGTAATTCAGTCACTGGCTGATGATATCAGTTGGAAAATAATTAAATCAGTTCCGGTATAATTTGGTTAATCCAGTCCCAAAGCCCAGACCAGCTTATGTGAATAGTTCTCTATGAACCCATATTTCTCTATGTTCTGAAGGATGCAGGCACCATTGCACTTTATCTTTCTTTGCTAAAGAACAGAAGTTAGATAAAAAAAAAAAAAAAACCAAGACAACTCTACCCTGATGAGGGAGGCTGACCCACCAGTGGGCTATGCCAGGCAGCCTCTGGGCTATGGATCTCAGGCTATGGAGAAACCAACATTTCAGTGGACATAGGAGTTGGAAAAGGATAATAACATATTCTTTCCTAGTTAAACATTTCAGTAGTCAGCATGCCTTAACACATGGTATATCTGCATAATTCACACTTTAGGAGTGAAAATTCAACCCTGGAGACTCACACTCAGACCCTCATGCTTGGGCAGCAAGGGCTCTTCACTGCTGAGCTATCATCCTCCTCCTCCTCCTCCTCCTCCTCCACCACCACCACCACCACCACCACCACCACCCACCACCCCCCACCCCCACCCCCGGTGCACTTTTAGGAAGTGCAATAATCAGCTCTCCCAGGAACAGAAGAGGCAGATTCGCCAAGACACAATAGGAAAAGGAACAGAGCATGAAGGCACAGCCCGCCTGTTTCCTATGGACAGTTTTCAAGTCCTCAAACTGGGCATTCCCTGAACAAGGTGCTGGATCTCTTCATTTCTCTTCTCTGTGCTTCTGCCTACACGTCTTAATATGCCTGGGAAACAGGGATGTTTTCAGTTCTCACACACTGTCTATTTAGGGTAACTTTTATTCATGTACAACATAGTTATCTTTGTTACAAAGGAATTAGGTACAACATTTTTGATATAATATGGCTTGTAAAGAAACTGTTGATTGAAAGTGTGAACTCTCTGCTGGTGCATAGGCTGGATAGGACAGTGGCATGTAAGCTAAATTGAAACCATCTGAAAGGAAAGGCCTTCCACCATGTGAGGATACAACCCAACAGGTCATGACTTCAGACTCCTTAGCTTTAAAAACTGAGAAATAAATTCCTATTATGTATTAAATAAATCAATTAATGTCCAAGATAAAAACCAGACAGGAAACTCCCTATAGCTATGAGTAAAGACTCCAATAAAATGGCTTGTAGGTCTTTTGTTGCTTAATAGGAATTTACTTTTTAATATTAGGAATCAAAAGACCCCAGCACTGAGCAAACCCAGACTTTTCTCCCAGCACTTCAAGGGGCCAGCTAGCAAGCAAGTCATAGACTCTGTCACCACTGGAGTTGCAGTATAGCCTCCAAAGTCCCCATTTGAGCCTAGCTCTCGTTAGCTGTGGCCTGGAGCCCTCCAGCCTACACACTCTGGAATCTTTACTGGAGCATCCATCGCTTTATCATCATAAGACTTCTACTCTGAACCAACCACTCTGTCCACACCACTGTGCCATCTTGCCCTCACTTCCATCCTGGGTCAGCTCAGCCCATGGGATTTCACAAATGTTCCCTTGCCTTCACCCCAACTCCTTCCTTTCACCTGGAACCGCCTGCCCACCTCCCAGACATTCATGTGCTCCAGAATAGCTTTCAAGCAAGTACATAATCTAGATGGAAGTGTTGCACCAAGACTAACCGATGCTCCCAAGCCCCAGCAGGAACTGAGCTCGGCCTGGTGAGCCAGTTGCATTTCCTTTCGAGTGTGCCTTCCCACTGCCTGGCCGAGCTGCCCGGTTTTCAGCTGCACTTAGCAGAACATGATGATGGCTGCTGCAGAATGTGTTTCATATCTTGCAGCGCTCTCTAAGTCCTGTCTGACTCAGCTCAAGGCGGCAAAGCTACCCTCAGGGCTGGGTTTAGGAGGAAGCAATGAGCTGCCTTGGGAACATTATTTAATCAGGCCCCTGAGAGTGTTTCCTTGCTTCACCCAGACCCTGGCCTTGTCTAGTCCTTTTCCTCCCTGTTTGTCCTCAGGTCCTTTGCATCTTTACGTGGTAGTCTTAGTTCGGCTATCACATGGGTGGCTCCCAGTCATCTCCTGGCTCTGTCTAAATCTCTTCTCTTCATTTAGGCCTTCCTTACCACAGTCTATAAAATAGCCCTTCCTTCCCAAATGAGCACCTATCATGCTATATTCCTACCTCTACCATTGGACTTGATCCACAAGGTCTGTGTCTGTTAGTGATGGCTGAATTGCTGAAGTACAGAATGAGCCATAGAAGGTTATTATGTGCATGATCAATAAGCAAGTGTGTGTGAGCCAAATTTATCTTCCAGAAACATACCTAGCAAAGATAAGTTTATAGCATTATTTCTGGAAAACAAGCCATCTGTAAAATGAGGAACTACAGTGTACAAGTTAAGAATGTAGGGTCAGACAGGATTCAAGTCCCAGCACTAGCACTCACCCACACCAAGGTCTGGGCAAGAATTAACAACTTTCTCATTGTTAAAGGGGCTATGGTAATAGTAACCCTCTCTCGGAGTTCCTATGAGAATGAAAGGAAATGTATCTGATACATATTAAGCAAAATTTATCTTTTTTCCCTCTGCTGGGGAAAACCACTGGGATTCCACTCTGCCACTGAATTCCATCTCCCAGTGGTAAAATTTGTCTTCATAACACACTTGTCTATGACAACTGAGAATGCCTGGGCCCTTAAAAAACTCCACATTTTTCATGTATACAAATGATTTATTGCCAGGGATGAAGTTCAGTCCTTTTCACTAAATATTGATTGAGCTACCTACTATAGCTGATCTCTGTGGTAGACAGGGCCTCAACAGCCATGGGATGGAGAAGGCTCCTATTCCCCAGGAGCCCTGGATGCTGCCACTTTATGGCATTTATTTAGTGGTTTTTTGAGACAGGATTTCTCTGTGTAGACCAGGCTGACTTCAAACTTCAAGACCCACCTGCCTCTGCCTCACAAGTGCTAGGATTGAAGGCGTGCACCATCACAGCCAACTCACTTTACAGACTTTAGAGCCACAGTATAGAACATACCCCACCCCTCACCTTTGGGATATAGAGCACACTGGGTCCAACTGAGGCTCTACACTGGGGCTGCAGAGCCTTTTCCTTCTTTGTGGGGATGTCCCCGTGCCTGCTCTGAGTAAACTTGAGTAATCCTTAGCTTGTCAAGTATTAGTAGCCTTTGTGCCATAAAATAAGCACCAAGTAAAGAATTCTGCAGCTGGGCAGCAGTGATGCACATGTTTTTTTTTTTTTTTTTTTTTTTTTTTTTTTTTTTTTTTTTTTTTTTTTTTGTGACAGGGGTCTCTCTGTGTAGCCCTGACTGTTCTGGAACTCTCTTTATAGTCTGGCCTGGAACTCATAGAGATCCACCTGCCTCTGCCACCTGAGTGCTGGGATTAAAAACATGTGCCACCACTGCCTGGCCACAGCCAGATTTTAATGCACAACATTGCCTAACATTTATTACAAGTTTCTAAAACAGTCTATTTTCAAGCTATTTCTCCACATGCCCACCCCCTACACCACTTCCCATTTCTTGGCAGACTCATCTGTCACCTTCAGGAGAAATCTTTGATCACTCTACTTCCAGGAAGCTACCCCCAATCCTAGAAGAGGGGGTAAAATACACCTCACTGCCATTATCCTAGTAGAGGACATCTCTCCTGCCACAGTTCTTAGCACACTGAACTATGAGCATTCATTTTTCAATGGGCTATGAGCTCCTTCATTGCATCTTAGTCTTGATAATTTACCTAGTTCTACCCACTAGGTAGTCTGTAAATTATACCAAATAAATGAGTTCTGTTGTCATGATTTGGAAGCTTTGGAGAACTGGGAGTACAATCCAAGCTAAGATACTTCTCTCTTTCCTTTAGAGTGCTTTCACACTGCAGGTCAAGATCTGTGCAGGGAACGGAAATAAAGTAATCCAATGAGCTTAAAGAATTAGTTTTTAAAAACCATCAGAACATAATAGAGAATATCAGAACATATTATTTGTATTACTTTACAAAACTTTAGCTATGTGAGTACATACCACGATGCAATGCACATTTCTTTCTGTGTACTGTGGTCAGTATCTTTAGGGATCTCTGGCTTGGGACATCTCTGTAACCTGGAGCCACACAACTAGAGAAACAACAATCTTTCCTAGGAAAATATCTTTATGAAAGAGGAGAAGATAGGTGACTCTGCTAAGGCACCTTAGAGAAAGGGTGAGGTCCTGAGAGGAGAGTGAGCACTCGGTCCACGGTGGGAGGAGTGGGGAAGAGACAGTAACTCACCATCACTTGAGACCTGTCCACCAGCATCTTACCTTGTAGGGTACCCACTAGCCCAGTGCTAACTCCAGAGATGATGTCACTCAGCAACCATTCCTTGACTCTGTATTTGGGGAGCCAGTCCAATATGGGCAGGAGAGTCTTCAGTATACCAAAGGCTCTCTTTCTTGAGCAACTGTCAAAAAGCAGGAAAATAGGATGTCTGATCCAGTTTTGGCCATAACCAGTTGCAAATCACAAAGTCATGAACCAAATTCTGCAGCTTTTAAAAAAAAATGACTAGTCAGAAAAATAATTAGTTGTGTGAGGAGACTACTGGCACTGAAGTGCTTGCATGGTTTTGCCAAGAGCTGCATCTGTCCTTTCAAATGGACATCTGTCCTTTCAAATGGACTGTTCTAAGACACAACAGAGGATTAAATGTCTCCCACTTCATCCACACTTTTAATCCTCTGAGAAAATATCCCTACACAAGAACCCATTTTCTGACCCAGCCAGAAAATGATCAGTGTGGAGTTTCTGTGTGAGATTAATTTTTAGGCTCCTAACACGGGCATTGCCTTCTTTAAAGAAAAATAAACACAGAGCTGTTTTGGCAATACAAGCTTAGAGCCACTTTTAACAAAACTTGCAGTGTGATGAATTTATACTTTGTACCATGTGTCAGTTAGCAATTGAAATTTGACAACCTCTAGATAAGAAGAAAAATGCCAATAGATAGACTTCCATTTTTAAAAGTATCTTTAAAAATTATATTTATGAAATAATTGCAAAGTTTAATAGGTCATCCAAGTTTGACATTAAGGGATTATTTTAGGTGGATAATAAAACATAATTATATATTTTTAAATCCTTGGAGGTACACAGTAAAAAAAGGTATGGTGGTCCCTCCTTATCTGACACATGGTACAAAGTATAAATTTGTATAAGTTTTGTGAGTTCAACCTATTACAGAAAAACATAAGAAAAATGTGCTGAACATATGAAGGGGTTTCCCCCCTTAGTTCCTAAACTTTACAGTGTGACAGTGGTTAACAGTGCAGTTACATGGTATTAGGTATTATAAATAGTCTAGAGATAGTTGAAACTACTGGAGGGTGTATGGATTATATGCAAACATTAAGCTATTATATATATGGGAGTTGGAAATTTGAGTGGTCTGCTATGGGGTTCCTAAAAACCAAT
Organism: Peromyscus leucopus; assembly: GCF_004664715.2. NCBI lineage: Eukaryota > Metazoa > Chordata > Mammalia > Rodentia > Cricetidae > Peromyscus > Peromyscus leucopus. The sequence goes on from NC_051075.1 coordinate 555,695, forward strand.
CCCTTATAGATACCAAGGGAGAATGGTAACAGAACAAAAATCCAATACATGGGATTTTAAAAAATCATGCTGGAGCCCATGCCTTTAATCCTAGCATTTGGGAGGCAGAGGCAGGCGGATCTCTGAGTTCGCCTGGTTTACAGAGTGAATTCCAGTACAGCCAGGACTGAACAGAGAAATCCTGTCTCGAAAAACAAAACAAAACAAACTTCAAAGAATTAACAAAATAGTATATTAAAATAATGCTAGAGGAAGCAAGTGAGTGACGGTGAGTGAGATAAGATGAACTAATCTCATAATGATCATTACTGAAGGGGATGATAGTAAAATCTCAGGTATTAATACCCGTCTATTTTGCATATACTTTAAATATTAGGTACTTAGAGTGGTTTTTTTTTTTTTATGAAGAAAATCTGGCGATTATTTGAGTGTCTGCCAAGTTTTTTAAGTTTATGGTGTCTGATTCTGGGGCTCATTGGGGTTTGGGGACCCACTGCTTCCTCAAGCACTTGGAACACCTGTCTCCTAGCTTTAATTCCAGGTCTCTGAAAGCGACCCTGACCCTGGTGTGACCAGGCTTGTCCATCATCGGTTGCTATGAGCTCCTTTCCTACCGCTTTCCCCTAGCCTTGCCTTCACAAGAAGGAAGCACACAGCCACTGGACCCCAAGGTGCCTTTCAGATTTCATTGAAAAGAGAAAAAGAGAAAAAGTGAAACTGGAGTGGTGTCGTGACCGGACACCGCCTTCTCCAATGGGGAGTTTCTCCAGACAAAGTTGGAGTAATTCCGCCTCTGTCTGGGAACTGTGCGAGAAAAGCAAGCGCGGAGCGAGCGCCGCGGCTATGCCGCACCCCACCGCCGGGTTTGCGCTTCTTTCCCGGGAGGGTCGCCCCGGCACCTGCCGGCTGCCCCTGTACCTGCAGCTCCGCACCAGGCTGTCCCGCAGCGTCCTGCGCTCCTGCAGGCGCCGCTCGCGCTGATGCTGGAAGGCGAGCTCGCTGTACACTGGCCGCGACACCACGTAGCTGCAGCTGTACTCGGCGAGCTGCTGCGGCTCCGACCTGCTGCTCGGCGCTGCCATGGCCTGCGACCACGGGTCGGGAGGGAGGCGATGAGAAAAGACACTCGGGAGCACCGGGCAAGCAGTCCACAGCTGGCACCTGGGAGCAGCCGCGGGTGACACCTGTTGTAGCCGCGCTAGAGAGCCGGTCCGATCCTGCAGTTCTTGGCGCTGACGACAAACCGCGCCTACGGCCACCTGAAGGACAGCAACTGAGGACTCCAGTGTCTCCCACACTAGACACCCGGGAATGTCCAGAGAGTGAGCCTCATTTTCGGGACTTGGGGTGTTGGACTGGGTGCCCTCCCTGGGCAGTCAGGGCGCTGTCCGTGTTCTGAAATCTCCCCTGGACCGGACCCGGGCCCGTGAGACAGGGAAAGGGTCCCGTACTCCCTGCACTCGGTAGCAGAGGCAGCTCCACGCACACTCTGGGCTGCAGCAGTGCGGTCCCGCTTGGGGAAAGGTACAGCGACTTTCCTGGTCCTATCCCTAGTTTCCTTTTGTCTCGCCTTTTCTGATGCCTCTCCTGCCTTGCCCGCAGGCGCCTGACCAGTCCCATCCCTAGAGAGTTACAACAGGGCGGGGTGCAGCCTACTGCATCTTCTGCGATGAACTCACCTGTTTGGGCTCCTGTGCTCTCTGCCTGCCCGGAATGCCCTGGGAACAGTCTTCCTGCTGCCTTTATAGTGCTCACCAAAGCAGTAGGACGCTTTATTTATGGAGCAACAGACACCTTGGTCGAACGGAAGGACGCAGAGAGAGCAATCTTTCCCCATGAATCTTAACCAGGAAAAAAAAAAAAAAATCCTACCTCTCCTGCGTTCTTTCCCTTTCCCAAACCCAGCGGGCTGTGACTCTTAACGCTTGTCTCACAGGGGCCACCAGATCTTCATTCATACCACGACTACTAGGGCTGTGAAGTCAGGGACAGGCCAGAGCTTCCATGTTGGGGGACCCTGGTTCCTAGGCTGTTAGAATCCACAGCCTGGTCCAGGCTCACTTACACCAAGGAAAGAACAGGGTGTGCTGAAGAGGCTACTGTCTACTCACTGATTTTAGACGCAGATTCTTTTCACTTTTGTGCATGTATCTAATGCACAAACTCGGGTGTGTAGGCGTCCGGCTCTCACCTGCCTCTTGACTCTTTGATTTGTTCTCCTCCAACTAGATAATCAGAAGGTGATCCACTGGGACGAGCAAGAATCAAGACAAGGAAGAGTGGGGGATTCCAATCTATCCTGTTTTGTATTCTATTGGGAATCTGGCTGAAACTAATGCATGGTTAAAATAAAGCCAGAAGGGTTTGGAACTTCAGATCATTCATGCCTGGTTAGTATTCTGAAGCAAATGCAGAAGAGGCTCAAAAGTATGGACTCTCTGGACACCAAGTTCAGCCACTCACTTGGGAAACACAGACCATGACAATTTTATAAATTCCCGGAAATAAAATTTCTCCTTGGAGAACTCTAGTGTAAATCCCCTAGTCAATATGTTGCAAGCATGTGTGGTTTCCCCCCCATGAGGGATGAATGAGTCACCAGCTTTCAACAGATTTTCAAAGGATTACTTGACCCAAAGAGGTCAAGAACCAGCCAGGCACGGTGGCACGCACCTATAGTCTCAGGCGACTTGGGAGGCAGAAATGGGAGGGTCACTTGAGTCCATGAGTTTGAGACCAGGTTGTGCAACAGAGAGGGATGAGAGAGGGAGGGAGGGAGAGAGAGAGGAGAGAGAGAGAGAGAGAGAGAGAGAGAGAGAGAGAGAGAGAGAGAGAGAGAGAGAGAGAGAGAGAGATTTTAAAACTATTAAAGATGGAAGAAACCTTGTCCTGCTTCCAATCTGCTCTCTGCTGCCTGTACACAGTCAAAATGTGACTGTCCAGCTTCCTACCTGTTGTCAAGCCTTACCACCATTATGGACTTTGACCCTTTGGAACCATCAGCCAAAAATAAGTTTCCTCTCTAAATTGCTTATGGTCATAGAAACAGAAGTAGCTGACACGCTGTAAGAATTTGGCTCAGTGATAATAATGATACGTGTGAAGATGTATTGATGAAATGTAATATTTTGTGTACTAGTGTAGAAAATTAATAATACTGAGAAAGAATTTGGGGAGTTGTGAGATCGCTCAGTGAATAAGGAACTTGCCACCAAGACTGCCCTGCCGACCTGAGTTCAATTTTCAGCAGAGAACCTGCTCCTATGAGTTATTCTCTGACTCCCACAGCATTCTGTGTTACTTTTATACTCACAAAAAAATAAATAAATAGAATGCAATAAAACTTTTTTTAGAATTTGGTTTAAGTACCACTGTGTATTAAGTCCTGTATCTGAACATTGATACTGCTTTCTCCATCCCATTAAAAAGTATTTTCTATAGCAAAAATTGACATCCATGAACAGAATAGCATCTGCATTATAGGATTTGATAAGACCACAGAATTACTTTTCTCATAGCTAAAAGACTTTGGCTATCTTTTAAACAGCTGAATGGGTCAGCCAGATGGTTCACTAGGTAAAAGGCACTTGCTGCCAAGCCCGATGACCAGAGTTTAGTCCTTGGGACCTACAAGAAAAAAAGAACTGCCTCCTACAAGTTGTCATCTGATCTCCATATGCCCCTACACAAAATAAGTAAGTAAAGTAAAAATAAATGAATAAATAAAACAGAAAAACAGGGAGGAGTGTGAGGTAAACACAGCTGCTCTCCATCTCACTAGTTACATTAACCTCCTCAGATTACTCACATTGGCTTTACAAATCAAGTCTCACCTGTTTCACATAGAAGTAGGTGGGTCTTTGCCAGAATTTAATCACATCCAGAGTTTTTTTTTTCCAAAGAAGTGAGTGTGTCACTTCAAAATAGACATCAGAGGGCAATGTTGCTACCTCATGATACTTCTCAGTTATTCTTGATTTAAAGGCCAGGTAAGGTAGCACACTGCCGTCATCCTAGCACTCAGGAGGCAGAGGCAGGAACAGGGCCAGAATTTCAGGGTCAGCCTGGTTTACATAGAAAGTTCCAGGCCTGGGCTGGAGAAATGGCTTAGAGGTTAAGAGCACTGGCTCCTCTTCCAGAGGACCTGGGTTCAATTCCCAGCACCCACATGGCAGCTCACAACTGTCTGTAACCATAATTACAGGGGATCCAGCACCTTCACACAGACATACATGTAGGCAAACCATTAATGCACATAAAAAAAAATAAATAAGTTCCAGACCAACTGGAGCTACATAAGGTCCTGAATCCTGCTGTGGATATCGCTCTGTATAAATAAAATACTGATTGGCCAGTAGCCAGGCAGAAAGTATAGGCGGGACAAGAAAAATAGAAAATTCTGGGAAGTGGAAGGCTGAGGCCATGAGAAGATGTTAAGATACCGGTAAGCCACGAGCCAACTTATAGATTAATAGAAATGGGTTGACTTAAGATATAAGAACAGTTAGCAAGAAGCCTGCCATGGCTATACAGTTTATAACTAATATAAGTCTCTGTGTGTTTACTTGATTGGGTTTGAGCAGCTGTGGGATTGGTGGGTGAGAGAGCTTTGTCCTGACCGTGGGCCAGGCAGGACTGGAGAACTCTCCAGCTACAGAATCCTGTCTCAAAAACAAATAAACAACAACAATCCTAAAAAACAAACAGCAAAAAAAGCATTGTCTCTCAGGCTTTTGGAGTTTAAGACCATCCTACTATTAGATCTATATATCATTTATTCAAGAGCTTATTAAGAATTCACCACCACCCTACACACACACACACACACACACACACACACACATACACACACACACACACACACACACTGAGAACTAGGCCTGTGGTTGCCCACTGCCTGAGATCTTCAAGCTGCAATTGAACTTTTGCAATTGGAGACAGCAGTAATGGCATCAAAATGGAGAGCTACTGTGCTGTGGTATTCTCACAGAGTATGTACAAGATACTGGTGACATTATCATCATGCAGTGGTTTGGATTCAAAATCACAGAATGCCTACAGAAAGTTTAGGGATTCCTATTTCACTTTCCCATGGTTCTCCCCCTATGGAGTTCTCTGGAGCTCTCTTGCTTATGAGGCGAGGCATCCTTGGAGCCTGGCAGCCTCTGCATGACAGCAGAACCCAGGCATCCACAAAAGAAAGTGAGCACTACATGAAGAGGAAGAGCTGGAGCTGGATTTAAATGACGAAGTAGAATGTGAGCTGCGAAGTATGGAAATCACCAAGGAGCTCTGCCAGTGCTTCGTAGAGACTGAGGCACAGAGAAGGAAGGGTGACAGCAGCTGGATACTGATGGCCTGGATGACTATGTGAATGCTGACTGTGGCCTGTCCTGCAACCACCCCTGGTCTGTGGAGCCCCCATCTGAGAAGCCCGGAGAGCAATATGAAGTGCTTGTATAGGGGCAGTGCTCCCAAGGTCCTGGCCATGGAGGTTGCTATGCAGCCGGGGTTTGACAAGTACTATGACAAAAACAGCCTGAGTACTGACCTGTCATTCCCCTCAAGTTCTGAGTCCCAGGCACAGGGACCTTAGAGAATGCCTCCTGAACACAGTTCCTGGCCTCTCCCTCTTAATTTTGGGTATGTTCTCTTCATCTCTCCTGGACATTTTTCAGTGAAAGAGGCCTGTATACCAACATGGTTAATAAAATCTATCAGCCACCTAGAATTCTGTCAGCAAGAGGTATACTGTTGCCAACACAAGATATGTTCCCTTGGCATAAAGTGATAATTGTGTGTACTGCACCGACTCTTGATTTTCTCTGTAACAGAGTCAGGTTCACTGAAATTATTGCCAAGAGATACTGCCTAGTGTTTTGCATTTTAATTTCCTTCTTTACATCTTAAATGTCACAAAAGCCTTAAGGCACATGTCATTCATTCATTCATTCTTTTATTTGACACCAGTTCTCATATAGCCCAAGCTAGCCTCAAAATCTTAAATCCTCCTGCTTCCACTTCCCAAATGCTAGCTTAGAGGTGTGCACCCCACACTGGACTCTAATCCACATATTCTCTCCAACTATAACCCTTTGAATCCTTCTGAAAATGATGTAAATGTACAGTAAGACAAATACCAATTGGCAGCATTTGTTTGTTTGTTTGTTTGTTTTTTGTTTTTCGAGACAGGGTTTCTCTGTGTAGTTTTTGTGCCTGTCCTGGATCTCACTCTGTAGACCATGCTGGCCTTGAACTCACAGAGATCCGCCTGGCTCTGCCTCCCAAGTGCTGGGATTAAAGGCATGTGCCACCACTGCCTGGCTGGCAGCATTTTCTGTATTAGTGATTCATAAAATACTGGCCTCAAACTCAGAAATATTCCTGCCTCTGCCTCCCAAGTGCTGGGATTAGAGGCATGCACCACCATGTCCACTAAGAGTCCTATTTTTATTTTATTTTTTTAAAAGATTTATTTATTATGTATGCAGCATGTTTGCCTGCATGCCAGAAGAGGGCACCAGATCTCATTACAGATGGTTGTGAGCCACCATGTGGTTGCTGGGAATTGAACTCAGAACCTCTGGAAGAGCAGTCAGTGTTCTTAACCACTGAGCCATCTCTCCAGCCCTACAAGTCCTGTTTTATTTATTTATTTATTTATTTATTTATTTATTTATTTATTTTTGTGATATATATTTTTTATTTTACAATACCATTCAGTTCTACATATCAGCCATGGGTTCCCCTATTCTCCCCCCTCCCACACCCTCCCCTTACCCCAGCCCACCCTCCATTCCCACCTCCTCCAGGACAAGTCCTCCCCGAGGACTGTGATCATCTTGGTAGACTCAGTCCAGGGAGGTCCAGTCCCTTCCTCCCAGACTAAGCCAAGTGTCCCTGCATAAGTTCCTGGTTTCAAACAGCCAATTCATGCAATGAGCACAGGACTTGGTCCCACTGCCTAGATGCCTCCCAAACTGATCAAGCCAATCAACTGTCTCACCTATTCAGAGGGCCTGATCCATCTGGGAGCCCCTCAGCCTTTGGTTCATAGTTCATGTGTTTCCATTCATTTGGCTATTTTTTTTTCAATAATTGAGTAAAACTGAAATTTATTATATGCCACAGTCGTCCTAGGGACCTCCATGCTATATATATATAGCCTTTATGGTTCTATGGGTTGTGGTCTGATTGTTCATTTTATATCTAGAATCCACCAATGAGTGAGTACATACCATAACTGTCTTTCTGGGTTTGGGTTACCTCACTCAGGATGATTTTTTCTAGTTCCATCCATTTGCCTGCAAATTTCATGCTTTCATTGTTTTTCTCTGCTGAGTAGTACTCCATTGTGTATATGTACCACATTTTTTTCATCCATTCTTCCGTTGATGGGCATCTAGGTTGTTTCCAGGTTCTGGCTATTACAAATAGTGCTGCTATGAACATAGCTGAGCATGTATCTTTATGGTATGTATCAGCATTCTTTGGGTATATGCCCAAGAGTGGGATGGCTGGGTCTTGAGGTAGTTCGATTCCTAATTTTCTGAGAAACCGCCATACTGATTTCCACAGTGGTTGTACAAGTTTACATTCCCACCAACAGTGGAGGAGTGTTCCCTTTGCTCCACATCCTCTCCAACATTGGTTGTCATTGGTATTTTTGATCTTAGCCATTCTAACAGGTGTAAGGTGGTATCTCAGAGTCGTTTTGATTTGCATTTCTCTGATGATTAAGGATGTTGAGCATTTCTTTAAATGTCTTTCAGCCATTTGTAGTTCTTGTTTTGTGAATTCTCTGTTTAGCTCTTTAGCCCATTTTTTAATTGGACTGTTCAGTGCTTTGATGTCTAGTTTCTTGAGTTCTTTATATATTGTGGAGATCAATCCTCTGTCAGATGTGGGGTTGGTGAAGATCTTTTCCCAATCTGTTGGCTGTCTTTTTGTCTTATTGACTGTGTCTTTTGCCCTGCAAAAGCTTCTCAGTTTCGAGAGGTCCCATTTATTAATGGTTGTGCTCAGGGTCTGTGCTGTCGGTGTTTTATTTAGGAAATGGTCTCTGGTACCAATGCGTTCAATAGTGCTTCCTATTTTCTTTTCTATTAAGTTTAGTGTAACTGGATTTATGTTTAGGTCTTTGATCCACTTGGACTTGAGTTTTGTGCATGGTGACAGATATGGATCTATTTGTAATCTTTTACATATTGACATCCAGTTATGCCAGCACCATTTGTTGAAGATGCTTTCTTTGTTCCATTGTATAGTTTTGGCTCCTTTGTCAAAAACCAGGTGTTCATATGTGCATGGATTAATGTCAGGGTCTTCAATTCGATTCCATTGGTCCGTATGTCGGTTTTTATACCAGTACCAAGCTGTTTTTATTACAAGTCCTGTTTTTAAAAGAAACCTTGATTCTGATTTTTATAACTGTTCATGTTTGAAGTGTATCATAGCTTATTTATTATTTTAAGGTGGACTTCAGTTGAATCATTTCTGTCAAGAGACCACTTTTGGAAATCATGGTGATTCCCACTGTCAGCACTGCTCGCACTTCAGACTGGCTCTGATGATCAACAGATACCCTGAAGAAACAATAACCAGGGAGTTCAACTATAATTCTGAATTTTTACTTTTTAATTCCTATAGCATGAATCTTAAATGGTCTTATTAATAAAATCAAACCCAAGCCAGGTATTGGGGTGAATGTTGGAAGATCAGAGAAGCAGAACAAACCACAGCTTCCTCATCTCGCCAGTTCCTCAGCTGATCCTGTTTCCTCAGACTGGAAGCCTCTGAGTCCTCATATCAGAATGGGTCTCAGCTGAACTGCTGCTAGAAGCCTAAAAGCTTAACCAGCCAAATGCTACTAGTTCTTGGTCTTCATGCCTTATATACCTTTCTGCTATCTGCCATCACTCCCTGGGATTAAAGGCTCACTTCTTGGGATTAAAGGCTCACTTCTTGGGATTAAAGGTGTGTGTCACCATGCCTGGCTGTTTCCAATGTGGTCCTGAACTCACAGAGATCCAGAGGGATTTCTGCCTCTGGAATGCTAGGATTAAAGGTGTGAGTGCCGCCATTTTCTAGCCTCTGTATCTAGTGACTGTTCTGTTCTCTGACCCCAGATAAGTTTATTAAGGTGCACAATATTTTGGGGAACACAATACCACCATAAATTCCTGTTAATTTTCTCAATGGATGTTAAATTCTGCCATTTTTATACAAGAAGAGAACTTAAACTTCCAATGTTTCTGATCACCTTCTCTGAGTAACTTTCTGCGTTTATTTTGTAGCCAGACCGTTTCAGACTTGTTTCAGTCTCCTGTCCATTACTTTTTTCTCTTGCTGCTTACAAGCTATGTTTCTTAATGAATTATGTCTCTTGTGATACTAAAATGGGGACATGGTTAAGCTGGGAAGATAGCTCAGTTTGTATGGTGCCTCTAAAGTGTAAAGCGGATCCCCTGGGCTCAGTGGCCAGTCAGCCTAGCCCACTTGTGAGTTCCAGGCCAATGAAAGATCTTGACTCAAAAATTAAAAAATAGCACCTAAAAGTGCCCTCTGGCCTACACACACACACACACACACACACACACACACACACAGGGACACACACGAACACACACACACACACACACACACACACACACACACACGGACACCGACACACACGGACACACACGGACATACACAGACATACAAGGGAGAGACAGATGCAGAAAGAGACACGGGAAGAAAGTCATAGACAGAGAGAGAATTTTTTAAATTCTTGGTAAATTTTATATGGTAGCCCATCAACTTAAAACATTTTTAATGTCAATAACAATATAATTCACTACATTTCTCAGACCACATATTTGATAAGTGTTTGAATTAATTTGTATTTGTCTCTTGCTATCATGAAATAATGGCATAGTTTATCTAAGCAACAAACAATTTGAGAACCCTTCCAAGTTTATTTTAATTGTATTTAACTTTCATAATTATCCCCGCCAATCTTATCCCATAAATCCTATAGCGTGTTGTGGAGGGAGACAAGGGAATGTTGCTTAAGTACTGTACAGTGCTGATTGAATATTGGAGTATTCTGCTCATTAACTTATTCTGTCCATTCATCCATACACTCCATGAGTATTTATTGAGCCCCCTACTTGTATGAGACACACTTATAAGTATTGGATATACAGCAATGAACATGTCTGACAAAGTTAATGCCCTCAGAGGACTTGTATTCTAATAGGGCAATGGCTGTCAGTCATCAAAAAAAAAAAAAATTCAGAGCTGGGCATGGTGGTGCACATCTTTAGGCCCAACACTCAGGAGACAGAAGAAGGCAGATCTCTGAGATCAAGGACAGCCTGGCCTAAAAAAGCAAATTCCAGGATAGCCAGGGCAACAGAGAGAAACTCTGTCTTGACAAACAAAAACAAACAGGTGTCTGTGAGCTTCCCAACATGGGTTCTAGGATTCAAACACAGGTCATGTGGAAGAGCAGTGAGTGATTTTTACCACTGAGCATCTCCCTGGCCCCACATAGAATTCTTGTTGAAGCAAGTGTGTAATATGCAGTGAAGAAGGGCTGCTTTAGAATGAGTGGTCAGGGTAGACCTTTTTTTTGTGTGTGTGTGGAGGTGACATTTGAAGAAATATTGGAAGGATGAGGAGACAGTCCTCTTGGGAAAAGGTACAGAAAGTCTAAAAACACTGAGTCAGGAAAGAGAAATAAACTGGGTGGCAGAGTGAGTGGAATTTACATATATGAGATCTGGAGATGGCAGCCAGATGTCCTTTGAATGTATGTGGCCATGAGAACCAGGCATTTAAAGAGAGAGAGTAGAGAGGTAAGCATCCACTAAGTTCTTGAGTAGTCTAACACCTTCCAAAGCCTTATGTGTTAGGTTTGGTCTTTGGTAATGCTATTAGGAAATGCTTGAAGGGGTAGGGCCCAGTAGTTTGTCTTCAAAAATAAATTGGAGGTATATCCTTGAGGGGAGTTACACATGGTACACAAACATACATGCAGGAAATCACTCATATATATAAAATAAAAACAAATAAATATTAAACTTTCTTTTAAAGCAAAAAATCCATGGGAGTCTGCTTAAGGAGTATTAGGGAGTTTATTAGGATATAAATTGAAGAAATACACTCATGAATACAGAACCAAGTAAACAGCTGAAGTCATCCTCTGTTCTGACCAGGAGCAAATCCACCTGGCAGTCTGATCACTCCAGGAAGCAAGAAGCAGGCCTCGTAACCCTCTCCCTTTCTTTTTAAGAAGCACTGCCTCCTTTGGACTGTATAGCCTAAGGTCACAGGCAGAGCAAATAATACTACATTTCCCCTTTTTGTCTAAATAAGAAGGCTCTAAACCTAATGCAAACTATATACAATAAGAATGATTATCAAGTATTGTCCAGGAGAAACAAAGGGTAATAACATAAACAAAAATGGAACTACAACCAACAAGAACATCAAACAAGAAAGACATGCTAAATGTTCAGAAATGTCCAGATCATAGGTAAATGGCAAATTACCAAAATTACTCCAATAGCTGTCCTATCTTGAAGATTCAGACTCTAGTAATATGTTCTAAGATACAAGGAGATTGTAACTGTAACTATCTAGTCTTCAACTCAATCAAAGACCTGAAAAAGAAAAAAAATTTTTTTCTTTTTGTTTTTTTGTTTTTTTTTTCTGAGACAGGGTTTCTCTGTGTAGCTTTGCACCTTTCCTGGATCTCGCTATGTAGGCCAGGCTGGCTTCAAACTCACAAAGATCTGCCTTCCTCTGCCTCCTGAGTGCTGGGATTAAAGGCGTGTGCCACCACCACCTGGCAAGGAAAATAATATTACCTGAGAAAACAGGAAGTACAAGCAAGCAGTTTCTAAAAAATTGCAAGAATTGGCAGAGACAGCAGGCAGAAGTCACCTAGTGTTTCTCGGCAGTGTTGGGCATCAGTGTTTGGCTACAGGCCTAGAGTATCTGACAGACAGAAGCAGGAATTTTGAAAGCCTGTCTTACCCTGTCTTGGAAAGATTCAGCAGTCACTTTTCCTTGTGTCCTGCTCATCCAGAAAGGACAGCATGCATACTATACTGTCAGCAGTTGAAGCAAGGGTGTTCTTTGCCCAGCAGGCTATTTTTTGCCAAGAAGAAGACAAACTTCCATATGGAGTGTCTTTGAAGCCCAACATTCTCTCAGGAGTAGATCAGTGCTGCCAGGAGCAATTATATCTCACGTCAATAGAATTCTAAGGTATCAAAACACTTAAATGCCATATTCTTCAAGTCTATCAAGTGTTTGAAGATTACCTATCCATCTGACATATGTTTCTGTAAATTTGGAAAACCTAACTAACATAACTATAGGTATGACAAGCAGGAGTGGCTATTAGTCTGTAAGTCTTATTTACCTAAATAACCTAAGGACTAAGGCTTCACATTAACAAGGTAAACAATCTGTAAACAGATGTACAGTATAAGGTCAATGACCTCAAAATTGTGAAGATATACAAAATATCTTAAATGGAGGTAGAAATGTATAGTGCAATATGACAACAATATCCTTAATATGTATCAATATACAAAATATTCTAAACAGAGGTAGAACATACAGAAAGTATGACAAACATAATTTTACATTTGTATCAATACACAAAGTATTTCAAATAGGAGTAGGAACTTGTGTACAATATGACAATTATAGTTTTGAATTTGTATTAATATACAAATTATCTTAAATAGGAATAGAAAATAGAAAAATAGTTCACATTTGTATCAATATACAAGAATCCAAATCAGTGCAAATTATGTAAGGCTGAGAGTTTGCAAAATTAGTTTACTAATAGATATAATAATCTACCTTAATATCTTATACCTTAATAACATATCCTATCTATTCCCCCTTTTTTCTTTTCCCAAAGAGAATCCTGAGTCTAAATTTTTTTGTTCCACTCCCAAACTTATTACAGCTTATCCATAACACTAAGAAAATATAAACTTTTGGGAAAGGGGGCGTCATTTTCTTAAAACTGCTTCCTGCTGTCTAGGGAATGATGGTATCTCTGTGGGATCCTGTAAGAAAGCTAAATGGTTAAGTCTCAAAAGCTGTAACATTTGTAGCCAGTCTCAGAGTAATGGATAAGATTATCTGAAGTTCTGGCTAGCAGTGTAATATGATGGACCAATCTCCTCTTGGAACTGTCCTGAAGAGTTTGCAGTCCAAAGCTGATCATTGAGTGGTGATTTTTGGTTCAATGACATCATTATGGACTGGGTACAGTTGTTGTTATAGGGCTTTATCTTCCTTCTGGAGACTTCAGGGATTGGAAAGTTTTATTTTTCACTATGGAAGACTTGAACATTATTGATATCAAAACATAAAGTTTGAACTTTAGGATGACATGACATGTAAGGAAGGATTCCCAGGAATCAAGAATAAGTATAGAGAGAAATAGAATCTTGACAACAATGGTCCCTAGATCATTGGTTTTCTTCTGTCCTACACAAGTTGGATCTTCTAATATGAGACAGAATCTCCTAATGTTTCTTTTAGCAATATTCTTGGGTTTAGAGAAGGAGAGAGCCACATTCAAACTCCAAAGCCAGCTTGATTTATAATTGAATTGGGACCACAACTATTCTAGAGTTAAAGAGATACTGATGTTAGGCAGTAAGGTATTACCCTGTAGGATGTATTGGTACTAATAGGTCCTTCCCTTCTGCCGTGGATGTCAGGGTGTCCAAGGCCTTTTGATTTCCTGAAGATGGGTATTCCTAGTATCCTGTAAAGACAAAAGACCCTACCCTGACCCTTGTTTTTTGAGTTTTTCTCATAACTTGTAGAATTGTCTCATGAACAATCACTTCTCCTCATCAAGGGGTTTCTCCTGTTCATCTTGCACATTAATAAACAGAGCCAGATATTGGGGTGAAAACTGAGAGATCCGAAGAATAGGACAAGCCACAGCCAACCTCACTTCATCAACTCCTCAGCTTCCAAAGAGACCTACTTCCTGTATACCCATGCCTAAATGGTCTTATTAATAAAAGGAAAAAACCCAGAGACAGATATTGGGGTAAAAACTGAGAGATCAGAGGAATAGGACAAGCCATAGCCAAACTCATCTTACTGACTCCTCAGCTTCCAAAGAGACCTACTTCTTGTATACCCATGCCTATATGCCTTTTCTGTTCTGCCTCTCTCCGCCCCATTACATCACTTCCTGTCTGTCAGTACAGACCTCTAGACCTCTATGGTTAGTACTGGGGTTAAAGGCATGTGCCACCATGCCTGGCTCTGTTCCCAGTGTGGCCTTGAATTCACAGAGATCAGAATGGATCTCTGCCTCTCAAAGGCTAGGATTAAAGGTGTGTGTTACCGTTGCCTGACTTCTATGTTTAATACAGTGGCTGGCTTTTTCTTCTGATCCTCAGATAAGCTTTATTAGGGTGCACAATATATTGGGGGACACAATATATCACCACACATCTGTCTTTAACTTCATGCTGTGTACATGGTAGAAATATCCATTCCAATATAATATCTCCCCTCTGCATCAAAATCCCTGTAGGGGAATGTCTGGAGGGTAATATGACCAGAATGCAGATAAGCTCTGGATTCACATGATCCACATATGCCTCTTGTATTTTCTTTTCTACTAGGGCCAATTCATTCTCAGCTTCAGCTGATAATTCTCTTGGACTATTTAAAACCTCGTACCCTTTCAGAGTATTGGCCAAATTTATTAGTCCATCTTTAGGTATTCCAATGATAGTCTGTAAATTGGAAATGCTTCCTAACAACCTTTGAAAATCATTAAACGTCTGCAACCAATCTCTCCTGAGTTGTACCTATTGGGATCTAATTTTTTTGTAGATTTATCTTATATATTAAGTAATTAATAGAATCTCCTCTCTGTATTTTTTTGGGAGCAATTTGTAATCCCCAGCAAGGCAAAACTTTACTTGTTCAAACATGCTTTCTAAAGTACCTAACTTCAGATCAGCTAATAAGATATCATCCATATAATGGTAAATTATAGATTGTGGAAATTGTGCACAAATTATTTTCAATGACGTTTGCACAAAATATTGGCACAGGGTGGGGCTATTTAACATTCCCCATGGGAGGACCTTCCATTGATATCTCTTGACTGGCTGGGAATTATTATAAGTAGGTACTGTGAAGGCAAATTTTTCTCTATCCTTTTCTTGTAGAAGTAAGATTTTTTTTTAAAAAAAAACAAGTGTTTTAAGTTAATAACTATAATATATCATTCCTTAGGTAACAGAGAGGGCAAGGGCATTCCATTCTGTAGGAAATCCATAGGCTGAACTACTTTATTAATGCCTCTCAGATCTGTCAGCATCCTCCATTTACCAGATTTCTTTTTAATAACAGGAGAATTCCACGGGCTGATAGATTCTTCAATACATTGAGTGTTTAACTGCTCCTGAACCAGTTGTTCTAAGGCTTGTAGTTTCTCTTGTGTTATAGGCCATTGCCCAACCCAGACAGGTTTATCAGTTAGCCATTTTAAAGGTAGGGCCATTGTGCTCTGTTTATGTACAGATTGAATGGTTGGTGGCTGTTTATAGTGTCATATAATATTATTCCCAGAAACATAAATTGGTCTATGGTCTGCTTCTGAAATTGGAGGAATATTAATCTGGGCAATCCATTGCTGTAACAGATCATGGCCCCTTGGATTCACTGCTATATTAGCCACATATAGCTTCAGTCTTCCTCTCTGTCCTTCTGGCCCTATGCATTCAATCCATCTTTTTTGTTTTACCTGAGATAGGGTTCTAATCCCTAGAAACTGGGTATCTACCTCTTGAAGAGGCCAATGTGGATGCCATGATTTTGACATAATTATAGTCACATCTGCACCTGTGTCCATTAAGTCTTCAAGTATAAGGTTATTAAGTCATACCCTAAGCTTTGGTCTTTGTTCATTTATGGAAATCTGCCAAAATATTCATTTTATGGGGTTTTTGGAATTTGTGATCTGTCTACCAAAGCTATTCTATCATCCAGTGTAGTATGCTTTTTTATGTTAAGCACTGGATTATTCAATTGTCCTAGGGAGGAGTTTCCTCCAGAGGGACTGGAAATGACTGGACCACATTTGATTTGGGGGCCTGTAAGAGGCCCCCCAAGGTATTTCCTGATGGTAAAGGGTTGCCTCGTATGTCTCTTGTTGATCTGCATTCATTGGTCCAATGTTGGTCTTTGCTGAATCTTCTGCATAATCCAGAAGGTTGGGGGTCTCCTGTTTGGATCATTTCTAGAAGAAACATTGCTTTTAGGAGCACCTTGTGTAAAATTTTCTTCTTATATGGCCTGGTGTACCACAGTTGAAACATTTGGCACTTTGATGCCTCTTTATACCTTTGGAAATCACCTCTTCTATCCATTGTAACTTCTGGCTATATTCTAATACAGCTGATATTAACTGATTCCAGTCATTTGATGTGATCCTGTTTTTAGAAGACCATACATTTAACATCTGTTTCACATATGTTGAATGCTTCCTTGATGCTCTTTAAATCTCTCATATGTATAGACTCCCATTTATATTCTACATATCCTTCAGGATATTTATCAGTTGCTGGCTTGTCATAAATAGTAACTGAATATATAGCATGGCTTGTGACTTTTGGTAAATCATCTCTAACTCTGTAAGGCACTGGCTATGTTATAACCTCTCTAACCTCTTCCTTCTGCATGTTAACACTTTTATTACCAATTCTAACAGAGTCTATAAAGCTTGAAATTGATTAACCACAGCCTTTTTCTAAATTCTATACCTCCTGTACCATAAATGATTCCAGTGACTTCATGGAATCAAAAAATTTTTTATATTCATCATAAATATATGATTCCAAAGATTTCATTCTATCAATTAATGATGACCATTCCTCCTTAGAAATTATCTGTATGGCATTAAGATTGCCTTTCAAACTTAATGTTTTACCCAATAATTTTTCACATTTATTTTCAATAGAATTAAATCTGGTTTTCCATATATTATTAGTGGACTGAAGTTCATGTGGTAATTTAGCAGAATGACTCCTTTGATTTAAGTTCTCATTCTCATTTGCAAAGTCTGTATCAGTCCTATTAATGTCTCATATTTGGTGCTGTTATTAAACCAGCTTTTTAATAATATGATATGAATTACTATGCTAATCACCATTATGGCAAAAATTGTATACATCCCAGGAAGGTCATATGTGTCTTGCAAAATTTCATCCATAGTATTAACAAAGAAGTTTTTAAATTCCGGAATGGTTATATTATCCACCATGGTATAAGAAATATTTAAAATTTGAAAAGGAAAGAAAAAATATTATTTATTAATCAGTTTAAGGTATAAAATTATCAAGTGATTTACCACAGATAAGATCCTCGAGAGATTGTTCTAGGAGTCCTACATGTTCCTGATGTCCCAGGCTCTTAATTAACCAGGTAGGATGAATGGCTGGTTTGGGCAATGATTTTTGGATATAGTAGAGATGTTTGGCCAGCAGGTGTTACAGGTGTGGTGCCAAGGCAGGTCCTGAAGCACTGTACCTCCCTCTGGCTCGAGCTCTGAAGTTGTTTGACCTTTGAGCGTAAGCAACTACGTGGAATAGATTTAAAAGAAGGGAGCGGCCTGCTGGCACTGCCACTTGCAGTGTAGTCGCTGGCGGGCAAGCGGAATGTACCAGCAATTCCCACAGTGGTCTCCTGGCAGCCACTGGAACTCACTCAGAGCTGGGCAGGGGCCAGTGGAGGAACACTGCCTATGTGCTCAGACTGCAGAGCAGGCATGCTTTGCTGAAGGATCAATGCCACTGGTATCACGTGGAAGGCTGTGATCTGATCCAGCCACAACAGCCACAGAACTGGAAAGGTACCTATCACGGGCACCTTTCTCTCTGACACAGTGCTCTATCCACTGCTGAATGTATGTGCTTCTGGCAGTGGTTACAAGAACCACTGTGCATGAGCTGCCTTGCCTGGGAGTGCCTGGTTCACACACTGCATGAGCAGCCTGGCCTACAGGCTCCCCACATGGCTGTTGTATGCAGGTGGTCACCTGAGCAGGGATCAGGCAGCTCCTGGGGGGTTTGGGCTGCATGGGGGCTCTGCAGTGTGGAGAAACTCACTAGCAGCCACCCATAGGGTTAGAGTTTGGTCACCGAGTAGCCCCAGGAGGGGCATGTGGGGCTCAGATCCACATGGCTGGGTGCCAGATAAAGCAAGAAATTCATAGGAGTCTGCTTAAAGAGTATTAGGGAATTTATTAGAATATAAATTGAGGAAATACACTCATGAATACAGAACTGAGTAAACAGCTGAAGTTATCCTCTGTTCTGACTGCGAGTGAATCTACCTGTCTGATTATGCCAGAAAGCAAGAAGCAGGCCTCATAACCCCTCTCCCTTTCTTTTTAAGATGTCACATACAACAGCAAGAAGCATCACCTCCTTTGGACTGTATAGCCCAAGGTCATGGGTGGAGCAAATACCACTACATTATTTAATTATTTCTAATTATCTCATAGATCATTAATAGATTTCAGGGTAGAATTGCATCTTATACCAATTAGGTCTTCTCCAATGTTAAGTAAGGTAAGTCACATGCCACATTGTCCTGTATAGTTGGACTTGAAAGGTGACTTGGAAATCAAGTCTCTAGAAAGCATAAATATTGCAGAGATAGGTGTTATAATTCTCAATTTACATTTGAGGAAACATATGTAGAAATGATAAGTAATAATTTGTCTATGGTTTGGCCAAGCTGGAATGTGAAGCCAAGCAGTTTGACTCCATAGCCAACTTAACTACTATGAAACCGGGGTATCATAGCATCAGCTCACCTCACCATTATCTCATCACTTCATCTGATTAATGATCCCTCATCTATTGTGGAATATTATTTTAAGATGTGTTACATTTGTTTATGCTGTGGAACATTTGTTTAATGATGCAAAGATATGTGTCATTCTTTTTGTTACATTTGTTTAACTCTGTGAAGCTGTGTTACTGTGCCTGTCTAAATGGGACACCTGATTGGTCTAATAAAGAGCTGAATGAGGAGCCCCTATGGTACTAGACCAGTCCCTCTCGATAAGCAAGATAGTTGTTTAGCTTGAATTGTTTAGGGGGGCCCCAGGCAGTGGGATCAGGGCCTGTCCCTAGTGCATGAGCTGGCTTTTTGGAGCCCTATGGTGAGACACTTTGTGCAGCCTTGGTGCAGGGAGGAGGGGCTTGGACCTGCCTCAACTGAATGTACCATAAATAAAGTATCTTTATTTGCTGGAAATGATAAAAGGCCATTTATTATTGTTGTTACAGGATAACAGGATTAAAGGAGGTTTTAAAATTTAAAAAAAAAAAAAAGAGCTGAATGGCTAATAGCCAGGTAGGAGAAAGGATAGGCAGGGCCGGCTGGCAGAGAGAATAAATTTGAGAAATCTTGGGAGAAGAGATAAAGGAGTGAGAAAAGAAGGGACCAGCCACACAGCCAGACACGGCATAAGAAGGAAAGACAAGATATACAGAAATAAAGAAAGGTAAAGGCCCAGAGGCAAAAGATAGATGGGCTAATTTAAGTTAAGAAAAGCTGGCAAGAAATAAGCCCAGTTAAGGCCCGGCATTCATAAGAAAGAATAAACCTCTCTGTGATTTACTTGGGAGCTGGGTGGCAACCCCAAAGAGCAAAGAGCCAAAGAGTAAAAAAAACAACCAACTACATTTTTGGCATTCCAATGTGGGGTTAGAGTAAAAAAATAAACAGACAACACTCACCTACTTTCATTTTTCCGTTCACATTTTTTATACAAAGTTTACAAGTATATTATACACAGAAATGGGACACTCATAAGGTAACCAGTATATATAGACAGAAAGAAACTCAAACTGTGCTGAGATGTTAAAAAAGAAGCCAGAAAAGTGTACAGTATACTAATGTTTATGTAGATGGAGGGATATATACTTGTATATTACTTAAAAGAGTTAAAAAAGATGGCATATTCAGATGGAGTTAACCAATGGCTTGCTTACAAAAGGGTAGGCCGGCAAAGGAACATGAAAACAGGGCAAAGTTCTTCAGGAGTGACTTCACGGAGCTGTCAACCCCTAAATGTCCCAATCTGAGAGGGCAGGAGGAGGGCGCTGTCACCAGGACCGTGTTACTGCAGAAGACCGCCCATCAGACTCACTCAGGCAGAGAACCAGAGCTATTAATAATTTCACATTCAGCAAGGAAGGAGTCCGGGGCACACTGAAAATTCTCTCTCCTTCATCTTCTGTTGCAGTTCCTCTTCCCTGTACTGCTCTTGTGCTCCTGGAAGGGGCCTATTGATGTTGTATGTAAGGTCAGCCTTCTGGTCAAGAGCTCAGTAGAGAAACTGAGCAGAAGGGAAGGAGGACTGAATGGGAATATCCAGACATAGAAGCAGAGTATTTTTCTGGAAATGTTCTCATGAAACTAGTTTTGGATGGACATAAGACTTTTAAAAATACACTATTTATTTTGGAACAGTGTTAGATTCATAGAGCAATCAAGAAAATTGCACTCAGGAAGCAGAGACAAGCTGATCTCTATAATTTTGAGGTTCGTCTGGTCTACATAGCCAGTTCCAGACCCTGTCTTAAAAAAAAAAGACCACACAGCCCTTTTATGATATACTTTACATTAACCTCCTAAATCTGCATGCTACATTTGCCCCAACTCAGAAACAGTATGTATACATGGTTGTTTAGACTTCTTTAGCTCTTACCTAACATAATGTCCCAGCTGCATGAACCTACCCAAGATACCACATCACATTTGGTCAGTGAGATTTCTTAGGCTCCTCTGGACTGTTAGTTTCTCAGAATGTCCCCATTTTCAGTGATATTAACAAATCTGAGAACTCACCAATATCTTTCTTGTAGGCTGCTACTCTGTTAGGAGCTGACACTTCATATGGATAGACGGCGGTTCTATTCTCTTGGATGAAAAAAATCACAGAGGTAAGGTGCCATTTTCATCACAAAGCACAGAGATACAGTCAACAGGCTTATCATTGTTGAAACTGACCGTCGGGCCTTGGTTTTGGCAAGGTTTAGGAGAGTTCTCTACTGTACAGTGGTTTTCCCTTCCCCACCCTGCTTTCCATTCTGCCATCTTTGAAGAAGTCATCATATGTAGCTCATGCTTAAGAAGCAGGGGGTTAAACTGCACATCCTTGAGGGCAGAATGTCTACATGAAATTTTTGGAATTCTTCTCCATGGGAAATCTGTTTCTTTTTTCTCATTTCTTGATTTATTCAATCATTTATGTCACTAGGGAATCATGAGCATATTGTTTCAATATTTTAAATGATGACTTAGTATAATTGAAAAACAAAACTGAACTCATATTGTTCTAGCTTTGCTCATTAGGAGCTTCTTGGTCAGCTCCTTTGGGTACCCCACCAGTGCAGGAAATATTATGTTTGTTTCTGAGCCTGGGGGAGGGCGGCACTTCCTTACGTTCTGGCACTATATGATATTCCAGACTTACCCTGCATATTTCTTGTACTGGTCCAAGAGTGAGTTCTTTCTCCACAAGTGCTGACTGCTGGACACACTCCTTACTACTCAAGAGTTGTTGCTTTAAGCCCTCTCCAGTGATTAACCCAAGAAGTGTGTGTGTGTGTGTGTGTGTGTGTGTGTGTGTGTGTGTGTGTGTGTGTGTTGGCCAATATTTATATACTTATGGCTGTATTTTCTATATATGATCATGACTATTTGTTCTTAATTTTTATTATAATTATATATGTGTGTGCATGCATGGTGATGATGATGCTTTAGATATGCATGCATGCATGCTATGACATGCACATGGAAGTCAGAGAAATTGGTTCTCTCCTTATCCCTTTATGTAGGTTCCAGGGATCAAACTCAGACTTGCCCATTGAGTACCTTTTTTCCACTGAGCCATCTTGCCACCCCAACCATTTATTAAGCTAAATATAAACTTGTACTAATGAAAAGACATCCTAATATATTTTAAATTGTTTATCTGTACTCTCTCTGTATGTTCTATAGTTGAAAAAGAATGACCATGATGCTTTAAATGGCAAACTTACATGAAAAATTGTATAGATGTCTATCTTGACGGTTGTAGATTGCTAGATGCAATAGTAATAATGCTCTATTGAAGAGGTGCATACGTTAGGGCTGCAGAGATGGCTCTGCAGTCAAGTCCACTTTGTTCTTACTGTGCTGGGGATGAAGTCAGGGTCACATAGGAATGCGCGCTCTGCAAGTGCTCTGCACTAACCCACTATCCCAACTGCAACCCCATCCCCAGGGCTTCCATCCCATTGACACTGCCAGGGTGCAAGCAAGGACCACAGAAAAGCTCTGCTCACCATTTATGCTCTGAAGTCGCCCCCCAAAGTTTTAGAATACGAATGCCTACAGTGTCAGTCCTCAGAAGTCTGAGGGAGGAGGACTGCTGAAGTCTGGGAGGAAGATCCTGTCAAAAACAATAACAAACAAAAGAAATGTGTCTTCCATTCTCTCCTCAGCTTTTTGTTTTGTTTTGTTTTTTGAGACAGGGTTTCTCTGTGTAGCTTTGTGCCTTTCCTGGATCTCACGCTGTAGCCCAGACTGGCCTCGAACTCACAAAGATCTGCCTGCCTCTGCCTCCTGAGTGCTGGGATTAAAGGCGTGCGCCACCACCTCCCAGCCCCTTAGCTTTTAAATCTTTCAAAATGGTCTCCATTTTCACTGACACTCTCTTTATCTGGATTTATGGGACTATGTTTCTTTTGTTTTGGGGAACTGGTGACCCCATCTTATCTATTCCTACTCTTCCTGACTTGCTTTAAGTATTCCAGTGATAGTGGCTTCCCTTATAGTCAAGCAGGGTAAATGTTCCTCCTACAGATGTATTCAACACTTGCCACACTGAAAGTTACTTTTCTGTATCCAGTATTAGACTAGAAAATGCTTAAAGATAAAGACTTTATTGAAGTGGTGTGTAATAAAAAAGGTAAAAATAGAATTACCATTTGACCTCTGACTCAAAGGACTTTATATCTATCTTAGTTTGGGTTTCTATGATTGTGATAAAACACCATGACCAAAAACAACTTGGAGAGTATGTTGGCTAATTTTATGTCACAGGCTAGAATCATCTGAGAGTAGGGAACCCCAGTTGACAAAATGTTTCCATAAGACTGGGCTGTAGGCAAGCCTGTAGGACATTTTCTTAATTAGTTATTGATGTGGGAGGACCCAACCCATTAAAGGTAGTGACATCCCTGGGCTGGTGGTCCTGGGTTCTATAAAAAAGCGGGCTGAGCAAGCCATGCATGGGAACCAAGCCAGTAAGCTATACTCCTTCATGTTGTCTGCATCAGTTCCTGCCTCCAGGTTCCTCCCCTATTAGAGTGTCTGTCCTGACTTCCTTCAATGATGAACAGTGACATGGAAATATAAGCCAAAAAATCCCTTTCCTCTCCAAGTTGCTTTGCATGGTATTTCATCACAGCAATAGTAACCCTAACTAAGACAGAGAGGAAAGGGTCTGTTTCATCTTCCATTTCCAGGTAACAGTCTGTCACTAAAGGAAGTCAGGGCAGGAAGTCAAGCCTGGAGGCAAAGCTGAATCAGAGGCTATGGAGGAGTGCTGCTTCCTGGCTTGCCCCACATGGCTAGCTCCTCCTACTTTCCTATATAACTCAGGGCACTAGAGAGATTGCTCATACTTTGCGGCCATCCCTAGATATTGGTATCTCAAATAAGCTAGGTTATTCGCCTCAGCTAGGCTGTACCTTTAACAACTACTCCTTGGTTCTCTTCAGGGACTCTGATCCTGCTACATGGTGCCAAACCTCAACTTCTTACTATGACTCCTTCAGTCCTGGGGCTTTTACTGAAATTGAGGCTGTACTGTTGCTGTTGGTATTTTTTTTACCCTTTTATTCTTTGTTCTTTGGGAGTTTCACCACCCAGCTGCCAAATAAATCACACTGAAGCATATTTTTACTTATGAATGCTTCGGCTTGTTTCTTGACAGCTTTTCTTAACCTATATTAGCCCATCTATCTTTTGCCTCTGGGATTTTACCATTTTCCATTTCTGTAATCTTTTTGTCTTTCTTACACCATTGCTGGTTGTGTGGCTAGATGGTTGGCCCCATGCATCCTCCTCCTCCTCTCTCTCCTTGATCTATCTTGCTCTTTCTTCTTTTCCTTCCAGACTTCGCCTTCTATTAATTCTCTCTGCCTGCCAGACCTGCCTATCCTTTCTCCTGCCTCGATGTTGGCCGTTCAGCACTTTATTAGACCATCAGGTGTTTTAGACAGGCAAAGTAACACAGCTTCACAGAGTTAAACAAATGCAACCAAAAGAATGCAACACATTTTTAAACAAGTGTTCCACAGCATAAACAAGTGTAACACATCTTAAAACAATATTCTACATACTGTACCTTCACCAATGGCATCTCTTGGCTTCTTATAGTACCAAGCCTCAGCTGCTCTCCATGATCGCTTCATGTTTTCAAAACTAATGTCATAAGGGGAACTCATATTACCAAGCTCTACTGCTAGGTATAGCCTTTGGACCACAACTTCTGTGTGCCGACCCTGAGGAAACACTTCCTAGATATTTGGCCTCAGTGATTCTGATCATTTCTTAATCATAGCTAAGTCTTCATCCCCAGCTAATCAGTATTGATTGTCCCCGCAAAGCAAAGGTTTGACTTTAATGGTTCTAGTCTCTTCTCAGTCATAGCTGATTCTTCTGTCCCAGCTGACCACAGAGTCTTAATTCAAAAATGTGAATGGTCCTGATAGAGTCTTTATGGGATTCTCAAATTTCCCCCTGAAACTTCACAAGGCAGGCCTCCATCTCTGGCACTGCCTTCAGCATTATCTCCTAAGTTCCCACAATCACTCATTAAACTCTGAATACTCAATGGCTTTTCTAGTTCAAAGTTCTAAAGTCTTGCCCAAAACATGATCACATCAGTCACAGAAATATCACATGAACCTAGTAGTCAGGGTTTCTATTTCTGTGGTAAAATCCCATGACCAAATACAACTTGGGAAGGAAAAGGTTTATTTGGCTTACATTTCCATTTTATAGTCCATAATGGAAGGAAGTCAAGGCAGGAACTTGGAGGCAGGAACTGAAGCAGACATCATGAAGGAATGCTGCTTATGTGCTTATTCCCAATGGCTTGCTCAACTTGATTTTTATATAACTAAAAACCACCTGCAGAGAGGTGGCACCACCCAGAGTAATCTGCCCCTGCCCCCATCAATCATTAATTGAGAAAATGCCCACACAGGATTGCCCACAGTTCGATCTGGTGTAAGCAATTTTTCATTTGAGTTTCCTTCTTCCCAAATGACTCTAGCTTGTGTCAAGTCAACAAAAAGGTAACTAACACACTATCCTATTATAAAGATACTTGCAAATCCATGTTCATTGCACTCTGTTCACAATAGTTAGGAAATGGAATGCCCATCATATGATGCGTAATGACAATGTGGTATTTAGTGTAAAGACAAATGAAATTATAAAATTTAGAAGAAAATAGATGAAACTAGCAAACATTACACTGAGTGAAGTAACCCAGACCATAAAGACAGATGTCAGAAATTATCTCTCATATGTGGATATAAACTTCAAATTTTTAGATTTGTTTGTTTGACTTCGAGTGCCTGTGAAGGGCAGGAAATAGAGTGGGCCCCTGGGGTTAAGGAGAGTCTTTAGGAGGAAGTGGGATAGCAGATCATATGTGATATAAGATTTTTAGGGCAGTATCCCTCATAAGTGAATGACAATAATCCTAGAAGCTACAGATTATTCACCAAATCCCACTGCTAGGTATGATACATTCTTATGAGTTGTTGCACAGGGAGCTCAGCAGTTCCCAAAACAATGCAGGGATTTGCTATTACTTCTGGCTGTCTCTCAGTACTGAGACAGATCTATTGCTGAGAACATCACGTACTTTGGCTGCAGAGCATAGAGAATTGAGCAGGAACTGACCTGAAAACTTCCTGTCTGTTGGCTAGCTTTCACAGTGGCTGAAGGTACTACTTGGGGAAAGTCATTGTGGTGTTTGAATGACAACGGCCCTCATAGGCTCATATATTTAAATACTTGGTCCCCAGTTGATAGAACTGTTTGGGAGGGATTAGGAGGTGTTGCATTAATGGAGGAGGTGTGTCACTGGAGGTGGGATTTATGGTTTCAAAAGTTCACTCCATACCCAGTTAGCTAGCTATCTCTGTTTCATATTAATAGATTAGAGGTAAGCTCTCATCTACTGTTTCAGTACCATGCCCTACTGCCTGCTCCCCATGGTGGACATGGACTCCAACTCTCTGAAACTGTGAGCTACAAAATTAAATGCTTTATCATTTGCCTTGATCCTGGTGCTTTTGTCACAGTAATAGTAAAGTAACTAAGATAGTTATCAATAATCTTACCTAGTCCTGCAAGCTATAATACCAACCTTTCAGGCAACATGTGCTTGGTGGTGTCATAGTGGCATTACTGTTATTAGCACAACCAACTACTTTCTGATTAGATTTGTTGTCTGTTCATGCCTAGTACTGCAAAGCCAAAAGTCCACGAGTGGGTCATATTCCCTAACGGGGAGCCTACTACTATTGTTTTATTAAAATGATCATGATAGCCAGGAGTGGTGGTACACCTTTAATCCTAGCACTCAGGAGGCAGAGACAGGCCGATCTTTGTGACTTTGAGGCAAGCTTGATCTACATATTGAGACCTTGTCTTTAAAAAATGAGCATGGTGTCAAACTGCCTTCTAAATGCTTATATTTATATATGTAGATTGTTACTGCTGTCAGCATTGGTCAGAAAAATTTCTGTTTACAGTGGGTGACAGTTAATGCAGAGATGCATAACTGATCAAAACATGGAGAATAAGTGACTGCTGAGAGCTCAGTCTAAACAGAGCATCTGTATCCTCCCTCCCAAAGTCCAGGAAACATTATGAAAGAGGAGACAGAAAGAATGTAAGAGCTAAAAAAATGTCAATAGTTCTGTGAAAGGCTGTCCTCTGGATATGGCTGTTGCACACATAAAACTGAGAGCAGCAGTGGTGATCCACCCTAGCCTGGGTAAGACTAGGCCCATCAACATTCTATCATGGATGAGGGGGCTCACAAGTAGTTCTCTGAGTAGTGACAGGTAGTTAATGGTTATTGGAGAAGGAGAAGTCATATTCCTCAGTGGTGTGGCCACTGGTAACTCATCCTTGCTCAAATACACATCTTTTACACACACACACACACACACACAGAGAGAGAGAGAGAGAGAGAGAGAGAGAGAGAGAGAGAGAGAGAGACAAAGAAAGAAAAAGATGAATGTTGGAGAGAGAGAGAGAGAGAGAGAGAGAGAGAGAGAGAGAGAGAGAGAGAGAAAGCAAGAGGGGATTTGTTGGGCAGAACAGGGATTCAGGGGAGAGGGGAGAGGATAAGATGATAATGGAGAGGAATATGACCAAACAACAACAGATACATGTATGTAAGTGTGATGAATAAATAAAAGCTTCTAAACAGAGAAAAAAAAGAGTGTTTCAGAGTCAGACTGACTGAGTTTTAGTCATGGCTCTGTTATTTCTATATTTATAACCTCAGAGAAGTTATTTAGCTTCCTTTGGCCTTAATTTCATCATCTCTAAAATAAGATTATGTGAGAATAGTGCTTATCTCATAATGCTGGTATGAGAATTAAATGAAATGCCTGGCACATAGTAAGCGCTTGATAAATGTTAGCTACTAAAGTGGTGTTCTAGAGCCCCATGGGCTGTATAAGTTAGGTGGTGGGGTATTTTGAGCTTCATTCCAGAAAAAGGTACATAAGTGTATGTATATATGTTATTTGATATTGCCAGGAATAGCTACTTATATCTGTCAAACATTTCTTCCTAGCACGCTCTTTTGAGTCACTGATTTGGCTTTTAAGTAAGCTAAAGGTTGATAATTGGGAGAACAGCCAAGAAAACTTACCCACAGCTTCTGAGTCACATATTGAACAAATCTGGCAGCATAAACTTCAAGCTGCCTTCTGTTTCTAATCACTTTTCTTCCTAATTTAGTCTCTCCCACCCAAAGGGATTATAAAATTTATTTTCATTGCAGAAACCAAGATGTCACAGGATGAAAATGACTTTCAAGTGTATGGAGCCCATGCCTGCTAGGCTTCAGCCCATGGGTGGAGCCTGTGCCTGCTGGACATTGCCCATATCACTGATCTAAAGCTTCTGGCAAACTTTTAAACAAGCTTCTTTTCTCAGAGATACCCCTGAAATTTTAAAAATTAAAGAAAAAAGCATGGAGCAGCATCTAGTGTTTTAAAGAAACCTTTTGTTTGTTTGGTTTTAAAAAGTATTTATTTCATGTTTAATTATGTATATGTGTCTGTGCGTGCATATGTGCACATAAGTGCAAGTACCGAGGAGGCCATGGGCATTGGATATCCTGTGAAGTTGAAGTTACAGGTGGTCATGAGCTACCTGACGAAATGACCAGACCGAGACCAAGTTCTCAGCACAAAGGGGATTCATTTGCCCCAGAGGGACAAAGACAGGAGATAGGAGACAAAGAAGAGGGAAGAAAAAGAACAAGGGAGAGGAGGAAGAGATATTTGCCCTGGAGGGACAAAGGCATGGCCCACAGACTAATGGCAGTTTATAAAGAGAAAAGGGGAAACCCCTTGTTAGTATGATTTGGTTTGTCTTGATTGGACATGTTAATTAGGGTAGCCAAAAGGGGACTTTTGATTACTGGACTTCAATACTTTGATAGCTGGACCTTGGTGGTCAGTCTCAGGAGAAGGAAGTGGCCAAATAAGAGAACAGACCTTGGTGGCTGGCCTTAGAATGTAATCCAACCGTTTAGCCGGGCAGAGGGAATGGAGCAAGGGCAAGGCCTGCCAGAGCCGTGTTTGCCATGCTCAGGCCTGTTACAGCCTGACACATGCTGGGAACAGAACTCAGATCTGTGAGAGCAGTACATGCTCTTAACCATTGAGCAATCTTGACTGATCTTTTAGAGGTTACAGACTGATGACCTGCAGTGCCATGAAAACTTAGACAACTGGAGTCAGTTCTCTTCTCCTACCTTGAGAGATTCAAGGACTTAACACAGGTCACTGACCCTATAAGCAAGTGCCTCTACCCACTGAGCAATCTTTTTCTTCCTTCCCTTCCTTTCTTTCCTTTCTTCCTCCATTGCAGGAGACCAGCTCTAACCTGTCAGAGGATTCTTGGGGGCAGGGGGAGGAATGAGAAATGAGGAAGTATTAGATGGAAATATAGTCAAAGACGACAAGAAAAACAGAAACACAGGATAGCTTTGGGAGGGTCCTGGGTCAATACCCAGCTATCTCGAGTTTATTTCTAATGGGATTTTTACACACTAGCAAAGGGAGAGGCAAAAAACTTCCCCTTTTCAAGATCAAAGCACGATGTACAACCAAGTGTAGACCATTTAAAATTCTTGGATTGGAAAAACTTTTAAAACATAAAGAGTATCTCACAGCCAGGTTCATGAGGCTGTAGGACAAAGGATGGATGAGTGCCGTGGAAGTAGTACTCATCCTTCCTGGAGAGGAAGACTTCATAGTTTGTGTTAATACAAGGAGTAGAGTGTCCTGATTGGCCAGATCCTGTGAGCCATTAGGGACCATTGTTATCATTGCTTGACTTTCCCACCAGTATCAGACTGGAAGGCAACAGAGAAAAAACAGGATGTACACAGAGCCAGGACTGTGAGAGGTAATGTTTCATACCCAGTTTACTGGCCAGACAGAACTGTGTTCACCAGGGAGCTGAGAAGAAAATGAATGAACTCAGCAGGGGCCTCAGCACTAGCTAGTTTGAAGTCTCAGTAGTTTTCCCGAGCTTTATGGTAGTTCATAATCTTTGTAAGACCGGAGAAGCTAATGTAGAACTGAATTACTTAAACCATCATGTAAATTATGTTCACAAAATGCTAAAGCAATCAATAGGAGATAAGGAACAACAAACAAATAAACAACAACAACAAACCCCCCCACACACAAAAAAAGAGTCCTGTTCAGGTCACTTAAATGTAAATGTGGCAAAATTTGTTTTGAGCTGGAGTTCCTATGGGAAAAAATTACAACCTGCCAAGTTCAGTAAAGGTGAGCCTTGGGAATCCTTTAAACACTGTAAAATTCATTGCTACTTTATAACTGTAATTTTGCTACTGTTATGAATCATAATGTAAATATCTGATATGTGACCCCCAAGGGGGTCATGATCCACAGGTTGAGAACCACTGCTTTAAAGCACAAACAGTGATTCACAGTATAGTTGAAAAAGACCATGTTTGTCCCACAGGTAAACATTTATCTCTCCAGAGTATGCTGTATACATCTCTCCTTCAAGAAAGCAGACTGGTGGTGGAGACTGCCTACCAGGGCTCTTTCAGCAGCCAAATGTGGTCAGTGCTGAAGCAGCAGCCACAGCACAGGCACAGAGCTTGTTGGACCCAATCAACCACCTCCATAGGGGGTACAGCAGGCCACAGCATGCATGCTTTCTTCTGGCCTGAGTTCAGCCAACCAGTACAATCTAACTTCACTGTTCTCCATGGAGACAGGGAAACACGTAGCCTTGCCCCAGAATGAGGAGGCAGAAAGACTCAAAGGAGAATGACTATGGTTTACAACGAGCCAAGTAAAATAGCTCTGCTGCTGTACCCAACTCTGCTCATTTGAGAGAACAAATGACCTAAGCCCTCAGCCCCCAGCATTCCCTTAGCTACTGAATCCCAAGACCAATTGGCATTTGCTTGTAACAAATGATGGTAGGCCTTCAAAGATCCTACATACCTTCTGTAAAACAGATTTTATTACATAATGCCAACCTATGTTTCACAGACTTAGAAAAACATTTGAAATAGGTACAAGCACATCTAAAGGAGCAAAGATGGAGAATCAGTCTATGAAGGGTGCAGGAGCCAGGCACAACTGTGAAACTCTTGGGGAAATTATGGTTTGTAAGGTACATATGATACCTGACAAGGTAACTAAAAAAATAAGATAAATAAAAATCCTACAACAGCTTGTGTTTGTAGCTGTAAAAATATGTTAGAAATACAAATTCAGAAGGTACTCTGCATGGGTGGGGGAAAGGCATATTCACAAAGACAGGTTGTTGATACCAGGGATGATTTACTTCTCTGAGATATTAGATAAGAAGGCGATGAAACAAGGCCATTCATGCCAGGGTGTTTTACCTCCCTATAAGTTACTGGTTAAGGAGGCCACACCCAAAGAGGCCCCTACCACAATATAAGTCATGGCCACTGCTGTTGGCAAAACCCTATTGTAGGACAGGGAAATCAGGCTGGGACTGATCTATACGCTCCCATTTTGCTTAGACTCTATGAAGGTTGCCAAAGAATTATTGCTAATGATCTTTCTTGGCTATGAACCTTGTATGTTAATCAGGTAAAATGTACCCACTTGTACAATAGCAGACAAAGGTTGTGGGCACAATCAACTATTTTCCAACTGGGCTTAAGGCCTGCTCTGCAGGTGAGAATGTAGTTCTGGTACCACAAGTCAAAGCAAAGGCCTATGGCTGGGAAAACCAAAGGCTCCAGAGGGAGGCTAACTGCTATTGTTTTATTAAATGGATGTGATACGCCTGTCAAAATGCCTTCTAAATATGTGTATTTACACTCATAGATTACTGCTCCTGTCAACATTAATGGAAGGAAACTTCTTTTACAGTAGGGGGTAGTTACTGTGGTGACTCACAATTAGTCAAACTATTGAGAATAAGTGTTGCTGTGGGTTGTAATATTGCTTGGCACGACAGCCTGATGATCAGAGATAATCATGTGTCAATATCATCCTTATCAAAGCTCAAGGAACATGGAAGAAGGTGGGGAAGAAATACAGGAGCTGGGGGATGGAGTATCATGGGATTATCCTCTGGGCATGCCTAGACATTATTGCTCTGAAATTTGAGAAATTGCCATTGTCTGTAGGAGACACAAAATCACATTCCTTCCTGAAAGGAAGGAGGGCTCCTAAGGCTCCTCAGACCCAGAGGGCCCTCTCTCTACAAAGATGTGTAACATTTCTGGGAGAAGGACCAAAAAATTTCCTGGTGGTGTAAGTTGATCACACTCTGGTAAATAGCTCCTTACCCTAGGAAGCTAGATGTGGATGGAGTTACTTCTTTGGTCTGTTCTATCAGAGGTGACTAGAAAAATAATTTCCTGGAAAAGTAGCTTAACACAACTATATCTGTAATGGTTTTCTACATGTAAGTACTTATTCTTGCTTTGAAATTCCTATAAAAAGAGGTGAATCTGGAAATGCTTTTTGTCAGCTCTAAAACCTATATCTTATAAAACTCTTAACAAAAAGGGGGAAAGTGCTGTTTACCTAAATTCTATGCACTGGGACTAAGATCAGGAATCTTCTCTCCCAGTGAATCCCATAGCAATACATCCTTTGGGCTGAACACGTTTCCTTGGAGATCTTTTTGTGTTTTATGTCTACTGCAGACTTCACATCATTGATTACTTCTCTGTGTCAATTTCCAATACAAATATGTTTCTTAGACTGGAGAAATAGTTGAGTGATTAAAAGTACCTACTACTCTTCCAGAGAACCTGAAGTCAGTTCCCAGCATCCACAACAGGTAGCTTATTGCCACTTGTAACTACAGCTCCATGGAATCCAACAACCTTTTTTGGCCTCTGCAGGTACAAAACACACACACACACACACACACACACACACACACACACACACACACACACACAAATTTTAAAAAGAAAGAAATATGTTTCTTTGGGTCAAAGATTATCTTTGTTAGTTGGGTGGTGGTGGATCATGCCTTTAATCCCAGTACTTGGAAGGCAGAGGCAGGCAGATCTTTGAGTTTGAGGCCAAACTGGTCTACAGGGTGAGTTCCAGGACAGCCAGGACTACACAAAGAAACCCTGTTTCCAAAAACCAAAAACCAAAACCAAAGAAAAAGATCATTATCATCTCTGTGACTTTTGACTCTATCCTCTCTCACAATAATAATAAAATAATAGTTATTTGTTATGGCATATTGGTAATTTAACACAATGACAAACTCTCTGCACTGTAGTAAAGTGTTCAATACAGCTAATTAATCCCTTTCTCTTCTTTATTCTCATGTTTCTTCCATGGTCTCTCACTGAGAGATGGGAGGTGAGACATAACAGAGATTCAGAGTATAGGGTATGGTTTTGATTTCCTGTTCAACCACTCCCTAAGGAATGCAGAAAACATAACTCCTCTATGACTCATGTTCTTTGCCTGCAAATTGGAGCTGACATTAGACCTTACTTCATAATGTTGCTGCAATAATTAAATAAGAATAGGTAAAGCAATTAGAATGTGATACATGGTGAGTATTCCAGGAATTTTGACTGTTACTATCTCAATGCTCAGTGTATAGTAGATGCCTAGTGTATATACATTATATATACATATGTATATGTATATATATAATCAGTGTGTATATAATTAGATATATATCATATATTGGGCACATATATAATTGGAAAAAAACAACATAGCTTTGGTCATTGCTCTCTACCCAGTGGTTGTCTTCCTTATTTATATTTGGTTATATAGTTATCTTATATTTGGATCTTGATCTTGTGAATGACTCACTAGAATAGGTCCAACTATTCAAGTTGTAACATATAAAAATTAAAGGAAAAGCCAGAAGATAGTATTAAGTCAATTATAATCAGAAGAAAGGTATATAATGTGAATGAGAGATTCATACTGGTATATATCTTAATCAAATCTTGGAGTTCCAAAAAGTCAAAATCTAGTGATAATGTAATGTTGATGTAATTGCATTAGGAACAAACAGAAATGCTGATACAGGCTAGAAATGAATATACAGAAATGTAAATAGGGTTTTGTTTTTTCTAAAGAGCTCATACGATAAATATATCATTATTCTGTGAAATGTTTCAAGAAAAGTGTAAGGTACTTAATTGAGAAACACTGCTTTATAAAAAGAATATAGAGAAATGTTCAGTCTTACAACATACAAAATGAAGGATCTCTGCAAGAGTGGATGAGCTACATCACAGCCTGTAGCTCCTTTTCTCAGTTCCTCTTCCCGAAGACACCCACTTCAAAATCCTTCCGCTGATTTAGTATCTCTAAATAATACACTTTCGTTTTCCTTGTGACATGAGGCTACCTCTTCACCTGTGCTTCGTCACTGCCAAACCTCTGAGTGCTCATCTCTTCTCCATGAGGATCATAATTCTGCCTAGATCAATAATAGTCACATTATTGTAATTCTATTTCCTACTCAGAATGGAGCATATGTAAACTGCTCTTACATTTTGCTTACTAGATATTTTGTGTCTCTGTGCTTCCTTTGTCTGTTGCCTCACCTGGACTCTTCCTGTTTGCACTTGTCTTTTCCCCACACATTCTTATCAGGTGTTTGAT
Organism: Peromyscus leucopus; assembly: GCF_004664715.2. Classification (NCBI taxonomy): domain Eukaryota; kingdom Metazoa; phylum Chordata; class Mammalia; order Rodentia; family Cricetidae; genus Peromyscus; species Peromyscus leucopus. The sequence continues at coordinate 590,224 of NC_051075.1, forward strand.
CAACATCTTCTGGAGGAGCATCTCTACCAGAGCTGCTTCTAACTAATGACTTCCCATTACCCAAATCCCATGAGACCATTTGCCTCTCACCTGTGTGGATTTCCTTTTTCCTAGTTTCAATGTTCCTCTTTCTTGGTTTATTCATCTTTTAGATGGAGGACACCTTCCATCCACTAGCTTCCTTGAGGAAGGCTATATGGGAGGTAAAAGTTTACACACACACACACACACACACACACACACACACACACACACACACACACACACACACAGTTTAAAATCAGCATATAACATGTTAGATACATTCTAACATTTTCAAACTCTTTTCATGGTTCTCCTTCCCCCCATCTCTCTCCACCCCCTGCTACTCCTGGCTGCCCCCCCAACCACCTGGTAGCCACCCACTTCTTTCCTCTTTCATGTTCCATATGCCTTTCTGCCTACCCCTCATCCTTCCTCTTTACCTGATTTTACCCTCTCTGGTCTTTCTAGATCTTTTAGACTTCACCTATACTATGTCTGTTTACATATATACATGTATACAAATTTTATAGGATAGAGTCTGCAGTAGGGAGAACATAAAGTTTTGTCTTGAGTTTGGATCATGGGAGGTAAAAGTTTTGTGAACTTGTAGGTCTAAAATTTTTCTTTATTCTTCACTCATACTTGATTTGTAGTTTGAACAACTGTAGAATATAAAGTTGTTACTTTTTTTCTTCATAATCTTGAAAGCATTACTTTATTGTCTTCTGCCTTTCAAGCTTCCTTTGAAATATATGAACTTACATATCCTTTAAGCTTTTCAAGTTTCCTGGATTCTTGTAGAACATTCTCATTGAATCTTGTTCACTAGTGTGGTTCTATTTTATGGTTTGAATGTTTCTTCTCCCAAATTCACCCTGTGACCCTTTAATACACTTTCTCATATTGTGGTGACCCCCAACTAGAAAATTATTTTGTTGCTACCTCATAACTATTTTGCTACTATTATGAATGATGATTTAAATATCTGTGTTTTCTGATGGCCTTCGGCGACCCCCATGAAAGGGTCATTTGACCCCCCAGGTTGAAAATCACTACCACAGAGGACAAATGGCCTGAGATACTCTATATTTTAGACATTTATGCCAAGGCCTCTGGGCCTTCCACCCTTTCCCTAAGTTCTTTTGTGTCCCCTGATAAATGTTTGAAAATTTGAATTTATGAGTACATTGAAATAAAAACCCACAGTTTCTAAAAACACTGGGAACTTTTTCTTCTTATACTCTATTTTTAGCACATTAAAAAACAACAACAACAACAAAAACTGCACCAGCTTTTCTCCAGTCTCTTCAGGCTTGAATTCCTTCCTACTCATATTTAAAATGAGAGCTTCAAGAGCTTCCTGGAAGTTCCAAATGAGTGCTTGCTCATGGTGAGATTTCCAGTAGGGTGAACTGCCTGAGGCCTGTTGCTGGGAACTCCCAATATCAACATATATGTGAATATCTCTAGATATCTCCTCTTGGGCCTACTAAATCCCCACTAGAAACATTCATTTGGTCTTGAGCTTGGAGGTGGGGACTGACTACCATCATTCTGGTTGAGATAGAAATTCTGAACTTAGAATGAATGCATCATTAACTTCTTTATTTCTCTTAAAACAAACTGTCTTCTGCTGGGCCTGGGAGGGGAGAAACCCAGCAGTCTGAAGGAGAGGGGCATCTAGGGATAGCATTGCTTCCTAAATAGCTTTCTTCCAGAAGCACCAGGAAGTTTAATGGAGCTAAATCCTGTGCTCGAGGAGATAAAAAGTTTAAAGAAAAGCCTGATGAGAAATGGAATAAAGGAAGTGGTGACCTTAGGGTAAGAACCTACCCAGTTAAGCTTCCAACTTATGAAAAGGAATTAAAGAAAAGTTTTAGTTAAGGAAAGCATCAAAAAACAGAGAGCTAGTTGAATCAACAGGCCAAGTTCTAGCCCCAAAAAGCAGCAGAACTTGGCAGCTCCAGCTGCATGGTTCTGGCTTTAGAGTCAAGAATACAAGAAAGTGGTTATAAAATCTCTCTCTCTCTCTTTTATGTGTGTATGTATGTATGTATGTATGTTTGTATGTATGTATGTATTTATTTATTTATTTGGGTTTTTTCGAGACAGGTTTTCTCTGTGTAGTTTTGGTGCCTGTCCTGGATCTCGCTCTGTAGACCAGGCTGGCCTTGAACACACAGAGATCCGCCTAGGCTCTGCCTCCCCAGTGCTGCGATTAAAGGTTTGCACCAACACCGCCCGGCCGCTAATAAACTCTTACAGTGGGTTTTGTTGTACCTTGTGACTTTTCCTCGCTGGGTAAACAGTACCACATAAAACTAACATTGGTGCCAAGACCAAGCAGGCCCTCCTGGCACTCTGTGCCCAGAAACCTGTACTGAGGTTTTGCTTCCTCTATGACAGCCCACTTTCTATTTGCCTGGCTGCTGGACCTCTTCGCACAACACTGGCTGCTTCGTTGGTGAGTTCCCTCTTTCCAACCAGCGTAAACAGTCCCCTGGACTCGTGGGAATGACTGTTGACCCTCCAGCACCCCTCTGGTGTCCCTGGGGCTGGGGGTACCCCCATCCATGCATGGACTACTGGCTACAGTCAGACCCCCTGGCAAGCTAAAATTTCTAGCCATTTCCCATGTCTGCAGTTTGAGATAGAATTCTTGCCGTTGGACTGCCATCCTTGGGCTGCGTCCTCAGGCTGACTCATTCTCTCGCTTCAACGAACATCGAATGCTGTTAGACTCCCACAGGGCCCCCACCTATACACTCCTTGGCCCTCACCCTCAGCTTGACAAAGCCTTAAGGTGACTTGCACCGATTCCCAGACCCTTCCTTGATCTCAGGGACACCTGGGATTTTGGTCTTGGATCACATTTGTTTTTTGTTTTTGTTTTTTTGTTTTTTTTTCTCTGCTACAGACATGGGAAATAAGGCCTCCAATCCCTTCCTTCCTACCTCTGGGATGCCTTCTGGACACTCTAAAACCTCTCAGCTTAATGCCTTACTTAAAGATCCTCTAAACTTGTCTACCTCTGTACTAAGAAATGGCCCAAATATCCCTTATATAACAATAAAAAATGGCTGCCTAATGGTTCTTTAGACCCTGATATTTTACAGAAATTATCTAACTTCTGCCAGTGAACAGGCAAATGGAAAGAGTTGCCTTATATTCAGGCTTATTTTTTTTTTTCTATTTAAGCTCTAACCTTCCCTTCTCGGTTCCTTCTCTCCTGCCCACGCGCTCCTAGCTATACACCCTGAACCCGAATCTCTGACTACTGCTCTGTACCCTGCAAATGAACCTCTGCCTTTCTGACCTCCTGCTCCCACTCCCAGGGTGCCTGCTGCCCTTTCAGCTCCCCCTCTAGCTTCCTCCTTCTCTCCGGTACTGGACTGCTCCAAATGCCTGACTCTGGCTCCAATCTCCACACCTCCCACCATCAACTCTCAGACTGCTAAGGGATCTGACCCAGCCTTGCCAACCCACCAACCATTTTCCCTTTGCAAGAGGTGGCTGGGGTGGATGGACTGGTTCAAGTTCATGTTCCATTCTCTCTCACAGAACTCTCTCAGATAGAAAACAAACAAACAAACAAACAAACAAACAAAAAACTGGGTTCCTATACCTCTAATTCTGTTTCCTTTATTAAACAATTTCAATTTATTACCCAATCTTATAGTCTCACCTTTCATGATGTATATATGATACTTGCTACTTCCTGAGGAATGCAGGTGAGTCTGGGAACAGGCAAGAATACATGCAGATGTGGTTCATCAAACCAACCCCACCCATCCATGTGCGGGGGCAGAGGCAGTTCCTGATCAGGGCGTACATTGGGATTTTAACACTCAGGGTTGATCTCTAGCTAGGGATAGGTTTATCGCCTGCCTCCAGTGGGCCTCTGTAAGGTTTCCCTCAAACCAGTAAACTATGAAAAGCTAAAAAACATAATTCAAGATAAGGACGAAAATCCGTCTCATTTCTTAGAACAGCTTACAAAAGCTCTCGTTCAATATACTAGCTTAGATCCCTAGAACCCAGAGGGCAGGCAGCTCCTTATGACCCATTTTGTCTCACAGAGCTTCCCTAACATCAGGGCTAAACTTAAGCCCCTGGAGAGGGGACCCCTAACCACACAGACAGAAGTGTTAGTGGTGGCATTTAAGGTGTACCATGGGAGAGATGAGAAAGCCCATAAACAGAACTGCCAAATGCTGGCACACACTATCTTCTTCTCAAAAGTCCGTTTTAAATGTGATAGAGAGAGTTTCTGGGCTCAGGCATGCCCTGCCACATGTGGACCACCAAATGGGTCTTGTCTGAAGTGCTACCAACAGGGACACTGGTCAGCTGACTGCCCTTGTGCACCTCGTGGCATGGGGGCATCAAATCAACACCACCCTCCAGCCAGCCTCCTAGGCTTGGCCTTGACAATGACTGAAGCTGCCTGGTTCCCAGCCTGACCACACTCATCTCACACAGGGAACCCAGTGTAGTCATAATTAAATTGGGGAGACCCATTTCCTTCCTTTTGGACACCGGAGCCACCTACTCAGTCCTGAGGGAGTTTTGGGGTCCTACCTCTCCTCATCTCCCTATTGTCAGGGTAGGGGGACAGCCTTACCTACCTCATCAGATCCCACCACTTAATTGTATTTTCAGGAGCATCCCTCTCACATTTCTACACATTTCTTAGTGGTGCTAACTAAATGGCCCTGTGCCCCTAATGGGAAGAGATTTTCCAGCTAAGGTAGGAGCTTTTATTTCATTTGCTCCCCCATTTGCCTCACTCCAGACTCATCAGCAGCTCCTCTCCTCCTCCTCCTAGCCACCCAGCCTACTAGCACTAACAGATCATTTCCCTTGCCAGCCTCTCAGGTGGACCCCAAAGTCTGGGATACCCAGAACCCTTCGATCACTAGGCAGCACCCCGCCCTATTCTTATCCAGTTGCAGGACCCTGCCATTTATATTACCCAAGCTCAGTACCCTTTCTCACTCCAGAGCCTAAGAGGACTTACACCTATCATTTCTGACCTTCTCAGGGAAAGGCTGCTCTGCCCAACCTCTTCGCCTTTTAACACCCCCATGCTTGCAGTTAAAAAGTCTAATGGAACCTACCGCCTGGTTCAAGATCTCTGACTCATTAACTCTGCAGTGGTCTCTTTCCATCCGGTAGTGCTTATATTCTCCTGTCAACTATCCCTTCAGGAACCTCTCACTTCTCAGTTCTAGACCTCAAGGATGCCTTCTTTTCTATTCCTCTCAGTCCTCAGTCTCAAAATATCTTTACTTTCACCTGGACTGACCCTGACACTCACCTGTCCACACAGCTGACCTGGACTGTTCTGCCACAGGATTCAGGAACAGCCCACACCTATTTGGTCAGGCTCTGGCCTCTGACCTGCTCTCTCTGTCTCTCCCTGGCTCTAAACTCATACAGTATGTAGATGACATTCTACTCTGCAGCCCGTCACTGCAACTGAGCCAAACTAACACCTCTGCTCTCCTAAATTTCTTCTCCAGCCGGGGTTACAGGGTATCTCCTTCTAAAGTTCAGCTGTCCACCCCTCAGGTCACCTGTTTGGGTCTAGCCATTACTCCAACCCACAAGGCTATTACTGTAGACAGAAAGCATCTAATCCAGTCTTTTGCAGTCCCTTCTACTAAACAGGAGATTCTGGCTTCCTATGGTCTTGGGTTCCATCTTTTTGTCTCCTTGCTTGCCCCTTATACGAGGCAGCTCAGGTCTCCCCACGTGAGCCCCTCCTTCACCCCATTACTAAACCTTTCCAGAAGCTCCAACAGGCTCTTCTCCAGGCCCCAGCGCTTCACCTCCCAGACCTAACCTGTCCCTTCTCCCTCTATGTAGCAGAGAAGGAGGGATTTGCCCTCGGAACCCTAGGGCATCAGCTGGGACCCTCCTTTGCACCCATAGCATATCTGTTAAAGAAACTAGACCTTACCACTCAGGGATAGGCACCCTGTATTCGTGCCTCAGCAGCTGCTGAGCTCCTTATTCAGGAATTAAAGAAGTTAACCTTTGGGTCACCCACCACTGTCTTCTCTCACCATCACCTGTCCCATCTCTTAACTTATAAAGTCTTACAAACTTTACCTCCCTCCTGGGTTCTTTCTCTCCAGGTGGCATTACTGGAAGTTGCCACACTTCCTTTCCAGACTTGCCCACCCCTTAACATTTTAAGCCTCCTCCCTCAACCTAAGGCTGCCTTCTCATTCCTGCACTGAAACCTTAGAGGAACTGTTACCTCACCCTTCACACATCCAGGAGGGCACATTGCCTCAGCCACTTACACCTGGTACACAGATGGCAGCTCCTTTTTACATGAGGGGACCCATAAAGTGGGCTATGCTACAGTGTCAGATACTGGGGTAGTTGAAGCACAGGCATTACCCGCACACACCACTAACCAACAGGCTGAGCTGATAGCCCTTACCCGTGCCTTCCATTTGGCACAGGGGCAATCCCTAAATAGTTATACAGACTCCAAATATGCTTTCCATATCCTCCTGTCTCGCTGCTATTTGGAGAGAGCATGGGCTCCTCACAGCAAAGGGAGGATTCATGTCTAACTCAGGCCAAATAATGGCCATGCTAAAAGCTTCCTACCTCTCCAAGGCTATAGGAGTTACCCACTGGCAGTCTCATCAGACACAGTTCCATCATCTCTAAGGGAACTAACCGTGCTGACCAGGCAGCCAGGCAGCGGCCCTCCAGAACCAAGTCTCACCTCACCCACTACAGGGAATTCATACAGTGCAGCCCACACCCTCACAGGCAGCTCCTGACACTAGGCAAATTCTGTCTTATTACATCAGCTCTTTCACCCTAATAGTCTTGCCCTGTCTCAATTCATAAAAGCCCACTTGCAGCCCACCTCTGAGGACTTACAGTTCTAAAGAACTATTACTGCTTCTTGTGAAATTTGCCAAAAGACAAATCCCAACACTAGATACTGAAGCCACCCACCAGGCTAGAGGTTCCCTTCCAGACACTGACTGGCAGTTCCATTTTACCCATATGTCCACTGTCAAAAGAATTAAATATCTCCTCATGATGGTGGACTCATTTTCAAATTGGGTGGAGGCATATCTAGTTTCTAATAAGTGGGCTCAGACAGTCCAGATTTCCTTCTCCAGGAAATTATTCCTTGATTTGGGATTCCTGCCTCTCGTCAGTATGATAATGGTCTGGGAGTTCACCTCTCAGATTTCCTAGACACTAGCTAAGGCTCTTAATATTCCTTGGCATTTTCCTATCCCATACCGTCCTCAGTCCTCAGGAAAGGTGCAGTGTACCAACCAGTCCTTAAAATCCATTCTTATTAAGATGTCACAGGAACTTCCCCTCGACTGGGTAAAATTATTACCTCTAGCTCTTTTTAGGCTCTAAGCCCTTCTCAAAAGGCCTCTTTCAATTTCTCCATTTGAACTGATGTATGGGAGACGGGCCCTAATACTGAGCCTTGTATCCAAACCTTTACCCCTCCCAGACTATCTGTTGACTCTCCTACTCTGCCATCTCCTGTCTATCCTGTGGAATTTTGCAGACCATTCCTTACCTCAGCCATGTGGTAATTCGTGCCCACCCTCAACCCACATTGGGATCAGGTTCTCCTTTCTCCTCCAGGCCAGCACCCCTCACCCCCTTTCCCTTAAATGGCAGGGACCCTTCAAGGTAATTCTTGTAACCCCCACAGCTGCTAAGCTTGAGGGCTTTCCTCACTGGATTTACCTGTCCCACCTGAAGCCTTTCATTTCACCCTCACCCCAGAAAAATCTCACTTCATACACAGTGACACAGACAGGGGACCCTGTTCCAGAGGACACCAGGATCCACTGCCTTGTCACCAATTCCAGAAGAATGAGGTCTCACCCCACAAGTTCTTTTCTGGTTCCCTCTCCTAATTAACTACTCAGCTAATCATTACAGGATCACCATAGAGCTGGAGGCCAAGGACCATCAAATATACCCAGGCGGGAAGGAACAGTAACAGTCCAGAGGTATTTACACCCCTAGACCCAAAAGGGCCTGGGCTCTGCAAAAAACAGACTTTAATATAACCATCTATTACTGTTAAATGCTCTCAGCAGTTGATCACCTGTGTCTCCTGGATGCTAAACTAGTAAGTGAAACAGGTGCCTTAAAATCTGTCTCAGATAAGACTTATCTCAGGTAAAAATTAAAAATTAAAAAATATTCCAAATCTCTTTCTCTCACTCTTGCTAACATTAACCAATAAAAATTTGATAGCAGAGTACTAAACATTACAGTATCATGGCTACCAGGTCAAGATTTTGAATTCCCCATGGCTGCTTCTTAATATGTTTAAGAATTCTTCTGAGCTCTAGAACCAGCTTGAATCCACCTGGACAGGTTGGATCTACTTCAGATAAGTATAACCCAAACTTTCCTGGTCCTGGGACCTCCTCCCTCACCCTGGGAGCCCCCCAAGGTAAAACTGTTTTTCTAAGCTTCTTCTGTCTCACCAGTACCCTCTCAGACCCAAACAGCCACAGAGACCCAAGCCGAGAAAGATGATGGATGACTCCAAAGCAGCCGACAAGCCCCTACCCCAGGATGTCTGGCTACCTCAGAAGCCCCTTCCCTATTCCCCAAGAGTTAACTGGCACCCACCAAGTCAGCTGGAAGCAGTTTCGGGGGACACGATGCCCCCATCCCCACTCATCCACTCTCTTTTTATAAGAACAAAGAGTCTTGATGATAGGAATTCTATCACACCCTCATGACTGTGAATGCACTGGCCAGACACCTAGTCATTTCTGGAGCCGCATGTCCTACGTAATCAGTGGGCAGCATGGTCACATAATCCATGTGCATGAGTGGTGTAGCCACATGGGCCCATATGCGCATGTGCGGGGGGAGTTCATAAAAGGCAGATCCCATGTACCCTCCCCTCTCTTCTGCACATGTCTCTCAAACAGGCCTGAGCACACCTTTTCCTGTCCGTCCCTTTTCCTAATTACCCACCCCCACCCCCACCCCCGAGACAGGGTTTCTCTGTGTAGTTTTGGTGCCTGGAACTCACTCTGTAGACCAGGCTGGCCTCTCAAACTCACAGAAATCCTTCTGGCTCTGCCTCCCAAGTGCTGGGATTAAAGGTGTGCACCACCACGTGGCCTAATAAACTCTTATAGTGGATTTTGTTGTGCCTCGTGATTTTTCCTAGTAGGAAACAGCACCGCATAAAACTAACACTAACTCCTTACCTTTATCTGAAATTGGCATTAAAATTATAATGAACAACAAAAGATAAAACAAAGACTAGAGAAGTAAAAACTCTAATTATTATTTTATTTTTTATTTTAAGACAAGTGGCTTTTCACAGTTAAACACTGAAATAATCTATATCACATTACTGTAATTACTACCTCTACATGAATATTTGCAAGAAAACCAGCATTTAACTTTGAAAACATAGAACATTGTAGAGAGATCTGTATGATACCAGTGCATGTATACTGAGGTAATACTATATAATCAGTAACTTTCACAAGCATAAAATACACGGCTTTTTGGATGTCATAAATGAGCTTTGTAAGTGGATAATTCCACAACGCAACATAAGTTCAGTTCAATGTTATGACAGTTACACTAATGGACAAAAATTCCGTTACTAGATGAACTTAAAAAGGTAGAATATTGATTATATGACTAAACATGTATCAATAAAAACAGTCTAATGCGTACAGAAGCACAGTGACAAAAACACAGCTCACAACAGTGCTGTCGTATGTACAGTAAATCGTAGACTCACCAAGCTTAAGAAACCCTAAGGCCATTGTTTTCATTGTTCTCTCTGTCTTCTATAAACACAGTGGCTATGTGGTTACTTCTCCTTATTTCCCTGTGAACAAATTTTCTGACTGAGTACTACTTTCAAACATCATTTTCACCACCACCACTGATTATTACTGAAAACCCATCAAAGCTTTCAAGGCTAATAATAGTTTCATGCAACTTCAGATCCATTTTGGGAAGTAAATGGCTAATGAATGTTTCCTTTTATGGGTAAAGAACCACCATATACAAATGCTATTAGCAATATGTAAATATGGCATTTAACATGCTTATATTTTTTCAAAAGATTGGTAACATCAGTACTATATAGCCTATGTGCACCTGTGGCTGCTAGCACAGCTTTTTTTTTGGCTGAATTTTGAAAGTTTTAGTGACTACCATGATAACAAATTTATTTTCTTGACAAGGTGTATCACAATCTTCTTTTACGAAGTTAATTCACAGGCCTTTCTTATTGTCTTTTTCTAAACGGTTCTGTAATAACAACAACAACAACAACAACAAAAAGATGGATTAATAAACAAGTTCATAGAGACAATGACTTATAAAAATTTGTCTTTTGTCTAGTTTTTAGAGAATTAAATATTTAAAATATGGATTGAGAAAGTAAAAAAAATGAAAACACTATAAAATCTGAGTTTTGTTTGAAAAAATATTCAGAGGCAGGGAAAGTAAAGTCTCCTGATAAGTTCATTTTTTTCATATATTAATCTGTTTTGCTCTCACTTCACAGCTACCCCAGGAAAACAAAATTTTTCAAATTCCCCTATGGCAGACCCAATTAAGATTTTTGGCAAGGAAAAGATGAAGGAAAGTAAAGCAAAAAACAATGAGATATGAAATAGGAATTAACCTTAAAAGGAAAGTTGGATTAAGAAAGTAAATGTTTATATCAAGAAAGAAATCTCAGAGAATGGAACTGCAGAATGTTACTGCGTTTACACAGAAAGCCCACTACCTCTTGTTAAGGCTGAGAATTAATGCTTTTATAAGAACAGTAAGCAATTAAGTATGAGAGGAGGTATTTTGAATGACATGTTACTTCTACACTTTTATACATACATGAGCACTTTAGAAATAAATCAAAGTTTTAATAAAAATGCTATTATGCTCAGAGCAAATCTCAATGTGAAAGGTGATTTTCTAAAATGAATTTAAAAATTAGCAAGTGTTGATGGTTTGTGCTGCATATACCTAGTCATTTTTTTCCTTTTCTAGAAGACAGCCAGGCCAAAGAAGAAAAAAAGACTATGTATGTTTTAAAGGGACCATTTTCTAATATTCATTTAATGCTTTTAACTAGGAGGGGCCCCAGCTGTATTTAAAAGCTGCAAAATGAGATTTGATTACGGAAAAGAAACCAGTTTTTCTACCATTTTAATGTTTAAACAACTGTTCATACTTGTTTCATTCACACTATCACAATTTTATAAAATTGAGAAAAACTTAAGTTTTCCCAAGGAAGCTTAGGATACAATTAAATTACTAAGACTGATGTGAAATAGAAGTAAATTTCATGAGGACAAGCTAAATTCAGCTTTATACTCTAGAACGGTTTCCACTCTCCTTTGCTTGTTCAGACTGTAGATATTAAAGAGTCACTTGTGAGAAGATGGGTCCATGGAATGACATCTAAACTTCAGCATGATTTTTAGGTTTTCATAGTGGACAATGGGGAGGTGGGTGGATAGGGGAAAAAAATGTAATAAATCAACTAAGCATCTTATGGCTATGGCTACACAGAGACTTTCCTATTTAAAAATATTTGAAGTTCTGTTTTGAAATAGGATCTGGTTTGGTGCTCATTAAGGTACCCTATCTCTCATGTAAGTGATGAAGTAGCCAAGGCACCTGGATGTCAAATGACTTAGAGGGTCACAACAGGAGCAACTTAACCCTTTAAACAGATACTTCAGGAAGTTAGAATTACAGGTGATAAGACAGTAGGCACACAAAACAGTGGTAAGGTTTAGCCCAAACATTAACAACAGCACAAAACCACAACCACTCTTGGTGGGAGGGTGCGAGTGGATGATGGGTAAAGGTCAGCAAATGGAAGCTGCCCATTGCAACTGTGACCAGGGAGAGAAGGGTTGGAGGCCAGGAAGGAAATGTCACCTAGAGCAGAAAATAGGAGAAATCAGTGGCTTTCTCTGTTTTCAGTGTTCTACTAATGCCTCTCACTAGCTAAATTTGCTCAGGAGTCAGAAAGCAAGGTTCTGGAAATGCACGTTTCCACATGGGATAGGGCAGGGGTAGAAAGAGAATGGATCCAAGAATACACAGACTGATGACCAGCACAGGCTGAAGAACCCAGTTAATGATGGAGGTTGTAGAGAAAGATTTCCTGACTTAGATGCCTAGCTTTAAATGTTCTTTCCAGTTCAGTAACTTGGGAGCAAATCACATAAAAAAAAAATTGATTCTTGACATCTTTGCCCACTAAACAGAGATACTAAAATATTTTAGCTTACTGAGTTGCCAAGGGACATATATAAGACCATTATCCAGGTGCTTTGTCCAGAGCACACTGAATAAATGTTGGTATTTCATAAACAGAATACAGACAGGTACTAAGGGTTACATGTGCTCCAATAAGGCTCCAATCTGCACTACATGGCACTTAGTCTATCTAGGATGGGATTCTTTTCCAAAGCAGGTACATCTACTTTTGTATATATTGCAGCATATTTTCTTAGGCAGAGTATACCTACAAAAGCTTTCCACATCTTTTGCTAAGAACAAAGAATCTCCAAGCTTAAAGTGTTTTTTTTTTTTGGGGGGGGGGATAGTGAGGAGATTGGAGGAAATCTTAACTGTTAAATATTCTTCAGGGTTAAGGAGTTACCCCTATCGAATTGTTACCATTAACTGTCACCATAACGGAGACATTAAGCTATGGACACTGACCTGAAAGGTTGAGGGTATATTCTTTGTTTTCCTTTTTCCATTTAAGGGCCTAAACAATTCTGGTATCTTGCAAACTCTTTCCCCTCAAAATGTCTGGAAAAATATGATGGCTGAGAAGACCCTGGTCTTACAAATAGCAAGGAGTAAAGTCTACTTAGACAGACAAGAGGTCTTCCCATGATGAATGCTGAGTATGTCATGGAGTAGTTCTTGTCATGCCCTGAGGAGGTCAACAATTTCAGGATCTCTACCAGTGGAAATAAACATCTACTCTAGACCATAAATTTAGCCTTTAGTGTCCCAAGACTAGATTACATATTGGGAACAAGATTATTTACGTTTTAGATTGCTTCTTGACTGAGTAACTGAAGGCTGAAGCAGCTATTTGAGACATCCTAAGTCTTTCAGTAAAACTACAAAGGAAGTAATACTGATGACAACAATGATGACAGTTCATTCTTATTTGTTCATTCATTCCTTCTTTCCTCTCTCCCTTCTTTTCTTCGAGACAGATCTAAATGCTGGAGTTAAAGGTGTGTGCCACCATGCTTAGCTAGCAGCTATCTATGTTTCTTAAGTATTTACATCAGCCAGGAGCAGTACCAAGCACCCTGCATTTTACTTAGCTCTCTCAACACTCCAGCGAGCAAGGCATTATTATTGTTCCAGTGTTATAGTGAAGACAGTGAATTTCATTCAGATGGATGACATTATCTCTTAGGATCATAAAGCTACTATGAAGCTATCATGAAGACTGACACAGGTATTCCAAGACTGATTCCAGAGTACATGGGGATGATGCCCATTTGTCACGTGCCAAGGCTGCTTCTATATCAGTTCTTCCTACACTTGCCCCAAAAATGTACTACAACACTTACCTATCATTTACTAGGCCTTGGATTTGATCTCTGGTACCCCTCAAAAAAGAGTGGCTGGGAAATAAATTCAAGCTGGTGGTTGACAACTGAAGAGAAAAGAGACAAACCTATCTAATATGGATGAATGTTCAACTGACTCTTGCTAAATTGGAGACAGAGAAAGAAAACCCATGGCTTAGATTGGAGAGCTACTTTAACCAAAATTTTCCCCCATCTTTATAAATCAACTTTTGTAGTACGATCTGACCAATTAGAATTCGTGATACAACTTTGGAGGTATAAATCAGGTATTTGAATGCCATAGTTCTTTGCCTTAAGATACTGAAAACAAAGACTGGAGTAATGTGATATGAAACTTCAAAATTTAGCCTCACTTTGGTACAAATACGGTAAACATTCCAGATGGTGAAACACATATTTTTCCAGAACCAGTTTTTTAATGCTGTTATTTTATAGCTCAATTCTTTTCTTTAAAACTTCACCACATGTGGAATGTTTTTGAATCAGCATGTCAGCAATTCTTTATAGTATAGCTGTTTTGCATTGGCTGTAATGGTCAATCTTTACCCTTTAGATATGTCTGGCTTCTCTGGTTATTTAATAAAGCCAGGATTAAGCACACTATTTGAATTTGTGAAAGGCATGCAATCCAAATAGTTCATTTAAGGAATTATTATTTAAAAAATCTTTAAATCTATAAATACATGTCACCAACCTGAAGTTCTGAGTGTTCTTTCAGGAGTCGATCATATTCTTTTGAAAGTCTCTCTGACTGTATCTTCATAGTCATCACATCGTTTTGTGCCTTAAAAAGGGCTAAAAATATCAATTAGAAAAGCTATAAGACTCAAGTAGAGAACTCCTATATAGTATACACTTCAATCTCCAACTGTTAATGTCATGCTACATATTGTTATCACACTTTCTACATACACATTTGATAGTTTCAAAAACATGTCTCTTTTCTTTTTATGTGCTTGGTGTTTTGACCCTATGTGAGGATGTCAGATCCCCTGAAACTAAAGTTACAGACAGTTGTGAGCTGCCATGTAGGTGTTGGGAATTGAACCTGGGTCCTCTGGAAGAACAGCCAGTGCTCTTACCCAATGAATCATCACTCCAGCCCTTCTCTTTGTATCTTCATTGTGTATTTTCTAACAAGACGGCATTCTCTAACACTACCACAGTGTAATTACTAAATTTGAGAAATTTAATATTAATACACTTAATGCAGTCTACCACCCATATTTTAATAGTGACAACAGTCATTATTATGTCCTTTTATATGTTGTTCTTCACGTCTACTTCAAGATATAGTAGTGGATCACACTTACATTTCATTTCCATGCTTCTTTAGTTTTCTTTAGTCTAGACTAGTTCTTTATCTTACTCCCACCTTCTCTTTTGTGAGCTGACATTTTAAAGAATACAGGCCACTTTAAAATAGGACGATTTTCATTTGGGATTGTCTACTGTTTCCTTACGACAGAATTCAGGTCATCTATTCCACATACATATGAACATGATAAAAATGACATTTACTATTTCCCAGTGCATACACAGAACAACCACTTCCAAAGATCTTCTACCTTTTACTCATTTCATTTTTGTTGTTGTTTGCCCCTGTAACCAGAGCAGTGATATGTGGGAAGATAAATTAGATTATGAAAAAAATCCTGCTCTGTCAAAATGCCAGCCTGCCTACCTCTATTGAGCATCTGCTTATAATTCTTGCCTTAAAACAATCATTGTGATAGTTGCAAACTAGTAATTTTTCTCACTTTATCATTTTATCTATGTTACTCAGTTAGAACTTCTTTCCCATCCACCTATTGGCACATCTGTCATCTATGAATCAATATAAATCGTAAATTCCTATATTTTTCTTTTTCTTTGTTTTGTTGTTGTTTTTAGAGACAGAATCCCTCTGTGTAGCCCTGGCTGTCCTGGAATTCATTCTTTAGACCAGGTTGGCCTTCAACTCAGATCTGCCTGGTTCTGCCTCCCAAGTGCTGGAAATAAAGGCATGTACTACCACTACCTGGCTCCTATTTTTTCAATAACTTGTTTAGTCGAGGTTCCAATTTCCCTACATTAGGTCAGTCAGAACTTCAGGCTGGCTCGTACTTCTAATGACTATGCTCCCATCTTTTTTTCATTCTTTTTAAAAGGTATTTCTTTTTTTTTTTTTTTTTTTTTTTTTTGCTTTTTCGAGACAGGGTTTCTCTTGTGTAGCTTTGTGCCTTTCCTGGAACTCACTTGGTAGCCCAGGCTGGCCTCGAACTCACAGAGATCTGCCTGTCTCTGCCTCCCGAGTGCTGGGATTAAAGGCGTGCGCCACCACCGCCCGGCTTAAAAGGTATTTCTTTACTTTTTGGCACTTGTTCCAGGCATTATAAAACAGTCATCAAAAGGTCTACTTCTAGAAACCTGTAGCGTTGGTAAAGTGTTTGCTGTAAAGGACCTCCAATACCCATATTAAAAGCTGGGCACAACTTTATATATAATTTCCTTTCATTGGATCCATCATTCTAAATTAGATATTAAAGACTGTTTTTGACAAATTTAATATGCTACTACCTGGTAAATGTATGAAGGAGGTGATTATTATTATTTTTGGTGGTAGTTAGATTTCATTGGGATTGCAATCACAACATAAAGAGTTATGCCTTAGTTTTAAACTTGAGCTCAACCAAAAAGACATTGAAAATATGAAGCATGGTTAGTGTTATCTTCAGATCTTACTAAAAATGTTTAGGAACCTGTATTTCTGGTATATAAAAATCAAGATAGATTCCACAGACTAATAATATCTGACTAGCTTACAATGGTAGTTTTTTTTTTTTTTAAAAAAAAGATACTATGGTCTGGATGATTTTTTACTCCCTAAAATTTATATACTGAAACTTAATCACCAAAGTGGTAGCATTAGAAGGTGAAGCTGGGAAATAAGTCATGAAGGCAAAACCCTCATATATGAGATTGTGTCATAACAAAAGAGATTCCAGAGGGCTGCCTTCCTCTGCATACTGTGAGGACAGTGAGAAAGCACATCCATGAGCCAGGAAAAAGGCCACTGAATGACACTGTATCTTCTGGCACCTTCATTTCCTGGCATCAGATTTCCCAACCTCCAAAACTGTGAGAAATAAATTTATGTTGCTTATAAGCTACTGGATTTACAGTACCTTGTTGTGCCAGCCAAAATGGACTGGGACAGTTGGCCAGGAGCGTGTACTACACAGGGCTAGTTTTAATGTAAAAATGATTTATACTTAATCACTTGAATAGATTATTTAGAATATATACTACATCTGAGAGATCAACTCATCAGTTCCTTATTATTTTTAAATTTTTAATTAACTTTATCGCAAAAAAAAACCCCTTGGAAATAAAAACATTAGACAATGAAATTAACCAGACTCAAACTCTATAGACTCAGTGAATTTCTGTACAGTTAGAATAGTTATTCTGAAGCTGTGTCACCCTGAGTTCATTATTAAGACACTAGGTAACCACTTACACAGCAAATCCAGGAGTTTCTTCTGCTTATTACTGATATGAACTTCTAACAAAACAATAGTAGGCAAAGAATTTTCACTGCTACTGATCAAGCCAATATGTGAACATGTTTCTTACTATGTTTTGTATCTCAGTGGACATCAATAGCCCTGATAATTACTTTTTAAAAATCAAATTCACTCTAATTAGGGAAGGCTGTTACTGTCTTGAGGCCTCTTAGACAGCTTCCAATTTCTTTATCTCGTTTTATAAAAATAACAATGCTATGTTTCAGATGCTTTTCCCCTTCTTCTAGAACGTTCTGTAAACAAGGAATTATATAAACTCTTCATATGACATGTGAATGTGCTTGTTTTAAGCTGTATCAGTTTTGAAATAGAATATATATGAAAGACATATGTATTATCAGCCTCAGAGGTTTGAGGCAATATATCTAAGTTGCTGTTTCAATTTTCTTATCTACAAAATGGGCTATCATTTGTAGCTTTAAGGAAATGCTGAGATATTTCCCAAGAATGGCCAGATTCAATTAGAAGCTGGAGTATATTCTAGTCACTAAAACCCTTTAAAGTACATTTACCATTAGCAGAGAAAATAACTAGTGTTACAGTGGCATTGATAAGTCAACATGTTTGTATAAACTGACATAAGTAGGTCAGAACATTTGTGATCTGTCCAAGTATTGAACTTACAGCTATTTGCACACTGGGAGGAGATTACACTAACGAATGGCACAAATGTATATCACTATGATTTCTACCAGAGATAACAGATACCACCAGCTAAGCACTGCCAGGAAATGGAAGAAAATATTTTTGGAGGCACTCGCAAAACAGATAAAGTTGGGCTGTTGTACAAGAATTATAAGATCTGAGCCAGAGGAGAACATTTTATTTGGAAAAAAATTCTATATATTTAGTGCTGGTTTCTTTAGTTCTGTTTTTAAGAACTTGAGCATATGATATCCTGGAGCTATTCACTATTTGACATTCACATGTACTATTTTTATCAATGAACAATTGCTGAATTTAATGCAGTTTTTTTTTGCAGTTATTTTTTGAATGTAACTTATTTGTCAAGTCTGTACAGGCGAGGTCTGTTTTAGTCATTGTTTCAGTGACCACCAGTCCTCTCACCCTCACACCCATCTGCTGATAAGGTTTCTATTTCATCATTGTGACCACTCTCCTTATCTCTTACGTTACTGGAATGGATTCCTCATCTGGTTGCTTAGCTGCTTTAATTCACTGTCTACAGTGCTAACAAAAGTGGCCACTCTCATGCTTTCAAACCCTCCAGCAGTTAACTTTCATGGTGGTTTCTTTGCTGATGCTCACCTCTGACCTCCTCTATCTTATTTTATGCTCCAGTTGCAATGAACTCCTTGCTATACCTCCAAAGTGCCACTTTCTTTGTTTTATTCAAGCATCCCCATGACCTTTACCCATTACTGCCCTGCCTTACTTACTGTTTCCTACATTATTTGGCTGATTAATATCATCCTTAAAATATCAAGAAGTTATCCTTCTTCTAATGCACAGCAAGCTCCACCACAGCACTTATTCCTGGAGGATGACTGTGTCCTCACTAGCCTGGGAACTACCCACTGAACATCTAGGACACTGCCTACCACCTGGTAGGTGCTTCCACACAGATAAGTGAGGAGTATAAGCACCTGAGGTATTATTTTGTGTACAAATGAGAAATGTCAGGCAAATAATATAACAGGCTACTTTAGTCATCTGATGGGCATCTAGGTTTCAAAAAGATAAGCACAACTGTCTCTTCAATCAAAAACCAAGACATTCAGAAGAGCTGGTGAACCACAAAGCAAACAGAACTATTTGAAATATTTTGATGGAAATGTACTGAAGCAAAACATTCTTAAGATTGTGTTTGAGTATCAGAAAGTAAGGAAAAGCTCTAAAAATCAAATCAAAACAAATAGCCTTCCATAGTGGAATATGTACAGTGGGACATAGGAGCTAATCCAAAGAGTCTTCAATGGCTCTGAAAAGACAACTTGATCAACAAAAAAGTAGCATTAAAGTATACCTCAGAGAATGACATGACTACTCATGAGATCACTGACATAATAGATAAATGGAGAGAAGAGACAGACACTATAGAGAGTAATTAAGACTAGACTATGTGGATTGTCTCAAAATGATACAATACTTACAACCCCTCATTTAAATGTGGTCTGTTACCGGTGGTTCCCTTTCGAAGACTACTCTATGGTGAGAGAACAGGAGTAGTGCTTTTAGAGTAGACAGACCCAACAGACACTTTTCTCAGCCAGGTGATCCAGTTTAGCATCAAAAGTGACAAATCACATTATAGCATATACTATTGAAATAATGTGTGCAATAAAGCCAGCAAGATGGTTCATTGGGTAAAGATGCTCTCTATCAAGTTTGATGCCTGAGCGGAAAGAGAGAATTCTCTTTTCAAAGTTGTCCTCTGATCTTCCCACGTTTCATAGTATACAAAAGCATACATACACATAGAGAAAAAACACATTAAAAATTTTAATTTATTTACTTTGTGTGTGTAATGGGAGGAGGAGGCCTATGTGCCACTACTCACATGTGGAAGTCAGAAGACAATTTGTAGGAGTGTGTTCTCTCCTTCTACCATGTGGATCTTGGGAATTGAACTCAGGTCTTCAGGCTTGGCAGCAAGTGTCTTTATCCACTACACCATATATATAGGACTGTCTAGACGTCAGTAGGCTGTAAGTACTAAGAAACTAAGAATTTATCTTTATTTTATTTTATTTGGTTTTTTGAGAGAAGGTTTATCTGTGTATCCCTGGCTCTCCTGGAACTTGCTCTGTAGACCAGGATGAACTCAGAGATACACCTCCCTAGCGCTGTGATTAAAGGCATATGCCATCACCATGGGCTACTAAAATGTATCAAAATGACCTGAATTTCTTTGTTAAAAAAAGAATTTTTAAATAAAATGTTGCATCAAGTTTTCTATAGTTTTGAAGGATATTACAAATGAAAAAGAGAGTATCTATTTTATTAGTTCAAGGCATAG
This sequence comes from Peromyscus leucopus, assembly GCF_004664715.2. Taxonomy (NCBI): domain Eukaryota; kingdom Metazoa; phylum Chordata; class Mammalia; order Rodentia; family Cricetidae; genus Peromyscus; species Peromyscus leucopus. The sequence continues at coordinate 610,449 of NC_051075.1, forward strand.
ACTATTCAAACAATGGGCCCCCAAGAAATACCCCCAGTAATGTCCTTAGAGAAAAAGGCTGAATGAAACTCTAGGTAGGAGGCGGGGTGGGCAGCCAGAGGAGGAACTTGCAGTTACAGACTGAACTTGTCTTCAGGAGAAACATTTACAATTTGCCAACTGCCTGGAAGATATGTGAGTATGCAACTGAATCTTCAGTTGAGACACCTGGGATAGAGTGATAAAAACACTTCATAGGTGGATCAACTGCATTGACCAGCTCATGTCCTCAAGTCAGAAAATCCTTATTGACTCCTGGACAACAACCCTCAGTGGCACACCTTTTTTGGGACTCACACTTCCTATGCAGGGGTTCTACTTGTTTCCAACCTCTTAAGCTCTTACTCCAAAGCCTATAATAAACTCCTTTATTAAAAAGTGAAGTAAAGGACTGAAGAGATAGGTTAGTGATTAAGAGCACTGTCTGCTCTTCCAGAGGAGCCAGGTTCAATTTCAAGCACCCAAATTGCAGCTTACAACCATCTGTTACTCTAGGTTCCAGGGATCTGATACCCTCTCCTGGCTTCTGAAGCCACCAGGCATGCATGTAGTGCATACATGAAGACAAAACATGTATACACACAAAATAAACAAACAAACAAATAAAATAAAATCAGTAATTTCTCCAGAGTGCACTATTGGTAACTGTGTAGGAATGGATGCCACGGAAGGAAGGCAGTCTACTGTGCTTAAAGGGAGAGACTTTGGGGACATTTCATAGACATGGCAACTTTGGGACAGAATGATGAGCATCAATTAATTTATGCTTGTACTTAGAGTTCTAGGCAGGTAGATCTGCAAAACTGAGCAAAAGTTAAAAACTAATGAGATGCCACTGTTGTAACTACAAGCTAAGATAACAATGAAGGAACGTAAAATTTAAATGATAAGACTGGAGATGTACTGGTGGTCAGATCACTGCACACCACATTGTACAACTTGAACTGCTGCCTAGGTGACAAGAAGCCAACAGTTTGAAACAGTACAGAGGCATAATCATGGTTAAACAAACAAAACCACATCCACCAGCAACAACAACAAAACCCCTGTTCTTAGCAGCAATGTGAGAAGCCCAACTAATGGCAGAGAGATTAAAGTGAACATTCTTTAGCAGACTGCTTCCTTGGCAAGAAGAGCCAGACATTACTGAAATAGAGACAAAGCTATACAAAAAATTACACTACAGAGCAAACATTAATAAATAAAACAAAAATAATTTAATTTTTTTCTTATAAAGACTAAATTTACAAAGAACAAATTTGTTTCTTTGCATGCCTCTCAGTTTCCTTACATTCTGAGTGGGGGGTGGAGTGCGGGTAAGAAAGAAGCCCATAGGAAACCCAGTGCTTTGGAATTTTGGAGACAATATGGATTTATCCATGTGGACACAATTTATTGGTACTCTGGGCCAAGGAACTGATAAACAGGCTTTCAAATGTGAAAAATTTCAAATTTGAAAACAGGCTTTCAAATAAGCTCCACTGCAAGCTCCATATATGAAAGAAACATCAGTAAATAAGCTTAAGTTGCTAAGTAATAAAAGTAATTTTGGGCCAGGTGGTAGTGGCACGTGCCATTAATCCCAGCATTCGGGAGACAGAAGAAGCAGGTGGATCTCTGAGTTTGAGGCCAGCCTGTTCTATAGAGTGAGTTCCAAGACAGCCAGGGAAACTCAGAGAAATCCTGTCTCTAAAAACCAATAATAGGATGCAGACATCCACGGCTGGGCCCCTGGTGGAGCACTGGGAGTTCAATTAGTGAGAAAGAAGAGGGTTTATATGAGCGAGAATTGTTGAAGCCAAGGTTGGCTAAAGCACAGGGACAAATAACCAAATGAATGGAAGCACAGGATCTATGAACCAAAGGCTGAGGGGCCCCCAACTGGATCAGGCCCCCTGAATGGGTGAGACACTCATTTGGCTTGATCTGTTTGGGAGGCAGCTGTGCGTTGGTGCCAGGTCCTGGGCTCGTTGCATGAGTTGGCTGTTTGAATCCTGGGACTTATGCAGGGACGCTTGGCTCAGTCTGGGGGGGGGGGGGGTGGAACTGGACCTGCCTGGACTGAGTCTACCAGGTCGATCCGGTCCTCGGGGGAGACCTTGATCTGGAGGAGGTGGGAATTGGGGTGGGCTGGGGGGAGGGGGAGGGGGGGCGAGAGGGGGAGAACAGGGGAATCTGTGGCTATTATGTTGAACTGAATGGTGTTGTAAAAAAAAAACCAATAATAATAATAATAATAATAATAATAATGATAATAATAATGGTGATACTTTTGGCTCAGTTACTAAGCAAAGAGTATCTATACTTTTCTTGCCAGCCTCATCATTCCTACTCAGACATAAACTATATGCTTGGTCATAAGGGCTTTCCACTTTACCTCATGAAAAGTTTTGAAACCAGGGGAAGCTATTCCTAGGCTATTTCTGCTTATCAAATCCTTCCCATCCTGATAACTCAGGTAAAATGATAACTCTTTCCTTTAAATTTTCCCCCAATGGTGTCAATAGGAATCAACTATACTCTCTATTGTGCTTCACTTGTCTTACTTTTCTATTGCTGTGACAAAACACCATGAGCAAGGTTAGTTACAAAAGAAAGTATTTAAGTGATCTAAGTTTTTGAGGGTTAGAATCCATGATGGCAAAGCAAAGGCATAGTGGCAGGAACAGCTGAGGACTCACATTTCAATCCAAAAAGGAGAGCATAGTGAGGCCAGAGAGAGGCCGTGCCTCCTATTCCTTCCCAAATGGTTCCACCAACTGGGGACCAAGCATTCAAACACATGAGCTTATGGGGACCATTCTCATTCAAACCACCACACGACCTGACATTATACCTTTATTTTGGCTTAATAACTATTTCCTTACTTTTTAATTTTATTATTTGAGTTTGTTGGGCTTTCTCAAAGTATTCATCTTGGTACCCTTCACAGCACCCAGGGAACTGCCTTGTATGTGGACCAGTAAAAGTTCAAATATGAAGCTTGACCAAGACCACATGTTGTTGATTGTTTTTGTTTTTTTCACTATGCAGTCTTCCAAGAGGCAGCCCTTCCCAGTCTTCCAAATCTCAAGAACTGTTTCTAGACATAAACTGTGGAGTACTTTGTTAAGAAGTTATAGGGCACTCTACCAAGCATAAGATGATGCTACTGATCCATTATACAGGGCAACTGGGTCAATCTTTCCCAAGAAAACAATTTCATGAGAAGACAATAAAACTTAAATACAAATTTTCAAATAAATTTTACCCTTGACAATAATCTCATCAATAATAAAGAGTAAAAACAAGATGGAAAAGGGGAAAGTGAAAGGAAAACACTGTGAACCTTGTTCTGAAGAAAATACCGCATTGTGGAAGCAGTAAAAGGAGAGGGGTGGGGCAGTGGAGCAGTGATGTTTACTCCATAGGTTGCAGTTTCATCATATACCTAACCTACTCCAGCTCCTACTGATCGTTTTGTTTTCATGAATGCTGTTCCTGTCAGCCATTTCAAAATGTCTTCTAAAGAGTAAGATCTCAAGTAAATTTTTTTAATATTTACATATTATGTTGTATTTAAGAATCTTTTAGAGCAATAGTAACACTTAATACTACTTATACACACTGAACATAGTTATCTCTTGCAATTTAGGGGTCTCAAGCATTAAATAACCCTAAGTGGAACAGTCACTATGTAAAAGTTCTCCTGTCTTCTCAGTGCAATCTTCAATTTATGTGCCAGAGTTCTACATTCAGACTTCTTCTCACTCAAAGCAGTCTTGGCATTCCTATCAATTGCCCAATTTAGATATTAGCTGTAAGGATACATGATGGTCTAGATTCTAATATGAGATGGCCTTTCTTCTGAGCCTCAAACTAGTAATTTCAACTCTTTTGGGAACTTTCACTACAGTATCCAGATGGTCCTTCAATCCTTCAAACTCAGCATATTTATAACCAAACACATTATTTCTTCTCCCCTGCTTAGAAAAATAAAGGACTCTACTAATCCTCTGATCCTTACCTTGGTTAAAAATAATCTTGGTCAATAAACTAAAAAGCCAGTGTGGTGATATATTGTGTACCCTAATAAACTTTCCTGAGGATCAGAGGACAGAGCCAGTAACTAGATTAGGCAGTGGTGGCACACACCTTTAATCCCAGCACTTGAAATCTCATGCCTTTGTTTGGGAAGCATACGTGTCTTAATCCCAGAAAGTGATGTCTGGGCAGAGAAATTTGATAAGGATTAGATTTGGAAATTCCCCAAGGTTAGGGTTGGAGAAGGGTTTTGTTTATGTCTTTTCAGGTAAAGAAAAATAACCACCTTGAAGAATTTAAAGACCTTTGGACAAGTAAGCATCCAAAGAAGAAGAGAACTACTCAGAAAAAAAAAAAAAAATTACCAAGAACAGGAATAATCTGACTCAATGTGATCTTTGAAGTCTCCAAAGAGATGATAGGATCCCACAAGGATGATTTCATCAGGACAATTATAATGCCACAAAGATGACAAACACCACCCAAAGATCAGCTTTGGACTACAAACTGCTCAGGACAATTTTGATGGCTAGCTGAGATGATCCAGCCTCACAGACTACTTGAGCAAGGACTTGAGACAAGTCCTACACTTTCCTATTATGCAGTGACTGGATAACAAATGATACAGCTAACTCTCCCAGGACTTGACAATTAACCCAAAAATTTTCTTTTCAGGATTCCCTAAAGATGCCTTTGCCCCCAGACAGCAGGAAGTAATGTTAAGAACATGACACCCACATTCCCAAGAGGTGGGATGGGTGGTTTTTGGTCATTCAATGGGTTATGGATAATTGTCATTGTTTAGAATAGTTGGTTACAAGTTATTGTTAATGGTCAGGAAAAAGTCTAAACAAAGGAGATTAGATTTAGAGTTCTTGTTTGAAAAAAAAGAAAAAAGAGGATATAGATATAAGATAAAAGGTAGATTATTGAATCTACTCTGAAAAGAAAAAAAAAGAGGATATAGAGATAAGATAAAAAGGTAGATTATTGAATCTACTTTTAGAAAGCAACTAGTTTTAAATATTTTCCATTGGATTGGATTTTTGTATACTGTACACAAATTATGTATATTTATACAAATTTGAGATTGATTTTGCTAGAAAATACTGTACATATACTTCTAATCTTGTTCAAGGTTTTGTTCCTATACAACTCATTTAACAATGTAATGTAGTTTTCTAGTCCTTGAAAGTTATTATCAACTAATTAGTATATAAAGAAATGCAAGTTATTAGTTAGTCATTACAATCGAACTTGTAGTCATATTAGGTATGTTTTCAATGTCAAACAGAAATATATTTTAGACAGAAGTCATCTTCAAAAACTTCAGAGATCTACAGAATATGGCATTTAAGATGTTTTAATAACAGATTCTTATTTTTTTGTCTGACTATGAGACATGTCTGCCCCTGGCAGCACCAATCTACTTCAGAGAACATAATGGGCAATGAAGAAATTCCATATGGAGTTTACTTTCTTTGTGGTAAAAGTTAGCCACTGGACAAAAAAGTACCCTTGCTTTGACTGCTGACAGTATGCTGTCCAAAATGGACAAGCAGGACACAAAAGAAAGGACTGATGAACCTTGCCAAGACGAGGTAAGAAGGCCCTTTAGAAAATCCTGCTTCACAGATGAGTCTGTCAGATATGCTAGGCCTGGAGGCCGAAGATGGATGCCCCAATGTTGCAGAGAAATCTTCGGTGACTGTCTAGGCAGCCAGCTGTTTCTGTCATTTCTCACATTTTTTTGCAAGTTGCTTGTTTGTACTTCCTGCTTAATTAGGTAATATTATTTCCTTATCAGGTCTCTGAAGGAGTTGAAAATTAGATATAGTTTTCCTTGTTAACAAATTCAGAAAAGAAACTCACTAAAGATGTATAAAGTGTCTAAGTTTGACAGACATCAAAAGATAGTTTTCAGTTGGTAATACAAGTTAGGATAGAAAGTGAATTAGGTACAACACTGTGGACTCACCAAAATAGGATAAATAATGGAGTATTTTCTCTGTCTAATGTTAATGGACTAGATATTGTTAATGTGATTCTTTACTGTATATATTGAATATAATTATTGTACATATTTTATAAAGTTTTTCTTATATTAGTTATAACCTTCTTTTATTATTTTAGACAAAAAAGGGGAAATGTGGTGATATGTTGTGTACCCTAATAAACTTTCCTGAGGATCAGAGGACAGAGTCAGCCATTAGATTAGACACAGAGGTCAGTCAGTGGTGGCACAGACTCTTAATCCCAGCACTTGAGATCTCATGCTCTTGCTTGGGAAGCACACATGCCTTTAATCCCAGGAAGTAATATGGCAGGGCAAAGAAAGGTATATGAGGTGTGAGGAAACAGAAACTCACTCTCTTTAGGCTGAGGAATTTGTAGAAGTAAGAACTAGTGGCTGGCTGTTCTGCTTCTCTGATCTTTCAGCTTTCACCCTGATATCTGGCTTTGGGTATTTTATTAAAAGACCACCTAAGATTCGAACAACACCCAGAGTCTTCCTAACTCATTACTTATACCCCAAGTCTGGTTGATTCTGCTTCCTCTAGATCACTCCAGATGGAATTCTGTATCTTTGGAGACATTGAAAAGATTTCACAAGTCTCCTGAAGGCAAAACAAAACAAGGTTTGAGGATGTTGCTCAGTGGTAAGAGCAAGTGCCTAGTTGATTGCCAGCATCACAGAAGAAAACAAAACAGCTAAAGTTCTCACAAAGCAAAATTGAGCAATAACAACAACAAGCTATATACAAAAAGTCCAGGGAGTGGATGAAATCTAGCTACAATTAATAGAAACAATGGCTACCAGAACTAGAGGCACAACACCTTCAAAATTCTAAGATTAAACAGTTTATAACCAAAGGTAAGGGGTTAAAGCAATATTTCATTCAATTTGACTCATTCATTAAATTATTTACCCCTTAACTATTTTTTTCTGCAGACAGCTTTTAGATGATATACTCCACCAAAAAGAGAGTAAACAAAAATAGAAAACATGGAATCTAAAAAAGAGCTTAGGAGAACGCTCAGAATGATGATGAATAGTTCTTAGTTATAATAATGCAATATAGTACAAATTATAATTTTTTTTCATGAAAATAGAAGTTAGAAACAGATTTTTTTGAAATAAAAGACACAAGTCGGGCAGTGGTGGTGCATACCTTTAATCCCAGTGCTCAGGAAGCAGAGGCAGCTGCATCTCTTGAGTTCAAGGCCAGCCTGGTCTAGAGAGAGAGTTCCAAGGATAGCAAGAGCAACACAGTGAAACCCCATTTCAAAAAAAAAAAAACAAAGGAAGACATGCGTCCTTTTCCTAAGAAAGCAGAAGATGATATTCCACACAGAAAGATCAAAAATAACCACCATAATCATTTAAGAACATGAAGCAAGTATCACAAGAAAGGAATCAAAGAACAAAAAGGACTTGTTCCTTGGTTTTTTTTTTTTATGGTAAGCTTCTTCTAATTACCATTTAAATTGATGTATATGCAAAACTTGGATAAATTAAAGTTAGAAAGAAAGGTTAAAAACAGGTATGCTAGGTGAATATTATTTTATAGAGTACTGGAAATATGTAGATATGCTAGGCAATATGTTCAGATACAGGTTTTATGTTTTTTTTGTAAAAGCAAACACTCTTAAAACCTGGAAATGGCCGAATAGATCATTTCATTTTTATTTTCCTAATAGAATAATGAAAAGAACATGCTGATTATTTTTTCAAATCAATTCTCCTCTCATGAACTTGTATCATTCCAAGTCAGTGGGTTCAGCAGATGTTCTACATAAGCAACCATACAGTAATAAGAAGTCATTTTGTTTTCTGGCACACATCCTCTTCTTCCTCCTAACATTCCACCCAAGAGAGTTCAACATTGAAGATTTAATAGCTAACAGATGGATCAAACATGCCAGGTCCTGCCCTAATGACTGCTTGAAACATCTTTCTGAAGTCATAAATATTTAATTAACCACCTGCAGGATTTATGTTTTGGAGAAAGGGAAGTCACTGTGAAGCTTTCTCTCATGAAAACAAAAAACAAACAAACAAAAAAAACCCTTAAAGGTCAAAAGGATAACAATGAAGATATTTCCCATATTCTTTCTTATTTAATTACATTATTTGGACCCACATAACAGACACTATAGATTAGTTTATTACCTAATTTTACAGGAGAGAAAATTGTTCCCTAAAGAGATTTAACAACTTGACCAAGATTACCCTGTCCTTCCTCACACATTTCCAAAGTTAAACAACTTCTAATAGTAAAAATCTACTTTCTAGGTGAAGTTAGGAATGGAGTCAATTGGTCAAATAATTCAAGCAAAGAATGGTTATCTTACCAGGGTCTCCAAAAAGAATTAAAACAAACAACAAACAAAAAGAAAACAACCAAAAAACCCACCCACAAAGCTTTCAACTTTTCATTGTATAAATAAAATTACTATAGAGAATAATTTAAACTAAAAAGTCATTCATTGGGGCTGGAGAGATGGCTCAGAGGTTAAGAGCACTGACTGCTCTTCCAGAGGTCCTGAGTTCAAGTCCCAGCAACCACATGGTGGCTCACAACCATCTGTAATGAGATCTTCTGACCTGTAGTCATACATGCTGTATACAAAATAAATAAATAAATCTTTAAACAAAAAAAAAAAGTCATTCATTGTACATATATTTGCAATAAAAATAAGTCTTTTATAAGGTGATATATTGATGAAGACCATGAAGGTCTTTAGTAAACATGTATACCTAGGTAGGAAAACAACAAAACAAACACTAAGTTATTAAATCATTCTTTGTTTCTTAGGGGACCCAACATTTTCTCACCATCACTCACTGTTTCCTAGGATGATATATCAACTAACAAACCTATCAGTCATATGCTTTGCCCCACTCAAAACAGTAATACCATTTCATCCATTTTTCTGCCAATTTAAGTTTATCAGCACATTTAGAGAACTGTGTTCATTGATTACATTCTTATCCCTTAGAACATTTCTTTATTTAGTATGCATTTAGCTATCTTTACTCAAGCATTTTGGTCGGGGGAGGGGTGTAGACTAACTCATGTATTGTTCAGAAGAAGTGAAAATATTGTTTTATGTATATATATATTTGATGCATCCATCTGGACTATAAACTTCATTAAATTGCTTTTTCTTGCTTAATGCTCTCTTGGAGAACCAGTCTACAACCTCATCAACAGTAAGTCTTTTACAATACAACACAAGGCTTTCAAGATCCCCAGCAAAGCCATCAACGTCAGCTTCATTTGCAACCCTAAAGGGGAATGAATAGAGGAGGTGGGGTCAGATAAGGCCTGGAATAAATTGGAAAAGGAATTTATGTGCTCAAAATATATTCTTAAAAGTGGTTAGGTGAAACATTACAAGTCTATCACAAATGTGCTCAAACTACAATCTTACAGGTGGTTAGGTAAGGAAGTCTCTAAGTCACTAAAATAAAACTGCCTCTACTTTCCTATGCTGCCATTTTCTGACAGGGCAGGGGAGGAGTACTTGATAGCCAGTCAATTTGTATCACAGCTTGAAACACCTGGTATGAAGAAAACCCTTTTGTTCTAAGAAGTTGCGCTAGGGCTATGAGAGAAGGGGAGATCTGAGCTTGATTTGCACAAGAAGCAAAGCTATGCACCTAGGAGACAGGCTGTGTCTGTGTAAGGGTGTTTACCTTCATTCAGGGGTGTCAGGCACCCAGCGGCTATTCTATCTGTTGCTTGTCCTAGTCTGGAGCTGGCCTTATATTTGGATGCTTGCTAAAGGGGGATATTTGCAGAAGGCAGATATCCAGTTCAAATGCTAAAAAGGGAGCTGGAAGCCTGCAGGCTGAAAGCCTTGTCTATGTGACCTTATCCAAGTACTTTAAAGAATATGCTCAAGAAATGATCCATCCACACTGATAAAAGTTCTTGGGGAAATTATGAGAATGCACAAGAAATTCATAGCAAAAAAAAGCTGATATATTAAAAGCCAGATAACACTAAATACTTCTTGAGATTTGGCTTTTTCCTCTGGAAGAATTCCTTGATCCTTCTAGGTATAGTTTTACCATATACAGCTGAATCTTTATTTCATATTCCTGCAGCCTGTAGCATATTTCCTTGGTATAGATAATTTTACTTGCTAGTAATGTCAATTATACACACACACACACATTATATAAACTTCCAGATATGTAAATTTTTAGGAAAAAAGCATGTCTTTCCTTATTCAAATAATAAAATCTCATTGAAAGGTAATAAAGAAAGACTAAAGCCAGTACCAACAAACTGTTTACAGCACTGACAATTTAAAACAAGATGGTGGCTTTGGTACAAATGCAGGTGAAAGACTAAGTTTGTAAGGCATAGTGGCTCATAGCTGCAATTCCTGGACTTGGGAGGGTTGGGGCACGAGGATCAGGAATTATGGACCAGCTTTAGCTACATGAGATGCTGTTTCAAAAAGATTATCATAAGGCAGGGCAGTGTTGGCCCACACCTTTAATCTCAGTGCTTGGGAGGCAGAGGCAGGTGGATCTCTGTGAGTTTGAGGCCATCTGGGTCTATAGAGTGAGTTCCAGGATAGGCTCCAAAGCTATACAAATAAACCCTGTCTCAAAAAAAACCAAAAAGAAAAAAGTTTGGGGTTGGGGATTTAGCTCAGTGGTAGAGAGCTTGCCTAGCAAGTGAATGGCCCTGGGTAGATGTTAGAAAAGGGTCCCTTAGAACTGGAATTACACACAATTGTGAGCCACCATGTAGGTGCTAGGAATCAAACTCTGGTCCTCTGGAAGAGCAACAAGTGCTCTTAACTGCTGAGCCATCTCTCCAGCCTCTGGCAGTGTTCTAAATAACTGCCTAAAGAAGGCTACTTTTCAAATTTGGTGCTAATATTAATTTAAGTAAACCTTTATCTGTAATACTTTATTTTCACTAATAAAATATGGAGAAAATCCTTAGGGTGGATCACAGAAGCACAAAATTAAAAAAATTCCTTTGGAAAACATACTATAAAATAAAAATGACATTGCTTTTACTTGGGTTTCAAACCGAAAAGATCATTCTGAAAAGCTCTCAAGCAATGCCATCTTAATATCTTCAATTTCTAGAAATAAACGAGCATTTAATGAATTTGTATGTCAAACATTGTATTGTTAAAATCACAACACTTTTTCTATCAACTGACACAATTTCTTAGTCTTGCCTACATGAATTTGTCTGGTGTAAGTCAAGAAAACAGCCAAAGAAACATCTCTGGAAACAGAACTTTTGAGTTTCTCAAGGTCATTAAGACTGTCACCTAAAAAAGGACTCCAGGTAAATGGAATGTGTTCATAAGATATTGCACCTCTTGAAGGAACCAAACAGGACACACTCAAACAGGTAAAGTCTGCTTTGACTTCACCCCCAACTCCCTCTGAAAGTAGTCAGTCAGTCTACATTTCAAACACAAGCAGGACTGGCATATCTTGTTATCAGATTATAAACACAATGCCTATATTATTAAAGAGTTCATTTTCTCCAAACACCCAAGTTTTCTATTAAATAAATACTGAAGTAATGTTGAGTTTGGTTTTATGTCAGGATTAAGACGTAAAAGTTCAAAATATCTCAGAATTGTAAATTTTGAAAGGCAAAGAAGAAGAAACTAAATTGCTTGGAGAGGAATAAGAATATCCTCTATTCTCGCCTTTGAAAAATATTACATTCATTTTATTTTTATTTAATGTGGGAAAGGGAGAAGGGAAGGAGGGAGGGAGGGGAGAGAGAGGCAAAAAGAGAGAAAAAGAGAGGGGGAGAGAGTGGGGAGAGAGAGGAGAGAGGGAGGGAGAGAGAGAAGAGTGCGCACACACATAAGCATAGATGTGGAGGTCACAGGACAACCTGATGGAACTGGTCCTCACCTTTTAGTATGGGTCTTGGGGATCCATCTCAGGTAGTCAGTGGTGGCAGCAAATATTTTCACTGCTGAGCCATCTTGCCAGATCTTGTCTTTTTTACATTTATTTATTTACTTACTTACTTATCTGTATGTGCATGAGTAGGTGCGTGCACATGGAAGCCAAGAGGTCAACACTAGGTATTTTCTCGTCACTGAACCTGGTGTTCACCGATGATCCTCCAGTCTTTGCTTTTCTAGAGCTGTGACTACAATTGATTGTCACCATGCTGCCTTTTACATGGCTGCTGGGGACTGAACTCAAAAGGACCTCATCCTCTGTTTGTTTTCAAGATAGAATCTCACTATGTAGCTCTGTTTATCCTGGATCTCACTCTGTAGACCACATTGGCCTCAAACTCACAGAGATCTGCCTGCCTCTTCCTCCCAAGTGCTGGGATTTAAGGCATGCGCCACCATGCCCAGCTTCAAATTCTCCTCCTTGCTTGACAAGCACTTTATTGACTGAAATCCTTAAAAAAAAAATTTTTTTTTGAGATAGTTTTATGCTGCAAAGGCTGGTCTGAAACCTATTCTGTAGGTTAAGATGACCTTGAACTTCTGATCCCTTTTACATAAATGTCCTGAGTTCTGGGTGAACCACGGCTGGTTTACGAAGTGTTAGGGAATGAATACAGGTTACTGTACATGTTACGCAAACACTATATTGAGTTACATTCTCTGCTTTCATTTCTTTAAAATTTATATTACATATTCACAACATAAAAGAGATCCTTGTCAAATATTAAAAAAAAATTATAACTTTATTTTTACTAATTAAATGTACTTTTGAAATCCTTACATTCTCTAAAAGGATTAACACCAACATTGTATAAATTAAACAAACAAACAAAAAAGATAGAACCACCACTGCAGAGAATAGGGGACTACTAAATTAATTTTTATATAAAATTTCTTGACTGTCTAAATCTTTTGGAATTACAGTAAATGAATGTAACAATACTAAATTATAACAAGACATTTGAGTTTGTGGCTATACCAAATAACCTTGTTTAGAAGGGTACTCTGAATTTTTAATTCACTAATTCTAAACTACCTTTGTCTGTTTTTATTTTACCATTTAAATTTAAATAAGAAACTAGAGGTTAATGAGATGTCTCAGTGATTAAGAGCACTGGCTGTTTTTCCAGAGGACTTGGGTTCAGTTCATAACACCTACATGGCAGCTCACAATTGTCTGTAACTCCATTTCCAGGGGATCTGATGCCCTCTGTTCTGGCCTCTGAGGACACCAGGCACACATACGTGGTGCACAGACATGCATGCAGGCAAGATACCCACACACATTAAAAAAATAAATAAAAGAAATAGTAAAATGACTAAAGAATTTTTATCACATGGAATGTTCTAATCTGAGTTTTTATTTATAGAATTAGCTTTTATTTTTGGAATTTCAATTTAAAACCCAAACATACTTTCATAAAATAAATCCTAACCAAATAATGTAAATAGATATTTAAAATAGCAAGTTATATTTCAGAGAACTTCTAATATGCTGAGATCAGCTTAAACCTAAACTCAATAATTCAAGTAGGTCTTTAATTTAGCCACTGAATCCTTTTTACTTTCATTTAAAGTATTAGAAGAGATCTAAAATTGGAGAAGACCCATGCATTTATCATCACCTTAATCCAATAATTTTAATCATGAATACTTAATAGGTTTCCTTGTGTCTGGCCAACATCAAGCATTAACTGTCTCCACATGCAGATACATTACCAGGGGTCAAGCTACACACACTCAAAGAGTTTTTCAGAATGACAGTAGATTTGGGGTATATACTTTACTATATATGTAGCAAGTATGACTAAGAACAATCCGAACTTTTTAAGTGCAGAAACAGTTGCCTTCATGGATTTAGATTTAGGATGTTCCACTTGGAACTTACAATGCAATGTACTTTGGCACAAAGCCTCAATTTCTCAACTGATATCCCAGATTGATGTTTACTTTCAGTCTGTTTCAAAAATTCTTAAAAATTTAAATTTAGTGTGTTGGAAATACTAGGGCTTAAGATAAGATATGTATTATTGTACCAAGGCTGTGTCCTTGTGATTATTTCTATAAAAGAAGAAATACATGATGACAAAAAAAGGTGAATCATTTTATAAAAATATGCTTACAAGAAAGTTTTCAGGCTCACAGCTCTTTCGCTGAGGTAAGGACATTTGTATTTACAACACAGATCTGAAACACCTACCTGTTTTTCTGCATAACAGAACATGTTTCTCTTGGCACAATGTTTTAATCTCTTATTTGAACAGAAATTTACAAATAGGTCATTATTAGTGCTTGGCCCGAGGGCATTAGCCATTAGTTTTGTTTAAGGTAAAACAGTAAGGCATATGGGACAGCATACAATGTCTGCTAGTCCTTCCCCTTTCACATGCACACAAACTCACCATCTGAAGCCTTCTTCAATTCAGTTTTCAATTTTTCCTGGTCTTCTACTAGTTTTTTATTTTCAGTTTCCAAAATGTTTTCTTCATCTTTGCCATGGTTTTTTAGTACCTATCATAAAAGAGTTATATGAAGAAATAAGCTTATATTGCAACAGTTGGATATTTTTTAAATAAATTAAAATTATTGGTTTTTATTAATTTGTCTTTTTAAGTATTTAATAATTTTTTTATAAAGTGCTTTTGCTAATAGAAACCTGATATAGCAAGCAAACACACAAAATTAATATTGTGGAGCTGGAGAGACAGCTCAGCTGTTAAGAAGACATACTGCTCTTCCAGAGAACCTGAGTTTGGTTCCCAACATCCACGTTGGGCAGCTCACAACCTGCCGTGGAATATTACTTTAACTGTGTAAAGGTGTGTTACATTTGTTTATGCTGCTGTAAGGATGTGTGTTTAATTATGTAAAGATGTGTTGCATCTGTTTCACTTTGCCTGCTTAAAGCTCCTGATTGGTCTAATAAAGAGATGACTGGCCAATAGCTAGGCAGAGAAAGGATAGGTGGGGCTGGCAGGCAGAAAGAATAAGTAGGAGGAGAAATATAGGCTCAAGAGAGAAGAGGAACAAAAGGAGAAGGGGAGAATGAGGGAGAAGCCTGGGGCCAGCTAGACATGAGAAGCAGTGAAAGTAATATACATAGAAAGAAAAGTAAAAAGCCCCCAGGCAAAAAGGTAGCTAAAGAATAACAGGTTAATTTAAGCTAAAAGAGCTAGCTAGAAATGAGCTTAAACTAGGACAAGCATTCATAACTAATAATAAGTCTCCTCGTCATGACTTGGGAGCTGGTTGGTGGTCCTAAAAAAAAAAAAAATCCTGGTACAACAACCCCCTATAAATCTAGCTCCAGGGGAATCCAATGCTTCTGACTTCTGTGGGCAACTACCCTCACATGCATAAAATCACACACAGACACACACACACATAAACACATAATTTAAAAATATTAAAAAAAATGATTTGTTATTATTATGGATGACGCTTCTGAAATCAAAGTAAGAATTTCTGATTGGGCTATAATTATAATTATGCTTTCAAAATTAACTCAATGTGACTGCCTTCCTCAGTTAAAGATGTGATATACATTTAATGTAAAAAAAATCAGTTCCAGGTTTGATATTAGTTGTACAAATCATGCTATAATTGCACTGTCTTGTCTACTCAAGACTACTTTTACACTAGTTTCCAGGATGAAAATGGGTAAATGGAAAATGGTAAGGTGATCTCTAAGGTAGGAAAATTCTGGTTTTCATTAAACAGTACCAAATTAATATTTAATTTAGTTGATCATTTAAATTGCTCTTTATATTTCAAAATCAATTCTGGATATAATAATGTTTGTAGCTTGTCCTTTCTAGGTAAAACAATAAAGACCTGAACAGTAAAATAACTAGCAGTAAACATCATAGAATAAAAATTTCCTAACTTGCATGCCTACATAGAAATCATCACTGTTACTAGAAACTAGAAGTATATTAAAGGAAACATAAAATATTTAAGTTACAAAGAAAGATAAATTATATTTTAAAACTATTTTAAAAATAAAAATGAGCTGGGCGGTGGTGGCCCACACCTTTAATCCCAGCACTCGGGAGGCAGAACCAGGCAGATCTCTGTGAGTTCAAGGCCAGCCTGGTCTATAGAGCGAGATCCAGGACAGGAACCAAAGTTACACAGAGAAACCCTGTATTGAAAAAACAAGAAGTAAATACATACATACATACATACATACAAAATAATAAAAAAAAAATGAAATAGCTCAGTCAATAAATTAGTTATCACACTGACTCTGATCCCCAGAATCCACAAAAAGAAACCAGGTAGGCATGGCGAAGCCTGCCTACTACAATTCGAACACTGGGGAGACAGAGACAGGAGAAATCCTGAGGCTTCTTTGCCAATCAGCCTAGTTGACTCCAGGAGCTTATGGGCCAACCAGAGATCTTGTCTCAAAAAACGAAGTGAACAGTACCTGAAGAATGACACCTGAGGTTGACCACTGACCTCCGTGCTCATGTGCACACACATGCACATGGACTAGTATCCCTCTCCTCAACACACACAAGATAAATAGAAAATAAATTTATGTATTCATACGCATGGGCCAGTAGATTAAACAGTGGCAGCAGCTTAATTCTGGTGGCTTCCATGGTTAGGAAAACATAATTTAAGAATTTCTACATCAAAGGGATACATTTAACAGACAACACTCAGAAAATCTAGTGAGTGGATGCAAACACTTTAGCATGAAAGACAGTGTAAGAGAACCATGGCCTATACTCTTTCTTCGGTAACTTTCACTTGGTAGAAAGGAAAAGCAGGAGCATAAAGCTGGAATAAGCACAAACATGGCACCACCATGTTGGAGTAGGACAGGAGTAGGCAGCTCTGAGGAGGGATTAAAGCTCCAGTGAACACACTATCTCTTAAATAGCTTTTAAGAGAGCAGAGTCTCGGAGCATACTCTGAAACGGAGAGAGCATCAGACCTTTTAGAATCAAAAAACTTGTCTGAAAAAGCAGGATAAGAACTTCTCTAAGCCTCTTTCAATTTGTTGCTTACTTCAAGTTCAAAACAATTTTAGCCTAGAAAAGAAGAGCTACATTTGTAAAGTCAGAGCAGATTTAAAAACTTAAAAAGCTCACTGTAGAGGATTACTGCACTAGGGTGATTACCAAAATTGGAAAGGAACCACTGAGCTGCAGGAATGTTAACAGTGACTGCTTGAATTATTTATGCCACTGACTTGGAAAAGCTGGATTTGTGGCAGTCTTGTAAATAAGCTTTCATTACTGCACCTGTAAAACTGCTCCAATTTATTATCCCTAATTTCATGTTGGAGAAAGACCAAGAGCTCTGGAGTCTGCAACTCGACAGCTCCCAGCTACAGGAGGAACACATGTCTTCACTAGCCCACCCACTCTCATCCACCCTGGAAGCTGGTGGGAGTAAAGGTCAGTGAGAGGTAGAGAGCTCCATGCTGCCATTTTAGAGCAGTTCAGTTAAAATTAACTGAGAGCAAGGTATGGAAGCACACATTGGAATTACCAGTATTTGGGTGACAAGCTGAGGCAGGAGGATTTTGATTTCTTTTTCTTTTTAAAGTTGTATTTATTTTTATGTATATCTGTGTACCATGTGTGCTTGGTGCCCATGGAGGCCAATAGTGGTCATCAGATCCCCTGGAACTAGAGTTACAGACAGCTGTAAGCCACTGTGTAGGTGCCAGGAACTGAATCCAGGGTTCTGTGGAAGATGGAGCAGCAAGTGCTCTTAACCTCTGAGTCATCTCTCCACCCTGAATATTGTGATTTCAAGATCAGCTTTGGCTACTTAAAGAGAATCTGCCTTGAAACACAAACAAAAGTTAACTTCAACTGAATTATCATAAGAGAAACTGACCTTGGGCACCAAAGAGGCATCATTTTTATAGAACATTATTGTAGTTGAGGGGACAAAATATGTGGTTGTAAATGTAGGTACCACAGTAAGGCTGCATGGCCTCAAACTTCCCGTAACTGTATCATTTATTTTTACTATTACCCATTCTCTCCCTGTTTTCTCAGCTATAAAATGCAGACAATACAAACCTCATGGGATTGTTCAAGAATTAAAAGAGTTAATATCTTACTGTGAAGCACCTGAAGTAATATTTGGCATAGCATTAACTATTATTTAAAGCCACAGAACCTTGAAATTCAGAACCTATGAGGAGTTGCCCTAGGTCACACTGCCAGTTACTATAGTGCTGACATTAGCACCCAGTTGAACGTCTCTGAATCTCAGGATTGTGTGTTTTCTGCTAGATAATATACAGAATATTCAGTATACAGAATAAAGAAGTATTTTTAGCAATTTTATCATTCTTTCACTAATATTTCAAAGCCCACATAAAATAAAAACATTTTTTATATTTTTACCTATGGCTTTTATTGATCACTCTATCAGTCTATTAGCTATACTCTTGAGTATATTGACAGAAATTTATCCAGTTCACAAATTTCCTTCTCACTGCATACTAGCTTTGGTATAGCATATCTGATGATCTCGGACCACTGACTGGGTCAGAGCTATACAGCAAGCAGGAAACCAGAAAAAAGGCTGAAATTGAGGGAGGCCCAGGAACCAGCAAGCAAGTAATAAATTTCCAACCATGAGTGCTTTGAAAATAATTCCAAAAGACGAGTTCCAAAGTTCTCTTTGAGGAAGTGATGCTTTGATGGACAAGACTAAATTAATTCCATTGGTTATGCTGCATATGTGAAGAATTATGTCATCAAAAACTCTGTAAAAATACTTTTTGCTTATAGTTCAAGATTAAGAGGACAACAAATAAAAGGGTATGTGTGTGCCCCAACAATAGTTATAACTACTCTAAGATGATGTGCCCAATTTCAAAGCAATAAAGATTAATGAAAGTCTTCCCACAGATACAAAGCTGGGTTTTTTAATTTAATCAATATATACAAGGTTTGATTTTACCATTGTGAAATGAGATCAAAAGGTAGACAATCACGCAAACATCGAGGACAAAATGAAATTGATTGTCCTGCTGAAACAATCACCTCTCCTGCGAAAGCAGAAAGTACTGACTACTGGCCTTTAATACAGATCACACCTACATCTTGATTTCTAGAGAATACTACTTTAAGAGGAAGTACAGAAGACATCAATGATCAATGCTTTTTCAAAACAGAACACAGGGTCGGGAGATGGCTGGGTAAAAGCATTGGCTGTGTGAGTCTGGTGACCTGAGTTCAACCCCTGTGACTCATGTGAAGACAGACAGGGAGAACCAATTCCCAAGAGTTGTAATGTGGCATGCATACCCTCTCCACACATCATGCATACGTGACAATAAATTTTTAAAAACAAGAACAAAACAAAAAAAAGTAAACTGTTTTTAACATGCTGTTTCCATAAAAGATGCTAATAACCTATTCATAAACACGCATTTTTAAAATTATGTTTCTATGAAAAGAGGTCTTTCCCTACCTTTTTTGTTACCATATAAGTGAGGCAAATATCATAAAAAGCGAAACAGAAGTTTTAAGTAGGTGATAATGAATTTTGCCTAATTTACAAGGTCACAGAACTCTTCCTATTGTCCATATGATAGCTGCCTAGCTTACAACCAATGGAAGGCAGTGCTTGCAGGCAGGTCTTTTTTTTTTTTAAATAAAGGCTGAGCTTCAAGACTGAGCTCAGGATTTTCTCTTTCTACTGCTGAACATGACATGAACTTGGTATAATGTGAAGACTATATTTGAATCTTTTTGTTGTTGCTGTTTTCAAGATAGGAGTTTCTCTATGTAGTTCTGGCTGTCTTGGAACTCACTCAGGCTAGCCTCAAACTCAGAGATCTGCCTGCCTCTGTTTCCCGAGTGCTGGGAATAAAGGTGTGTACCACCACACCCGGCTTTGAGAAATAATCTTTTTTTTTTTTTTTGGTTTTTCGAGACAGGGTTTCTCTGTGTAGCTTTGCGCCTTTCCTGGAACTCACTTGGTAGCCCAGGCTGGCCTCAAACTCACAAAGATCCGCCTGCCTCTTCCTCCCGAGTGCTGGGATTAAAGGCATGCGCCACCACCGCCCGGCCGAGAAATAATCTTAATGTATGATTCTAAAAACACTTTCCTCAAGAAAATGTGTTTCATTTACTAGAAGTTCCAGTGAATCTTTTTTCTAAGAATTAGATTCGGTAAAACTCAGGGAATTTGTATGAACTGAAATACTGCATCTATGAGATCATCAGATTTTAAAAATCAAATTAATTTTGTGTTTCATTTTTCTATTTATTTGTCAATAGGGCAAACCTCAATATTTGACAGACATATGTATTCCCTGGATATCAGAAGATATAAGCAGCATAAGATTTGTAAAAAGATTTAAAAATTAGGAGAAATTATCAATGTCTCAATAATCTCTCACTACTTCATATACAACAAATCATACTTTAACTGAAAGAGAAATGCACACAGAGAACTATAAAGATTTAATTCAAGTTATGAAGTAAAATTAATGGTAATCGAGGACTGTAAATTTGTATTCCAAGAATGGACATATTCTGGGTATGACACAGCCACTGTCATCTTAACTCACAGCAGCTGTAGTTACTTTCATTGGGCCCCTGTCAACAGACAGCCATGGTCGGTTGGTCATGGGGCCCTCCATCCCTGCTGAACTCCTGACTACTGAGAGATTCTGGAAGCGAGGGAGTCATTAGCTGTGTATGCACCGGGAAGCCCACCCAGCTACAATGGATAGTGCTATGCCATGGCCACAGAAGGCTTTAGTTAAACCCAGGGCACTACAAAGCAAAACAAAAGATAGGAACATGGAAAGGGGACTTGTGTGTGGGGGGCTGCAGGGGAGAGGAGAAAGGGGTAAGAGGGGACGGGATGAGAGTAAATCGAATGCACTACATACATGTATGCATTTGTTAAAGAGAAAGTTTAATTACCAAAAAACTATTAAAAAATGTGTGCTCCAATAATGTTTCCTCTTGGAATCACAGAAATGGGACCACTGGTATCAGTTTATATTGAGGGAAAGTGTGGGAGCAAGCAACCCTAAAGAATAGTAATCAGCTGGGCAGTGGTGGCGCATGCCTTTAATCCCAGCACTCAGGGGACAGAGGCAGGCAGATCTTCCAGTTCAAGGCCAGCCTCATCTACAAAGTGTTTCTCAGAAATTCTAAGTAAGTAAATAAATAAATAAATGTAATCACAGAACAATGCTATGGTTTGTGCCACTTTCTCCTGATAAATTATGAAAATACTACTTTTGATGCTAAAAAATAGTACATTACTCCTTGTGAACATCAACAGCATTTAAACAATTTTCTATAAAGAAAATTAAATACCAATTTTAGTTTTTCATTCTCTTCCATGAATTTCTTGGCAGCCTTACTAGTATTTTCTGCTTGAGTTTTAAGCACTCCTTTGTTTGTTATTTCTTTTGCCAGCTGAGTAATAAGCGTGACCAGACGTCTCAGCACTCTGAGGAAAAAACAAATGAAGTTCAGAATAATGCATAACTAGATTACTCATCGGGAACTCTGACTTTAACACAAATACCCATTGTCAAATGACTCCTGCTATGTCTAGAGAAACGGTAGTGGAGAGGATGTTCAAACAGAACATCTCCTCTTTACCATCCAAGCCTGGCAGCTCAATCACACTGTGCTTCCCTCCTTCGCATCCTCTGTTCGACGACAAGCATCGCAACACACAGATGTGGCGGCCCCTCAGGGCCTCGCACACACAGTGGTATTCATTTTTCCTCTACAGGCCTTTAGCCTGAAGGAGTAAGATGGAATTTTAGATGGTACCGTAAGACAAGCAGGAAAATCAATCTCTCCCCGCTCTCCTTTGGTCTAGTTTGAAATTTACAGTTTAAAGATCATTTTGTAAGGGTGGCTAAGTCTAAAAAATGAACATTTTCATGTTTATAGGTAACCCCCATTGCTAGATATTATAATTAATCTCTTCAGTTATCTTTTTCAGCAGCTATTTACTAAGGCACTGGGGCCACAGCTGAAAATGAACTTAGTTCTTGCCTTGAAGTTTAAGTTCTAACTGGAGAAAATATATATATTTTCCCCCGAGACAGGGTTTCTCTATATAACAGCTCTAGCTGTCCTGGACCTTGCTCTGTAGACCAGGCTGTCCAGGAACTCCAAGAAATCTGCCTGCATCTTCCACCTGAATGCTGGGATTAAAGGTGTAACACTACCCTGGGCCTCTAGTTGGAGATATAAACAATATTTAATTGTGAAAGGCACCAGAAGTTGAAGTCTAGACACGGTCTGAGAACTTTAACAGACCAATCTACTTTGGAGGAAATGGTGGTGACAGGGCTTCTTGGAGAAAGCGGCTAAAGGATAGGCAAAAGTTAAAGAAAGAAGAGAAGGCCAGGTATGGTCAGGTTAGCCTTGAATTCTGACACTTGATAGGCAGAGGTGGGCAGATCTCTGTGAGTTCAAGGTCAGTCTGCTTTCCATAGCAAGCTCCAGGCCAGTCAGGGTTACATAGTGAGACTCTGTCTCAAAAAGAAAAGAACAGGGCTTCAGCTTCCCAAGCCCCACGCCCTGCTGTTTGGAGGGTCTTTATCTCTGTGTTCCCTCACCCCCTAATAAAAGCAGTTCTTCAGCCACCAGAAAAACAAACAAAAAAAGATGCAGGGAGGGAGAGTAGTCTAAGAGAAGAATAGCTTGTATGACGACTCAGGTAGGAAGGACAAAGATATCTGATAAACTCGGTAACTTTTTTAAAAGAACAGTGAAGAAGAGTGGGAATGCAATGTACTCTGTGTATTGCAGAACAGTATGAGAAGGTTCCAGAAAGTCGGCAACCAAATCATTCAAGGCCCTTTGCAACCAGCAGATCTATGAGTTGTAACTTTTGTCCCTTTTTATTTATAACATTTCTCCTTTCCCTTTCCTCTCTCCAAATCCTTCCATATACCTCTACTTATTCTCCTTCAAATTGATGGCTTCTCTTTCTTTCTTTTTTCTAATTGTTATTGCATGTATATACATATATATTCCTAAATATAACCTGTTCAGTCTGTATAATGCTACCTGTATGTATGTTTTCAGGGCTGAACGTTTGGCACTGGATAACCAATTGTTGTGCTCTTCCCTGGGGAAGGCCATGTCTTCCATTCCCAGCCTTCTTCAGTGCAACAATTATTTGTTATTTGAGTATATCATCTGCATTCTTTTATGAAGATGTCAACAAAAAACTAAGGTGTAAGTGGGGGAAAAAGCAGAAAGAGAATTCTATGAGTGTTAAAGCTGTGCTTGTACAGATTTTTACTTACAGCCAAAAAAATAAAGAGAATCCAGAAATATAAAGATTTCTTTGGGACCTAAAGAGCTTCATCTGTGTGTGCTCATAGGCACCAGGCCTGCCGGCTGAGTTCTTCTCAGTGACTTGAGTGGAGGAGTATTTCCTTACTTCTCTCACAGCATCTATTACAGGAGAAAAAACATTACTTTTGGTTTTCAAGTAAAAATATTTTAAACAACAAGTAGTTGTAGAATAACTTACCAACCTTTATAATAATGGATTTTAGATATGACTTTCTTTATGTTTGTCCCTCTTTAGTACCTGAGAGGGTACTATGCACAAAGATGGATAGTAGTGGCAATTTATGGATCACTACTACAGTATTTTAAAATCATTCCTCTATGGCTTACTTATCATCTCACTGCCAAATCTTGATCTAATGTGAAACATTATCTCTTACTCTTTCTACTTTTATGCACGACTAAAATTCAACCTGCTGTCAGCAACAGATATAATCCCAGCATCGTATTATATTCACTACTACTTTAAATAATTGAGACCAGAACTATTTCATTGCATTGAAATTTCTACTTGTATAGATTGGTTAAAATAGGATGCAGACTAAGTTGTATTTACTTCACAATAGTTCATAGCCATGATCTCTAAAGAGTGCCACATTTCTATCACTTCAAAATAAAACCCCAACAAAGCATTCCACAATTAAAAAAAAAAAAGAGGCTCATTTGCTCATTTTATTACTTTACATTTGTATGGCATTTCTTTTACTGAAAAACTTTATTTCCAATACCATTAAGCATACTTGCTCATTTGCTCTGTGTTGCAACATACACAGAGTATTTTTTAAATTGCTAACCCAAAAGTATTTTTTAAATTGCTCGTGAATGAAGCTTCAGATTTCATTACAATCCTTTGTGTTCATAAAATATATTTTCTGCTTGAAATTATTCTTTTCTCTGCAACATGTTATCTAATATACTATTTAGTTAATTTATTCTGGTTTGTTTTCAATTCTAGAGTATGTTGAAAATGGAGTAGGGCCAACAATAAGGGAATAACGTGATAGAGCCTAATTTTCTATAAATCAAATGTATGAAGAGTCTTTTGGAGGGTAAGTTTTAAATTTTTCTAATTTCTGGAATGTACTTCTGTGGAAAGACATATGTTCTTGGTTTTGCTACTTTGATGTCTGTTATTTATTACCCTAACCCACACACATATGATAAATACTCAAGTTTTGGCTGCAGAAATATAAATACTACATAATACCTACATGACAACAAGAAAAAGGAAACAAGTTCCAAAGTAAGAAATGAATTAAGGTCGAGTAATCTACTGGGTTATGCACTATTTACATCACTTTAGTGATGTAGGCAATAGCCCATTTGAGATGAAGACACCAACATGTTGGGATAAGTCTTATCTGTCTGCCTTAACTAGACCCAATATTATAGGAATGTGATACAAATTCATTAAAACTTGATACAATTCCCTTTTTGATTTGTTATTGTTTTGAGACAGAGTCTCACTATGTGGGGCTGGGTGTTCTGGAACTCAGAGATCTATCTATCTATCAGCCTCAACTTCTAGCTCCTCAGTGCTAGGATTAAAGGTGTGTACCATCATGCCTGGCTTCCCTTCTTGTTTTTAACAATTTTATACCCCTTCACAATAGATGTTCTCAATTTTATGAAGAAGATCAACTTTATTTCAAAGGTTGGTGTCTGGAACATAAAACATTTTTGCATAAAACATCAAACACAGTGGTAAAAATTCCAAGTTGCTGCCAATGAACCCACTTAATCCATAAGGAGAGTTGTGAGGGGTTCCTAGGGAAAATGTATTTTGCAATGTATATTAAAAGCTGAAGTAGCAAAGAGTGACTCTTCCGAATACAATCATGAAACTCATTACATTTTATACATAGTTTATAGATGTGAACCTGGAGTTAATTTCAGATAATGTCTTTTACTTTTCTTGGGTTTGGCCTGTGATCTACCACACAGAGTGAGGGGTGGAATTTTTCACCTATGCTAACCTGCTGGTGCTAACATGTTTCAGATTCTTTGAATTCAAATTTTTAGATTTAGAATTTTCAGTTAGGGATGTTCAATCTGTCAGTACACATCTTTAATTCCACCATATGGATTCAAACTGTGAAATTTGTCATATATTGCTCTATGTTTTTCAATCTACAGTCTCATTGATACTTTCCCTTAAATATTTCAGTATGCATCTTCTCAGATTAAGGACATATACCTACATAAAAACTGTTAGTAACTTTTTTTTTTTTAAACAAAGGGATAGATGTTTTAGACAAAGGGAAAGGCAATGGATGTTTTTAGGGCTTACCAGCTGCAATACTACACTCTGGAGATGTCTGTGGAAGGAGGTAGAGACCATATGCAGAAGCAAGAATGGTGATGCTTCAGTAAAACCGTCCTTACAACAGGCCTCTGAGCCACAGACTTTAAGATGCACTGCCATCAGGAGAGCAAAATCCCAACACTACCTAATAACCACTTAGTATTAAGAAAAATTTGCAGCAGCCCCCAAAGCTGTTTTTCCATCAGGATTCAGTGAAAACTCATACTTTCCTAAGGATCTTGGAATTCCGTTCCTTTGTTGCATACAGGCCAAGTCCCTGGGTGCCCAGGACAATAGCAAAGACTGCAACTGGTAATTAAATCTGCTGGTAATTAAATCTGGCAGCTGGAAAGAAGGCCACTCATTCCATTGAAACTTTAGAGTAACTAAACTATAAGAGGTTAAGAATCACTGCACCTGAAATTTGTGTATATAAAATAGTACCAAATATGTGTCAAAATAGCCAAAATTACCTTAATATCAATATATAAAATGATTTGTCTTTCAATATATCAATATCATCAACTTAAACAATCAAAATCCAAATAATTTACTGAACTGGATTCAAAGGAGGAATCTAGTACTTACTTACCTAAAAATAGAACGATTAATAGGATTATAATAGTAAGAAAAGCTTTGTTCCAAAAACTTGCAATTTTACCCCAGACACTAAATGAGAAAATCCTCTGCCATCTGTAAAGCAATACAATTAGATTAGTTAAAAAACCAACCAAACAAACAAAAAATAACAACAGAAACAACAAACAAACCAAGAGCAGGTTTTGAAATGTTTTGTAAATACTGAAATAATATTTTTCTAGTGTGGCAAAAATTAGAGAAATTTAATTGTAAAAGCTATTAATCCTCTGACATGACATGAAATAAAAATAATTATTTTTAATTAAAGACATTTGATTATCTTTTGTCTGATGGTTTATATATTCTAAAATGAAAACAACTTTTTTTTTTTTTTGAGTCAAGGTTTTTCTGTGTAACATTCCTGGCTGTCCTGGAACTTGCTTTGTAGACCAGGCTGGCCTCGAACTCACTGAGATCTACCTGCCTCTGCCCCCCAAGTGCTCCACCACCACCTGGCAAAAATAACTTTTCAAGTAAACATACATGAGCAAAACCTCAAAAAGAAATGTGGGCATGGGTTTGTGTGCATGAGTCATGCCTGTAAAGTAGGGTTAATCTGATATGTTCCTAGCTTCCTTTAGACAGTCTCCCTGGGATTCACTGGTTAGGAGAGGCTGGCTACAGAATCTGCCTACTTTTGCCTCTAGCACTGGGATTATAAACCTATGCAACCATCCCTGGCTTTCGCACAGGCTCCAGGATCAGACTCAGATGCTCAAGCTTGTATGCTAAGCACTTTACCAACTGAACTATCTCAATAGCCCAAAAAGAAATTCTTAAACTAAAATGTCATATTTTTAATGGATGCTATTTCTTTTTCCCTAGTTAGAGCAATGTCTCAGAAATGGTGTCTTTTGATCTAACCATTAGCAACATCTAATTCTCTACTTATTTGAGACAATCTCACTATGTAGCCCATGGTGGCATGGAAATTACTACTGTATTTGGCTTCTGCAGGTCTATTATTATATGGTATGCTTCTATCGTCTACTCTCTGTAAAACAATTTCTTTCTTTAACCAAAAGGGAATACAAAAAAAACTGAGATATGACATATATGTAAAGTGAGGGGAAAAATCCCTTAAGTATATATATTGGTAAACTTTTACACATGTAGTTTATATATATATATATATATATTATAGATATATATTATAGATATTATTATATTTTATATAACTGGCTCTTAAACTGTTCTTTTTCTTTATTTCACCTCCCCCAGGCCCCCACGTGTGTTTCAGTGTATCTCAGGGTGGATGTGTGGAGGTCAGAAGACAACTTTGTAGAGTCGGTTCCCTTTCCACCATGTGGTTTCCGGGTATCGAACTGAAATTCTCTGACTTGGCTGCAAGCGCCCTTTGCCCACCGAGCCACCCTGCAGGCACTCTCAAAACTTTCTAATCCTACGAAAAGCGTCTCTCGCAGGAGGCTGGAGAAGCCAATCCAACATTAGGTACTGCTAAAGATTTGAAGGTTTCCTACCTCTGAGGAGGAATAAAGGGCAGACAGAAGATTAAAATGAGTCCTATTTCAGCATAGAGGAAGCTGGCAACCGCCGCCCACTGGATGGTCATGGCTCGCTCTTCACACCTAAACAGAGAGAGTCTCACTTTCACACAAGCCCGGGTGAACGGCCCCACGAGGCGCGGGGCCCGCTGGGAGTTCGCCCACCCCACGTGACGCGGCCGCGCAGGAGCGGCCCGGCGGTCCCCGGCCGAGCGCCCGGGCAGCCCGACGCCGCGCCCGGCCGCGCCCCACGGGAGGCCCCCGGCCCGTCCGGCTTACCGGCCGCCGGTCGCCCCGCGCGCGCACGTCACACGCCGCCCGGAGCGCGCCGGGCCCGGCTGAGGTCACACTGACGCGACCGCGTTCCCTGGTACGCGGCGTGCAGGACGCGAGGTGACGCAGGCTTCTCCACCAGGCCACTGACGCCGGGTGGCGGGGCCGGGGCTGGGGCTGGGTTCAAATCCAGCCAGGCGCTCCAAGGTGGAAACCTGCCTCCCTGTCCCTAATTAAACTAAATTTAAGTGAAGGCCCAGGCCTGGGGGTTTGTGCAGCATTTTGTTCTTGAGACAGCAGAATTTGTATCGTCCGGACGCGTTTTGCGTCCTGTTTTCCTGCTCTTGTCCATTGGTGGGACCAGGCAACTTAAAGGAGCTGCTTGGGGATTGCTAGGAAGATGGGCGTGGGTGTTACCTAACCATATTCTGTTAGCTAGCTAAATAGGTCCTGGAAAACAATGAGAGTGGACTCCCTCATGGTTAACACTGCATTCGAACTCCTGTTTCCCCGGTGACATAAGAAAGGAAAAGCTAACAACTGCCCCCTCCCCCACACCACCTGGCCAAAATGGAATACCCCTGCTCTAGGTGGAGACTTGGCATCCCGATCTGCTCCAAAGATTATAACATTACATACTATTATCTTCTCCCTTAAGCTGGCCAAGAGTCCACTTCCAGAAATCTGATTTATTTGGAGACATGTTAAAGAGGTGGGAGAGAAAATTATCCCTTTAATAAAATACTGTACTTACTGGACTTCCCAAGATGAGCTCCTTTAGAGCTTCCTTCTGTCATGTAGCAGTGCTAAGCTTGCTTTTCTGTGTTTTTATTAAGAAAAATGTAACACCTGCCTTTTGTTTGTTTTGTTTTTCTTTAGTCGATAGCCAAAAGCCTAAGCATGCTTTCCCTGCCGCTGTCCCCTCCTGCAACTGCTGGTGGCCTCTACTCTGAACAAGGCAGTTAACTACTGGATCCTAACTCAAAAGGCACAACTTTGTTTCTTCCTCTTCTCTATCTCCTTGCCTACCCTGTTAGTTTTTTATTTCAAACTAATAAAATTGTCCTTGAAAAAAAGCTTTGTCATTCTCTTATTAACAAGTGCAAGAATTTAAAAGGGAACTCTGAACATTTCCATGTTTTCAACATGTGTGAATACACTTAAAATACATATTTTTTAAATATTTGTAACATCTCAGGAATGTAACACAAAGTGGGGCAGATACAAAGAAAAAAATTAAGATGACCTAGGAAGGCAAAGGAGCTTCTTTGGAGTCTGGTAGAAGTCTCACACCACTGACAAGAATTCTAGCAAAGTTAACAAAATTTGCTGTGAGTAACAAAATTACTTCAATTAGAAAAGTTTAAATGATTATGAAATGGCAGTGAACCACACTTAAAGCCTGACTGTATCTGACCACCTATGGTCTTTCCCCTTTTCTAGCTGTAAACCTGCAATTTCCTGGAAGTCTCAGAAAGAATTCTTCTAACTTTGTAGTGAAAGACCTCACCTACACTCCTGTGAAACCTTTGTTTTCCTTGTACTTTATCATCCAATGGACTTTAGAACCACTCTGAGCTCATTTACCAAAAACAGCAATTTCAGAAAGCATCAAAATCATCTATAAGGTTGTTGTTAAGACAATTACTTGTCACTTTATTTGAGCAGCCCATGCCTATAATTGGGTTTGCATTGTCCTTTTGCTAAGGGTCTATTATAAATGTCTGTGCTTAAATCTGTTAAAAATTTTAAAACATTTTTTTTTGCATATATCAGAGGTAGATGTCAAATGTCTTCCTCTATACTTGCCCACTTTTTCTTTTTCTTTTTTTTTTTTTGGAGAGGGTTTCTTACTGAATGCAGCCTTAACTGATTATCTAGACTGGCTGGCCATGGAGACCCCAAGATCTTCGTGACTCAACTTCCTTGGCATTGGGACTCCAAGGGCATACTACCACACTGGCTTTTACGAGGGTGCTGGGGATGTGAACTCTGATCCTAAGGATTGCACCTCTAATGCTTAAACAACAACAACAAACCCCAAAACAAAGCAAAAACATGATCTCTTCTTGATGAACTCTAGCTTTGGCTAGAGATGTGTGGTTCAGTTGGTAGTGTTCACCCTGGCTTTGATCTCCAGCACCCCCATCTCTTTATGTGTGGCATATACCTATAATCCTATCACTCAGGGAGTAAAAACAGAAGGATAAAAGTTCAAGGCCATACACAGCCCTATAGAGAGTCTGAAGTCTGCCTGTGACTACAGGAGACCCCAACTCAAAAAATAACAAACTCTAATTCTGCTTCCTACTAAGTCCCTGAGATTTTTTTTTTTTTTTTTTTTGGTGGCACAGCCAAGAATCCTGGTTTCAGCCAAGTTGAGGTCCCTGAAAATAATTCCCACAGAATATATGGTGTGTGTATTCATATGCCTTGTATATGCCAGAGGTCAACCTTGGGTGCTAATATTTAGGAGCTGTCCAGCTTCTCTTTTGAGAGGAAGTCTCTCATTGGCTGCAGATTAAGCTAGGCTGGCTAGACAGTGAGCTCCAAAGAGCTGTCTCTGCCTCCCCAGCACCGGGATCACAAGGGTATGCCAAGGCAACTGGATTTTAAAAAAAAAAAAAAAGATTTATGTTTACATGTGAGTGCTTACATGTATGTACGAGTACCACATGCATGCCTGGTGCCCACAGAGAAGAGGTTGTCAGATCCTCTAGAACTGACGTTACAGATGGCTGTAAGCTATGTGGGTGCTGAGAACTGAACCTAAGTCCTCTGTAAGAGCAAGTGCTCTTAACTACTGAGTCATCTCTCCAGTCCCCACACCTGCATTTTTACGAGGATGCTGGAGATCGCATTAGGACCTCATCAACTTCTTGATTGTGCTATAAGCTCTTTACCAACACAGCTGATACCAACCAAAGGTTGGGTGGGATGAACTAAGGCAGCTGTGGCGACAGTACAGGTGCAGAAGTGGTGGCTCAGGAAACGCAGGCTGCAAGGCCAGCAACAGAAGCCCCGCAGCAAAAGGAGCTGCTGGGGGGGGGGGGCAGTCACGGCAACAGGAAGTGGCCGACCAGATGGGCCAGGGACTGGGGTCGGTACACGAACAGTGGAAACAGAGGTGGTAAAGACTGCGGCTGGACAGAAGAAGCCTGTAAGAGTCTGTCTGCTGGCAGAGTTCCAGAGAGTTGTTGAGTGGCCATTAGTCAAGGGTAGGAAACTTCCAACATCCTGGGCTTGAGAACCATGGTACTCAAAGGCTGTAACGCTGCTGTCACTAACCAGAGTTCTAACACCGAGTTAAATTCAGTCAGACACAACTTAAATACTTTGAGGTATATATTCAATTAGAAATATACTAGTTGATTTTCCAATTTAAAATTTTAATGTACAGTCTGAATATAATTCTACCCAGAATTCCTTGTTTTTTCATTTTATGTAGACATTTGTTCTACTTCCTGAACTTTCAAAAAATTAAAAGCATACTTGTTAACTTACAGAAGAGTCGTAACTTCTGGATATTAAAGAAGTTTTATTTTATCTTTAGTAAAATAGTTTTATCTTTAGTAAAAATTCCACACACACACACACACACACACACACACACATACCACAATTCATAAAGATTCAGTATTTGATTTGGGACTGTGGGATATCTGAATCTCCTGGATTCTTTAAAACTAAACTTCTGGGTCCATTCAAAATTTACTCGACTGGAATGCATGAGGAAGGGTATAGGAACTGATTTTTTCTTTTTTAATTTTTAGTGTAAAAAGTGATGTGTTTTGGCTGTTGTTGTCTGTGCACCATATGCCTGGCAGGTGCCTGAGGAGGCCTGAAGAAGGTGTTGGATCCCCTGGAACTGGAGTCCCAGACAGTAGTGAGCAGCCACTGAGAGCTGGGAATCTGATCTAGGTCCTCTGAAAGAACAGCCAGTGCTTTTAACCGTGAGCAATCTCTTCAGCCCCAGGTCTGAATCTTTAAATTTCTGGGAAAATTTCCATTTGTTCTTGGAGACAAAGACTTGATGGCCTAGAGCTCCCAATCTTTTTCCTTTAGCTTCTGAGTGCTTGGATTAGAGACATGTGCCACCATGTCTGGCCCCAGCGACCACTGTTGTACTGAAGTTGAAAGCCTTCAACACAGACTTAAAAGAAATAGCAGGATGTGACCTCATATGGTTCCATGTAGATATAACATTTATACTACAATGGTTAAAAAAGTGGAGTCAAACACCGTAATTGTCTGTAAGGTAATCCAGGACTGCTGATGTGCTTGACAGAGCGTTAAATACTCTCTTTTCCTGCCTTGATGTTATCTTCTCCATCATGTACATTAAATGTTGATGGAAACACATAAAAGGAGTTCCAAGTTCAAGAGCGATGTCAACCCAGTCCCAGATACATTTCAGTGGGGTTTCTTCATATCCAGCAAACATAGCTGGGTTTGACAAAAGTCCCCTTGCAACCATCACACCTGCAAATTAAAGCACAACATATCTGTCCATAAACTAAGAATCCATGGTTATCAGTTCAAACAATGCAAGAGTATTTATCAAAAAGTATTATTTTGAGGTTTCAGAATACCCTTACTACAAACTAATGAAATTCAACAAGAAATAAGTTGATTCTGGTGCCACTGATAAACCAACTGTATTTATACAACTGTAAAAAGACATCTATATTAATTGACTTTCTTTAGGAGACATCCATGTTGTCATAAATTGGGCTGCTTAAAGTTGAATCTATTTGCTTTCATCTAGGAACAGTTACCATAGGACTGCTTGTTAATTATATGAGGGGTAATGACAATACATGGCAGTTCTGAGGCTTCTGTGGCCAACCACCTTCACTAATTCTCATCTCTAGTCTGATATTTTAGATGCTTTTTAAAGATAAAATGAAACAAAACAAAAAATAAATAAATAGGCTATCTGTAGATGACTTTCCTGGTCACTAGATATGATGGTGGCAGCAAAATGCTGTCATTACCTCATCTAAAATGATCTACTTACTGTTTCTAAGGAAAAGAGCTGACAGCATTATAATAAAATACTAAGCTTAAATTAGTACAATAGGAAAATATGGCTCAGTTTGAAACACAAAATCAAATTAACATCACCCTCACTTTTCCATCCTTATTAAATGATAAAAAAAACTCAGTATTTATTTCTTACCATCTGTCCCAGTCATCTGCCACACATTTTCTGCTTCTTTCAAGTTTCTTATGTCTCCGTTAGCAACTACAGGTATAGACACACTTTCCTTTATCATTTTAATGGCATCATAGTGGACTGGTTGGTGTCTTTCCTCAATGGTTCTTCCATGAACTGTAATCCAGGACACTCCTGTTGCTTCAGCCTTCTGGCAAAGATCTACGGTTCTTGTAAGGTCATCATGGATCCTATAATTTCAAAATTGCAGCTGTTCAGAGCACACAGATTTTAATGCTAAAATAACTAAGATACTTCATCTGCTACATTACTTAACTTCACCATTTGTATTATCACTTCACACCACTATTAATAAGGTTTTGTTGAGAGATGGTTTCCATTGAAGACCTTCCCTTTAGTTATTTGACTATAGAAACAAAATGGTGACAAATGTGTTTCCCTTCCCCACTGCTTTTCCTTACTAGCTCCAAGAAATTAAGAGCCATCAGCACACTGCTACAGAGGAACACAAAGAGGTTATTCTAATACATGATGTGCATGCCTCTCAAATTAGAACCTTGGTTTCTTTTAATTTTTAAATTTTAGTGCAAATATCTTTCCTATTTTCTAGCTGTTGCCAGAGATGTTTCTTAGCACTAGCTAAATAGTATCTAGAGAAAGTTGTGGGGTTGGCGAGGCTTTTTAATAAGAATATATTACTTTTTGTTAAGAAACAAGATTTAGCTGGGCGGTGGTGGCGCACGCCTTTAATCCCAGCACTCGGGAGGCAGAGCCAGGCGGATCTCTTTGAGTTCGAGGCCAGCCTGGTCTACAATGTGAGTTCCAGGAAAGGCGCAAAGCTACACAGAGAAACCCTGTCTTGAAAAACCAAACCAAACCAAACCAACCAAACAAACAAAACCCCAAAAACAAACAAACAAAAAAGAATGGTGTTTATGTTTGCTTGCTAGACAAATATCTTTCAGTATTTCCACATATCAGGTTCTAATTTATTTAGGATAGACACTCCCATATCACTAGACAAGAGGAATATTTTTAAAATTTCCAAGTAATATATTAACTTGTTAGTAAATTGAAATATTGTGTTTACCTTATTTTAATTGAAACTGAAAATCTAGGATTTTCCACTTGATTTTTTACTTGTTTCACCATATCTCGAATGAGCTCTGGCTTGTTTATTAAGCAAGCTCCATAACCTTCTGCTACTGCCCACCTTGATAAAGCAAGCACAACAGATAGATTGTAAACAACCAGAAGGGAAGATAAAACTCTAAAT
Source organism: Peromyscus leucopus (assembly GCF_004664715.2). NCBI lineage: Eukaryota > Metazoa > Chordata > Mammalia > Rodentia > Cricetidae > Peromyscus > Peromyscus leucopus. The sequence continues at coordinate 644,995 of NC_051075.1, forward strand.
GTACTATATCAATCTTTCCTCTATCCAATGATCTTATCTGGAATGAAGCACACGTTTTACAGTTCATGGATCTACAGGAGGCCAGTTAGCTTAGTTGGCTAGACTGTGGTCCTAAATAAAATTCATAGATCAACGTTTCCAAGTGGTTTCATGAGATCAGGAAAACACTTGCCTAGACCAAAAAGTACAAGGAAATGGTTTTTCACTAGCTAAGTGAGAGTATTAAATTAGAATTCATTCAACCAAAACAGATTAGGTGTTCATATTAACTGCAATTACTTCAAATTTTTAAAATTCCAAATTTGATGTTTATTGTGCATAACAAGAGGTTTTTTATCAGTCTCAAGAGTAGAAAGATATTTTTTGCTCACTGCATTCCAAAACTAATAAATAGTGTATCTAATTCTCCTAATGAGTATACAAATGTCTAATCTGATTTGGCTTATGCTACATTTAAAACTGTGACTTATCCTTTGGGCACATTCTGGCTACTAGCAGATAACCTAGTACACTGCCAGAACAGTAGTTTATTAAGTACATCCCATTCAAACTCACTTACTTAAGCCCAACCAAGTAGCTGTGATACAGAAAGGAAAAAGTGACTATAGTAGGTAATTAATTAGGAGAAAGTCAACGGTATGTTTTACATCACACAATCAGCTTTCAGAGAGTATATTTGACATGGCATTAAAAACACATTTCTGGGATTGCTAACATTATATTCTCACAGAATTAGCTATGGATGAGGTTGAAGGCAGAGTCACACACAGTGTGCTTGTTCGTTTTATCAGCTTGACATAAACTAGTCATCTGGGAACGGGGAACCTCCATTGAGGAATTGTCTCTACCAGACTGGTCTGTAGACATCTCTGTGAGACATTTTCTTGTTTAATGATTGATGTGCAAAGGCCCATCCTACTGTGGGCTGTGTTACCCCTGGGTTGTATAATAAAATGTTGAATGTGATGGTTTAAATGAGACTGTCCCCCCAAAAGCTCACATATTTGAATGCTTGGTCCCCAATCAGTGGAACTGTTTGGGAAGGTTTAGGAGGTGTGGCCTTTTTGAAGGAGACATGTCATTGGAGGTGGGCTATGAGGTTTCAAAAGCCTACCATATTTCTAGTTGCCTATTTCTGCCTTACGCTGCTGGATCAGATGAAAACTCTCAGCTACTGCTCTAGTACCACACCTTTCTGCCTGCTGCCATGCTCCCTGCCATGGTGGCCATTACTCACCCGCTGAAATTGTAAGGCCCCAACAAACTCTTATATGTTGCCTCGGTCATGGTGTTTTGTCACGAAAACAGAAACGTAACTAAAACAGGTGAAAGGCCTGATCATGCTGTTCTTTGGAGGAATGTGGAAGACGTTGGGACTTTGGACTAGGAAAAGTAGTAGAATGCTGTAAGAGAAACTTAACAGACCATCCTAGTAGTAGCTTGAAATATAATGAGAACAAGTGGATTATAGAGTCCAAGAGGTTTCAGAGGGCTCTATTAGCAACTGGGCTAGAGACCATTCTTGTGATATTTAGGTAAAGAATGTGGCTACTTTTCACATTTGTCCTAGTATCTGACTGAGGCTAAACTAAAGAGTCTTTGATTAATGTTGTTGGCTGAGGAGATTTCAAGACAGCCAATACTGACACTCTTGCTTTAGTCATTAGTAATTTAATCACTAGTAATAACTCTTATGCAGATCTACAGAGAAAAAGAACAAGCAGGGCAAGAAGAAGTACAAAATTCACACTTTGAGGAGAAAAAGAGTGCCTGGAAATTTAATGTTGGAGTCAAGGCCTGCTGAAAAAGATGAGGAGGGCAGAGGTAATAGATGGAATAAAGGGAGTAGCGCCCTTAGTGGGAGATTCCACCCAGCTAATCCTGTAGCTTGTGAAAGGAAAAGGCCTAAGAAAATTTCTATACCCAAAAAACAACTGAAGCTCAAAAATTATGCAAATGTACTTCAAGAGAGGGGCAGATTCCATCCCAAGATGGCCACTGGACTGGGCAGCTTTAGCCATGTAGCTCTGGCTTTAGCATCATGAAAAATATCAGAGAAAAGGCACATGGAAACACGCTCTGTAGTTAAGGAGAGCCTCTGAGGCCAGGTGTGTGGCAGAGGAGTCCCCACATGGAGGCCCTGAAAGGCCATTCTGTGGAGTTGTGAAAATGAAGTCTGGATTGGGATGGAGATGCCAGAGCCATAGGATGTCTGCCAGGGAGAAGTGCAGACATGGAGTGGAACCCACCCAAAGGAGAGAAGAGCACTGCAGTCAGCCAATCTGAAGGGGGTGACATCTAAGTCCTTTGATATTGGACATGGAGCTACAGAATTCGGAGTTTGCCCTGCTGGGTTTCGGTCAGCTTTGGTCCAGTATTTCCTCACTATGCTCCCTTTCCTCCCTTTTGAAATGATAATGTATATTCTGAGGCAATGTATGTTGGAAGAATGTAGTCTGCTTTGTAACTTTACAGGAGGTTACAATTAAGAGATTGCCTTGTGTCTCAGAAGAATATTTTAATTTTACAAGTTTTGAGACTGTGAAAGACTACAAGATGTAGTAGAATATTACTTTGAAAGTGTGTTACTTTTGCTTATGTTGCATTTATTTAGTTCTGTGAAGCTGTGTTACTGTGCCTGTGTAAAACACCTGATAGTTTAATAAAGAACTGGCCAATAGCAGGGCAGGAGAAAAGATAGGCAGGGCTGGCAGGCAGAGAGTATATATAGGAGAAACTAGGAGGAGAGATCTAAGATCTAGCAGCCAGAGGAAAAAGAGGACTCCAGGGGCCAGCCACCCAGATACACAGCAAGCCATGGAGTAAGAGTATGATTTATGGAAGTAAGAGACCAGGAAAAGTCGAGAGACAAAAGGTACCCAGGACAAGTTAAGGAAAGCTGGCTAGAAACTAAGACAAGCTAAAGCCGGGCTTTCATAAGTAATAATAAGCCTCCATGTGTGAATTTATTTGGGAGCTGGGTGGCGGGCCCCCCAAAAAGAGTAAAAAACAACCACTAACAACAGAGTTTTGAAGTTTGACTAAATGCATTTTTGCATTATGATATGGATACAAGCCTATGGAGAGCAGGCAGTGGAATGTGGGCGTTTGAATGAGAATGGTTCCCATAGGGTCATATATTTGAATGCTTGGTTCTCCAGTTGGTGGAAATATTTAGGAAGGACTAGGAGGTGCAGCTTTGTTTAAGGAGGTGTGTCAAAAACTAGTCAAGAATCTATAAATCATTTCAGTCCTTGTAAAAGACCTTTGCAGTTATGTTTCTAATTAACTTTTTCTTTTTCAAAATTCTTGTTTAGAGCCATAGTCCTTTAATTCTATAGCCTTCCTCTTAGAATTTCATTATTTAATTAATTATTATTATTATTAGTGTGTGTGTGTGTAGGGGTGGGATAGTGTGCATGTGGGGTAGGAGGACAACTCTGTGGAGTCAGTTCTCTCCTTCCATCATATGGGCTCTAGGGAGGGAACTCAGGTTGTCCTTGTTAACTTTTGGAAAACTAGAAAGATATTTTACCATGTTACCATAGGTTTTTTTTTTTTTTTTTTTTTCCCCTAATTTTTTTGAATACTCTTCTAATTTCTTTGACCTTTACCTTTGAGGGCAACCACAGTTAATATCTATTCCATTTGCATAGGGGCAGACTATTTGAGCAGCATCAGATAAAAGTCTTGCATCGTTAGCAGCAAATTGAACAATCAATGGCCAATCACCTGTTTAAAAAAAAAGGAAGTCCAACATTAAACTTCATAGAAGAAACATTCACACAGCCAAAAATCAAATGAAACAGTGCAAAACTTATGAAATGAAAACTATTCCAAAATGATAGTATATACATACCTGTTCCATGGAAGTGAATGTGAACACTCTATACACACTCCTATGCCTTCTGCTCTTCTTTATGTATCTGGGAAAAGCACTCAGATGTATTTTCTTCTATTTAGTGGCATATTCTCCCATATGGATGGTCTATATACTGTTGTCTAAACTGCATTCATGCTTTTATAAGTCTATTCCTAGACAATTACCTAGAAGTTTAACTGTTGAATAAGCATTTAACACTGCCTAGGTATTTAATATAGATACTATTAAATTATCTTCTAAGGGTTTAAAGATGCACATGCATATTAATATAAAAGGTCTTTATTTTCATTCAACTCATCCATGCTGAACACACAATCTTTTTGTATTTTCATTTGTATTTTCCACATTTTTCTATTTTTGTTATTTGCTTCTTTTATTATTTATTCATTTGAGACAGGGTCTCATTCTGTTGTCCTGGCTGGCCTGGAATTCACTATGTAGACCAAGCTAGCTTCAAACTCCAGAGTTTGAGATCTCCCTGGCTCTGTGTTCCAAGTGTGAGATTAAAGGCATTTTCTACCATACCTAGCTGTGTTTGTGATTTTTTTTTTTTTTTTTTTTTGGTTTTTTTCAAGACAGGGTTTCTCTGTGTAGCTTTGCGCCTCTCCTGGGACTCACTTGGTAGTCCAGGCTGGCCTTGAACTCACAGAGATCCGCCTGGCTCTGCCTCCCGAGTGCTGGGATTAAAGGCGTGTGCCACCACCGCCCGGCTGTGTTTGTGATTTGATGATTTTTTTTTTTTTTGAAAAAGAAATTAGACTTGTTGTCCTTGCATGTGCCATATGTATGTATGTATGTATGTGTGTACATATATAATTTCTGTGTATCTTAAAGTACATTTCTATACTTACATGGAGAAGTTTAAATTTTAGATTAGTCAAATGTATCAGCTTTCCTAGGTCTTAACATTTTTTCACATCTTTGGATGGTGTTACAATTCTGAAAAGATGTATTTTAACATTTCAAAGGCTTTTATGAGGATTTCCTATGAAATTCACGGGATGTTTGTTATAAAAGGCACATTTCAGGACATTACCTCCTTTACATTGATTACAGATTTCTATAGCAATTCACTGGTCTTGGAATTGATGAGAAAGAATATTCTTTTATTATTCATTGGCATGTAGGGTGCATTCCCCAGTTGGGACCTTAGTTACAGTATTCAACTTTAACAACCATGTATTGCTCTCATATATTTTCAACACTGTTAGCAGTTGAACATAAAAATCAAGTTATTTCTATAACTCATGCCTTCTAGGAACCTATTATTTAGTGGGAGAGAGGGGCATGTAAGAAGAAAACAAAACAGTAGGAGTAAGTACAATAAAAGAGCCCATGCTTATGAGCAAGGATATGGATGCACAGTGATCAAGGAAGGTTCCTTCGTTACAAGCTCTGAATGATGGATTAGAAACCATTTTTGATATTCAGGCCTGCCCCTTGGGGACCCGCCCAGCATCCTGACATCATCAACCTTCTTTAAGAGGAAAAATCCCCTTCTCCCTCTCTCTAGCCATGAGGTATAGCACACCTCTGCTTCCCCTTTTTCCCACTCTCTTTCCCCGCCCCCTTAATAAGAAAACTTTCCATGTAGATGCCATGACTGCATAGTGTGAGTAACCTTCCACTACACCACTGCCCCCCCCCCCCCACATGTCTGTATGGAGTATCTCCCTCACTCCTCTCAACTCTCATGTACAGAACTGGCGCTGTGAAAACTAGGCTGGTTCCTCTGGCAGTTCCTACATTGGAGGAATGCTGGGGCCCTGGACTGGACTGTCTACTGGCACCACTCTCCCCCTCCACCTTACCGATTGCTCAACACCAGTGACAACCTCGTAAAGTTTCAACTTTGTGGGTGCTGCCCACAATCCCAAAGCTCCTTTAGGCCCTTCTGGTTTTTGGAACATGGTTCCTGACCTTTTCTTATGGATGAAATCCCTCTCCGGACTCAGTTTTTGTTCTTGCCTCCTGGCCTCTTTGAAAAGCCCAATACTAGGTGCTGTGACTCCTCTGGCTTAGTCAGGCTAAGCTTCACCCCTGTTGAGTGTGGTGACAGACCTCTTTAATGGTTTGGTCCTCCTTAATCCTCCCTTTAGTGCTGGGGGCACCCAGGACTACAGGCTGTAGTGACTCCTTTCCCCCATCTTATCCATGGGAACCATGCTATATTTTTTAGGACATCTATAGCTAAGGTGAGAGATCAGGGCCTGCCCATCCCAAGCCCCCACTCTGATATGGTCTTTCACTCTTGCTCTCCTCCTCCTTCAATCCTCTTCCACTAACTCTGCTGTGTGTGGCGTGTCTGCTGGGTGGCATGCCTTGGCAGGGCCCGCCAAAGGTACCCACTTACTTGCCTCCATCCACTGCAGATCTGCTCCCTCCCGCCTGTAACAAGTCTGCTTTCCTGTTCACTGGTGGCTTTGCCCTCCATTCAATACCACCATTCTGGCGAGCTACTCACCTCTGACTATCCCTGTGGATGGGAGACTGGCCTCAATATTTTGTGGGCCAGACAGTGGGGGAACTGAGAAACAATTCTACACCTTCTTTCTTCTCCCTTTCTTCATATTTACTCAACTCCTGTTTAATATTATCTATGTGTATATACATGTGACTTGGATTTACTTATTAAAAAAAACATGTTTTGAGCAGCAACCAGATGGCTTTCCTCCATCTTGACTGGTGACCTCATCATGATGGAGATGGCCACATGGCTGGCAGCTATCTTTTACTAAAGTTTACTAAGGTTAAAAAACACATTTAGCCCTGACCACCTCTCTGTTCATTTTATCTCTTTCTACAGTAAGGAAGCAACAAACCTGAAATACTTGGGATTGGTATGGAGTTTTTGTATGATGATAGAGATTTAAAGCGATTCAACACTTAGTACACCCTATATGATAATAGAAATTTAAGTTTATAAAGATCTATTCAGATTAACAAAAGCTGACTTAGGGATTTACACCTATGTCTTTGTCAAATGTTCAACACCAAGCTTCTAGAGAATTTAAATAAATAACGTCATATGATTGATAAATGGGGTAGCTGATAAACAAGACATATATTCTATGATGGAGTTTCTGCTCCCCCAAGAGGGTTCTTTTCTCAGAGGGTCCTTTTCTCAGAAATGGGCCACATCCAAACTTCAAGGCCCATTTCTCCTGTTCCCACGTGGCCCTGGGATCTTTCCCCCACCACTCTTCTTTGCCTTCTCAGTTGACAGTAAGTCCTAGTCTTATCAAAACTGCTAACATATTGGAGACTGCTAGGGAACATAAGCTGATAGTCAGCCATTCATACCTAATGGACAGACCTCAAATTTTCAGAGATCTGCAGAATATGGCATTTAAAATGTTTAATTAGAAAGCTTTTCATGATAGAGAGATATGCCTGCTCCTGACAGCACCTATATTTCCTCCGAAGATGGCTGGGCACAGAAGAACCTCAACTGCTGCCAGGGCCTTCTTCAGACCATGGACAACAGGACTCTAGGAATCCACTTCCTCACTTTTGCCTAGATAAGGTAGACTGGTCCTTCCCACAAGTTCCTACCCCACAACTTTCTGATCTTCTGAGACCTGGCAGCCGAAGACTGATGTTGTTGCTTTGACACCTCTGCCCTCAACAAAGGACCCTGGGATGGCTGTCTAGGTAGCCACCAGGTAAGTCTCTGTCACTTTCAATCCCTAACTCAGGTAAAATTTATCCTTCTCAGATCTCTCATGTATTTGACAACCAGGCTTTATCAGTTCAACAGCAGCAACCAAGGCTTTAGCTGCCTTTTCAATTCACAGACTTCATGGTACAAGATAGGCCAGTTTCAGATGTAACTTGAAAGGTTCAAAATTTTAACTGATAAATGCAGTTTTGATAAACTGATAGAACACTGACTACAGTCTTGAGAGTCCTTAAATTTCTGTGGACTTTACTGGTCCCAGCTTTAAGAGGCAGGTTAGCATTGGAGAGGGTATGGAAGCCTCCCTCCTCCTCCTTCACTCACTCAACCACTCCAATTCAGTAAATTTCCTCTGGTTATAGATTTAAAGATTTCATTGGGTTGAAACCAGGACCTAGAAAATGTTCATACCTTTTAACCCAAAGCCATAGCTTTTGCTATGACACCAAGATATAGGTCTGTTCCAGTTGTTTTACAGACACAGGTTCCTGCACAGACCTATCCCTCCTGCCTCATGCCAAGGCCAGACCTGCAAAGGCCCTCCAGATACACCACCAGCCGCTGCACCAACTGAGGACACCAACCGGATGAACACTGGCAGGTTGGATTCACCCACATGCCCACTCATAAAAACTCTGTTATCTCCTGATTCGTTGACACTTTTACAGGATGGATGGGAGCATTTCCCACTCCACAGAAACAGCAGATGCGATGGCTCTTGTACTCCCGATTTGGCGTGCCATTCCCCCAAGCTCCTAGCACATCACTGCTGCACCCTGCCTTCTCAGCTCCCCCAAGGGCTCTCCAGGATGACAGCTAACTGAATGCTTCTTCACTTATACCTCCTGCTGTGCATGAATCCCAACTTCCCCCTCCCCACTTTGCCCCCAAATCAGCAAGAAGCAGCCTGAAGAATTTGGGGCCATCATTCCTGCTCTCCACTTGCTGTCCATAACTCACCTTTTTATAAAAATCAAAAACAGAGAAATGTTAGCATTCAGGCCCACCCCTTAGGAACCTGCCCAGTGTCCTCCCGCCATCTTACATAAATCAGCCATTAAGAAGAAAAACCTCCTCCCCTCTTCTTTTTTCTTCATAAGGTAGTGCACACCTCTGCTTTCCCCTTTTCCCTCTTTTTCTTTTTCTTTCTCCCTCTCCCTCTTTCTGTCTCTCTCTCCTTCCCTCTATTTCCCCTCCCCTCTCCCTTTAATAATAAAACTTTCCACGTGGATGCCATGTCTACATGGTGTGTGTAACTTTCTACTGTCCCACGCCACTGCCTGCCACCCTTGCATGGCATGTCTCCCTCACCTGACAACCCACCAACCCGCCAAGGCCTCTCTCAAGCTGTTTTACAAAAACTATGAATTGTAGTTTGCCAAGTGTTTGTGTGTGTTGAGAGAGAGAGAGAGAGAGAGAGAGAGAGAGAGAGAGAGAGAGAGAGAGAGAGAGAGAGAGAAACTTCATGATGGAAAGATATTCTAGGTAAGGAAGTTCAAGAACAAGGCCTGTTCAAACTCTAGGAATTTATGGAAAGAGAGGCTATAGATGTATTCAGTGGCTGGCTCATGAAGGACTTTGCTTATTGGCCTCAGATGTTGGATTCTAGCCCCTACATCAGCAATTCTCAACTGTTAGCAAGATGAGAGTACTTGTATTGTTTTTCAAAACATAAAGAGTTTCTAATTCAGAAGGCTTAAAGTGGAGCCTGGAAACATTCATTTCCAACAAGTTTCCACTGATGAAGTCACCGCTGGCCTGGGAATCATATTGGAGCCATTATTTTTGGCAAAAGAAGGACTAAGAGCAGGGAAGGGCCATGATCAAATTTGTAGCTTAGACAAGTCATTTTGGGCTATTAGAGGATATAGTCTGAATGAGAAAAAGACCACAGACAACAAGACAGGGAATTATTCCAATAAATGAGGACAGAAAGGCTGGTGGTCTTAAGAGCTGCTGACTTTACATTTTAATAGATTATCGACAGTGTAAAAGACAGTCCATATTGTGATTTATAAAATACTAAAGGCACTCAAAACACATTCCCCTCTCCCCTGTAAAGTCAGAAAACTCCAAGTTTTACATACCTTGGTTTGTGGTAAATTCACTGTCTCTGGCTTTTACAGATCTGACAAAATCAGCGGCAACTATCATTGGTGTATAACACAGATCACAAGAGTATTTTCTTACTAGTGTTCTAAAAGCCAACCTGTGAAACATATAAAACTTTAATGATGAATTTAAGAAAATCCTTGATGCACATGTAATTGCAAGTTCAATTTAGTTAATAAATATTTATTAGAGTAACTTTTTCTTGCATTAAAGAGATGTACTTTTACCTAGTCTACCTGCTAAGTATGACCAAAATCCCCAGTACTTGTGTTTTTGAGACCGAGTCTCACTACATAGCTCAGGCCAGCCTGGAACTCACAGAGATCTTGACTTTGCCTCTGGGGAATAAGGGTGTGTACCAGGCTAAAGTTTCAAAACTATTTATAAAACAATTACAAAAAAAAACCTTAAAAGAGAGAGAGAAAGGGAAGCCAGGCTAGTAGCCTTGCAAGTCCTGTGAATTTTCTTTTTGCTTTAAATACACAAAACTTGGGGCTGAAGTAGCTGGCCATCTGGAATCAGCAGTGATTGAAGACAAAAAGGGCCCAATGCAAGTCTTCTACCATATAAAGTATCAGGAAAAGGGAATCTTTGAAAGACTGAAAACTTACAAAGTAACAACATAATACAAAAACAATAGGGACTTATCTCTATTAGGAAATATTGGGTGGGGAGCCTAGATTTTCACTCTCTAAGATGCCCTAATATCTCATGGTGATAGTGTTCAATCAGGCCTGGTAGGTACATGAAGCCTTCATTCCTATTGACTACCAAGACTACCCTTTCCACTGCTATCTGTGGAGATGACATATAGAGCATACATTCCATGTATATGGTACTGCATAGTAACAAGGCACCCGTTCCTTTCTTGCTGGATGTTGTGAAAGGAGGCCTTGGGGACAGCCAGGACTGCAGTACTACCTAGTAGCTTCTGAGGCAGAACTCTCACTTCTGTCAATATTACCAAGGGACTCCTTATCTCCTAGATGTACACAGAAGGCAAGCTGAGAATCAAGACATAATGCTCATAGTAAGGACGTGATGTCTCTCCTTTCTCTCTGATGAAGCTGCATCAGGACAGCTGACTGTATCAGAAGTATAATCCATTATATATTAAAGAATATACTGATGAATGTAAAAATGCTGACTGTATCAACTGATACAGAAATAACATTAGACAAAATAATCCCTATAGAATATTAAAAAGTCTCAAAAACAGAATTGTAAGCCGCTTCCTTCATTTGATGAAGACCATTCATAAGATATCATATGAACATCTTCTCCAAGACAGGAGTAAGAAAAGGATGTCTGTTTGCACCCCTTGCTAACACAGTGGGCACTGAAAAGTGCAGAAAAGCACGAAAAAGGATCTTTTAAAAACTTTTAATTAGCCAGGCGGCACACGCCTTTAATCCCAGCACTTGGGAGGCAGAGGCAGGCGGATCTCTGTGAGTTCGAGGCCAGCCTGGGCTACCAAGTGAGCTCCAGGAAAGGCGCAAAGCTACACAGAGAAACCCTGTCTCGAACAACCAAAAAAAAAAAAAAAAAAATTTAATTAAGTGATAGATATAAAATTAAAAATATAATACTAGGGGCTAGTGGGATAGCTCGGTGGGTAAGAGTGCTTGCTACAGAAGCCTGACAACTCAGATCCAGTCCCCAGAGCTGACATGTAAGTTGACCTCTGACCTCATGAGAGAATGAGAAGTAGCACATATGCCACCGCATGATCCCATCCTTCTTCTTCCTTTTTTTTTTTTTCTTGTTTTTTGAGATTGGCTTTCTCTGTGTAGCTCTGGCTGTTTCAGAACTCACTCTGTAGACCAGGCTGGCCGTGAACTCACAGAGATCTGCCTGCCTCTGCCTCACTAAGTGCTGGGATTATGGTGTGCGCCACCACTGGCAGGCTCCCACCCCTCTTTTATACACACTCTACAACAATTTTTTTATGCTTTACATCCAAAACACTATTTACACAAATATAAATAATAAGCTGGGCTTCAAAAAATACCATTAAGATGAAAAGATGAGTTGGGCAGTGGTGGTGCACGCCTTTTTTAATTCCAGCACTTGGGAGGAAGAGGCAGGCAGATCTTTGTGAGTTTGAGGCCAGCCTAGTCTAAAGAGCTAATTCTAGGACAGCCAAGGCCATACAGAGAAACCATGTGAGCTGAAAAACAGAAAAACTAAACCAAAACAGAATAAAAGATGTAAAGACAAACTACATACTGGGAGGAAACATTTGCAAACCACATAGGAGTAGCTTCTGGGATAATGTAAAGATAACAGTCCATAGCAAAAAATGAGACACCTCAAAACCTATTCAGAATGGGATGAGCATTTGAATATTTCTATAATGAAAATAAAAAAAAATAGTCAAGAAGCAAAAAGATGTTCAACACCACTAGGTATTAAGGGATGCAAACCCTACCACAAGGGGTTCTACTCTACACCCAGTGGAATGGACATAATGATTAAAAAACAGAATAAAATGACAAGTATTGTCAAAGGGAGGAACTGGAACACTTGTATGTTGCTGGGGAGTAGGCAAAGGTGCTTCATTGATGGAAAACAGTGTATTTCCTCTGAAAAGACAACACAGAATTAACATGTGACCCATTTGACTCTATAGCCCCAAAGAGCTAAAATGGTACGAGATATTTAAACACCCATATTCATAGCAGCATTATCTGAAATTGCCCAAAAGTGGAAACAATCCAAATGTCTGTCTACCAACTGATGAAAAGAGAAACAAATGTAGTATGTATACCTAACAGACTACCAAGAAAGGAAAGGCGGGCATATGGTATTATATGAACGAATCTTGAAATAAGTATTCTTAAAATGCTAAGTGAACTAATCTTCTCAAAAAGACAAGCTACATGATGCATTTAGAATAGGCAAATTCATATAGAAAGGAAGCAAAATAATGGTTACTAGGAGTTAGGGGGTATTAGGAATGAAGAATTATTGCTTAATAGGTCCAGAGATTTAAAGGTCAGGCACTCAACATTTAACTGTACATAATCCTGTACAGTTAAGAATCACTACTAGGCAAATTTCATCTTTATTTATTGTTTTTTTTTTAAATTTTTTATTTTTTTGAGATAAGGTCTCAGTATGTAACCCAGGCTGGCCCTGAAACTCAACAGTTCTCCTGTCTTAGCTCATTGTGCCTATTATGTGTATTTTACAACCATAAGAAACCTGCGAAAAACCCTCAATAGTTAAACAGCAATAATTAGAACATGGGCAAAGATATCAAGAAACATTTCTTAAAAAAATATGTGGATGGCAAACAGACAGATAATGATATTTGACATCTCTAGTAACATAGGAAATAAAAAAATTAAAACCATAATGACACAACTCTACTGATCTATAAAATGGTAAAAATAAAAAGTGTCATTATTAAAAGTTGCTGAGGATGAGAAACTAGACTACTTATATGGTAAGCAAGTATTTGGTCAAAGTGTAAAAGTGTAATCTCCATTCTAGAAAAGTGTAGTAGTTAGAAAAAACAACAAACTCACTCATGAAATCACCTCAGGCCTGGCAATTCTACTACTGTGCTTTGGTCCCAAGATGCACATTCACATAAAAATCTGCGGATGTGATATTTATATCCGTTTAATATCTACTGCATCCCATTTTCGAGACAAGAGTTTCTCTGTGTAGTTTTGGTGCCTGTCCTGGATCTCACTCTGCAGACCAGGCTGGCCTCGAACTCACAGAGATCTGCCTGGCTCTGCCTCATGAGTCCTGGGATTAAAGGCATGCACCACCACTGTCCGGCTGCATTCCTAATACATTATCATTTTTATAGATATTAGGCTGAGGATGTAGCTCAGTTGGTACAGTACTTGCTTAGCATTCATGAGGCCCTGGGTTTGTCTCCAGCATTATTTAAGCTAGTCACAGTGGCATACACCTGTAATCCCGGTATTTGGGATATGAAGGCAGAAGGATTAGGCCTTCAACCACTAGCAAGTTTTAGGTGGCGAGAGATACATGAGACCGTGGTCAGAAACATACCAGTTGAGTGTGTTATCACCAGGACTCAATTCTAAATCATGATTCCAAAGCTAGGAGTTTGGAGGCCTTTGCAGTTGAGTGACTATTACTTGAGGGGAAAAAAATTCAAAAAAATTAGTATATATGAAGAAAATTAAATATTGGCTCATTAATGATTTATCAATACTTACTTTGAATATCGAACCATTGGGGCACAGATTTTTACCAGCTGTCCAGAATGAAACATTTCTATTGGGTCTTTTTTTCTTTCTTGACATATTGTGATTGGTATTGAGTCACTTCTCATGTATACAAATTAGTTTAAAATCTGAAAAAGACAGTTTGCAAAGAGAATATGTATTTCACTACATGAAATCCTGTCACTGGGCTAGTCACATGGCTCTGTTGTATGGTTGGGTGTTTGTTTAGCATGTGGCAGACTCTGGGTTTAATTCTCAGTATTAGAAAAACAAAAAACTATTATTCTAGCAATTTCATTCACCAATATTTTTCATGGGGCTTGCAGAGTCGGAGAATCCTGCCAAATTCTGCCTCTACTTATAGGATCAATAAATGCAGACACTGAGCATGGTAATTTTAGAGAAATAAAATAGGGAAGACCTCTAGATTTTCCCTCCAGTGTATATCATGTTATGATTTTGCTTATTACTTTTTTGCTTGCTGTTTGAGACAGGGTTTTGCTATGTAGCCAGGTTAGCTTTGAACTGCTAGTTCTCTTGCCACAGCCTCTGGGGTATTGTAATTACACTGGTGTGCCTCCATGTCCAACCTCATATTACTTTTCATTTTATCCATTTTATTTTCTTGATAAACCAAGGAATTTGACTTGAATTACTTCCCATAAAATACTGTGTATATGGACAATCTGAAATATTTCATTCAGGAAAGTTAGGTGGTATTAACAGAACATCTGTATTGCAAAATAAATCCTGGTATTTTGGGGCTAGAGAGATGGCTCAGGGGTTAAGCACACATAGTGTTCTTACAGAGGACCTGAGTTCAATTCCTAGCACCCAGGTTGGAAGGATCATAGCCACTTGTATTTCCAACTTCTGGGATCCAACACCTCTGGCCTCTGAGGGCACTTGCACTCACATGCATATACCCACCTACAGATACACACACACACACACACACACACACACACACACACACAATTAAAAAAAAGAAATCTTGATACTTTTATTTCTAATTTTTGGTGAATCAGAAGGCAGACAAAACTTTATTTTAAAAATTTAAATGTTATTACCAGTGAAGTTTTGTTATCATCAAATAAATAACTTTCAAACCCAAAATACAAGTGATAAAATTGTTTATATTCCATGTTGGTACTTAAAACTCTGATTCCGTAGTGCTTGTTGCTTTTTATATTTTTGCCTCTGTAATCTATAGCCAGATAAAAGCTACCCCTATAAAATGCTAATTATTCAAAATTCAGTCTTTAACCTTTGGCAGTAAGCTAAAAAAACACGGCCAATAGTTAAGGATGTTGTATCTTGCAAGAAATCTTGGGAAGCATCAACAGTCAAGTAACAGAGGAAAGGAAGTGTAAATAAACTTCATCAGAGATGGTCTGTAGTGCTAAGGGAAATAAACTCTATGAGAAGTTCATGACAAAGGAGGAAAGAGTCTCAAATATTAAAGAAATGATAAAAAACCATGAGATGTTGAGTGGCAATGATGTTGTTACTGACTTTGTCAATCCTGATTTTGCTTTTGCTCACTCATGTGGTTAGGCTAAATGGCAAAAAACAAAACAAAACAAAAAACCCACAACTCTCTCAACCTAGTTTAGAAAACATCAGTAGTTTTGATAAAATATATATCACAAAAGACAAGTAATTAAGGCAATATAAATTACTCAACAGTCAGGGGAAACACAGTATTTAAAACTTTATTTTGATCCTTTATCAGTCACTCTTAGAGAAATCAACTAAATGACTCTCTGGGCTTATGAAATGAAGGTACTAATATTTTGCTTTAAAGTTCTCCAAAGCTTGCAGCCATGCTTCAAAGTACCAGAATAATTATGCTTAAACTGAATAGCACCAGGCACAATATTGTGCTTAATATGCTTTTACACCTAGAATTTCTTTTAGTTGTGTTTGTAAATTCTTGTGTGTAAATTCATGCTAGTATGTACAGTGGAGGTTTAAAATTTAATTGCATATTAATACGCACTGACTAAAATCTTTTAGTGTAATTCAGACAATCTGTTCGTCGTTTATGATTATAAACTAGTTTTGTATATGAATACTGAAATCTAATGTGAATCTGGGCATGCTGCCTCTGGCAAACCGAGCAATCCCATTTGTATCACAATTGAGGTCAAACACAAAGGGAAAATCTGAGACGCTGCTAAAGGAATGCAAAATGCAGTGTAGTTCGAGACCCGCTCACCTAAGTAACGGATATTTAAACGTTTGGACGTCTCAGGTGCTTAGGGCAGCGTTTAGCAACTTTCTTCCTTTCCCAGCATATCCCGCCTGCTCCCACGTGCTGAGCGAGGGGGGCCGTGAAGCACCCAGGAGCCTGCCTTCTTCCCTACGCCGGGGGCCCGTTCTCAGGCCAATACTTGCGTTGGAGGTAGGCGCGGTGGCCACGTCTCAAGCGGAATGGGAGAAGGCCAGTGCGGCAGGCTTTTCTTCCTCGCGTGCCGGAACTGCAGTCCGGGGACCCAAAACCTCGCCCCGGGATGGCCAGACGGGCGGCGCCTTGATTCTGCGTCATTAGGAGGGCGGGGCTATCGCAGACGTCATCAATCCGGCACTTGCCAACATGGAAGGTGGAGATACTGCTGTTTCCGTGGCAGGCCGTGGGGCTCCGGGTTCCGCAGCAGTGGTCGTGACCGTGCGGGAGCTCCTTCAGGACGGTAAGGTGTCGGGCGCGGGCCGGACCCGGGTCGTTGTGCCCTGCGCGGAGGCTGAGGACTCCATCGGTCGCTTTGCACAAAGTTTTCCAGTCTGGACGTGGCCACTCCCCTCCGCCCGGCCCCTTGGCGTCAGGGATTGCCCTGGTCCACTCGTTTCCCAGTGGGTGTCTGGGGGACACCTGGTTTCTAATTGCTCGCGTTTGAACTCGGTTCTGACGCGTCCAGGGCTTCTCTTTAAGTTCCAGGACCCTATACGCCATGGTCTGGGCTGACAGTCCCTGAGCTGTTCTTGACCAAAGAGTGTAGTGTCTTCATCCAGAAGTGTAAACTCACCCTAGGTGACAAACCGACGCTTAAGGAAAGAGGTGGGGGGCATGAAAAGGGGAGTTGAAAACACCTGCGTTAAATTTTTGGGTTGTGCAGGTGCCTCTTACAGTGTATTATCCATGTGTGTCGAAGTTATATTTATTGGTGGTTTGGAGAGGAATTGTCCCAAGTAAGTTAGCTATATAACTTTATATGACTACTATTGTAGTCTTGAAGAATCCGCTTGTATTAATGCTCAGTCTGAAAGGCGGAACAAAATTCAGATTGCAAAAGGTATTAAGCCCCTTCCCCCCCTTTCCCCCCATTCTTTCATGTATTAAAAGCATTTGGACTAATCACTTAAATTGATTCCAAGGTGGCGGGACACCCCACCACCACTTTTTTTGAGATTGAGTCTCTCTGCCTAGCCCTGCTGTTCTTGAACTGCCTTCCTAGTGCAAGGGATCAAAGGCGTAGGCCACCACGAAAACCGGCAAAAAACAAGCAAACAAAAACACCTTTTTATAATCCACAGAGCTGCGCATACAATAGGTTCTGAATTTTTTTTTTATTGACTTGAACACCACTCTAAGTGTGGCTTGTAAAGGATCAGACTAATAAAGTTTTAAATTACTGTGTTTTCCCTGACTGTTGAATATTTTATATTGCCTTAATTATTTGTCTTTTTGTGATGTATATTTTGTCAAAACTAGTGATGTTTTCTGAACTAGGTTGGGGTGGATCCTTTAGAGTTTCTGCCTGTTTCGCCTTATCTTTGTGTCTTAATTGAAATTCAAATTTAACCAAATTTCAAACTCCTGAACTATATATAAAGTTTCCACTCTCAAATACCTTACCATGTAGAGCTATAAAGAAAGGTAGCTCCTGTAACAGTGTTGGAAGAGTATAGTACGTTTGTGTGTACACAGCCAAACAGCAGTACAGAGGATGATAGCAAGGGGTTAGAGTTTGGTTAGGGAGCATTAATAATGCTTTTCCAGGTATTGTTAGTTTTGAAGTAGAACTAAGACTGCCCCGTTTATATCCCTTGACGTCACATTTTAAACAATGAATATATGTTTCATAGGATACATTCCAAGAATTGTAATTAGGTTTTGGATAGTAAATAGTTAATGTATATCCTATATTTTCCTACTTACAAAAATTCTCTTTGTCATCCTCCACAGTGATTATTTAAATCTACATTTACTCTTTAACAATCTCTTCTTTCAAACCCCTGGAATTTGTTAGATGTGAACTTTATTTTTTAATTGCGGTCCAGCCCTTGAGCTTATCCTAAACTTAAAATCATGCTTGCTTGCTTTTTTCCCCTTTTTTAGTTTCAAATATAACAACATAATGGCTCTACTTTCTTTTATGGACAGCCCCTCCTTTTGTGCTCTGGAGTTTATCCTTGTCTAGAACCCAAACACGCCCACTCTTTAACCTTAAAATCATGTTGCTAAGGTCCTGGTGGTTCCTGGGAGAGAAATCAGAACTTTTGGTTCTTATCCCATTTAAGTTTGTAAAGGGCTTGGCTCCTGTCTTCAAATAATTCTTCTAATATGGTATAGGGCTGTTCTTTTTTCCCTAAATCTGTAGGTGCTCTTCTCCAGTTTTCCTAGATGTACCTGAAAGATTGAGCATTCTGCTCAGTAACTGATTCACTTTGTTTGCTGTGTTGAGCATTTGCCCGAGGATAGGATAGATAAACTTGGTGAACACACAGATGCATAGTTGGAAAATTTGTGAGCAGTTTATTTGCCTCTGGTAAGAAGAAGATCATAGAAGGGAAAAATTATGTGATTTATTCCAGAATAGGAATCATCAAATAATCTAATAGCCATGTTCATCTTTTATTGTTCATCTTTGGAGATCATGGTCACAGTTGACACTTCCTTTCAATTGTTATTTCTTTTGACTTAGTAATTCTTTCTGTCCCTCGCGCCCCAAGCAGTCTTCCGTATTTTCTTTATACAGCTTCCTAGGTTTTGGTGTCTTCCTGGGTTCTGAACCCTATATTGTCCATTTCTATTTATTTTTTTCTTTTTTATTCTAAAATTTGTTTCTAAATCATCTAGAGTAAGCTGGGAAGTGAGAATCTCAATCGAGGAATTGCCTCCATTTGACCTATGGACATATCTACCTGTGGGGCATTTCTCTCTCTCAACATAATTTCCTTATTGATTCTTAGGGAATTTCACATTATACACCCTAATTCTGCTCACCTCCTAGTCCCCCCATATCCTCAACTCATCCCTGTAGTGTCCCCCCCCAAGAAAATTTTAAAGAATCAAACCAAAGTAAAACAAAGCAAGCAAACAAATCAAAACCAAACCAAACCAAACCTCTTCACCTCTCCATCTTTCCAGCCTCTCCAACACCTCTTCATTCATCCTGGTGGCATTGGGAGCTTGTGTGTCACACAGTACACTCTTTTGTCCTATCAACTTTACTAGCAAATGTTCGTTGCAATGAGTCATTGATTGATTCAAGGCCTCTGGTTTCTGGTACACCATCATCACTGGATCCTCACCAAAATCCCTTTGGGATATCAGAGGCTGCCTTAAGTCATGGAAATCCTGTGAGTATTGTTCCACAGGACCAGTCCTTTCACGAGCTCTAGAAGGTCCTAGATGGGTAGATGTTAGGGTGGGCCAACTCAAGGCCCAGCTCTGGGCCTGGGTGATAGCAAAGCTGGTCAGTCTGGGCCACTGGGGTCACTCACCTCAGGCGAGGGGGTGGAGTCAGCTCCCTTCTCCCTGTACCGTCTGGGTCAGTTCTCTCTTGCCTGTAGCAAGGTGTGGGGGCAGCTCTTCCAAGTGTGTGGGGGTGGGGGTGGAGAGAGGGAAGGGGCAGCTTCTTTTTGCAGTGTCCAGCAAAAGGCAGGGCCAGCTTTCCCAGGGCCAGTAAAGGGTAGGGCTGGCTCATGGCCCTCTGATTTCATCATGCATGGTTCCTATTGGCCCCCTGAGGTGACATGGACCACAGACATCAACACAGGCTCCATCTGCAGCTGGACCACGGACCCAGACATGATCCTTGGCAGCAGCCGGATCTGGATGTCACTGTTGCCCCAGGTGGCAGTGCAGGCCACTCAGTTGGGCATGTGTCCAGTGGCAGCATGGCTCTCGGTCACTAACATGGCCCCAGACCTTTGCATGGCCTTTGATGGCAACAGGAGCCTTGGACATCAACATAGACCCTGGCCACAGTAGGGCCATAGACCCAGACATGGCCCTCAGCTGCAGCTCTGGCCTGTATGTCACCATCACGTTGGGTAGCAGTGTAGGCTACTCAGATACGTATGGCCCTTACTGCAGTATGGCCCTTGGATACCATCATGGACTCAGGTGGCTAACCTGACCCTGGGCATCTACATGGCTCTTGGTGGCAGCAGGAGCCTTGAAGTCCACCCAGACCCTGGCTGCTATAGGGCTACAGACCCAGACATGGCCCTTGGCAGTAGCCTGGGCCTGGACAACATCATGGCCGAAGGTGGCAGCACAAGCCACCCAGATCTGTATAGCCCTGGCTGCACATGGTCCCCAGACTCCAACAAGGCCACAGGTTGGGGCATTTTCTTAATTACTAGTTGATGCAGGAGGGTCCAGCTCACTTTGGGTGGTGCCATTCCTAGATAGGTGAGCATTAAATAAGAAAGGTAGCTGATAAAGCCCAGGGGAGCAAGCCATTAATTAGTGCTCCTTTATGGCTTATGCTTCAGTTCCTACTTCAGGGTTCTTGCTTTGACTTCCTACCTTTGCTTTTCTTGATTATGGACTATTATTTGTAAGCTAAAATAAACTCTTTCCTCTACAAGGATCACTGTTTTATCACAACAGAAAAGCAAAGTAAGACAAGTTATCCTTACTTTTAAATTATAGAACTATATTTTTAGCTGCCTACTGGAATTCCTGTGTTGATAGTAAGCAACATATGAACAAATAGTACATATTTAGGAAAACATTAAGCAAAGTAATTTTTTTTCCTATTCTTGAGTCTTTTTTTTCTTATTGTCATCATTACTACTTACTGTTGGTAGTTTGACTTTAGTAGGTTGTGGAGCTCTTGGAGGAAGTTTGTTTCTCAACTTACTATATTTAATGCCTAGGGAATCCAGCTTAATGCAGAATTGAATTCCTTTTATCAGATAAAGAATATTCCACCAATTAATTTAGTTTATTCTACCTAATCACCATTTCAGCTTATCAAGTTCTACCCATTATCATGTCCAAACATTTGATACTTGCCAAATATGATACTTGCTTGACATTCTTAAGTGACACTTTCTTATTTGGATCTTCCTTATGTCACTTGGGCTGTTAACACAGTGCTGTGCTTTTGTGACCTCTCCGATTCTACTCCATGAGAAGATATGTTAGTAAACCAATTTTCTTGGAAAATAAGAAAAGGCCTTCCTTGTTTTGTTAATATTTGTGTATTTCATGGTATAAATACCCCTGTCCTGGCTGGTTTAAAGGCACCTACATATATATAATACTGTTTGGCTCAAAGAACTCCTGAAAATGTCATACTTTAGCTGCTAAAAGCTAGTGGATACTAACTCAAGTACACTGCTGTATAACAAATGCCATTTTAGTTATTCTCTGTTCCAGCTAGAATTATTGTTGTAGAATACAAAACTAATAGTGCTCTTGTTTGACTTTTGAACTGTCAGTAGCATATAAGTTGAATAGTTTGCACATCTTATAGGTATTTTATCAAACTGCCCTCCAGCCTTCCTTTAAAACTTCATCTTTACATTTTCTGCTTAATATATGATTCTGTCATCTAGTATTGCTAAAATTATTATTACCCTTGTCAAAACATGCCATTTTGACATTTTCTGGTGGTAAACTTTCTGTGGGGAATAACTGTTATATTTGTCTGGTAGGATTCTTAATTCTGAGAAAAACTTGGAAACTGGAAGAAAATATAATTTTCAGAATTAGGGCCAAAGTAGTCATTCTGTTACTTCAGTTTGAGAGTAATTAGACTGCGAGAATAATTAAGACCTTTGCTCTTACCACAGTGATACTTTCAGGCATATATAGAGTGCTTGCTGTTGTCTGGCCATGCTCAAGCCCTAGAGATGTGGTAGTAGACAGAACAATCAGCTTCCCTTGGTGGAACTTGTAATGAATGTAGACTAATAAAACACAGGTGAATAAAACACAGGGAAGGAAAACACTAAATAAAAGATTAATCACAACTATCAACTCTTACCTTTATTCCAAGAAAGTGAGTTTATTGCTAGGAACAATGCTTAAGGAAAACTGACTACTGATAATATTTATTGCTTCCTGAATCTTTACTCAGTGCATAAATAATATTATAAAAATTGAATCTAAATTATGAATAGAAATAGGCAAACACAAACTTACAGATAGTATTGAAATTTAAGACTTAAAGGTAAGATAAATAGATATAAAAATTGTATTAAAATAGACTGGAAAAAGAAATGATGTGTTTTTTTTAAATATATGCATACATCTATCTATCTATCTATCTACCTGTCTGTCTGTCTATCTATCTATCTATCTATCTATCAAATCCACAAATCCTTAAATGAAAAACCAAAAAGAAAAACAAAACAACAACAAGCCGAGCGGCAGTGGCACACGCCTTTGATCCCAGCACTCGGGAAGCAGAGCCAGGAGGATCTCTGTGAGTTCGAGGCCAGCCTGGTCTACAGAGTGAGATCCAGGACAGGCACCAAAACTACCCGGAGAAACCTTGTCTCGAAAAACCAAACCAACCAACCAACCAAACAAAACAAAACAAACAAACAAACAAAAAAACCCACACACACACCAACAAAAAAGAAACAGAGCGATTCAGACCTCTGGACTCTGCATCTATACTTTCTGCATTGGAATCTCAGATAGTAACAATGGACAAGTTGCATGACTTATCTGCACCTGTGAAGTGGGGAAATGATGTTTTCCCACACATCAGGACTGTGGGGATTGAAGGAGTCAGTACTTGGATTTAGAGCACCACCAAGTACATAGTATTCTCTCACGAGTATTATCTTTTCTGTCTGCTACTGCCTGCTCCAATTCCTCCACATTGTTCTAGGTAGCTTGTACAACAGTTTCTAGTGCATAGAAGGCCTCAAAGCATGCTAATTATGATATGATTGTAATTTATCTATTGTTTGATAACTGATATAATGCAGAGTTGATAAGTTTTCTGTTTCCCCCCCTAGACTGTTATAGTGACTTTTTAAATGAAGACTTTGATGTAAAAGCTTATACTTCTCAATCTATTCATCAAGCTGTAATTGCTGAGCAACTAGCAAAACTTGCCCAAGGGATCAGTCAGTTGGATAAAGAACTACACCTCCAGGTAATGTCAATCTTCTGGGTCATAGAGATTATTCAGCAGAAAGTGACAGTTTATCCCTTTGTTATCTCATCATTGTTAAAACCAAATGTGTATGTCCATAAACAAATGCTTAACTTACCAGCATCACTTAATTACATTTTTGTGATGTCTTCTGTAAACTACTCTTTATTAGTTGAAAACATATTGACCCACCTTTCTGGAATAATTTGCTTTCTGTTTATTACCTGAATTATTATTTATTATTATTATTATTATTATTATTAGTTTACAGTGAATGTTTTGGGCAAAAAAAGACACCTTTGATAATGATAACAGAAAATGGAATGGAATTTTGGAAGTAGAATAATTTGAATAAGTAATTTTGGAATGTTGCACAGGAAGTGTTTCTGCCTTGTTAAGTACAAAATATAACATTTGCTTAAATTATAGAAACTCAATAAATGTTGTGATAGGTAGAGCACACATAAGCATTAGGAGATAAGTCCCCAAGCTTAGGTGTGCTGTTACAATTGACTTTCTTACCACTGCATTCTTTGAGTCTTAAAAAAAAATATATCCTTTAGTGACTAAGAAGATATTGCTATAGATAAACTTAAAGGTTCCTTCTTCTATAATTGATAACTTTTGTAGGCTTGTTCTATGATCTACTTATTTGTTGGTTGGTTTGTTTTGTAGCACTGGAAACTGACACAGGGATTTACACATGCCAGGCAAGCACCTACCAACTGAGCTATATCCCCAGGTCTCCAAATACTCACATTGCTTTTCGTCTGAGTAGTTATTGAAGAAATACTTAGATGAATAATAAGTGTGTAAATAGATGAACTCTTTACCGGGAAATCTACATCTATCATATCGTGAGACATATTCATTGAACTTTTTGTATCTAAGTTTCTTTATTAATGAAAAGAACAGCTTAGAAGGATTGAGATGACTTATAAGGTCACTTCAACTTTAAAATTCTGATTACATGTTTAAAATACAAATATTTAGAAGCCACTTAATGCCAGGCTTTGTGTTAGACCATGGAGTAGAGACATGAGAACATATGCCTTGGTTCTCCAAGGACTCCAAGGATTAGTGACAGATACAGACAGAAATAACTGTCAAGTGAAGCATGTTTTACATAGAATGGTACAGGTTGTTTTTATAGGAGCAGAGGAGAATGCCTTTAAACTCTGCAGAGTTTCAGGGGATACATTTTTGCAAGAGACCTGAAATTTTGTCTCACTTGTATACTTGGTATATTTCTCATTTCATGCAGTATTTCTTTGGTAGGAATTGATGAGAATTTTAAATTAACACTCCTTAAGAGGACAAGTTATATCTATATATCTATACCTATACTATAGATATGTGAGATCAAAGTTTCTGAGTTCTAGTATGAGGCTGAACCTACTACAATTTTTTTTCAGAAGCAAAATTTAGATAATGCTAGCCAAATAAAAGAATGCAATTAAAATAATTGAAGCATCAGTGACATGATTAAAGTTCTAAGAGTTATTATCTGTTGTAGCTTAACACACGAACTAGAATTGACAGTAGGTATTGAAAGCAGAAAGGTACCTAGCAGCTAGTTGTCTATGGAGTTGTTGGTGACCAGAAGGGGTTGAACTGAAGGAAGTATAGTTGCAGGACAGAGTGTTGTCTCCTGGGTTACTGCTAACAGTTTGATTGTGACTAAATACTGGAATAATCAATATGGTTTCCTCAGGTGTTTGTGAATCTGCAGGTTACTGTTTACTAGCTGAAACAAACAGGAAAGTAGCTTTCTGTGTTACAGCTCTGAAGGGAAAGGTAGGCTGGCATTTGGAAGCTGAGGAATACATACAGTTATGAGGGGAAAGGTATTCCAATATAAGTATTATAGCTCTGTTCCAGCCAGGAAGGGTTTCACCAGCAAAGGTTTCCCTAATCCAAGTGTGACAACTCTGCTCCAGCAGGGGGGTGTCCTGAGCGAGGCTGTCACAGCTCTGTTGTGCTCTGCTCAGGAGAAGTTACAGAGCAACAGCTCTGCTCTGGCAAGGGGAGTGTCCCCAGCCAGAGTGTGACAACAGTTTTCTCTGCTGAGGAAGTTTCCCCACGGATGTCTAGCAGTTTTGTTCCACTCCAGCGAAAGCCCTTATGGCTCTGCTCTGCTCCAGTGAAAGTTATTATAGCTCTGTTCCACTCCAGCAAATGGAAAGTCATTACAATAAACCTCACTCAAGAGAGTTATTGGGAGGGAGGAATCCAGGAGAGTGGCTGTCTCTGCCAGGGTGGAAAAAGGCAGCTCCCAACTGAACAGCCCCAAACTGATTTATATAGTTTCTTAGGGGTAGAGCTTTCCAGGGTGAAGATTTTTTCAGGGTAGGAATTGGTAGGATCTCAAGTCCTGAGCTTGGGAGAAGCTCATAGATTGGTTGGATTTTGTGTTCAGGGATTGGTTGGTTTTCATGCTCAGGGATTGGTTAGATTATAGTCCTGAATTAGTTAGTGGCAGTGTATATTTCCTTGGCTCTGGTCTCAGGGCCAGGGTGTTCTTTCACTGGCCTTTTTGACCCTACAGTGTTTATATAGGATTTCTTGGGGGAGAAGGCACAGAGCTTTCCAGGGTGGAGATTTCCATGGGTGGGATTTCAAGTCCTGAACTTGGGCTTTACTCTGTAGGACAAGGGCTGGGTCTGGGCATTAGGATAGTTAGTGTTCTGTGTTTGGGACCTGATAGTTGGATTCCTCAGGGAAGGGGCCTTGCCACTCCACATCCAAGGGACTTACACTTTCACCTTTCTTTTATCTTCTACATCTTTCAGAAAGTGATCTGATTAGCAGCAAGGAGTGTGTGAAAAAGTAGTTTTTAGTTTTTCAGCCTTTTCAAAGTGTCATGAGAGATAAAGGAGAATAGAAAATTATTCTTGTTAAGACAGATACATTAATGATCACATCAATAATCTGGAGAAAATTCAGTCTTCCAGTGGCAACACATCTTAGTTACTTTTCTATTGCGGTGACAAAACACCATGACCAAGGAAGGCAATTGATAATAGAAAGCATTTAATTTGGTGCTCATGGTTCCAGAGGGCTAAGAGTCTGTGACCATCATGGCAGGCATGGCATTGGAGCAGTAGCTGAGAGCTTACATCTGCTTCACAAGCATGAGGCAGAAAGCTAACTGGGAATTGTGTGCGCTTTTGAAACCTCAAAGCCCACCCCTAGTGACACACCTCCTCCAACAAGGCTACACCCCCTAATCCTTCCCATCAGTTCCACTAATTGGGAACTGTAGTTGGAAGGTTTCTTTTGCGCGGCCCCCCCCCCCCCCGCCCCCAATGGTCCAGCCAAATCTCTCACCTGTGGTCCTGCAACCACTCAGACCCAAATAAACACATAAAACACACAGAGGCTTATGTTATTTACAGAATATATGGCCTAATGGCTCAGGCTTCTTTGCTAGTTAGCTCTTATATCTTAAATCAACCCATTTCTGTTAATCTGTGTTTTGCCACATGTTCTGTGGCTTACCGGTCTGCTGGCATGCTGTTCCTTGGGCAGCAGGCTGGTGTCTCTCCCTCCTCTCCTTTCTTCTTCCTGTCTCTCTGCTTGTATTGCCTGCCTGCCTCTTAAGCTGCCTTGCCATAGGCCAATACAGCTTTATTTATTAACCAATCAGAGCAACACATATTCACAGCATACAGAAAGACATCCTGCCGGGTGGTGGTGGCACACGCCTTTAATCCCAGCACTTGGGTATAGATGTAACTAACCGTCTTATTAAATAAGAAACACAGAAACAATGTAAAAGAGAAAGCCGAGAGGTCAGAGCTCAGAGCTAAAATCTCACCCTTCCGCCTGCGGTGTCCCAGCTTCCCGAAAGAGAGCTACTTCCTGTCTGTAAATCGATTTTCCAGTCATTCTGCCTTCTCATTGGTTGTAAACCCAAACACGTGACTGCCTCGTCACTGTCTGAATGTACAGCCCCCTAGGTCTTAAAGGCATATGTCTCCAATGCTGGCTGTATCCCTGAACACATAGAGATCTATGGGATTAAAGGCGTGTGCCACCACCGCCACACTCTGTCTATGGCTCTAATAGCTCTGACCCCTGGGCAACTTTATTTATTAACATACAATCAAAATCACATTTCAGTACAATTAGATTACCACCACACTTGGGAGGCAGAGGCAGGTGGATGTTTGTGAGTTCGAGGCCAGCCTGGACTACAGAGTGAGTTCCAGGAAAGGCGCAAAGCTACACAAAGAAACCCTGTCTCAAAAAAACCAAAAAGAAAAAAAAAAAAAAGACATCCCATAGCAGGGAACTAAGTATTCAAATATATGAACCTATAGGGGTCATTCTCATTCAAACTGCCATGCAACTTTAGTGATAAAAGGCAGAATAAATGTAATACTTATATGAAGTGGCATGATAGGAAAAGACTTGATACAACAAATTTTATATTTAAAATAGTACAAAATGCAGGATAAAGGAGGTGATAGAATGACAGTGATTTCCAGAAGAGGCCAAAGTGAGGGCACCCATGAATGATTCTTTGCTGATGAGGAACTTTAGTACTTAGGCTAGATGAGAGCTTTCTTACACTGAGAAAGGATGCAAAATCGTAAGGATTTCCACAGTATTGTTATTATTTGCATGATTTCTTTTTATTTTATTTACCTTTATTTTATGTGTGTGCTTTTGCTTGCATGTATTTATGTGTACCATGTGTGTGCCTGGTATCTGTGGAGGCCAGAAGAAGGTCTTGGCTTCTCTGGAACTGGAGTTACACACAGTTGTTAGCCTCTGTATGGTTGCTGGGAATTGAACACAGGTCTTCTATAAGGGCAGCCAATGCTCTTATCCACTGAGCCATCTCTTCCAACCCATCGCATGATTTTTAATGTAACAAGGAACTTCTTACATGTGCTCTTTAACTCATGCTCCCTCCCTCCTTTGCCCTAATTTCCACAAAAATATCTGTGTTTCATGGGGAAGAGGGTTCTTTGCAATACAGTGTGTAAGTATTATAGCTTCAAGGGAAAAGATATCCCCAGTGTAAGTGTTACAGCTCTGAGGAGAAATATATCCTGGCAGTTGTCAGCCAAGGAACACCACAAAGTCACACTGCACAACAAACCTCACAGAAGAGATTTATTGGGAAAAACACAGGAGAATGGCTACCTCTGCTCAGGCGAGAAGAGCAGGGAACTGAGTAGGAGACAGGCTTATATAGGGTTTCTTGGGGGTGGAGTTTTCGAGGGCAGGGGTTGGTGGGTTGTAACACGAATTTTAAAAAGTCTTATTATAAAAACAAACCCAGAGCCAGGTATTGGGGTGAATGCTGAAAGATCAGAGAAACAGAACAAGCCACAGCTAACCTCACCTCCATAACTTCTCAGTTGATCCTGTTTTCATGAACCTTCAGACTGAAAGCTTCTGGAGTCTTCACCTGAATTGATCTCAGCTGAACTGCTGCTAAAAGCTAAAAGCTTAAAAAGAGCTCTAGTTCCTGGTCCTCATGCCTTATATACCTCTCTGCTTACTGCCATCACTTCCTGGGATAAAAGGCATGTGTCACCAGGCCTGGCTGTTTCCAGTGTGGCTTTGAAATCACAGAGATCTGGATGGATCTCTGCCTCTGGAATGCTAGGATTAAAGGCGTGTGCTACCACTGCCTAACCTCTGTGTTTAGTATTGTGGCTGTTCTGTTCTCTGACCCCCAGATAAGTTTATTGGGGTACACAATATATCAACCACAGTGGGTTTTGAAGTCCTGAGTTTGGGCTTATTGCTCTGTAGGGCAGAGCTTGGCTACTTGTGTCTCAAGGGGCTGATTAGGCTGTTATGGCCTTTAGAGTGTTCTGTGGGCAGTGCCTGGCAGATCCTTAAGGAAGGGGCCTGGCCACTTGGGACTTACACAGGGGACTTGACACAGGGAGCTGTTCAGGGTTAGATAAGTACTGAGTCGTTTAGTTTTCAGGATGTGCCCTTGATGGTGCTGAATTAAGTCTAAGAATAAAGAAAAACTTGATTTTGAAAGAATTCTTTAGAGGTAAAGCACAAAAAATCAGCAGAGATTATATCATTGTTTGCACAATTCTACTTACATAGTTAGGAAAGTGGAGAGTATGCCATGACCCAAGTTTGCATTTCCCCAAGATTCATATATTGGATTTTATTAACTGCTGGGAATTGAACCCAGGGCTTCATGCATAGTAGACACACATTTTTCCTATTAAGCTGCAACTGCATGTATTCATATATTCATGTAAGCATTGCAGCTGGGATGGAAAGGTATCCTGGCATTCGGGAGCAAGGAATACCACAAAGTCACTGTAAGCATAGCAGCTTATACCCTG
This sequence comes from Peromyscus leucopus, assembly GCF_004664715.2. Taxonomy (NCBI): domain Eukaryota; kingdom Metazoa; phylum Chordata; class Mammalia; order Rodentia; family Cricetidae; genus Peromyscus; species Peromyscus leucopus. The sequence goes on from NC_051075.1 coordinate 674,571, forward strand.
CTCCAGGGAAGGGCCCAGTGAAAGTATACCAACTCTCTTCCTGCAGGGGAAGGAGGTTTTTCTCTAGAGAGGTTGTTACTACTGCTCTTGAGAAGTGTTATAGCTCTTCTCTACTAAGGGAAGTTTCCCCAGTGAAAGTGTTATAGCTCTGTTCTGCTCCCTGTGTTCTGCTCCAGCAAAGTGTTCCAGTTCTGCTCAGAGCCCTGAAGTATAACAACTCTACTCTGCTAGGGGATAGTTTCCCCAGGGAAAGTGTTACGGCTCTGCTCCACTCCAGTGAAAGTTGTTACAGCTGGGCTCTGCTCTGGTGATAATGTCACACCACACAACAAACCTCACTCAAGACATTTATTGGGAAGGAAGAATCCAGAAGGGTGGCTGCCTTGGTTGAGAAACAGCAGCAAACCGAGCAGGGTACAGACCTTATATATGATTTCTTGGGGGCACTTTCTAGGGTGGCTTGGGATTGGTGGATTTTTGTAGCCTGATTGTGGGGCAAGCTCAGGGATTGGTAGGATTTCATGCTCAGGGATTGGTGGGATTCTGTGCTCAGGGACCTCAGGGATTGGTGGGATTCTGTGCTCAGGGACCTCAGGGATTGGTGGGATTCTGTGCTCAGGGACCTCAGGGATTGGTGGGATTCTGTGCTGAAGGATTGGTGAAATTCTGCAGCCTGACTCTGGGGGCAAGCTCAGGGATTGGTGGGATCTCAAGCCCTGGTCTTTGGGTCAAGTCAGGGTCAGGGGGTGTTTTTCCTTGGCCCAGGTCTGAGGTATAGTCAGAGGCAGGGTGTTTTTTCCCTTGGCCCTTTTTACTCTGCAGTTCATATATTGAAACAATTGCCAATGTGATAATTTGTAGAGGTGGGTTTTGGGGAGGTGGTTAGTACCTTGCCAAACTGCCAGAGCTCCACAAGAGGTTGTTCATCTTACCTCCATGTCAGGACAAGAAGGCACCACTGATGATGAATGGATACTGGTTGCTTATACTTGACCTTGGACCGCAGCCCTCAGAACTATGATGATGAATCTCTTGTGTATTATCTAGGCTATGATATAGTACTTTGTCAGTACCCCAAATACTAAGGTAGAGTTAGCACTATTTCCTTTTGCTCTATATTCAACTATAAATGATTTATGTGTTCGTTACAACCCATCTTAAGCACACCTCATAACTTGCATGTGTATATGCATATGTGTGTGTATGTAATAGTGTCTGTTTCCTTTATATACGAAGGGAGACCTTGGATTGTACCCTGTAGTGATAAAGATAGTTAATCAGAGCAAATGCTAATTTTTCATTCTTGATTTTTCAGGTTGTTGCCAGACATGAAGATTTGCTGGCACAAGCAACTGGGATTGAGTCTTTGGAAGGTATATTTTCATTATCTATCTGTTAGATGGAGCTAGGTTAGGGACCCACAAACTTTTTTGAGCTTGAGGGCTGGCTAGAAGGTACTTTTAAATTTTGTTGTCAATACAGACTCTGTTGTAGCTACTGAGCTTTATTAGAAAGATCTAAAGCAACCAACACATAATGTGATAATAGACAAGGTAGCTGTGTACTAGGAAAACTTAAAACTTCATTAACTGATCCTTGAGTTAAACCATCTGGGTTCAGATCACTTCTTGATCAAGTTAACTTTGCTCTGCTGCAGTTATTTGTAACAGATATACTAATGTATACCTAAATATTATCTTAAGGATTAAATGATTGAGGAAAATGGTCAAAACAGGCTTGCATATATGAGTATTCCTATAAATTTTATTTAGTTAAAACAATAAAAAATTAGTATTGTTAGAATAGGTAGTAGTGGAAGTAGGTGTGGAATTTTATGTATTTTTTTCCTTTCTTTGACATTCTTATCAGTATAGTAGAATAATAACAGATTAGAGTTTTATTTATGTGATTCATGTTTGACTAATTCTTTTATGAATTTTTCATTTTTTTCTTGATTACATTTTATAAGTATGAAATGTTACTATTATGTTTTTCATTATTACTTGCTCTCTCAGTTAAGAGTTTCAGTTGCTGTGATAAAAGACCATGACCAAAAGTAATTTGGGGAGGAAGGGTTTATTTCAGCTTATAACTTCCATTTTACACTCTATCCCTAAGGAAAGTCAGGACAGAAACTCAAGGTAGGTTTTGAAGCAGAGGTCATGGAGGAGTGCTATTCAATTATTAAAGTATTTCAGTAGTTCAGCTTGTTCTTCATGGCTGACTCAATGTGCTTTCTTATCAACCTCAGGACCACCTGCCCTAGCATGGTACCACCCACTGTGGGCTGAGCTCTCCCACATTATGCCTTAATCAAGAAAATGCCCTTCAGAGTTCCTGTAGGCAATCTGGATGGAGGCATTTTTTCACCCGAGGTTCTTCTTCCCAGATAACTCTAGCTTGTGCCAAATTATGACCCTTGTGTTTTGATTACTATTATTAACCACATCCACAGAAAGTTAAGTGATTTTATTTTCTATGTTGATCAAATTCTTAAGGAAAGGGGTTTTGTTTTCTGTGAAGCAATATCCTTGGTTTTGTCTAACTATTTCTCATGGTGTCAAAGGAATGAGCTGTTACCTCAGAATCCCTGTTTCTGAAGCACCCTGGGAAAGAGCTTAGCATTCTGGGAAGTGTTTTTTTTTTTTTTTTTTGGTTTTTCCAGACAGGGTTTCTCTGTGTAGCTTTGCGCCTTTTCTGGGACTCACTTGGTAGCCCAGGCTGGCCTCGAACTCACAGAGATCCGCCTGGCTCTGCTGCCTCCTGAGTGCTGGGATTAAAGGCGTGCGCCACCACCGCCCGGCAGGAAGTGGTATTTTGATTGTTAACTTGAAAATGTGAAGAAGAGTCTCTAAGTATTGATAGCCCTAATTATTTTTTAATCTCTTAATGTTTTTAATGAGTTTCTAAGAACAGTAATATTTTAATGATAACTTTGAAAGCAAATAATATAATCTTGTGAACTGATGTAGTACATTGATTAGGTGAGTCATCATTATAGTAGAAATACTTCTCATTATGTCTTCATTCATTTATAAATCTTTCGTCTCTTGTTTATTTGTTTATTTTGGTTTTCTGAGGCAGGATTTCCCTGTGTAGCCCTGGCTATCCTGGAACTCACTCTGTACCATGCTGGCTTCTAACTCAGAGATTTCCCTGCTTCTGCCTACCAAGTGATGGGATTAAAGGTATACACCACATACCCAGCTCCTCTTAATATTTTTTTGAGATGGTCTCATAGTTTAGCCCTGGCTGACCTGAAACTAACTGTGTAGACCCTGTTCACCTCAAACTTCCAGAAAGCCACCTGCCTCTGCCTCCAGAGTGCTGGGATTAAAGGAGTGGGTTGCCATACTCAGCCTCATTATGTTTTTTCTATCTGCATATTCTTAAAATGTACTTGTTTTTCCCAGGATACTTTTTGTCCTTCTAGTTGTGAGTCTGAGCCTTTAAAGGCTGAACCAACTCTCCAGTCCCTTTCCCAGAATACTTTTTAGGGTTACAACATTTAAAACACTGTTAGGGCTGGGTTGTAAGTCAGTGTTAAACAGCTTGCCTAACATGTATGAGGCCCTGGGTTTAATTCCTGGCATTGTGAAGCCCTTATATCCATATCTATATCTCATATATCTACATATGTATGTATGTATTTGTATATTATCATAGGGTGTATTTCAAAACACTTATTAGAATGTTATTTTGAAATGCCAAAAAGTGTACTACACTTAGAAAATTTAATCCTTAATCTTAACTTCTTCATCTTTCCCCCTTGTATTTGAAAAACTTTTGTAAGTAGTTTGGAGGTACATTCATTCAGCATGAGACATGGTTTCTCTGTGTAGTTTTGGTACCAGTCCTGGATCTCACTATGTAGACCAGGCTAGCCTCAAACTCACAGAGATCCGCCTGGCTCTGCCTCCTGAGTGCTGGGATTAAAGGTATGCCCCACCACCAGCCTATTTTTAAAGAGAATTTATTCCCATTTTTTTCCACTGTTCATTTAGTCAATTAAGGAGCAGTTGCGAACTTGTTTGATACCAGGTATTTGAGGAATAGACAAAACCACAGTATCATTATAAAACAATCTTTCTTTTAGATGGTAAAGTCAATTAAAAAATGTACAGGTAGCTGGGTGGTGATGGCACACGCCTTTAATCCCAGCACATGGGAGGCAGAGGCAGGTGGATCTCTGTGAGTTCAAGGTCAGCCTGGTCTATAGAGTGAGTCCAGGACAGCCAAGGCTACACAGAGAAACTTTGTCTGGGAAAACCAAAAAAAAAAAAAAAAAAAAAAAAAGAGAGAGAGAGGGAGGGAGGGAGGGAGGGAGAGAGAGAGGAGAGAGAGAGAGGAAGGAAGGAAGGAAGGAAGGAAGGAAGGAAGGAAGGAAGGAAGGAAGGAAGGAAGGAAGGAAGGAAGGAAGGAAGGAAATGTACAAATAGAAACTCGGACATTTTTAAGCCCTACAAAGAAAACCCTGGAGAAGAAGGAACTGTCCTGTGGAGATCTGGAGAGGAACTGTGGAAAGCTTCGGGAATAGTCAGTGGGAGGGAGCAGGAGTTCACCTGATGTGCTTCAGGGTGAAAAGGAAGGCAGAGTCACTTTTGTGGATGAGTATGTGAACAAGGGAGAGAATCACAGATGAATTTGCTGGAAGGGATTTTGATTTCATTCTGAATGCAGGGGTTAACCATTAGAGAGTTTGATGGTCAGTGTTGTAAGACAAGGTGAGTGTTGTAAGTAATTTTTCCTGCTGGCTCCACAGGGTGACAGCACTGGTAGAGTAGTTGACGTTGGTGGTGCTTCAGAGTAGTGTGGTAAATAGAGAGCAGTTGATGGGAGTCAAATGGAAACAGAACTGAAAGGATTCCTTGCAGGGCTTGAAAGTGGTGCGCTAAGTCACCAGTGATTCCGTAGATTTTGGTCTGCTAAACTGGATGCGATTATTGAAGTGGGATAAATCAAAGGATTGTGACTTGGTAAGGTTGGGATATTGCAGAAGTCACCTTTGACATACTAAATTTGACAGGCCAGAATTTAGGGATGGAGGTGAAGATGTCTGTATACAGGAAGATGTAAAGAGGATATTACTTACCCCTTTCTATATACATGTGTATAAGTAAATCAGTGTTTATGGAAAAGGAAGCATTTAAATGCTGGATTGAATGAACCCTTGAAAGGACGTAGGTGAGAAGATGATGAGTGAAGCTGAAGTCTTAACAGAGACTTGAGCTCAGGAGCAACTAGAGACCAGTGGAAGCCTAGGGAGTGCATTGACTCTGGCTTCAAGAGTACAACTTTGGACTTTAGCTTTACTGCAGGAGTGGAGATGACACCACAGAAGGATACTAAATAGAGAATTCAGCTGGAACTTTAAATACCACTCAAAGGTTTAGAAAATAATTGTAGCAAATATGTATAATTTTACCATTGCAGCTTAAATTTTAAACAAGTTTCAAGTGTGTGATTGAGCAGTGCCGCGTATGTTTTCAGTGTTACGCAGCCCTCAGCACTGCATAGTTTTAAAATTTCTACACCATGCCAAGTGGAAACCTGTCAGCAGTAAGTAGTCATACCTAGTTTCCTGTCAGGCTTCTGTCATGGACCAGGTATTGGAGGGGGAGGCTAGTTGCAGGCTTTTATAACTATAGAAGTTATATTGGTTGCCTGCATCAGGATGATGGCAGAAAAGCATTAAGATTGTATTTATGTATATTTTTGTGTTTGATTATTTTGGTCCAGTGTGAGACTTACAAATTTATAAAGCCTATATGAGTTGTTATCTTTCCTAGGTGTTCTTCAGATGATGCAGACAAGAATTGGAGCTTTACAAGGAGCTGTTGATAGGTACTGTTGTTCACTTTATAAATATATGAGATGGAGCTATTTCTAGCCATTAATATGTGTGCACATGTAACTGTTTTTAGATTTACTTATTTGTGTATGCTTGTGTTTGAATGATGTATATGTGTGCATGTGGCATATGGCATATATGTGTTTATGGGTGTGTGCATAGAGGTCAAAGGTAGCTGTTGGGTATCTACTATCACTCTCTACCTACTCCAGAGAGAGAGAGACAGAGAGACACAGAGACACAGAGACACAGAGACACAGACTGACTCTCATTGAACTTGGAGTGAGGCTGGTGACCAGCAAGTCCCAGAGATCCTCCTGTCTCCTCCCCTGATAGCATGGGGTCACAGGTTCAAGCCTAGCCATGCCCAACTTTTTACATAGGTGCTGGTGTCTGAACTCAGATTTTTATGCTTGTATAGTAAGCATTCTTACCCACTGAGCCATCTCTCTAGCCCCCCATTGATTACTTTGAAAATGATTTTTACTCTTTTTCCTTTTTTTTTTTTTTGGCCTTAGGATGAAATCAAAAATTGTTGAGCCATATAATAAAATAGTATCCCGTACTGCACAACTAGCAAGACTTCAGGTAGGTAATCATGTCTGGTTCTTTATTTTTCACACTGTTTTATAAGTGGGGAAAATTTGTTGTGCCTATGGTATGTATGGGTGGCTGTACTTGTGCATGAAGGGGTAGACCAGAGGTTGGTGTTAAGTGTCTCTCTGTGGAAGTTATTCTTTGATGATTTAACACATGCATACAAGGTGCCTTGATTATATTCACTCCCACTTTCCCTTCTTTTCCTTATACTTGCCTAACAGATATCCTTTATCCTCCTTTGTAAAAATAACTCACTGAGTCCACTTTGTACCGCCTGCCTGCACAGGAGGGTGGAGCCATCCCTTGGATTCCTTTGTATTTTCAGGGACATGCTGAAGTTCTGTGCCAGAGTTATTGAGGAAAGCAGCTAGGTGATACTGTGTTCTTGTTCCATAGAAACATGCCCCTGTTCTTCCTTCAGGGAGATAGAGATACCCAGTGTATTAAGGAGATCTCCACCAGCAGGGGTACTGGAAGGAATGGGTAATGGTGGTAGAACCTGTGTCACAACGTAGGAGAAAAGTGAGTCTTCTTCCCTAGGCTGCCCATCTGTTTCTGGTACTGGGCAGTAGGCATTGGGCAAATGGCCAACAAGTTGGGTCAGGATAGATAAAGCAGTTTCTGTATCTAGTAAGTATTCTTTCCTCCTGCCTACTGATCACCTGTTACTGAGGCTTCACTACTATGATACTGTACTTACAGTGGAGCCAGAGAGTGTTTGTGCCTTTACAGTTCAAATGTGAATTGTCCCTCTTGGAAGACAGTGTCAAGAATTTTGCTCTAAGTGAATCCTTTCTAACTGGTCCTTTCTGGGCCACTCAGAACAGTTCCTTTTCAATGCCCTACCTTTCAGCTACATATTCATTGGTTGTGATTCAGGTGCCATAATTCTCACTGGGTATATTTTCTGGAGTTGTGTGGGTTACTGTGAGATGGTGGTTGAATTAAAGCAGTCCATACTTGCTTTTCTTCCCTAATCACCCCCCTCTTCTTCTTTGCCTCCCCCACTGTTATTTTTCTGCTGGTGTAACCTCAAAGGCCTCCTGTATTATATTTAAAAATGGTGTTAGATGCCTTAGTTCAGTTTTGTAACATTCTCTAAATATCTGGGGCAGTTTGTTTCATAAAATTTATAGCTATTAAGGATCATGTTTCCATCGATTCTGATTTGATATTGTTGATTTTCAGAAGAACTTAATAGGTGGTTGGAGAAATTCACAATATTCTTTTTCTTTTCTTTGACCCCGTCAGAGCTGATAGCCTTAAGTAGACATTTCTTTTTCTGTTTCGAGGCAAGTTAAGAGGTTTCTGTACTACCTATGAATAAGGTTCTCAGGGTTCCAACTGGGGTCTGTGTGGGGGCCATTTTTTCCCCCCAGGTGTTTGGATATCATGGATTAGGATGTTGGCTGGTAGCCCACCAGCTACTTCAGTAACCTGAAGAATCCACTCCTTTCACAGTAGTGTCAATAAATCAATACTGAGATAACCTCCTGTTAAGACAGGAACAGACATGAAGCTCATATGAAGGAATTCATCCTGGAATTCATTATGGTTTTATGAGAAGTCACCAAAACTGTCCTTAAACTGGACCATGTCTGTTACTATAAAGGGGGCATACATTCTGATATTGTCTGTATGTCCATTGAATATGTCCTGTGATGAGAACAGATTTCCTTGATTGGGTTTGGCTAACTGTTTCCTAACCTCATTCTCTTGGACTGAGGATGGTCTTATGAGATTGGCTAGATGGTTGGTCTGGAGGGCAGAGAGGCAAAGGTGTTTTCCTCATGTGGGAATGGTCAGGAGAGAGGAGAGGAGGGAAGGAGTTTGAAGAGAGCAACTGAGAGTTGTCTCTTGGTCAGGGGACAGTGGATGGTCTCATTGGCTTCCCTGTCTTTGTAGTAGGAAGAGGTATAGAAAATTTGCTGACAGTATTGATTGGAGATGGGAATCATTCAGTATATCTGAATCCAATTCTATAGGTCTAGACTGGGCTTATATACTATAGCCATACAGACCTAGAAGCAACTTTTTAGTTTGAAATCTAGATATAAAAGCTTGGACATAGAGGATTTCCCACTACTGTCCCTCCATTTAGAGAACAGATTGAGCTGGAGAATTAACAGTTTAAAGACCCATTCTTCAGTGTCTTAATTTATATTGAGGCTGGGCAAAGCAAAGTCAACTTTCTTCTTAAAACTCTATAACTTAAATTTTCCCCAGTTGTCAATTGGGCACCCAAGTAGAAGGTCTTTTGTAAAGCTAGGAGTATTTCCCTTAAATGAGAAATAGTAAAGGAAGTATCTGCTGGGCCAGGAAGAGGAGAAGAGACAGATATACTTAAGAGGGTGGACACGCACACAGAGACAATACTGTGAAATGAATGATAAATGCTACTGGCAGTAGCACTGGCTACTGGCGGAAAGGTCACGGTCACGACAGAACCTGGTTACTTAGTAGCAGAGAGCTTTATTAGGAGGAAGGAGAGGCAGGGACAAAAGGACCAGGCCTGGGAGAGAGCACATGCAGAGGGCAGAGAGAAAGATGGGGTGTGGGGGAGAGAGAAAGCAGAGAGAGGGTGGAGTCTGCATCCAGCTTTTTAGGGGCTCCTGGTATGGAGCATATGCTGATTGTGTGACCACGCCACGTGCATGTAGTTGCTAGCACACACTGATGATGTAAGATGCAAGATCCTGAACTGCGCATGTGTAGCTGGAGTAAGGGCAGAATTCTAACATTCCAGATTTTTTGCTTATTATAAAAAGGGAGTGAATAGGAATAGGGGTGTCGTTTCTCCCAGAAAAACTGCTACCAGCTTTCTTAACGGGCGTCGGTTGGCTCTGGTGGGGGATGGCGTCCTGGGACGGTGGGCTGTCCTGCTGCCTCGGCGCCATCCATCCCTCTTGACTTGGCACTCTGGCCGCTTTTGTGTCTGACATGATGCTGGTGAGATAGAGAAAGCTTAGAGAAAAAGAATCATTATTATTTTTATTTTCTTTGGAGTGTTTCCAGACCAGGGGAGTTTGTGTTTGGCACTTATCTGAAGTAGATATGACCTGTCCAGATAGATTTAAGCTGGTTTCTGGAACTTTGGAAAAATTTTGAACACGTTAGGAAGCAGCCATGAGAAAATTAGTAACCACTGTAGTATTTAGTACTCTGCTTAATTTTTACCTAAGATAAGCTTTATTAGAGGTAGATTATTTAAGGCACCTGTTTCCTTTATTAGTTTAGCATTCAGGAGACGACGCTGATCAATTGTTGAGAGCATTTAACAGTAATAGATGGTTATACTAAAGACTGTTTTTTGTAGAGCCCAGACATTTTTGGGTCTGGGGATATAAATACCTTTTAGCTGTTGCAATTTCTTACTTGATTATCCCTGGACTCCAGTTCTGTGGTGGTCCGAAGCAGCCAGTAGCTGAGCAGTTAATTAGAAGAGGGAACCAGGAAAAGAAAAGCTTGTAGGATGAGAACTCATTTCTTTGGAATTAGGGACAGGGCAGAGATCAGGGCCCTGTCTGTGTGCATGAGGAGGAGAAGCACTGCTGACAGTCTGGAGTGAGGCGCATGGAGGGAGCAATGAAATGAAAGCTCCTACCTTAGCTGGAAAACCTTTTCCCAGTAAGTAACTCTGAAAGTACAATTAAGTCTGGGGAGGAGGGGTAAGGCTGTCCTCCCTACTCCATCAACAGGGAAACAAGAAGTGGGACCCCAAAACTCCCAGGACTGGGTTACTGAGTCTGGTATCCAGACGGAAGGAAATGGATCGCTTCCATGCTGCGTTCTGGGTTTCCTGCTAACAAGCCTGTGGCCAAGCCTAGATCTGCTGGAGGTCTTAGTTTGATGCTCCCTTGCTCCTTGGTGCCTGGGTGCAGTCAGCTGACCAGCTGTCTTTCTAGGTGGCACTTTGAACAAGGCTCAATTGATGGCCTGGCAGGGCATGCACTAGCCCGCATGGTGTGCCCCCCCACACTTAAAACAGGGACCCCACAGCTGAAACTTCCACCTGTGGAGTCAGGAGCCTTGCTCTCCAGATGCTTAAGTTTTAGCCCTTATGTTGGGGTGGTCTGGGAGACAGACAAGAGACAGATTTTATTCCGGGTCTTGATTTTTTTTTTTTCTTCATGTCTGCTGGCTTGAGGACAGCGTTAGGAATATCAGCCAGGAGGCGGGGTGTAAACTGATCTGTGGCTAAAGAGCCATCCTGATTACTGTGATCCCCATGTGGGTCCTGATCATAAACTTATTTGCATGCATCCTAGCCTGCTTTCAGACCTGTCTGTGCTTCTCAAGACAGCTTGAGAACGAGTGGGAGGAGTTAAGGTGAGAGCTAGGGTTGGGCAGAAGCGGCCCGCCCTATACCAGAGAGCCCATCCAATATGAGAGAGCCCGCCCAATACCGGAGAGTGGAGAGCAGAGCACAGAGCACGGAGCGGAGAACAGATAAGATAAGGTTCTTTAGAGTCAGAGATTCCTTAGGTTTAGGAATGCACGTGGTCAGGAGAAAGAGAGAGAGTCAGAAAGGGAGAGGTGTTTTGCTTAGGTAAAAGTGTGGGGATAAGGTAACTCTTCATTTGCCCATTTGCTGGCAGAAGTTAGATAATTCCTGTGAAATATTGGGGTTGAAACAACCACATTTACTGGTATCTGGGGATATATAAGGCATTTGTCAGAGGAGGAATGGAACCATGAGAAGGAAGCCCTATGTCCCATGGCTGCAGCGCCAAGAGAGAAAAATAAAAAATTAAAATAAAGAAATGGGATCATACTCCAGTCCCAGGCGTCCTTGAGGTTGGAGAGGGATCTATGAATCAGCACAGATTGCCCCTCCTTCGTCAAGAGAGGAGTAAGGGCTGGGAGCATACGCAGCATGAGGACCCCCCCAGGGGTCCAACAGCATTGACCTCTTCATCAAGACAGAGAATGAGTTGGTAGCAGCGCAGCCCAAGGACCCCCCTGGGGGGGAGTCTGGTGCTAGGAATATATCTCAGGCTACAGTCGCAGGAAATGGCGGGGTCAGAAAGAGGAAGAACTCACCAATCTGGTTGGCGGGTGTGGTGTGCGGGCATGGTGGTTGGGCAAATGAAAAAAGCGGAGTGGGTGGGCAGTTACAGGGCCAGTGAACCTCAGTATAGGTTTCCAACACTCTTGCAGAGCAGCGGAAGAGCCCATCCAAGTCACATAACCAATGAAATGAATGATAAATGGCGCTGGTTACTGGCGGAAAGGTCACGGTCACGACAGAACCTGGTTACTTAGTTGCAGAGAGCTTTATTAGGAGGAAGGGGGGCCAGGAACAAGACCAGGCCTGGGAAAGAGCACATGCAGAGGGCAGAGAGTAAGACGGAGTAGGGGAAGAGAGCAGAGAGAGAGTGGGGTCTGCATCTGGCTTTTTAAGGGCTCCCGGTTCGGAGCTACACCACACATGCGCTGATTGTGTGACCACACGTGCACACGTAGTCACAGCGCACACTGATGACGTAAGATGCAAGACCCTGAACTGTGCATGTGTAGCTGGAGTAAGGAGAGAGTGATGATAGACACTGATATAGATAACTTTCAGATCATCATGAATAAGGAAAGAAAGTACTTATAGATGCTTGAAAAGCTTGACATCAGGGCTAGAGAGATGACTTAGAGGTTAAGAGCAATGACTGCTCTTCCAGAGGTCCTGGGTTCAATTCCCAGCAATCATAAGATGGCTCACAACCGTCTATAGTGAGATGTGGTGTCCTCTTCTGGCATGCAGGCATATATGCAGACAGAACACTATATACATAATAAATAAATCTTAAAAAAAAAAGTTGACATCAAACCAAACCTAAATAATGCCTATGCTAAGTCTTGTCTTAGAAATGTGTTGCCATTTAAATTTCTCTGTGTTCTTGGGTGCTCTTCCTGAGCTTACTTAGGTTTTTAATCATTATTATTCTGTTTACTTTCTTTACATTTTAAACATTGGGAAAATTGATGTTTCTATTAACCTGTTCTTCATTGAGCTCCAAGGTAGTTTAAGTGTATATGGGATAGGAAAATATGGTGGTTTGAAAGAAAATGGCCCCTATAGGCCCATACGGAAGTTGGTCTTGCTAAATGGAATAGGTGTGGTCTTGTTGGAGGAAGTGGTCACTGGGGATGGGCTTTGAGGTCACAGATGCTCAAGCCATGCCCTGTGTGGCAGTCACTTCCTGTTTCCTATGGACCCAGATATGGAACTCTCAGCTCCTTATTTAGCACCATGCATCCATGCTTCCTGTCATGATAATAATGGACTAAACCTCTGAAATGTAAGCCAGCCTCAATTAAATATTTTCCTTTAAAGGAGTTGCAGTGGTCATGGTGTCTCTTCACAGCAATAAAATCCTAACTAAGGCAGAAATTGGTACCAGGGACTGGGCATTGTGATAGGTCCAACCATGCTTTTCTTTGGAGGAATGTGAACTTTGGGACTTTTGATTAAAAAGCAGTTGAATACTTTAAGTGGGGCTTACTGGGCCATCCTAGTAGGAGATGGAAGACTGGTGCTGAGGGTGATTTGAACTGAGGGAGCCTGGCTCAAGAGGTTTCAGAGAAGAAGAATTTTATTATATGGCCTAGAGACAATTCTTGTGATACCCTTGTCTTAAAAGTCTGCTTGAGGCTAAATTGAAGAGTTGGATTAATTGGGTTGGCAGAGGAAATCTCCAAACAACCTAATATTGACTCTGTTGTGTTGTTATTAGATTTATAATGAAAAAGAGCAAACTGAGCAAGAAACAATACAAATTGTACAATTTGAGAAAAAAAGGGACATCAAGAAGTATACTGGAACCAAGTGCTGTGTTCAAGGAGATAAACAGATTAAAGGAAATTCTGATGTTAAATAGAACAAAGGGAGTGGTGACCTCAGGGCAAGATACTACCCATCTAAGCTTCCAACTTGTGAAAAGGAACTAAAGAGAAGCTTAGAGCTGAGTGTGGTGGTGCACACCTTTAAGCCTGAGGCAGGCATATTTCTAAGTTTGAGGCCAGCCTGTTCTACAGAGTGAGTTCCAGGACAGCCAAGCTTAGTCAATGAAGGAAACTGAAACTATTGAAAACAGGAAGCTGGGAAAGATATAATTGAGTGAGGGGCCATGTTCCAGCCCTAGTAAGCAGCAGAACCTGGCAGCTTTGGACATGCAGTTCTGGCTTTAAAGTCAAGGATAGAAGGAAGGGGTTATAGAATCTCCTCCATGACTAAGGAAAGCTGAAGCCAGGCATATGTCAGGGTGTCCATGGATGGAGGCCCAGAGAGGCCCTTGTGTGAAGTTGTAAAGGTGAAGCCTAGATTGCCTTGGGTACTCCACTATATTGGAGAAAATAGAGCCATGGATACCAGCAGAGGAAAGCTGCTAACAGGGAGTGGAACCAGCCTAAGAGAAAGAAGTGTGTTGCAGTCAACAAAGCTGAATGGAGTTGGAGAGCTGACATGGAGATGCAGAGTTTGGAATTAGCCCAGCTGGTTTTTGGTCTTACTTTGGTTGAGTATTTCCTTACTGTGCTCCCCTTTGGAATGGTAATATATATCCTGTGTTGTACCAGGCTTTTTCTTTTGGGCTACCAGCCAGCTCCAAAATCATGACACAGAGACATTTTATTAGTTTTGAATGTTCGGCCTAGCTCTTTTAACTTAACCTGTTTCTCTTCATCTACCTTTTGCCTCAGGGCTGATCACCTTTCTTACTTCTGTGTATCTTACTCTCACTGCTTCTCTGTGTCTGTCTGTCTGGCATCTGCCTGGCTTCTTGTCCCAGGAGTGTCCCTCATTTTTTCCTCCTCCTTCTCTGGTTCTTCTTTTCTCTCCTTCTGAGCCTAGATTTCTCCTCCTAGGTATTCTCTCTGCCTGGCAGCCCTGCCAATCCTTTCTCTGCCTAAGCCACTCAGCTCTTTATTAGACCAATCAGGTGCCTTAGGCAGGCAAGGTGAAAGAAATGCAACACATCTTTACATAATTATACACACATCCTTACATCGTTAAACAAATGTAACACACCTTTACACAGTTAAAATAATGTTCTGCAGCATAAACAAATGTAACACATCTTTGCCTAGTGAAAATAATCCACAACACTGTGTGTGTTGGAAGTATGTGATCTGCTTTTTCATTTTGTTTTTTATAGGGAATTATAGTTAAGAGACTGCATGAGTCTCAGAAGAGACTTTGAACTTTGGACTTTTAAACAGTGCTGAGCCTGTTAAAGACTATGGGGACTTTTAAAGTTGGACTTAATGCATTTCTGAATTATGATATAGCTACAGGCCTCTGGGGGCCAGGGAGTGAAATGTGGTAGTTTGAATGAATTGGCCTCCATAAGCCCATAGACACTAGCACTCGTCGGAAGTGTGGCCTTGTTGCAGTAGGTGTGGCCTTGTTGGAGGAAGTGGTCACTGGGGTGGGCTTTGAGGTCTCATATGCTCAAGCCATGCCCGGTGTGGCAGTCACTTTCGGATGCCTGTGGATCCAGATGTAGAACTCTCAGTTCCTTCTCTAGTACTGTGTCTAACCACATGCTATCATGCTTCCCACCATGATGATGATAGACTGGATCTCTGAACTGTAAGCCAGCCCCAATTAATGTTTTCCTTTAAAAGAGTTGCTGTGATCATATTGCGTCGTCACAGCAATAGAAATCCTAACTAAGACAGAAAGTAAGAAGGAAATAGCTATGAAGGATGCTTTTTGCTTTAAACATAAAATTCTGTGATTATGTCTCCAATTAGAAATAAGTACCTTTTTATATCTTTCTCCCCTGCCCCTACTTCCATTTCAGTCTTTTCCCAGAAAACCTTTGCTTTCCTAAAGTAGAAGTTTCTGGCTTCATTATATACATGAATACATCAGTTGAATTTAATTATCACTCCAAGGACTACATCTTAATTAATTTAGTAATATTGTTTGCTTATGAATTGCTTCAATTTTTTCAGAAAAAGTTTGAAGAGCTTATAATCTTTTACATAGAACATTTACATTTTAAAGTCAATGAAAATTTAAGTTTTATAACTTTCAACACTTAAACATTTTTAAAACTAACCATGCTTTAAAATGTAATAGGGTTTACTGAGATAATTCATAAATTCTTCAATATTTATAATTTTGAGCTATTAATCATTTTAGTTTTAAACTTAAAATCATACATTTTAGCTTTTAAGTCTAATTTTTAATATTAAAAGTATATAAGAAAAATGAAAAAGTCTTTTGATGTCTAGTTTCTTGAGTTTTTTATATATTCTGGAGATCAGCCCTCTGTCAGATGTGGGGTTGGTGAAGATCTTTTCTCATTCTGTAGGCTGTTATTTTGTTTTATTGACCGTGTCTTTTGCCCTAAAAAAGCTTCTCAGTTTCAAGAGGTCCCATTTATTAATTGTCGCTCTCAGTGTCTGTGCTGCTGGTGTTATAATTAGGAAATGATCTCTGGTGCCAGTGCGTTCAAGACTACTTCCTACTTTCTCTTCTATGCAGTTCAGTGCAACTGGATTTGTGTTGAGGTCTTTGATCCACGTGGACTTAAGTTTTGTGCACGGTGACAGATATGGATCCATTTGCAATCTTCTACATGTCGACATCTAGTTATGCCAGCACCATTTGTTGAAGATGCTTTCTTTTTTCCATTGTTCAATTTTGGCTTCTGTGTTAAAAATTAGGTGTTCATACATGTGAGGATTAATGTCAGGGTCTTCAATTCTATTCCATTGGTCCACATGTCGGTTTTTATGCCAGTACCAAGCTGTTTTTATTACTGTAGCTCTATAGTAGAGCTTGAAGTCAGGGATAGTGATTCCTTCAGAGGTTGCTTTATTGTACAAGATTCTTTTAGCTATCCTTGGTTTTTTGTTTTTCCATATGAAGTTGAGTATTGTTCTTTCTAGATCTGTGAAGAATTGTGTTGGGATTTTGATGGGGATTGCTTTGAATCTGTAGATTGCTTTTGGTAAGATTGCCATTTTTATTATGTTAATCCTACCTATCCATGAGCATGGGAGATTTTTCCATTTTCTGATATCTTCTTCAATTTCTTTCTTCAGAGACTTAAAGTTCTTGTCATACAGGTCCTTCACTTGCTTAGTTAAAGTTACCCCAAGGTATTTTATATTATTTGTGGCTATTGTAAAGGTTGATGTTTCTCTGATTTCTTTCTCAGCCCTTTTATCATTTGTATATAGGAGGGCTACTGATTTTTTTTTTGAGTTCATCTTGTATCCTGCCACATTACTGAGGGAGTTTGTCAGCTGTAGGAATTTTGGGTCACTTATGTACACTATCATATCGTTTGCAAATAGTGAAAGTTTGATTTTATTTCCAATTTCTATCCCTTTGATCTCCCTTTGTTTTATTGCTCTAGCTAGAACTTCAAGTACTATATTGAATAAATATGGGAAGAGTGGACAGCGTTGTCTTGTTTCTGATTTTAGTGGAATCACTTTGAGTTTCTCTCCATTTAATTTGATGTTGGCTGTTGGCTTTCTGTCAGTTTCCTTTATTATGTTTAGGTATGTTCCTTGTATTCCTGATCTCTCTAGGACCTTTATCATGAAGGGGTGTTTGATTTTTTTCAAAGGCTTTTTCAGCATCTAATGAGATGATCATGTGTGTTTTATTTTTTCTTTCAGTTTGTTTATATGGTGTATTACATTGATAGATTTTCATATGTTGAACCATCCCTGCATCCCTGAGATGAAAAAGTCTAGAACAAAGATAGACATTATCCCTGAAACCATTTGTTTTATCATATATGCTTTGTATATACTTTTTGTACCAATACTTAGCTGAATTCTTTTTCCTTTTAGTTAATATTACAAAATTATTTTGCTGTGGGATGGTCTGTATGCCAAATCTGTTGCTCTGATTGGTCAATAAATAAAACACTGATTGACCAGTGGCTAGGCAGGAAGTATAGGCGGGACTAACAGAGAGGAGAAAAGAAAGAACAGGAAGGCGGAAGGAGTCACTGCCAGCCACCACCCTGACAAGCAGCATGTGAAGACGCAGGTAAGCCATGAGCCACGCGGCAAGGTATAGATTTATAGAAATGGATTAATTTAAGATATAAGAACAGTTAGCAAGGAGCCTGCCACGGCCATACAGTTTGTAAGCAATATAAGTGTCTGTGTTTACTTTGTTGGGTCTGAGCGGCTGTGGGACTGGCGGGTGACAAAGATTTGTCCTGACTGTGGGCAAGGCAGGAAAACTCTAGCTACATTATTTTATTTCCTTTTTTTTTTTTTTTTTTTTTTTGGAGGTACAGTCTCACATAGCCCAAACTGACCTGAAACTTACTGTGTAGCTGAGAATGACCTTGAACTCCTCCAGCCTGCACTTGTCATTTGGTGCCATGCATGTTGGGGATTAAACCCTGCCTGGGTCTTGTGTATCTTCGGCAAGTGATATACCAATGGCATTAGTTTTTGAGCCTAATTCTATCTTCTGTTCTATACTTCTATAGAGTATAAATCTACTTTACTGGCTTTAAAATTAGTTTATGAGCAAGGAAATATATCAAGAAGCAAATGAAGAAGTAATAGCATAGAAATTCCAAGCTCTGTAAACAATCTAATAACATATAGAGCGATTAGTATAGGAAAACCATGAAAAACCGATGCTGATGTAAGAGATTTGGTGCTAGTTTGAGGCTTACTTTTTATTGTTGTTCTTTATTTTTGAGATTATAATTTAAGTACAATATTTCTCCCTTCCCTTTCTTCCCTCCATACCTTCCATATACCCCTCATTACTCTCCATCAAATTGATGGCCTCTTTTTCATTAATTGTTATTGCATGCATATATGTATTTTCATATACCTACATATTCCTAAATATAACCTGTTGCACCCTTACAGTGGAAGACCACATCTCCTGTTCCAGCCTTCCTTAATTGCCTGTAGTTCTTTGTGTAGAGTTGAAGCCTTGTGGGCTTTTCCATGTCCAGTTTGGCACGTTCATTTATGTGTCACTCTTATTTGGCTCATGTTTGGACAGTCATATTGGTAAGACTTTATGGGCATAGCTTCTGATGTTACAAGACAATCCCACAGCAAGTTCTCTGACCCACTGACCCTTACAGTCTTTTTACCCCCTCTTCTGCAATGTTCTCTGAGCCTTAGATACCATAGTGTTTTTTTTTTTTTTTTTTAATTTTTATTTGTTTTATTTTACAATACCATTTAGTTCTACATATCAGCCACGGGTTCCTCTATTCTCCCCCCTCCCACCCCCTCCCCTTACCCAAGCCCACCCCCGATTCCCACCTCCTCCAGGGCAAATCCTCCCCTGAGGACTGTGATCAACCTGGTAGACAGTCCAGGCAGGTCCAGTCCCCTCCTCCCAGACTGAGCCAAGCATCCCTGCATAAGCTCCAGGTTTGAAACAGCCAACTCATGCAATGAGCACAGGAATTGGTCCAACTGCCTAGTTGCCTCCCAAACTGATCAAGCCAATCAACTGTCTCACCTATTCAGAGGGCCTGATCCAGCTGGGGGCCCCTCAGCCTTTGGTTCATAGATTATGTGTTTCCATTCATTTTGCTATTTTTTCCCAATAATTGAGTAAAACCGAAATTTATTATAAGCCACAGTCGTCCTAGGGACCTCCATGCTATATATATAGCCTCCATGGTTCTATGGGTTATGGTCTGATCTTTATTTTATATCTAGAGTCCACTTATGAGTGAGTACATACCATGACAGTCTTTCTGGGTTTGGGTTACCTCACTCAGGATGATTTTTTCTAGTTCCATCTATTTGCCTGCAAATTTCATGCTTTCATTGTTTTTCTCTGCTGAGTAGTACTTTATTGTGTTTATGTACCATATTTTTTTCATCCATTCTTCCATTGACGGGCATCCAGGTTGTTTCCAGGTTCTGGCTATTACAAATAGTGCTGCTATGAACATAGCTGAGCATGTATCTTTATGGTATGAATCAGCATTCCTTGGGTATATGCCCAAGAGTGGGATGGCTGGGTCTTGAGGTAGTTCGATTCCTAATTTTCTGAGAAACCGCCATACTGATTTCCACAGTGGTTGTAAAAGTTTATATTCCCACCAACAGTGGAGGAGTGTTCCCTTTGCTCCACATCCTCTCCAACATTGACTGTCATTGGTGTTTTTGATCGTAGCCATTCTGACAGGTGTAAGGTGGCATCTCAGAGTCGTTTTGATTTGCATTTCTCTGATGATTAAGGATGTTGAGCATTTCTTTAAATGTCTTTCAGCCATTTGTAGTTCTTGTTTTGTGAATTCTCTGTTTAGCTCTTTAGCCCATTTTTTAATTGGACTGTTCAGTATTTTGATGTCTAGTTTCTTGAGTTCTTTATATACTGTGGAGATCAATCCTCTGTCAGATGTGGGGTTGGTGAAGATCTTTTCCCATTCTGTTGGCTGTGTTTTTGTCTTACTGACTGTGTCTTTTGCCCTGCAAAAGCTTCTCAGTTTCGAGAGGTCCCATTTATACCATAGTGTTTTGTAACTGTGTCCATTTGGGACTGGGTGTACAACTTTGCATTTTTATTGGTTGTAGTTTTCTGTAGTCGTTTCCATCTGTTGAAAAGAGACTTTTCCTTGATGATGGGTGGAAATTACACTTACATGTGTTTATAAGGTGTGATAACTTGAATGTCATTGGCCCCCATAGGCTCATAAGACGTGCCACTCTTAGGAGGTGTGGCTTTGTTGGAGGAAGTATGTCACTGTGGGAGCAGGCTTTGAGGTTTCCTATACATGCCCAGCATTTCAGTCAACTTCTCTTGCCTGCAAGATGGAGGATTCTCAGCTATCTCCCCAGCACCATATTTGCCTGCATACAGCCATGTCCCACCATGACGATAATGGACTGAACCTCTGAAACTTAAGTGAGCCACCACAATTAAACGTTGTCCTTTATAAGAGTTGTGTAATCATGGTGTCTCTTCATAGAATTAGAAATCCTAAGACATAAGGATAAATGTTTATAGATTGTTGTTAGGGATTATGCTGGTTTAATAAGTTAGTGGTTGTAGATTCTCCAATAATTATGATTTCACTAGCACTGAATAGTTAGCTAGGTTTCCAATACCAGGCATGGATATCCCTCTTGTTTAGTGGGTCTTAAGTACAATTAGAGAGCTGTTGGTTATCGCCAAGATTAGTGTGCCACTGCTGCACCTGTAGGTGTATTGCTCCATGGTGTTTGTTGTTTTGGTCCATACATGTCATTGCTGGATAGGATCAGCTGGTTGTCTCTTTCTTATGGAAGCTTGTAAGACACCTTCTGGTACTAGGAAAGCTAATTTGAGGCTTACTTTTTAGGGAGCACAACAACTTTGATTTCTACTCTATAAAAGCTAGATCGATCACGCTCCAAGGAAGCTCAAATTAGCTGTATGGGTCTAATAAGCAGGGAAGCATTGTTGTACCTGATGTATCAGTGATGCTTTCTTCTGCTGTTGAGACCAGCCTAATTGTTACCTCAGTACAACAGAGTGAGTGGTGGTCTCACATGACACATTGTTAATTCTCAAGCCACAGAGTGTGAAATAATTTTCAGCCACTGAGGTTTGTGCTGGTTTCTTAAAGACTAATAGATAATTGATATATCAATTGAGCTGTTTTTCAAGTAGGGACTCACATCAGCATAAAAGAAAGCAGATATTATTGTTCTCATGACATTTCCTTATGAATCTTTTTTTTTTTTTTTTTTGGTTTTTCGAGACGGGGTTTCTCTTGGGTAGCTTTGCACCTTTCCTGGAACTCACTTGGTAGTCCAGGCTGGCCTCGAACTCACAGAGATCCGCCTGCCTCTGCCTTCCAAGTGCTGGGATTAAAGACGTGCGCCACCACCGCCCGGCAACATTTCCTTATGAATCTTAATAGACAAACTACTTCAGTCAACCAAACTGACTAGAGAAATACTAATGTAAAGATTTGTAATGAGCATAGAATTGAGTTTAAACAAGGACTGTAAAGTATAGGAAATAACAATTTTATGGTTTGACAAAAAAAAAAAAAAATAGAACATAACTGAAAAATGTGATAAAATCATATGCAGTATTTAGGTACGTTCAGTAGTCATTCTTTATCATGTATTGCTTTCTTTAATTAGATACTACTTTTTGTGTGTTGTGCAATCAAACAAGTGAATTATCTTATTTTACTCTAATTATATTATCTGCTGTGTCCTTAAGAGCCACAACTCTTAATGTCTAAGATATAAGATGGAAGATAGAGTTTAAACACCCTGTACTTTTGATCCTGAATTGGAAGTATCAGTGTGAAGTTGAGATGTTTTAATTTTAAAATATCATAAGCCTTATAAATGTAGGTATGTATATGCATAATTTTATTCAGAATGCTTTATTTCTATTCTCAAATAAATCAAGTGAATATTTATACTATATTTTAGTTCTGGCATTTGCTGCCCATGTCTATGGAGAAAGTTCAGCAATGAGCAAGCTTCGTTTCCAAAATGATCTTGAAATACTGTTTCCTCTTCAAAGAAACTAAGGCTTTTTTGAGAAATCTTTGATTCAGGTTGGAGAAAGAAAATATATAAAGTGATCTTGAAAAAATTTATATCAGACACCATAACTACCAGGTCCATGACAAAGGAGCTTCAGAGCCAATTCAGAAATGTTTTTTGGTAACCAGTCCCATTTTAGTGCCAAAGTCATAGATTATGAAAGTGAGAAATCTCTTAGTTTTAGGCAGAATGATATAGTTGCTTGCTGTTAGGTGTTTCTACTAGGTCAAATTGTTCCATTTGGGCATCAATAAGGATTAAAATTGCAGTGAATTGACAACCCCTCTTGATGCTTAATACCTATTTTCATAATGGAAAAAATAACCTCACAAAATCAACAACTCCCCCCAACCCCCCCACCCCCCATCTCGCATTGACTGTCATTAGTGGATGTTAATCCTGCCTCTGGATTGGAAGAAGAGAATGTACTGCTTTTCCAGAGGACCTGAGTTAGGTGTCCCTCCACTACACATACACTGTAGCTCCAGCTTTAGGTTGATCCAGTGCCTCTGGCCTCTTCATGCTCCTGTACTTATGTATACATACCTACAGGCAGGCACACACACACTAAAAACAATAAAATCTTTAAAAAGAAACACTGCCTTTTGAAACTGATAACCCAAAGTAAGATGAAATATTCTTATTTCTAGGCACCTGACCCTAACAAATAATAGAGGAGATAGAAATTTTATGTGCCAACAAATAAAGATAAAACAGTAGAATTGGAGTGATTTTGTAATCTCTTAGATTTTAATGGATTTTGATACTTAATATCAGAAAGAGACAATCATACCTGCTATATGGATATAGTACCACTTAATGATCTTGCCTAAGTTCTTTAAAGAGATTTATTTGTGCATGTGCCTGCGCATGTGTGTGCACACACATGGAGGTCAGAGGAGAACATCAGATGTCGTCCTGTTAATTTCTGCCTGTTATGTGGGTGCTGGAATCTGAACACTGTCCTCATGATTGTGCAGCAGGTGCTCTTCACTGCTGAGCCATCTTCAGACCTTTGCCAACAATACAGAATCTGGATCTGATGAAGTCGCCTACATCCACCTTTTTTTTATAGGAAATGTAGAAGGCAGAAGAATTTGTTAAAGTACACTATGATGATGATGTCATCACACTGCAGTTTGGGATGCCTTGTTGATAGTTGATCCAATGTGTTTCACAGATTCCCAGAGAAAAGCTGAGGAAATCTGTCGACTAGAAAGGACATAAAATCTGTAACTTGCATATGTATGTGTATATGTACACACACAAACATATGAGAGAGAGAGAGAGAGAGAGAGAGAGAGAGAGAGAGAATATCTGTTTTTTCTGTAACAAATCCATGGATAAAGGTGGGGATGTTGTTACCATAAAAGAGAATTGTGGTTAGCAGGTGTGGTGGTGCACCCCTTTAATCCCAGCACTCAGGATGCAGATCCCTGTGAGTGTGAGGACAGCTTGTCTACAGAGTGGGTTCCAGAACAGCCAGGGTTGCTACACAAAGAAACCCTGTTTCGAAAACAAGCAAGAACAAACAAGAATAGTGGTTTCTTTCAGATGGAGAATGAGATGAATGTTGCAGTGTGTGTGATGGCTGATATTCTTTCTTCTGTGTAGTGCTTCTAAGTATAGTTAGTTATAAATCTGTGAATGTGGCTTAAAATGTTTTATGATTAGTGAAAGTAAAATAAAAGGAAAGGAAATGGATTATAGGAGAGAGTTGTGTGTTGAGAAATGGTGAGAATTGATGGCTTTTAGATTAGCTAAGACTTGTTGAATGAAGATTTTATTAATGCTATTCTTAGAAAATTTAACTAGTCTTTAAGTGGAGAGGCATCAAAGTTTATTAAAAAGGGGGCTTGAGTGTTGAAAACTGTAAGAAGGTAAATCTTTGAAGGTGGATTTCATTGAGAGACCATTGTGTGAAATTGGAACTGATGAGGATTGACTTGAGGCAATCCTTGCAGGAATGGAGTTAAGATTGTTATGTAGCAGCTTGTTATGTAGTAGGCAGTGAATAAGATTATTAAGAGTAAAGCACTAGAAATGAACTTGAAATTATTGTTTGAAGGCATTCCTTTTATTGGGTAAGACTGAATAATTTTGGATGGACAGGTTTAGGTGATCAAGAGTAAGGCCTGATAGTTCTCCCCATGATGTATGTAGAGTCTCAGAATGGTTTCGAAAGATTCTAAATTCCACATTGTTCATGGAAACAAACAGCTTTGGGCTCTGTGCTGCAGCCCTAGGAGGTAGGAATTGCTTCCTGGAATCCTAGCACTTGAAAGGTAGAGAGAGGCAGGGCTGGAAGAGTTGCATCCAGCCTGTGTGATGTAGTGAGTTCCAGGCCAGGTGGGCACTGCCACTGTCTCCAAAAATAATAAGTAAGTTCAAACAAACAATAACAAAAACCACTTCTGTTCATCAAGGAACTAGTAATACTGGTTTTAACTCAGAGCATAATTTGGAGCATAGAGATATGAGGATGATTTTTCAGCATTGCTTCTTTTCATGTTTTGAAATCCCCCCCCACCCCCAGCTGAGGACTGAACCCAGGGCCTTGAGCTTGCTAGACAAGCGCTCTACCACTGAGCTAAATCCCCAACCCTCATGTTTTGAATTTTAAATTGTGCTTATGTTATATACTTAGAAAATAATATTTAATTAAAAGATGGAGAATTTAGCTGGCCATCATGATGCATCCCTTAATCTCAGCACTCAGAATGCAGAGATTTGAGTTTAAAGCCACCCTGGTCTACATAGTGAGTTTAGGCCAGCCAGAGCTACAAAGTGAGATCCTGTCTCCAATAAAATAAATAAATAAATAAATAAATAAATAAATAAATAAATAAATAAATAAATAAGCAAGCATGCTAAGCATTTGGTTTTTTGATGGAAATTCTTATTTCTCATCATGTGGTCACTATGAAAAACAATTAAACAAACATGTTCTCTACTTGTGTGTCTTTGGCTATGTATATTTGTAAACAATGTCTGTTTGTGTGTATGTGCTATAGGAGTGTTTGAGTGTGACTGGGATGGCTGTAGTATGTACCATGTTTGCCTATAAAAGAATATTTATACTTGGTCATTTAGTGATGTTTTTCTGGAGCTCTTAATTCTTGTGTGTGTGTGTGTGTGTGTGTGTGTGTGTGTGTGTGTGTGTGCAGGAATGTGTACATGTATGTATGTGAACATGAGGCCAGAGATATCTGGTGTTTTCCTTGATCCCTGTCCCCTTATATTTTTGAGACAGGGTCTTACTGAACCTGGGGCTTACTCCTTTTGCAAGAGCCAGCAACTCCGAGGAATTCTGTCTCCACTTGCACAGTGCAAGGGCGGGTGGTTACAGATGTGTGCTGAACCTGGGTTTTTATGAGTTGATAGTGATAGGGGATCCAAATTCAGGCCTTCAAGCTTGTGCAGCAAGCACCTAACTGCTGTGTTATCTTTCCTGTCCCTTGGAATTTTTAATTAAAAAAAAATTTTTTTTTTGTGGACTTCACATCATCTATCTCGATCTAACTCATCTCCCTGTCCCTTCTCACCCACCCTCTGCCCTTGCAACCTCCCCCACAAGATAAAACAAAATAAAATTTAAAAGAAAAGGAAAAGAAAAGAAAAATCTCCTGCATGCACATTCTTTGGGCTGGCTTCCCTGTATCCTTGTCAGCAGACTGCCCAGGTGAGTGCAGGGCCTGCTCTTCCAAGTGCTGCAGTTGGTGAGGGACTGGGTCAGCTCTCCCACCTGCTGCAGGGGGTGGTGTCCAGGGGAAAGGTGGGGAGAGCATCTTTCTCTCACCCACACCACCACATGGCAGACGGAGGTGGGGAGATCAGAAGGCGTTCACCCCACCAACAGGGCCAGCTCTGTTTTGCTGCTCAGGCAAGGTGCAGGACTCCCTCTGGAGTGCTGTAGTCATGAGGGGCAAGGCCAGTTCTCCCTCTTCTTGCAACCAGTGAGGGGGTGGGGCCAACTCTGTGCAACCCTATCCTCTTGGTCTTAGGTAGTAACCTGAGCCACAGACATGAACACAGACCACAGGTGTGGCCGGGTCATGGGCATACATGGCCCTTGCAGCAGCCCAGGCCTGGACATCACCATGGCCCTTGGTGGTAAGCAGGCCACCCACCTCAGTCCACTCCTCACCACCTTCACCTCTTTGACTCTGCCTCTCTCTACAGGACGTGAGCCTTCTGTCTTTCTCTTTTTGCTTGTCTATTTGCTTCTCATAACAGCCTGATGAGTGAGTGGGCTTGTGAATCTTTGTCTTCATGGTGCTGGGCAGGCTCCTGTTTTCTCTTCCTGACCTGGGGCAAAGAGCTACCTTTTAGGGTTTTCCTCAGTAAAAAATTCTTGCTTTTCAAGTAGCCTTGGGCTTATTAGTGATGAGCAGCATACATCACCTGTGTTTCATTATCACTGTGGAGGCTGGAAATGAGATGATGACCTCATTCTGCTCTTTCACCTCACTCTAAAGGCAATGGCAATGGTTCTTCACCCAGTTTCTGCATCACAGCATGTACACGTTTGAATCTTTTTTTTTTTTTTTTATCTCGGTTGCATTTGGGAAAGAAAAAGAGCTAGGAAGTGACATAAAAGTTTAAGTAATAGTTTTTTGAGTTTTGTTTTACTAATTTTCTCTTCTGTAATTTATTGATAAGATCTATTAGGAAAATTCAACAGATACACATCATTTATCCTTTAAGGACTAGTGAAGTTGAGAAAAAAACTGGACATTGAGAAAAGAGAACCTAGAGTGGAGGCCAGTGCAGCAGTTGGTTGCACACTCCCATTACCTGGGCCCTTAAGCAAGCAGAGCTGATGTGTGGTCATCACTCCTACAGATTCCGAGTTAATTGTATAGAAATACAGTCTTAGCATTGGAGCTTTTTGAACCTTTCCATTTGAATTAATGTGAAGTTAAACAGCAATCAGCCTAGAACAGGGTTGAAAAGAATCTTTGACTCCATAGTATCTCAATTTCAAATTTGCTCTATTTGGGATAAGTTGAAGTTTTTTGTAAAGGTTAAATATGGGATTGTGGATGTTCTTGTTAAAGATATGTGGTTATTTAGGGTGTCCACTGGGAAACAAAAAGGATAAACAATTTTTTTTTCACATCTGAAGAATTGGAAAGCCTCACAGATGAACTGACCATAATCACAGTGAAACTTCATGGAGCTACCGTACTTTCTTAATACTGTGTCACTTGAACAGGTCGCCTGTGATTTGCTTCGGAGAATAATTCGCATCTTATATCTCAGTAAGAGACTCCAGGGACAACTGCAAGGAGGAAGTAGAGAGATAACCAAAGCTGCTCAGAGTCTCAATGAACTTGGTAAGTCCTTCATGATTAAAAATTGGTAGAAGTTTGACAGTTTTAACTCAGTTGATTTATTGACATATGTTATCACTATTAACAAATATTACTAAAATTTTTTTAAATGGCTGTTTATAGCAATGTTTCTCTCCAGAAAGGGTGAATAAAACTAGATTTCTTGAAAATCTTGTTTACTTTAAAAGTGATCATATAATAAAACTGGCTTTTTTTTCATGAACTGTTATATACACTTTAACATGTAAATATTTGAGTAACTGCAATCACAGTCATGATACAAAACACCTTTATCACTCTTGAAAATATGTGGTTTGATGATCATTGGTTGATGATCAGAACTATCCTTGTCCTCTAACCTGACAGCCATCATAATTTTTCTATCATTATAGTTTTGTCTATTAATAATGACACATAAATGGAATCATAAAGTCTATACCTTTTTGAGGCTGGCTTCTCGAACCTAGCTTTTAGTACCTTTGAGATTTATTCAAATTGGTGGGAATACTAGCAGTTTGTTAGAATACATTCTGTGCTGTCATGGGTCTTGTCCTTTGAGTCACTAGTTGAAGGAGAATTCGAGTTTTTTCTAGCTTTTGGTGATTATGAATAGAGTGGGTGTAAATACTTGTGTGTAGGTTTTGTTGTAGTTTCTATGGAGTAAATATCCAGGAGAAATGCTGTTTATTTAGGTGATAAATCCCATGTTTTGTGGTGTCTAGATGTCTTTATTCATTCTTTTCTTAGATATTGAAATAGGCTCTTGACATTCAAGGTTTAGAGTTGATGGTTTTGCTGGCTAAAAAGCTTCAAGTTCCATAATTTTTTCAGGAGAAAGTTTGAATAACTAGTGAGCACACATAGAAAATGCCAACACCTGGGTTTTGATGAGACTTTGTGGATTTCTTGTTTTCATTGGGTACCCAGTAATTTTTTTAGAAGTGAAAATATTTGGTGATATTTATTCTTTTATAGATTCGGAAGGCCTTTGATTATATGTCTTTTTTTTTTGTTTTTTTTTTTTTTTTTTTTTTTTTTTTTGTTTTTGGTGAGACAGTCTTGGCTATCCTGGAACTTCCTTTGTAGACCAGGCTGGCCTCGAACTCAGAGAGATCCACCTGCCTCTGCCTCCTAAGTGCTGGGATTAAAGGTGTGCAACACCACCACCCGGCCAATTATTATGTCTTTAACATTGCTGGTTTGCTTACTCTTGAAGGCATGATTATGCCAGAGTAACACTAGAAAAATGTATTTGACATGTTCTTTTGAGTTTTTCCGTTTTTGATATTTCTGTTGTAAAGTCTTGCTCTGTTGCAGTAGTTCTCAGCTTATGGGTTGTGACCCTGGTGGGGTAACGTGTCAGATATCCTGCATATTAGATGTTTACATTACAATTCATAACAGAAAAATTACAGTTATTAAGTAGCAATGAAATAATTTTATGGTTAAGGGTTACCACAACATGAGGAAGTATTAAGGGGTCACAGCATTAGGAAGGCTGAGAGCCACTGCTCTGATGTTTATATTTTTACTGATCAAAGAAATACAGTAATTTTCACAAATCATGCTTCAACATTTCAATTGTGTGATGCTTAAGTATAGACATTGGTTAGGCTCATCTTGGCAATATGCTATTTAGTATGCTGGACTTAAAAGTTATTAAGCAGTGAGTAATATTTGAGTGTTTCTTTCTTTCTTTCTTTTTTAAAGATACATATTTTTATTTTAAAATTTATTCTCATGTATGTTACTTTCTTGATTTTTTTTAATTTGGAATTTTATAATTATACATCTGTGCCTATACATATACACATATACCTGTGTCTAACTAATAATCAAAGAAATAAGTGGCTATCAACTTGAGAGTGGGGGAAGCAGGAGAGGAGTTGGAGGGAGGGCAGGTCTGGGGGGAGAAGAGAAAGGGAAAGTGATGCAATTCTATTTCAATTAAAAATTGAAAAATAGTGCATTGTATATATGTGTAATGCTCTTAAATTTGTTAATTTATCATTTGTGCTGTTTTTCTTTTAATTTTTTTTCAACTTTTGGTTTTATTCTTTACCGTCGTTCTTAGTCCTTCCTACCTCCCTACTCACCCAAGTTCATATTCTTTCTTTCTGATTTCAAAGAGTGAAAATTAAAAACAACAACAGCAAAATCCAGTAAGAAAAAAAAAAAGGCCAAAATGAAATAAGGAGAATAAAAAATAAGCATGGAGTCTTTTGTGTTTACCAGCTACTCCTGGGCGTGGGGTCTGCCCTGTAGTATGGTTGATATACCCAGTGACAAGCCATTGGCAAAACTAATTTTTCTTTTTCCAGTAGTTATCGATTGCAAGTCTCTTCTTGTTTAGGGGAAGAACTTTATGTTCTTTTCTATGTCTCAATTCTGGGATTTTGTCCGGTTTGGACATGTATAGGTCTTATTACAGTCTCTGTGAGTTCTGTGTATATCAATTCTTTCCTTGGAATCTTCCACTCCCTCTGGCTTTCACTAAAGAAGTGATACAATAAGTATGTATTTTGTCAGATAATGCTATATGGCACAGCAGGGTAAGAGGCTAGAGACTACAGTGGGATTAGTGATGATTTAGACAAACATCAGGGGACAGAGCAGTCTCAGGCACTGTGCAGACCTAACAGCAGAGTAGAAACTTCGTGTGATGTGACAAGGCTTCCTTCAAGAGACCCCCGCTATGAGACCATGGTAGCACTCTATCAACAGCCCTCACACTGCTTTACATTATTCAGTGGAAGTTACTCTTTCCTGGAAAACACTGGTTTTGAATTTGTTTTTGTTTACCATATTTTCCTTTTCCCAAACTATTGCTTGCTTTCTTCCTTTTATTGAAAATAGTTTTTTTTTCCTCACATAATATGTCTTGATTATGTAAGATTTCTTATTCCTTTGCTCCTCCTAGTTCCTCACTACCTCCCATCTTATCTGGATACCTCCCTCCACCTTGCTTCTGTCTCTCATTAGCAAATAAATAGGATCCTAAGGGATAATGATAAAATAAAATGAGATAAAACATAAACTAACATCAGAATAGGACAAAACAAACGGAGGGAAAGGAATCCTATAAAAACACTAAACTGGAAGCCATAATATCTACACAAAGGATCTGATCTTAGTTAGGGTTTCCATTGCTGTGAAGACACACCATGACCTTGGCAACTCTTATAAAGGAAAATATTTAATTGGGCTGGCTGACAGTTATAGAGGTATAGTCCATTATCATCATAGTGAAAAGCATGGTGGCATGTGCTGCGGACTGCAGGAATATCATAAGAACTCAGCTGGTTATGGCAAAGTCACTACCTGGAGGAATCAGGGAATTCCTCCAGAGGAAGCCAAATCCCAAGGAGTTTTTGGTGTTATTTGGCTTTTTATATATCAGCTGTCTTCTGTTGTGAAAATCATGTGTGCCTTCATAGTTTTCCCAATTGACTTTTCCCTAAGAAAGGCTAACAATGTGGATTGATCACTCTCTAGACATACACATTCCAGGCATTGGAGAACAGCCTCAGGAAGGTTTCTCTGGAATCAGATATCTCCCCTAGCCACTTTCAAGGACTAAAGGAGACACCCCCCAGGTGGTCGTCCAATTTCTGAGGACTAACAGTGATAACAATCCACAGGTGAGTCTCCTGACTTAAGGTAAATTCCACAAGGAGACACCGCCCAGGTGGTTGCGCAATTTCCGAGGACTAACAGTGACGTGGAATACCGCCTAGGTCAGGTAGACATTAAGTAATAGCTTTACACAATTTAGCTCTGACCCTCCCTTTATATACCGGAACTTCCAGGGCACAGTGGGAGAGAAGAGAAAAGAGAATGTAAGAACTAGACAGGTAAGAATTTGAGAGGAACAAACTGAGATGGGGAAGAACTAGGTTGTAGGGCTAGAAGAGAGTACCAGAGGAACGAGATGGAAGATGAGGAAGAGTCAGATGGGGAAGTACTAGCTGGGTAAGAACAAGATGAAAAGGACCTAGTTGAGGCAGAGTTAAGACAAGAGAATTAAGATAGAACTTAGAGGAAGCAGTAGATAAATATAGAGAGAAATCAGGCAAGAAAGGAGCTAGACACGAGAACAGAACTGTGTATAAAGGATGTTATGCCAGAGGAATTAAAGCAAGTGGACTATAGAGCTCGGTGTGCTGAGATTCTATTTCCCAATACTAGTCCTCGCCTTAGTAGTTCTCTCTCCTGAGCCCCTGGGATGTATAATATTGAGGCTGGTTCTGGTGCTGGAGTTCTATGTCTTGACCCATAGGCAATTGGAAGTGGGTAGTCTCACTGGGTGTGGCTTGAGTTTATATGAGACCTCAAAGCCAACCTCCACAGTGAGACACTTCCTCCAACAAGGCCACACCTCCTAATACTGCTACTCCCTATGGGCCAAACATTCAAACACATGAGTCTGTGGTGGCCATAACTATTCAAACCACTACAGGACCTATAAGGTAAAAAGAGAGAGAAAAAAAAAATAAATTAAATAAAAAAAGATAAAAATAAAATAATAATAATAATAATAATAATAAAGCTGTCAAGACATTATGAGACAAGGAACTTCCAAAGATGCCATTGTGTTCATTTTCTATTAGCCATATACTGCTAGGCATGCAGCCTACCCTTAAGAGTAGTTTGTTTCCCCTTGGAGAAAACTAAATTTTCATTTTCATTTGCAGATGGTGTGGGGGAATCCTTCCCCACTTTTTTCCCCAGGATGCTCTCTTGAGGAGAGAGGAATAAGAGATATTAGGTAGAAAGATAGAGGGGAGAGAAACAAAGGATAGCCTGGAGAGGGCCTGGATCAATATCCAGTGGCTCCTTCCGTCTCTTCTAAAGGGCTATTTATGGAAATGCCAAGGGGTGGAGCAAAAGACCTCCCCCTACCTCAGCCAACTGTAGACCCTTCCAATCATCTAGTAACCATGCACATGGTTAAACAATCTTCTAAATGCAGCCCTGCTGGGTAAAGCAAGCTCATATCTCACTAGAAAACCTTTGTGGGCCTCCACAAAATGGTTATCAATTGGAAACAGCTTCTGGGTGAGGGATGGGGTCATGTGTCTGTTTTTCCTTTCAGCTCTAGGACTCCATCTGGCACAGAACTGTACAGGTCTTGTACATGCTGCTTCATTCTGTGAGTTCATACGTGCTTTCATCCTTGTTTTCTTGGTGTCCTCCTTCCCTTTTGTCTCATACACCCTTTCCTCTCCTGCAAGGTTTCTTGAGCCCTGAGGGGAGGTATTTGATGGAGATATTACATCTAGGGCTATGTTCTAGTGCCTGTCACTCTCTTCATTATGTCTGCCTGTGGGTCTCTGTGTTTATTCCCAGTGTGTGGCAGGAGGAAGTGTTTCTGATAATGGCTGAGGAAGGCACTGAGTATTGTTTTCATAGTGTATTCTTACATATGGGTGTAAAAGTTCTAGTATCAGCTATGAGCTTTATTTAATAATTCTCATTTTTTAAGCAGCAAAATTTATCTGTAGTAGTAATTAACCATAGATAAAAGCTATTTCAAGGTTTAGTGTATGCATTTATCCTTAATGACAGTCCAGTATATTTAAAAATAGCAAATATTTTATTATGATTATTATGTTCTAGAACCAATAGATGTAGTAATACACATAGAGTTGTATTCGTTCTCTTTCTTTCTTTCTTTCTTTCTTTCTTTCTTTCTTTCTTTCTTTCTTTCTTTCTCTCTCTCTCTCTCTCTCTCTCTCTCTCTCTCTCTCTCTCTCTCTCTCCCTCTCTCTTTCTTTCTTTTCTTTTTTTTTTTTTTAAGACAGGGTTTCTCTGTGTAGTTTTGGTGCCTGCCCTGGATCTCGCTCTGTAGACCAGGCTGGCCTTGAACTCACAGAGATCCACCTGGCTCTACCTCCCAAGTGCTGGGATTAAAGGCATGTGCCACCACCGCCTGGCTAGAGTTGTGTTCTTTAAACCTTTTCTCTAATGTAGTACTGGCTTTATCTTCAATATTTTGTAGTTTTTGAAAATAATGTATCTATGAACTGACTACTATAGCTTACAAAGGTATATTTGTAGTTAGCTTTTAATTTTATTTTTATTTACTCTATTGTTGAGTTTTCCTACAAGTAGAATTTAAAGGAAGAAAATTTTTCCATTAAAAACAAGCCAGACAATACTTTCATGTGTACTCTGGTCTGTTTATGAAAATCAAGATTTGTAATTCATATACTTATCAAATGATTATTTCAGCATAAATAAGCTTGTTAGGAACCCAGTATAAATTTAGTGAATAGATACAGGTTTTGTGTTTGAGAAATTCAAGTCTGTCACTGTCTCTGTATTGGAATCATAAATCTGATGCTAACAATGCTGCTGATGTGGTTTCCAGGAGACAAAGTTTTCTCCTGCTTTTCAAAATCTTTGGACTCATCTTTACTTCCCATGAAGCAGTAAGAAAAAACTTGTCATTTTATTCTTATAAAACTTAGACAAAATTATTAACCCCTTCTATAAATATTTATTGAATGCCTGTCTACTGCACATGCCTTGTGCTCTTTTAGACATTAACAATATGTCCCAAAACAAAACACAAAGTCCCCTTTCTTTTTATAGCTATGTTTTAATGGGTTCTGAAGTTGCACATATAGAAAATTCTGACTCCAGAGTCTGTGCTCTTAAACCACCAGTGCTTTTCCTTAAAGTCTTTGGCAGCATTTATTGATTTGTCAAAAAGATTGCTGTCATTGTTAGGTCTCTAAATGTCTCCTTTTTTTAAAACCCATGAAAAAAATTCACAATTTTATTCCACATTATAAGATTACCTTGAATATAAACTAAATCTAAATAAAGACCTCTTAGGTGAAAATGAGAGAATGACTTTTGATTGAAATATGATTACCTCATATTTCAAATCAGATATAAGATATTAATATACATTATTTATGATGTACAGCAGATGCATTTTGTGTGTCACAAAAAACTTTGGTATGGGTAAGTCATTCTGCAGTTTTACACTGGTGTTTTGACATAGATAAATTTAACAAAGGACAAATATGCTTGATTTAGATTTCTATGTTTCTAAATTACTTTTGGAACTATGGTTCAGCTACCATCAGGTGGAGGTGATGCTATTCTCAAATACAAATGATCTAAAAGTCTTACTATGGGTTTTCTGTGATGTAGGCAGCATAGTAAAGTAGCACACACTCAAATAAAACTCTTATTTAAATAATATCACTTACAATCCTATTGAATTTGTTTTATCATTTATTGTAGTGTCAGAATTCAGAATGGCATACAGAAAATAACAAGCAGCTCACTTATTGTGCACATTACTCTACTGTTTTCCTTCTCTTTCACATTTACAACAGCCCTTTTTATGTTTTATTAATATGACTGATTAATAATGCTATGGAAACTGTATACTTTTAACTATTATCATCCCTTGCTGGAACACTTATAGTTGAAAGCAAGTTATTTAGTAAATGTTTCTTCAAAGTAATTAGGGAAGATTTTCATTTCTTCCTTCTTTGTGTGTATGTTTTCTTGTTTGGATGCTGAAGCCACTACTCATTTCCATTGTAGCATGTATAATTCATAATGTTAAACAAATATTGTTATTAATAACTTGTTAAAGTATGACTTGAATGTGTAGAAGCAGTACCCATAATTATGGGTTATTTGCTGTTTATTCCTTTTAAATGACATCAGCTTGTTAATGAAATGCAGCCTTGAGTCTCTATAATAGTGTACAGGTGTGTAGGTGCAGCCTTGAGTCTCTATAATAGTGTACAGGTGTGTAGGTGCAGCCTTGAGTCTCTATAATATTTTACAGGTGTGTAGGTACAGCCTTGAGTCTCTATAATAGTGTACAGGTGTGTAGGTGCAGCCTTGAGTCTCTATAATAGTGTACAGGTGTGTAGGTGCAGCCTTGAGTCTCTATAATAGTGTATAGGTGTGTAGGTGCAGCCTTGAGTCTTTATAATATTTTACAGATGTGTAGGTGCAGCCTTGAGTCTCTATAATATTGTACAGGTGTGTAGGTGCAGCCTTGAGTCTCTATAGTAGTGTACAGGTGTGTAGGTGCAGCCTTGAGTCTCTATAATAGTGTACAGGTGTGTAGGCGCAACCTTGAGTCTCTATAATAGTGTACAGGTATGTAGGTGCAGCCTTGAGTCTCTATAGTAGTGTACAGGTGTGTAGGTGCAGCCTGAGTCTTTATAATATTGTACAGGTGTGTAGGTGCATCCTTGAGTCTCTATAATATTGTACAGGTGTGTAGGTGCAGCCTTGAGTCTCTATAATATTGTACAGGTGTGTAGGTGCAGCTTGGAGTCTCTATAATATTGTACAGGTATGTAGGTGCAGCCTGGAGTCTTTATAATATTGTACAGGTGTGTAGGTGCATCCTTGAGTCTCTGTAATATTGTACAGGTGTGTAGGTGCATCCTTGAGTCTCTATAATATTGTACAGATGTGTAGGTGCAGCCTTGAGTCTCTATAATATTTTACAGGTGTATAGGTGCAGCCTGGAGTCTCTATAATATTGTATAGGTGTGTAGGCGTGTTGCTCTGCTTCTCATCACTCTTATGCTTCATTACTTTGTGAATAGAACATATAGTATGAAACAGTTGGGTTTGTTGAAATGAAAATAGCTTAGGATTAAGTTAGAAGGCTTTAATATCAATTTATGATTGTCATTATAGATATGGAAATTGGCAAGTTAGTGTCATGTGAACAACAGGTATGACTTTCTGAGAAATGTTTAGTAAAATAGCATCCAGATTTATTCATTTGTTTTAGTTTGTGTGATAGGAGCTTCAAATGCTTTTTGATGAATGAAAGGTATTGTGTGTGTGTTGGGGGGGGGTTGTTTGTTTTGTTTTTCACAGCTAGGATCCTATTCAGAGTTCAGGAGTGGCAATTCAGATTTTTTTTTCCATATTGATTCTGGTAAAATAAACACAAATTCACTTGGGAAAATAATTCCTGAAAATTATACGTGGCAAAACCAGTCACTGGAACCTGTTTTTTAAAGGATTGAACTAAAAAAAAAAAAGGAAAAACAAAAAACCTCAAGTTAGTTATCCACAGATACATCTTGTGGCTCATTTATTTTAGTACATGCATCAAGAAGGTATGATGCTCAGAATGAAATGGTCCAGAGTTCTGTCACTTACTTTACACAAGTTAAGGTATTGTAAAAGATAATTTTGTACCAGGTTATTTTGTTTAGGCCACCAACCAGCTCCCCAATCATAACACAGACACTTTTTATTAGTTATGAATGCTCCACCTAGCTCAGGCTTGTTTCTTTCTAGCTCTTTTAACTTAAACTAACTTGTTTCTCTTTATCTGCTTTCTGCCTTGCGGCTTTTTACTGTATTTTATTTTACATATCTTACTCTCACTGCTTGCCATGGCTGGCTGGCCTAGCTTCTGGCCTAGGTATGTCCCTTGTTCTCTCTTCCCCCTCCTCCTCTTGTTCCTCTCTGAGCCTAGATTTCTCCCATTCATTCTTTCTACCTGCCAGCACTGCCTATCCTTTCTCAGCGTAGCTATTGGCTGTTCAGCTTTTTATTAGGTGCCTTAGGCAGGCAAGGTGAAAGAAATGCAACATACCTTTACATATTTAAGCACACATCCTTATATTGTTAAACAAATGCAGCATAAACAAAAGTAACAGACCTTTACTTTAAATATTACAGTTAAAGTAATGCCCAGTTAAAATAATATTCTGCAATAGATAATAATTGAAAATCTGTGTCTAAATATTATATACCCAAAGGCCTTGCCTACCAACACTATTGCATTGGGGATTAACATAAATTCATGTTATAGCAGTTGTCATGCTCTCTGGTTTAATTTCTGACTTCAGATGAGCAAAGTTCAATAAAAATAGTACCCTAAGCACCATAATGACCACCTCAAAGATGTCCATGCCCAAATTCATGGAAATACATTACTTTGAATGGCAAAAAGGACTTTGCAGTTACAGGTATGGGCTTTCAGACAAGGTTATTATAGGTTATTCTTGTGGTTTCACTGTCAGTCATTAACTTCTTTAAAAAAATGGAAGAGAAAGGCAGAAGACTCTATCATAGCAAATGCTGGATGCTGGATGAAGACAGGAAATTGAAGCATGAGGAATATGTGATCTGCTGTTGTTGGTGTTGAAGGTAAAAGAAAGGGACTGAGAATCAAGTCAGATAGATGTGATTAGAAGTTGGCAACTGCTCCCAACTGATAGCCAGGAAAGAAATGGGACTTGCTAGTTGTCTCACAACCACAAGGAACTAAACTCTGTCACTACCTAAATGAGCAAGAAAACGGTTCTACTCTAGAGCCTTTTAAAAGCAAACTCCAGTTTGTTAACTTTTGGGTTATAGCTCATTTTGGGGTACTAGGGATCAAGCCAGGACCTAATGGAAATAAGAATGTATTTAGTCAAGATTTTATTGCAGTGAGCAGTAAATTTCCCATTGAGTTTCCTGTTGAGGCTAGTAGTTCAACATTTGTATTTGTTTAGTACAAACTCTGAAGAAATCTTGTGATTTGGATGAAGAGAATGTTAGCTGTTTAACTCTGGTCTCCTAATTTGCTTAATTGAAATTAGTTGGCTTTGCCTTGTTTATAAATTTAGGCTTTGTTTGAGAAACTATTCTAATTTTTATATATTATATATATGTGTATATATATATGTATATATATTTGAGACAGGGATTCTCTGTATAGTTTTTGTGTCTGTCCTGGATCTCGCTCTGTAGACCAGACTGGCC
The DNA here is from genome assembly GCF_004664715.2 of Peromyscus leucopus. Taxonomy (NCBI): domain Eukaryota; kingdom Metazoa; phylum Chordata; class Mammalia; order Rodentia; family Cricetidae; genus Peromyscus; species Peromyscus leucopus. Next base: position 712,638 of record NC_051075.1, read on the forward strand.
TCCAACTTATGTGTATAGGTGTTTTGCCTTCATGTATGTCTATGTACCACATGTGTACAATGCTCATGGAGGCCAGAAGAGGGTTTTGGATCTCCTGGAACTCTAATTGCAGATGGCTGTTATCATTTGTATGCTGGGAATTGAACCTACATCTTCTGGAAGAGCAGCCAGTGCTTTTAACCACTGAACCATCTGTCCAGGTCCCCCCTCCCCAATCTATTCCAAAAGAAGTTTGAAGATGTCTAAGTCTTGAGGATTGGGGAGAAGGCCCAGTCAGTAAAGTGTTTGTCACACAAGCATGAGTGTCTGAGTTTAGATCCCCAGCTCCCATGTCAAAAGGTGGGCATGGCAGCATGTGCCTGTTTTCCCAGTGCTAGGGGGCCAGAGATAGGAGCATTGCTGGTCAGCCTAAGTTCCAGGTTTATCGAGAGGTCTTGCCACTAAAACTAAGGTGGATGGAGAGTGCTTGTGGCTCACTGTTCACTTCCAGCTTCCACGGGCTCATGCATGTACTCCTGCACACGTAGAAAAAGAGATGGGATTGGATATTGTTTCTTAGTAGATATATTAACTCATGGAGGCAGTCATAGGCTCTAAAGCTTTATTTGGGAACAGATTTGTATAACCAGTTTCAATTGAGTAGGAGAGTTAGTGTTTATTTGGGATTCCCCATATGGTAACCTAGATTCTCCAGCTTGATCAGGGCTGAAAGTATACCCAGGGTGATCTCTTCTTTGAAAAATAAAACAAGAAACATCCCAGTCTTTCATATATATACTACATGTGGTAATTATGGGGTATTGCATAGATAAAAGTCACTTTGCTGACATACTGTCTACTGACAAAGTTTGAGAATCATTAAGAATAGCCACCTAATTAATTGATGTACCAAAATTACTGCTTAACACTGAGTAGTGAAATTAATGTTTTAAAGTGAGTTCAACTGTAGTAATGAAAAATAAAAGCCAAAAAGGATTGGTTAGAGAGATTTTCACTGAGAGTAAATGACTGAATAAATCTTGTTGAATGTGTACTTGTAACCTAGTTATTTTAACATAATGGTCAGAACAACAGAGTGTTCAGAAATTCTTCTTTCATCCAAGTGATACATTGGTAACACTTTAGAGACTTGAGACTATCATAAAATTATACCAGAAATGATTACAAACATTTCTGCTGTGAAATTTAGATTGAGACAGGAAGAGATGAGCTTTGGAACCATTTAGGTTATGGTTTAAATTCCAATTTATTCTGATTGATGGCTGGATTTGAAGAACTTCTTTCCCATTTCTAAAGAGTGTTGAGATTTACTGAGACAGAATTTATAGACTGCTTTTGCTTTTGTCTGGTATATAAAAGGGCCCCCAAAGATTGCTTTTCTCTCATCCTTTTTTCTTTAGGACTGAAATAAAAAAAAATTTTTTTTTGTCACATTTTAACAGTCACTTTGGGCACATGTCATACTTTGTGGTTGTGGTTGTGTTCTACCTCTCTGCATTTAAATGTGCATTTACCCAGTCGCCTAGAGGTTTATTCCACAGGACTTTTTATACAATGCCAATGGGTGAGGCAAAAGACCTCTCCTTTCAAGTGTACAGCCAAGTGTACAGCCAAGTGTAGATCCTTCAAAACACCTAGTGACCACATCTGTGGCCAAATCATCTTATTGTACAGCCCTGCTGGGTAAAGCAAGCTCAGATTCTCTGACCTTGAGTAAGGTCTTACTAGGGAGCCCTTGTGGGCCCCTACAAGTCTTACTCCACAGATTTTCAAGTTAGAGGTGGGTACCAAAGGATAATAACAAATACTTAAGAGGGCTAGGGAAATGATTCAGTGGTTAACAGCACTGGCTGGTCTTCCAAAGGACCTGGGCTCAATTCCCAGCAACCACATGGCAGCTCACAACTGTCTGTAACTCCAAGATCTGAAGCCCTCACACAGACATACATGCAGGCAAAACACCAATGCACACAAAAACAAAAACAACCCAAAAACAAAAACAACAACAACAACAAAAAAAAAACTTAAGAAAATCAAAAACCAAGTTCCTAATGTACCTATTGAGGGGAGAAGTCACAGTGAATTTCTTTTTATAATTTATTCCTTTGAAAAATGACTATGTCACATAATTGAATTGAAATGCCATTGTTAACTGTTTTTAAACAAATTCTACAATAATGTGGTAAGTATTGTATTGATCCTAGGTGCCAAGTCCTGAGCCTTACATCATGAGCTAGTTCTCATGAAACGTTCCAGCAGCCTTTTGAAGTAATGTCACTTTAGAGATGGACAGAGATTCTTGAGATGAGGCAGCAGTCTCATAATCACAGAACTAGAATGAGGGGTTGGATTTCCGAGGGCTGTGGAGATCACTGAGTCAGTAAAGTGCTTGCCACACAAGTGTGAAGACCTGAGCTAGATTACCCCCAAAAGCCAGAACTGATGGCTTGCGCATGTAATTCCAGTGCTAGAGAGGCTGAGACAGGAGGGTCCCTAGGCTTGCTGGCCAGCCAGCCTGTGTTAATAGTTGTGTTCCAGGTCCCAGCAAAAGGCTTTATCTCCAAGAACATAGTAGATGTTTCCTGAGGAACAACACCCACGTTTGACCTATGGCCTTCATTCCATATAACATCCTCCCCAACCTGAAATATATCTGGTCACTTATGTGTCATGTTGCAAATTTACTGTAGAATCCACAGGCTTTTAAGTTTTGTATATGACTGAAATACTCGTTTCCTTTATGTTCATTCTTCTTCTAAAATAAATAATCTAAAGCATACAATTGAAGTCTATAGTTATTCTCAAATATATATTTAAGGTGACAGTTTGAGCACCTTTATTCATTAAATATAGATGTTCTCTCCTTTACCAAAACTAAAACTGTTTTCCTAGAGTTTTCAACTTGTGCTCTCTGAGACCAAAGAGTATATGAATTTGTGAATTTTATAAATTTAAGTGCAGTAGGTTTTCCAGTGAAAGTTATGCTCTTTACCACTTAAAAATCTTTAATGTTAAGATTGAAACCCTTTTTCACGGATGTTACCTGCATTTTCTTCATTATTTTTTGCCTATAGAGCATTGCAATTTAAAAGGTATTTATTTGTGTGTGTGTGTGTGTGTGTGTGTTTATGCGTGTGTGCGCCACACTTGTGGCATGGTACACATAAGGAGTTCAGAGGACAACTTGTGGAAGTCCTGGGTAATCAAACTCAGATTGTGAGGTTTGGTGGCAAATGTCATTACCTAGTGATTCATCTTGCTGGCCCTACTGATATTTCATAAAACCTTTTAAATTATCAAATAATGATATGCTGTAAAAACTAGAAAATTGAGATATATGTTGATTTCTAAATGGATTCGTTATTGGTATTTTGGAGAGTTTTAGCTTCCCGTCTGTCTGTCTGTCTGCAGACTGAGGTGTTTGTCACACACACCATCTTGGGCTTTGCATTGTGGACACACTTCCATGTTAGTTCACATGAGTGTGTGTCCTCATTTTAACTGCTAGTGCTGCGACTTAAACTTGGTTTCTCTTTCTCAATTCAGATTGAAATTTGATTGCTTTTGTGCCAGTGCTGGGGATCTGGACTTGTAAGAGGATTAGCTACTTTAGAAGAATTAATGCATGGGCATACCTCACTTCCTGGGAACATGGTTTTTCACATAGGGGATATAATTCTTTTCCTTGTACTTTTTATCATGTTGTGATGAAGTGTGAGACTTTTTTTTTTTTTTTTTTTTTTTGCTGTTGGACTCCTAGGCTCTATAGTCATGAGAAACCAAGTTTTTTCCTTTATAAATTACCCAGTCTTAAATATTCTGTTACAGCAACAGAATATAGACTAAACAGCTAAGTGATAGTTACTTGTAAACTGTCCAGTAATTTTATAAATAGTCTACTATTGTTACCTCTTTTGATTATTTATATTTTTTGTTATTACCTTTATTTTGCTGACCATCCTTGAAGACCTGTTACATTGTTTTCTTAGGGTAAATTTTAGAAAATAAATTTCTTGGTTAGAGATCATTTTTCAGGTTTGTTTTAATATTTTAAAGCAAAATATGTTACTAATAGCAATTTGAAGAAGCATACATATAACTTTGTCAAAATTAATAGTCATTGGCATTTAAAATTATTTTCTAGGATGGTGGGTGACTTAGTGTGTAGCAGCTGTTGTCCAGCCTGACAACCTGGATAGGATGGGATTGATTTCTGAAAGTTGTGGTCTGCTTTTCACCAAACATGCACACCCTTGCCCTTGCCCCTCTCCTCCTTCCTCTCTCTCATATGGAAATAAAATGCATCTTAAAAGTTACTTTTTAAATAACATGAAATTCACACACACACACACACACACACACACACACATACACACACACACACATGCGCGCACATCCCTTTAATTCTGATTTGAATGTGTTCTTAATGTCTGTGGCTGCATACCTTTGTATTTGTCATTGTTTTGTACTGGTAAGTTAACTGTGTTGTAAATACTCTTGCTAAGAGAGGTTTATTTTCTATATTATTTAGACTAGACATTTACTCATTTTGTTATTTTTTAAGTGTCTTATTTAACTTTTTTTCTAATTACACATGGTACCCTTTTACCTACTGGGTTACTTTTCCTTCTTATTACAGTATTTAAAATTTATTCTTGGCCAGGCGGTTGGTGGCACATGACTTTAAGGGGAGGCAGAGGCAGGCAAATCTGTGTGAGTTTGTGGCCAACTTGTTCTACAGAGTGAGTTCTAGGACAGCCAGGGCTACACAGAGAAATCCTGCCTTGAAAAACTTTAAAAAAAAAAAAAAACAATTCTCCTTGGTATTCTTCAGATATTTTTATGGCTTCCTTTTTATCCATCTGTAAGTTATTTGGGTCTAGCTTGCTCACATAGCAACCACATTGCACTCCACGCAGTACCATTTACTGTCACCTGGAAAATAATGAGGCTTTACTTCCTGGAGCTGTGAATTTACTGACTCTGGAAACCAATGAGCATTTAACTTCAGTGTTTCACACCTTAGTTATTTTGTGAATACCCCTTCCTTCTAGGTTTGAAATGTCCTGTATTTGATAGCACTTTTCTTATTGGCTGGAGTTTTGAATGTGGTTTCTCTTGCTCCAGTTGTCTTTTTCTTTTTCAAATCTTAGAACTGAATTTGTTACTGCATTTTTGTCATTTTTTACTTACAACTATTTGTAGTTAGATTTCCAAGTGTTTTATATTTTTTTACGTTGAAAAACAATTATATATAAATATTTTTTCTATAGTTGTATTTTTGAAATGTTATGTAACTTGTAAGATATCTCCGATTCTACATTAGAAAAATGCAGAGCCTTTACTGCAGCATTTCTATTATTTTCTTTTACTTCTTTGTTTTCTATTTTGCTTGTTTGTTTTGTTTTTAAGACAGATGTCTTACAAATTTGACTGGCTTTGGACTCCTTATTTTGTCTCTACCTCCCTAGTTATAGGACTATAGATGTGTACCATGATATATGGCATTCTATGATTTTCTGTTGAATATTACTTTGTTATTTTAGGTTTCAGTAAAATGTAGCTATAAATAGTATAACTGGTGGATGAAAATAAGTGGAATTGTACTTTAAGAAGACAAAAATGAAATTTATGAGAGATTGCTAACCTTAATTTGTTTTCTCACATCAAAGTGATCTAGATACTGAGGGTCTAAACTTGGTAATAGAAATAGAATGAAAATACTGCCGGGCGGTGGTGGCACACGCCTTTAATCCCAGCACTCGGGAGGCAGAGCCAGGCGGATCTCTGTGAGTTCGAGGCCAGCCTGGGCTACCAAGTGAGTCCCAGGAAAGGCGCAAAGCTACACAGAGAAACCCTGTCTCGAAAAACCAAAAAAAGAAAAAAAAAAAAAAAAGAATGAAAATACTTTTTTTTTAAGTCCCCTCATATGTGTTTAAATCTAGAAAGATATTTGCTGGGCTTAGGGATTGATTTGATCTTAAAGGATTTAAAAAGAAAAGAAGTACACAAAGCTAGATGGATAGAGAAGTAGAGATGGATCTGGGAAGAGTTAGGGGTATGTGAATATGATCAAAACAGATCGTATGAAACTTAAAACTCTCACAGAACTAAAACAAAAATAAAAGAATACTTCTATGAATAAAACTTTACTACCTGGATCTGTTTTCTGGACATATTGCATTTATTATAAATCTATTAAGAATGAAGAAAAAACAAAATGTATTAAACTCCCAATGTTAAGGATGCTATTAAAACACTCTTGCTACTAATTCTTTAGTAACTAAAGTAAATATTTCATGATGATTTAAATAATGCTAGAATAACTTGGGTTGGCAGATGGGGAGAGACATAAGGAAATAAATAGCTGAACAATATCCTGAGTAGCAGATGTGACTGGATCAGAAAAATCACCACCAGGTGGAGAAACTCTTGATTAAAACCGAAATGCCATCATTAGAAATGCTCATGAAGTAAGACAGTAGTGGAGCACACCTTTAATCCTAGCTCTGGGGAGGCAGCAGCAGGCTGATCTCTGAGTTTGAGGCCAGCCTGTCTACAGAGTGAGTTCCGGGACAGCCAGGGCTACACAGAGAAACTTTGTCGTGTGGAAAAGAAAAAGAAATGTTTATGAAAAATAATTAATTGTATGCATCAATACCAGAAGGCTGAAAATACAAAGACAGCAAAATGTTTAAGAACATTAAAAAGTTAATTTTCTTTTTTGTGTGTGATAAAATGAGATTATTACCTAGTTTCCTGAATTCTCTCTGTCTTTATATTCAGTTTAGGTGTCACTCAGACTTCTGAGCTAAAAGCTTTGCTTCCTGCTTCATGTACTTGTTGATGTTGTTGTCTTGTGTGATCCTTGTCATCTTAAAGTTCCAATGCCATTCTTTGTACAGCTTCTTTGGGACATGTGATCCTTTTCCTTTAAGCCCCATTGCTCTGGTTTTTTTTTTTTTAAACTTTTATTATATTTTGCCTTGTGATACTGAGGTTGACATATTTGTTTTATCTCTGTCACCTTTGTAAGCATATAGGAATCAAATGTTTTATGGAATGTTCAAATTTGGTTTGAGGGCTGAATGCTATCATAATGGACCATTTAAAAGAATTTCCATTTTTTGTGCTTGTGAGATAATAGATTTGTATATGCTGCTATCTAGGATCTATGATTTATGGAATGCTTTTATGAGCACTTATAAGCTAGCAGACCTGGATGCAGCAGTAACTAGGACTGATGGTTGCTGCTCTTTGGCAGTGTTGGGTGGTTTGTGACTCTACCTACGGGATCTAGTGGCATGTGTTAGTATTGAGCTCTTAGAATCAGTTATGCAGCCTGAGAAATTATATTGTGAAACCAATAAACGTTTTTGTTAATATAGATGGTTATTGATAGGTCATCATATTTAAAAGAAACTATTTCAGAGGCTACAAAATTATTTCTGTGATGTATTACCAGATAGATGAGAACAGTTTTTTTTTCTCTGTCTTTGCGCTGATTGCATGTACTCCATCATTCAATCTCAGGGTACAGATGAATGAGAATCTTAAGTTTTAGGCAAGTAGATTTTTCAAGTTAGTTAATAATGACAGTTGAATTCTTCTGCTTGTCATTTCACAATTTCCTTGTAGCCAACTCTGTGTGAGGGTAGAGTGACATCCTAGAATGTTAGGTCTCTAAACTTAGGTGTTTTTGCACAACTTGATTCATGTTTAATAGTATCTTTGCCAGTAATCTGCTTCTGAATTTTGAGAGGGAAGATGTCTGGGTAATATTTTTTAAGGCCAGTCATTCCATGTATTTCTCATAAATAATAAATATTTGAAGGTTGAAAGGTAAGGGAAGAAGAGGAAGGATCTGGCCTTGGGACCCTTTTTATTCTTAGGAACATATCTTTTTATTCAGTTGAAAGTATCATTCTGCTTGATTGACTGATCCCTTATTGTGTTATAAGTCAGTCAAGATCTTCTGTTGTAATATTTTACAATTCTTGAATTAAGCCAGTTTTACCCATGATTTTAAGAACTGGAGACTGCTGCTTTTTGTTTTGTTGTTGTTGCTTTTGAGTAATTCTTTTTTTTTCTAAGTTTATCTCTATATTGTGTATTGTTGATTGCACAACATATGTATTTGCATCTAGTAGCCATAGAGGCCAGAAGAGGGTGTTGGATCTTCTGAACCGGAATTATAGATGCTTGCGAGCTACCATGTGGGTGCTGGGAACCAAACCTGAATCCACTGTAACAGCAGCCAGTGCTCTTTCTGAAGAGCCATCACTCCAGCCACTCCACATCCCCTAGCCTCCCCCTCCCCCCACTTGCAGAGATAATTATTTTATTTTTCCAGAGGTAATTCTTATTCTTGATGTTCAATATATTTTAATAGTTTTGTTGAAAAGAGTAAAGATATTCAAGAATAGCATTTTATGGTCAGAATAACATAATTTAGTGACAAACAGTGGTCATGAGATTTTTATAATTAACTATTTTGTCTGAATGGTATATATTACTGAATAGCATAGTGGCTTATGTCATGTTTTATAGTGGTACCATTTTATATTCTCAGTACACATGTGCACACACTCACACCCCCACACAGCCACATATTGTTTGATAGGCAACAATTGAGCCATATCACCCAGCCCTTTTATTTATTTTGAGACAGGATCTCACTAATTCATCCAAACTTTGAATGCCTTGAAATTGTGATCTTTCTTCAGCTCAGCCTTCCAACTGGGATGACAGACCTGTGCTACTATGTCTAATGAATATTTGGTTGTTAATGGAAATGTTTTATCAGTGACTTATTTATAAAAACAAAATTTCCACCTACTTTGAGTATTAGATGTCCTTAATTCTCTAAAGGGAAAGTAATTTCTTCATAATGTTATTGTTCTGTCTTATGCCACGTTTTTGTTTCATCTTGAAAATGTGGTAGATATGTTTTGTAGTCTGCCTTGTTAACATCTTTCAGGAAAATATGAAACATTGCTTTCGTGGAAGCAGGGTGAGGAAAATGACCTTGCTCCCAGCAGACTCAGCTTTTATCTTAGTGATGCTGCAGGGTTTGATAGTGGAAGAGTTGATATTGGTGACAGTGACATGAATGACAGCTCCTTTTACCACCTGCTGGTGAAAGTACAAAGCTGTCATGCTTAGGGCCTGTGACGAGAGTGGTAGAGACACTTAGGATTATCTTCACTTTTTTTTTTTTAAAATGAGAAAGGGAAGAAATATTTTCATTGAGTTTCCTCAGCTTTCCTCAGGTGTAAAAATGAATTTTTCTTAAGAGATGATAGCTTTTGTATTAGTAATAAGCCCACTGTTTCATTTCTAATCATGATACCACTTTTCCCAAATATGTGCAAATTATTTTAATATTCTAATAGTTATTATACTTTAATAGTACAATGTCTAACTATATTTCAGATATATCCACCCAGTCAGCTGGTGTATCTTTCATTGTTTGAATGGCTTTTAGAGAAAGGTTGGTTTTCAAATTAGTTTTCTTTTGTTAACTCTAACCCACAATTTCGTTTGTATTTCCCTAGGAGCTGAGTATCCTTGAGTATTTTAAGTCTTTTAAAGAAATGTGTTTTTATTACTTGTGTGTGTGTGTGTGTGTGTGTGTGTGTGTGTGAATGCCACATGTGTGCAGGAGTTTGCAGATGCCAGAAGAATGTATTGGATTCCTTGGAACTGGAGTTACAGGAGGTTATGAGCTTCCGGATGTGGGTGCTGGGAAAGGAACTTAAGTCCTCTGGAGGAGCAGCCAGTCCTGTTAACCACTGAACTGCCTGCCTGCAGCCCCTTAATTTAGGTCTTTGACTAGCCATATCTCCTTATTTTCCTCTCTTATGATAGTACCTAGATGCTGTTTTTTCCATATAACAATTATTACAAGTTAACTCACATAGATGGTTTCAGTTCAGATGTAAGCACATTAAAAATACGGCATAAAATTTCCTTTAGATTATGTGTATATGAAATAGATGAAACTCTTAATTAGAGTTGGATCTATCTGTAAGTTGTATCATTAAGTATATACAGATATTCCAAAATACCCGCAGTTTGATCTGAAACACTCCATTCTAAGCATTTCTAATAAGCAGTGCTTGATGTATTATGGGGATTTACACTCCTGTGGATCATGACCCTTTTTCTCTAATTCAACATCTCTGCCATAATGCTTGTGTATCATAAAAACTCACAGGCCAATTGAATTACAAAACAATTATGTAACCACAAAACATAATAAAATTAAAAATATTGTTGACCTTGAAATTTAGCCTCAAAATTACTGTGTGTAATAAAATCCTCCTGTTTCCTTAAATCTTAGATTATTTTTGCTCTTGAGTCTGATTTAAAAAGTATATTATGAGTGTGTGTATACGTATGCTCAAGGACCAAGCTGTATGTTTGGAGGCCAAAAGACAGCTTTGTGCAATCATTCTTCTCCTCCTACCTAGTGGGTTCCAGGGATCAAACTAGGCTTTGTGTAGCAAGTGATTTTCCATGGAAGCACCTGACTGGCTGGAAAAGTCAGAGTTTAAACCTGGAGAACTAATGTTTTGCCTTTTTTGAGATGAAAATTTGATTACTTATATGAATATGGCTGCCATTGTTGTAAAGTATAGAATAGAGTCTTTTAAAAGAATGATTGTAAAGAATTTAATCTTCATTATAGGTTTGAATATCTTTTTGATAGAGTACTAAATTCCCTAAATTGTCAAACAAAACAAGAAAGCTAATACAAATTTCTGAACTTTATGCCTGGAATAGTTGACCCAACTCCACTATAGAAGGTATCATCTATGCTTGAAAGCACATGGATATAATAGTCGAATTGTAAGACGTTGTCCATACCAGATTCACTCCTGCCTCTGTTGCATTTACAAAGCAAGTTTTCATTATAAAAGGGAAAGTTAGCAAAAATGTTTTTTGGGGGTAAAATTACTAGTGAAAAAGTGAAAAATTTGCACACTGAAGCAAAAGACATTCGGAGGAAAACAATGCTTTTGTTTGTCCATAGAGTGAATGGAAATCAAGGAAAACTCGTCTAAACTCTCATTTACCAAGAGATCTACAGTTGCAGATGCTTGTGCTTTGTTTTTAACACAGTTTTTCACACACTATGTATTTAACACATTAAAAGCTACTTGAGGTTTCTGGTGAGGTATGGGAAGTATAGATTTTGTTTGTTGTAAATCAGTAGATGGACTTTTGTATCCTGAAAAAATTCATTAATGTAGGGCAAAATGCTTAATTGTTTACTCTGATGTCCAATGCACAAACAGCAGCTTACAGGGCAAAGTTATAATATTTACTATTTATTTTTTCCTGGTACAGAAGATCAGAATGCATAAAAACTATTAGGCCAACGTGGTAGAAACTTACTTTTATACTAAATTCATTGGAGTGCTTATTAAACCTCATGATAAAAGTAGTGAAAACACGGTGGAGGTATTTCTTAACATGAACTCTATAAAAGTAGTCTAGTTTTTAAAATTAAGATTATAAATCTGAGTGCTAATATTTTAACTTATGCTTAGATGTCCAAGTACAAAATGCATTAAAAGTTTTAGTTAAGGTGTTAGGAGATATTGTAGGCCAAATGCAGTTACTGAGTGAGTTTTTTTTAACACCATTAAGTCTTAATTTTAGGGTTTCAAAAAATTAATTTTACTTGATTATTCTACATTTTGTTAAACTGCAGCATTTCTTTAATTTCATAAAGCAGGAGGAAAGCAGGCCTTTGCTAAGTTTTGATACACTAGCATTATTATCAGAAATAAATCAGTTTAGTTTGCCAGAAACCTTAGTGACTTCAAGCTCCTGTATCATGCTCGTTTCCCCAGGGATTAGGCTCGTCAGTAAAGTTGATTAAATGAATCTCATTTATTTGTCTAAAAGTGATAGATACTGAGTTGTTTAACATGATAGATACTGAGTTGTTTAACATGATGTTTTAAATTTTAAAATGTTACTTCATTTATTGAATATAGTATTTAAAATAGGGAATAATTATTCTTAAGCTAACCAGTTGTAATATAGATAGCAGGTACTTACCTATTTTAAATAAGTTGTTGCTAAGTTTTTGTTATTGCTACATATTGCCAGATTATTATAGCAAGTGAGAAATTCTTGTTTGCTATGAAAGTATTCATAATTCTTACAATCTGTAATTATAATTTTCTAACATGAATTGAGGATTTGAGAGAAAAATGCTTAAGTTACATGGTGGTGGAATAGAAATGTGACACAATTTACTGTTGCTTTAATCACCTGGAGAGTGGAAACAGAGCTGCTGTATTTTGAAGGCTGGGTAGAAACGTTATGTAAATTCTAGCACATGTAAGTTGCAATGGATTTAAAAGTAGAAACAGCTGCCTTTGTTAGCCTTTTCTACAAGGACAGAAGAGATCCCCTTTCTTCTGCCCAGCCTTCTGATTTATGTGGTTACCTTCTCTTATTAAATGGTAGAATTGCTATTAAATGAAAAATGAAAAATTATTTTATTGCAGTTTTTTTTAAAACTAGTATTTTCTTTGAACTTAGAACATTTGGCATAGATTCAGGCAAAATGAGGACGAAGGGACAGGGCTGGTGTTAGGTAGCTTTCTTCCCTCCCTTTATTGTTGGTTCATTTGTATTTCAGGCATATTACCCTTGTAACAGAGTTCAATCTTTTTATATAATAAGCTTGAATTTGAAGTATCCCTAATTTTGTGTCCATATACAGGGTTTATTTATTCGTGGTTCATGGTTTTAAAATGCTAATATAGTCTGTGGTTTCTCACATAAGGGCTATATATAACAAAGAATAAGGTTTATATATAGTTCATTATTTTGTTGTTAAAACATTATAACAAGTTCATCATAGCAGAAATATAGCGTAGTGGTACAGAAAATCTTGCTTTGATTGTTTTGAGACTATAATTTTTGTGTTAAATATTATGCAACTTCTCGTATAAATATATCTAGTTCGTGGTGTAGAAATAATAGACTTCGTACATTGTCTTAAAAAACGTAGATACCTATGTCCGTTACATTTTAAAGTTATACACTGTTTTAAGGCTATGTATTTATTCTTTAGAAAATATGACTTACATGAGTGTCTTCTGATGGACATAATATTGACAGAATATACACATGGATTACTTTTAACAAACTGCCATGCAACAAATACATTAATAATGAGGAAATTGAGTATATATGACCTAATCTAATTGACATTCACATTAAAAATTTACAACATAACCAGTACTGAGAATGTTTTTCTCTTACATTTGGCAGTAATCAGTTTTTACAATTTAAATTTAAAACTCTTCTGAATGTAGATTTGGTGAAACTTAGACTTCTCCCTAGTCTGTAACAACCTGAGGTACTAAACATTTCTCTCTTATTTCACTGTCTTCATAGGTAACCTTTTTGTTTCTTTTAGGATCTATCCATGAGTTGTGTATTACAGCATTATTAGGCATGGGATCAGCTTCAACTATGGAAACAACTCGTTTTTTCATTTTGCTTTTTAAGACCTTTTGAAATTTTTGTCTGGTGAATGCATACAAGAGAGGGTGGAATATAGTCGTTCCATAAGCCATGACTAGAAAACACAATCTTAATTTTACTAAAAGGTCACTTGGGCCTAAACACAAAATGGTGGTATTTAAAACAGAAATTGGTGTCCAACAGAGAAGAAATGTAGAAATAATCAATAACGACATTCTGAAGACTCTTTTCTGCCTTTCTCGTCGTTCTCGGTGGCGTTTCACAGCACGCCGGAGGGCTATTATTACAGAAACTGAAGTTCTCACACCAAAGACGACGTTCCTCCCACCACTGCTGTGTGACATGTCTGTGGTCTCATGTGTGGTTAGAGAGATTGTCTTTTTCTTCCGAGCTTTCTTCTTCTGCCCTGTTGAGAATCTGGTGCCTATCCGGATGTTAAGAGCCTGAAGTATCTTGGTGTATGTGATCAACATCACTATAACCGTGAAGAAGAAAATGGGGATCTGAACTAGAAGGTGGTAATACATCCCCAGCTCAGTGTAGTACTCACTTGTACTGACACACAACAATGTCTTGTTTTCCCATGGATTTCCACTTTGAAGACTGAAGAAATTTACTTCAATGAAGGGAATCAGGAATGAGAAGAAAGAAAAAATCCAAATGGATGTCATTAGCATTACGGCTCTGCCCATTGTCAGAATTCTGTTTGCAGGTTTTACAGAGATGTCATATCTGTCCAGAGTGATAGCAAAAACGTTGATTGCTGTCGAAACACTTGCAAAGGAAACACAAGCTTCATGGAAACAGCAGATGAGTGCAGTGTTACTCTCCAGTGAGAGCAGAAGGATCACTATAGTTAGAGGAATACATCCCACACAAATTATTACATCAAGTACATGGAGATTCATTGTAATAATGTTACTGACAGAGTTGATTAAGTTGGATTTCATGCAGTAAAGTACCAATACAGTAAGGTTGCTGCCAAGTCCCAACACAATTTCTAACATGAGAAATCCAGTGAGAGATACTTGAAAGCTTAATGGGTATGATAGTGGTTGGTACATATTGGTGTCGATGTCATCCATGTCATCTCGCACTGTAATGTTTGATTCAGACTGCATGTTGATTTCCACAGCAGGAGAAAAACACATTCTTTTGGAGCAGTTGGTGTTTCCCCTAGAAAATGAAATAGAATATTTGATATTTGGCAATTTAAGTGACATATAAGACATGGTATTTTTTGTAAACAACAAAATATTTTATCATGTACTTAGTTTAATTTTTTATTTTGTAAACTATTGATGCAAAATATAGAATTGGGAAACATCAAGGTTGCATTGCTTTTGGTGTTAAGAGAAATTGTTTTCTCTTTTTGAAGAAATAACCCTATGAGAATTGTTCCTCTGTAGTGCAGAATTACTATCCATACTACAAGGGTTTACTTCATTGGAAATAACTGAGGTGTTTATTTTTCGAGAACATATGCTTCTGAAAAAGAAGACTACTTAGTGTGCAAAACTAATTTGGTCTAATGGTTTAAGATTTCATTTAAATGGTATTGTGAATAGATGGAACGTAAATGCTATTTTAATATGCTCTAGCATGATTAGTGTAGTCGTAATTATTCCTGTGAGATTTCCAGTGAAGGGGACAAGTGTTCATTTGAAAGGATACCAGCACATAGTGCTGATTAATCTCTATCACTCCACTGCCTTATCAACTCTAGTTGAGTTTCTGAGAAGTCAACAGTGTGGACCATGAGGTTCTTTCCCAAGGAAGAGACAAATGATGGGAAGTTTGTATATCATGTAAATATGCCCACTGAATTTTTACAATAGACTTACAAAAATTTGGGGAAAAAAAAGACAGTATGCTAAAGTAAAAAACCACAAGCATAATAAAAAGTATTTCTATGACTGATGTATTTAGCAACCACACCCTCTTGTGTGCTATAGAAAGAGGAAATTGAAATTTGATATGTATTAAGAAGTAGCTTTTGAAGTGATTTTATTAATGTATCCAGTTACTTTGTTTAATATGAGGTAAAAATGAAATTCAAAAGAATATTCTGACATCCATTTTTGAGGAAGCTTTTAATTTTCACTTTACCTGTGAGACGTTTTGTTCACAATCAGCCAGTGAATAATTTTGAAGAAAAAGTCTGAAATGAACATTTTTGCTAATTCATGTGAATAAATATTTTAAGAGTTTAGAGTCATTTATAAAAATTATAATCTGATTTTTCTGGCCTAGAATGTCTACAGTGAGCAACTTAAAAGATGAATTTATACATCCAAGTATATTTCACATTTTAGGTATAGCATTTGAACTTCAAAATATTCCAACCTGAAGTATAAAAAGTAATAACTTTCAAAATTCATAATGACATTTCAATTCACGTTACCTTTGACAACTTTATGCATGTTATTTTAGGCTACTACTTTGGAAACATGACAACATCATTTGAGTCAGAATGGGTATTACTAGATACATATTTACTCATATAAAATGGCTTAGCTTACTGAAATCCTGTAAAAATGGCAAAGTTTAAGAGTGCCAAATTTTCTGAACTGACAGACTGAACATCAGGGTTTTGTTTTGGCACATCACATTTATGATTAGTAAAGCAGACATGTCAGGTAAGGCAGCAAAGAAAGAAACCCCATTTATTTTATTTATTTTCTCCCCAGGGGTGCATGCGTCCTCTGACCTACCTGCTTGCTGTGGCCTCTTACGGGCCTTTTGGCTCACCATGGTAGTTTTCCACAAACTGATACATGATGTCATTGACAGTTTTGACACGAATTTTTTTCCTGACAACAGTGAAGTAGTTGTGTCTTATTTCATGTCTTGTAGGAACTCATTCTTTGCTATTTGAGTACTTTAGCTGTACAAATTGTGGAATTTAGTTGGCTGATGGGTTTCTGAAGAACAGCACATAATTTTCGTGGTTTTTTTCCCCCTCCGAAAGACATGGGTAAATGAAACTTCATCAAATGATAGAAATTGCACTTCCTTTTTGAATGAATGTAAGATTGTGTCTCCTTGTTTTCCAGAATATGTGAAAACAGAAAAAAGAAACATAATGTCTCTAGCTTCTAAAATGCATTTAGATATCCATTTGTTTGCAGTCTGTTTCTGCAGCAGTTCTCATTATTTTGAAATGATTTCTTGATCACATAATTTGCTTTATATTATAAATCCAGTGCATGCTCTTTTGATAAAAACCATCTGCTATTTAATTTGGTTTGTTCTCATTAGAAGAAGATACATAATTGGTCATAAAGCTCAGATGGAAAACTTATTAGTCATATCAATTGATATGAATATCTGAATAGTACAGAAAATGTCTGCTAATGCTTCATTTTGCTTGCTGGTCTATCATGCCATTTTCCAAGTTTTTGCTTCACTGTTTCTTATAGAATCAATCATGTCCATAACTCTGCCGTGTTAAAGTGTTAGATCTTTCTTTAAAAATGCTCACCCGATGATCTGCAGGCTTTTTACAGCTCTATTTTTTCTTTTTGTGGTTATTCTATGTAGCATCTTCTTGGGATGCTGTCAGCTTGTTACGTTCCAGCAGAGCTAATCCAAGGCTTTAACTCCTTAGTTTCTTAAAGTCATGCATTACAAGGATATCTAGCAGTTTGTGATTCAGAGAGCTAGGGAGCTTCTTAGGCAGTTGCGTTCTTCATATCGACAGTTGTCTATATTGAGTTAGTTGTGGGCCCTTGTGAAAAAGGTGAAAATGATTAAAGAATAGGATTCCTAATTTGAACTAATTACTTATTATTTTAGTTAAAGAATTAAAACCATGTAGCATTTGTTCTAAAAATAAGCCAAGTGTATTGCTATAGGCATAGCTATAGTCATAAAATGAAGTTTCTTCATGTTAATCCCTTTTTCATAAAATGGCATATATTACCCTATTTAGCAGCAGAGTTAGCATTGAAATATAACCATGAGAAAGACTGAAATTTTAAACTAATTTCTTTTCTCTTTTACAAGCTAACTTGAATATTTAGAGATTATAAACAGTTAGTATTTACTAAACATACTTCCATTACCCCCTGATAATAAATTTAACATTGCCTGCATGCTGGGAAATATTGTACCTTGCTTAATTATTAACACATGGCTTGAACTTTAACTCACTAAAACAGATTCTATGATAAGACACTATCAATTTCTTTTTGATGATATGCTCATGTGGGTGAAATGTAAACGGTAGTAAAAAAAAGTCTTAAGTGCAAATTAATAATTTTCAGTGAACATGCCTGGTCATAATCTTAACATAAAACAGCTAAATAGTAAACTGGCTTCTTATAAGAAATATAAACATTTTTTTAGCACTTGACAAATGGTTACACTAGTGACATTAAAAATATTTGGTATACCAGAAATGACTTAAGAGCTGATGTCTTTGGAATAAATTATAGAGATCAGAGTAGTTTTTGATTTAACAGTGCAATCTAAAGATTACATTTGAAATAGATCACATCTTAAAAGAAGTAAATTTAATAATTCCATATTTACCAATAAATAGAGAAAAACAAGCAAACTTAAAATATTAGACTAAAAATTCCAAAGTAATTTTACCCCACTCTGCTGTTTCAAAAGCAGCTCTCTACTATAATAAGGAACACATCTTACCTCTGTTAAAGATTTGACCAGCTCTTGATGTAGCTGAAGCATTTCCAATTTTGATTGTTTCATTTTGTTCATTTGTTAGTAGAGGGCTCAGGGAAGAGGCTCATAAAAATCTCTTCAAAACGACCTTAATGAAAATGTGTCTGTACTGTGCCATTGTTTGAGCAGTCCTGCTAACGTATGGAACGTGTAGTGCTGCTTCGCGGCTGCAGTCTCTCACTCTTCCTACTGTGGAGTCAATAAGCATTTGAAAATACGTAATGAAAGTAATTTAGCATACTGAAGGCTTCTTGTCTCCAGAGGCAGCTTTTAGATGCAGTCTTTCTGAGAAGGAAGGAACAGCTCTGCTTTTTCAGAGGAAAGCCTGCTCTGAGCAGCTTTTGCAGAGTGACAGCCTACCTTGTCGTTTCTCTCCACTGCAGAGAGATGCAGTGCATTCACTAATTTTGATTGGCCAGTTGTATTGGCTGAAACTGCTTCATATGTATGGAAGGGGTCCCCCCCCCCACTGTTTTATATAAGGATGCTGTTTTAAAAGGCTAAGTTTTTAAGTGGTTGTTTGTTACTCTTAAGTGGAATATGAGTAAATTAGTCTTTTAAAAATGTGTATTTTGTTCTGGCTCATTGATTTCCCCCAATGCCAAACACTAAGAAAATATTGTGTGTGTGTGTGCACGCGCGTGTGCTGTGGGGGTTACATAGTAAAAATAATATATTTTTAAGTCTGGATAACTGGATTTGACTATTACAGTAGCTGTGTGTGCTTTGGGTTGAGGTTCTTTGTTCTATAGATAGAAAGCCCAGGTTTGATTTCAGTTAGTTTATTTGTATTCAAATCATCTCTTTGTATTTCAAATTATGGCCTTCTCATGGTATTAAATGTCATCTTGTCTTAAATATTCATTCACTCAGATATTCCTTAATTTTATTCATTTGTTCATATTATTAGTCACATTGATGTAAGGTGGTTATACCATAAAACATTTGTAAATATTCCATTGCTTGCATGGTGGTAGAGCATAAATATGAGTAATTTTGTTTTAGTTTTGGGAATGGGTAATCTCAGTCCTCACTTGTGCTGATATTTTTATGTGTACAGACTATTTGCTCTTAATATTTGATCTCACTGGGCTATTTCTATTTTTGAAATAGGCATCTTTCTTAAATATTGTACATGATGATTGCTAATACTGCTGGTAAGTATATACATGGTAAAGGAAAAGGTATGTGCCCTCATAGGCTATAAAGCTAAACTCTTTTAAGATGTAAAAACAAACAAAAGAATGTATAAAAACAAAATACATTAATTTAAAATTAAATTTCTATGATTTGTCGGTACTTTTAAATAAATTTCTATTTGTGTTAGTGAGGATACATACTTTTTAAGGTCAAAATATATCTAGTGACTAGATTCTTTTTAAAATTACACTTGGTGTGTGTGTGTGTGTGTGTGTGTGTGTGTGTGTGTGTGTGTATGTGTGTGTGTGTGTATGTGTGTGTATGTGTATGTGTGTGTGTGTGTACGTGCCGTGGTGCACATGTCATGGTCAGAGGACACTTCTCAGGAATTAGTTCTTTCCTTCATGGGTTCTTGGGATGGAACTCAGGTTGTCAGGCTTGGCAGTGAGTGACTTTACCCACTGAGCCAAAGAGGAACACATTGCTGATGGCTGCACTATTAGAATATTAATCATTACCTATTTTCAATATTTTAGAAATAGTCTTGAGTTTTCAAAATTTTGTATCCTAAATTTTTAAAAAATTTGTTGTTAAAGATGCTGGGTATGGTGGCACTCAAGGAGGCAGAGACTGCAGATCTCTGTGAGTTCAAGGTCAAGTGGTCTTCAAAGAGAATTCAAGGGCAGCCAGAGCTGATATATAGAGAAACCCTGTCTTGAAAAACAAAACAAAACAAAAAAAGCGTGGGGGTGGGGCTTGGGATTTAGTTCAATGGTAGAGTGCTTAAGGCCCTAGGCTCTGTCCTCAGCTCTAAGGGGTGGGGATGGGCGTGAAAAATTTGTCATTATAATTATATTTGTCTTTTATAGTTTTAAAAAGGGAAGTGCATTTTTATGATCTTTTATGATCAGTGTTCAAGTTTTATTGGGGAGTAGCTGAAAAGTACATAAGGTTTGAATTGCATTTCTTTAGAAATTGAAAGTAACATGGACATTTTGTTGTGAATTTTGAAAAATTTCTGCATAGCTTTGTGTCGTAAGGTTTTGGTGATACTAAAAATGAAAATGTTGTGCTATTTATTATTCATGCATTTTCAAAGTTATGGAAAAAGATCTTGCTAGAATGCCAGATATGTTAAAGACAGATGATAAAAAATGTTATTTTAAACTAAAAACTAAAGTCAGAGGGAACATGTTAGCATCAGCTGAGAATTATGATTGGAATATGAAAATTATTAACATAATAAAAAATCTATATAGTGTTCTCCTGCCAGAGAGTTAATTGTTTGCTTAGGTTTATTATCAGAATGTCCTGATTAAGTAGAAGAAACAAAGGCGAAGAGAAAGTGTTGACTTGCAGTGTGTGGCTGTGTTGTTCCAGTCTGTTAGAGCCTTGTGAGCCTGCTGTTGGAGCTATGGGCCTGACTCCTGGGAATTAGAAAAGTATGTCCACTTAACCCTGGCTGAGTGGACCTAAGTTCACTCTCCAGTTCAAGTAACAGTATAGCTTTGGTTTTTGTTGTTGTTGAAGGATATTTCTGTGATTCTCTACTCTCTTAATGGGAAATCTTTTCTAAAAAAGCTCAAGTGTGGACATTTCAGTACATTCCTTGTACAACTGAGTTGTGATTAAAGATACATGAGAATCCACAAATAGCAGTTTTTAAAATATAATACTTAGTCTAATATTTTTTGCATTTTTAAAGCCACAAATTGACTTGGTACTTGAATGTTACTAAAATTTTTCACAAGGTAATTTAAAATCTTCTAGTTTTAACAGAGAAACTAATAATAGTAATAATACACATTTTGTGATGGTATATACCTTTAATCCCAGAACTTAGAGGCAAAGGCAGGTTGGGTATCTGAGTTTGAGGCCAGCCTGGTCTACAGAGTGAGCTCCAGGACAGTCAGGAATACACAGAGAAACCCTGTCTGAAGAAACAAAGATTCAGATTATATTATTTTTATGAAAAATTGCATATCAAATTACATATTTTAGACTTTGTGAAGATTCTTGTTTCCATGGGAACAGGCTTTTTTTCCACACTTGTGCACTTAATACAAGTATTCATATAAGATACTAATTTTGAAAAATGCTACAGCTGGTGATTTGGGTTTTTTTTAATAGGCAAAAGACTCTTTTTCCATTTTTTAAAAAAAACTTTTATTGATTCTTTGTGGATTTCACAGGATGCCTTCTGATACCACCTGCCCTCTTGAATCCTCCTCTGCCCTTGCAACCCCCACCCCACCCCACCCCACCCCCGGCAAGACAAAACCAAATTTAAAAGAAAAACCAAAAAACAAACAAAACAAAGAAGCAAAGCAAAACAAAACAACAACAAAAAGAATCTTGTTTGGAAGCTGTAGTGTGGCCCATTGAGTCACACAGTTTACTCTTTAGTCCATTCATCTTTATTTGCAACTCTTCATTGCCACATGGCATTCATTGATCTGACTGGAGGCCTCTGGCCGCTGCTACACCAGGGATAATGGGCTCTCACTGGGGCTCCTCCTGTTGCTGTCCTGTGTCATGGAAATCCTGCTGTTTTGAATCGGAAGGTTCATCCCTTTCACATGCTCCAACAGTTCATAGATTCAGTGAATGTTGCAGTGGGCTAACTCATAGCCCTGGTTCTAGGTTGTAACTGGGTTGGTCAGCCCTCCATATTTCCCTCATTGTTTCTGTCTGGGCCAGCTCTCCAGCACTGCCTTAGCTAGCTCACCCAATCCAACCTGCAACAACTGGTAATTTAAATAAAATTTTATGTTATCAAGTAATTTCACAGGTTATTATTTTTTTTTTTTACCTTATAAACTGAGAATACAATTTGGCTGTTCTAATGATAATTGAGCAGCATATGTAACTCTAACCTCTAAATATAGCTCAAAATTGTTTTTCAGAAGTGTTTTTTTTCCCTTTTAGTTATAAATATTTTTATTGTATAACTCTTAATTCCTAAAAGTTTGTGGGTAGTTATGGTACTATACTTTTGATGAGTTTGTAAGTAAAAAATTCAACTTAGTGAAATATTTTAATTAACCATATCTGAAAGTATTTGGGTAAAAAATATCTGTGTATATGTATTTTCTAACCACAGCAAATCACTCCTGAAGCTGTATTGCTTCAGAAAGAGTGCTTTTTCACAGAATATTTAACATTGTTAACTCCGTTTCTGATACTGGAGCTCAGGGAGGAGTCGAGTTTTCTATGTAAAGCCAGTTCAGAGATTTCATTTGGCTTGTCAACTTTAATTCTTACACAACAAATACTTTGTCAACCAAATAGAAACAGACCTTTCTCTGAGACCTCAGTCTAGGAAGAAGTAGCCAGGGCAGTAAGAATACTATAATTTATTATCTGTTAGAACAATTAAAAACTACCATACATACCTCTTTGTATCTCTTAAATATGGGGTTTAGGTGCTGCATGCCAGTAGTAATTCCTGACCTGGGAGGTAGCTGCCAGATAATCAAGGCTAGCCTCCATTACTTAGTGACATGATACATTTGAGACCAGCCTGGGCTACATAAGACCCCTTCTACATAGGTTTTGTTGGTGACTATTATATTTTTTTAAATTTATTAGTTTTTATATGTATGGAAGTTTTGTCTGCCTGTGTTTCTATATACAATGTGTGTGCAGCCCACAAAGGCCAGAAGATGATATTGGATTTCCTGGGACAGGAGTTATAGACAGTTGTTAGCTGCCATGGAGGTGCCAGGAATGAGCCCAGGTCCTCTGAAGAGCAACATGTGTGCTTAATGCTGTGCCATCTCTCCAGCCCTATTGATGATTTTAACCAGTTATACAGACAGGTGCTTGTTGTTCCCCATTGGCTTTTTTCTGTTGCTTTCTTTTCTTTGCATAATTTGTCTACTTTAAGATATTATACAGTATCAAATTCATTCCTATCTTGAGGCTAAGTCAGTTTGAACAGCTGGATTATATATTTAACAAAACTATGTCAGCTTTTGTTTTCTGTGCTGTTTGAATTCTTATGTTCTGTTGAGTGACAAAGCTGAATGGTTGCTTATGATCCAGATGTTATATGATTGAAGCTATCAGAAAGCTCCCATTCTTTGTGTCTAGAGTTGGAGGGTGGGAAATTCTCTTGTAGGCTGTCATTGTGCTTCAGGTTCAGGAACATACATTGTCCTCCTTGGGTCATTGAATAAAGGGATTCATTGTAAACATTTCCCAGTAACCTTGCGGTAGTTACATTTATGGATATATGTCCAGTTGATGCTGTTTTCTTGTATCTGATTAGGGATATTACCTTAATATTAAGTCACTAGTATTTGGATTGTTGCTACAGAGAATTTGTTTTTAAACTTGGAAAAAAATTGACAGGAGTATTGAATCATTAATGTCATGGGTATAGTGTCTGTGTTTTTTTTTTAAATGTGTTCATTTGTGGATTCTTTTATCATTTTTTTTTTTTTTTTTTTTTTTTTTTTTTTTTTTTTTTTTTTTTTTTTTTTGGTTTTTCGAGACAGGGTTTCTCTGTGTAGCTTTGCGCCTTTCCTGGAACTCACTTGGTAGCCCAGACTGGCCTCGAACTCACAGAGATCCGCCTGCCTCTGCCTCCCAAGTGCTGGGATCAAAGGCGTGTGCCACCACCGCCCGGCCTTTTATCATTTTTTAAGTTCTTATATGTCCTGTACATATTTTGTTAGATTTGTATATTATTATTTTATTTTTAATGTTATCAAAACAATACTTAGTTAAAAAAAATTCCAATTCCTTGTTGCTAGGGTATATGATAGCAGTCATTTTTTGTTTATTGATCTTGGTGAATGAAATGAAAATGGCCCCTATAGGTTCATAGGGAAAGGCACTATCAAGAGGTGTGGCCTTGTTGGAGGAAGTGTGTCACTGGGAGTGGGCTTTGAGGTTTCAAATTCTCAAACCAGGCTCAGTATCTCTCTGTGTGTTTCTGTTGCTTACCAATTCAGATGTAGGCATTTTCTCTAGCACCATGTCTGCCTGCATGCTGATGCCATACTTCCCACCATGATGATAATGGACTGAACCTCTGAACTCCAAGCCAGCCCCAAGTAAATGTTTTCCTCTTATAAGAGTTGCCATGGTCATGGTGTCTCTTCACAGCAATAGAAACAATCTTGTATCCTACAACTTTACTAAATTCATATGTAAATCTTAGAGCTTTTGAAATAAATTACATAGACTTTTCTCTATATAGACAATAATGTCTATACACAGAGACACTGTTTGCTTCTCCCAGAAACATACATGTCATATTTATTTATTTTCTCAGCATCTCTGATTTTAGATTGGATAGGAGTATATTTGGCAGCAGTCTGTCATGAGTCCCAAGCGTCCCTGAATCTTTTTGCTGAATTTGACAAGAATGCAGGCTCTGACTGTTCTTTATCTGATCTCTTTCCCAGGGTTGTTCTCCCTTGAGGGATGAAGTAATGACTCCCCAGACAAAGAACAGATGGATAGATTTGCTCTGCTTGTTCTGAAAATAATCCATTTCCAATTGGTGTTCTTTAGCTGTGATAGACTCCTACATGATATAGAGCATCAATCGCCTCAGAGCCCTCTGGTAAAGGGCCATGTAGGGCAAGGAGAATTGTCAGCAACATGGTGCTCGAACTAGTTTTTGTATTATATACCTTCTGTTTGTATCTGTGAAACAGTAGCAGGCTAGCATTGTGACTTATAAGCAGAATGGATAATATCCCAGACCCTTAACAATTTTTGATATTTTTGGTTCAAGGACATGAATATTGACAAACGTAAAGCACAGAGCTTTACCTTTACAAGAAAGGACAGGGCTTTTTTGGATTCCTTTAGTGGGCTAAATTTCATGAGGTACAGAAGCAAATCTAACTGTTTAAGGTAGGGTAGTTGCAGAGAATAAGTCTTCAAAGCTATTACCCTACTTGCTAATGAACTGTTTTTCAGCAGTGAAAGATGCGGTGAACAGAGCTGCTGGGATGGTGCTTTGGTTGTTGCTCATTCTCTAGTCTGGAAAGGGAGGGAAAATGTTAGTTCCTGAGTGAGAGAGACAGCAAGCCGCGGGGACAAAGGGGGCATCAGTGAAGATACAGAGCTGAGTAGACTTAGATATTTTACATTCATTTGTTGAGCAGTCACCATGGAATTTGGATGTAGATATAAAGGTTTTGTATTGGTGCAGCTGTTCTTTGTGCCTTCACTCTGAGATTCCCTTCTTCCCTTTTATTCCATGCCCAGCTGCCTAGGTAAAATCCAGGTGAGAGGAGCCTCCTGAAGAGGAAAGAATGAACTTTTGTAGCTGAGGACAGAGATGGCTGTTGAATCCTACAGGTTTTATGGTGTGAAGCTCAGTAGGTGGCAAAGAAGAGGCACTGAGGTAGGCTAGAGCTGTAGCATGAGGCACAGGGGCAAACCAGAGACATTTGACTCCTGTAGGAGGTTGGGGTAGAGGAGGGAGTATGTACCACATGGTGTGAGGAGCCAAAGGGAAAGAAAAACCTTCCCACATCACACTCTCCCTGAAAGTCTCCCACTCCTCAGTCCCCTGGCCAGACAATAATGTAGCTTCCTAGAGGCTCTGGCTATAGTTACTCTGTTCAATTTCTTGTTCTATGATTTGCAGGCAGGGAGCAACTGCTCAAATTCTAAGAAGCTGAAGTGTGGGTGGGGCTTCTGGACCTACCCGTTGCTGTTATTCTGATGTTCTGATAGCTCTGCTAGATGAATATTTGATGCTGTGGTTTTGGTGGTCTTATATAGTATGGATACTTTCGGATTTTAAAGGTGACTGTCACAGTCCTGGTTTGCTACATGTCAAGAGGAATTTACAACCCCCCTCCCCCTCCAAAAAAAGACAAGAAATCACAGCTAGTTAACAGCCTTGTGACTGCTGGAGAACTCAGTCTGTTTCCCAGTGCAGCAGTGCCACCTGCCTGATCCAGCTACCACGTGCACCTCCCCCCTCCTTCCTCCCTCCCCTTCCGGTCTCTTTCTCTCACAGTTTTAATGCTGTACTAGGGATTGAACATCGAATCTCACACATACTAGGCAAGTATCATTGAGCTATGAATTGTAAAGCTCTCTCCCTTTATTTGAGATAGTTTCATTGTGCTGGTCACACTGGCTTGTAACTCTTAGCACTAAAGCACTAAACTTGAACTATTTTCCAATAGTTCTGTTTGTTCCAGTGCTAAAAATAGAAGTAGGCTTTCCTGCCACAACAGGCAGGTACTCTGCCATTAATAACACCCCTTCAAGTGCATGGCTTTTGAAATGTGCCAGTTGCCTACTGATAGCTTTTGTTAAGATGAACTACCTGACCCATAGATACGCCTTATGTCTCTATGGCATGGTGCCCCTGTTTGGCAGTAGGCTGACTTGGGCTTCATGATTCTCAAGTAGAAGTGACCAGTTGGACCTCATACATAAATGAAAATAGTTTGTCCACAGATGTAGCTGATCTGACCTAAGTGTCAATTCTGGTTTTGTCTGAAGGGTGGGTAGAACAAAAGCATTTCTCAGTTTACCACCTAAAACAGCCCCTGGCTCATATGAACCCTCTATTCATGTATGTTCCCATGAACAGCTGGGCTTGATTGACCTCTTTCTTGGCTAAGTGAAGCTGATGTCATCGTTTAGTGTCACTGTGTCTACCAACTGTGAAGTGGATATTATTGTTCAGCTTTCATGACTCCGACCAATACTTGTTTAGACTAGCCTTTTTAGGGCTTAAAATGTCTGTTTTTTTTTTTGTTGTTGTTGTTGTTGTTTTGTTTTGTTTTTTTTTTTTCCTTTAAATCCTGGCCTCTTGCCAGTCTAATCTTCAGGACTGCCCTTTAGAAGGCTGGCAGGTTAAATCATTTCCTTGGACTTTAAGCTATGAAAACAAGTTGCAGCTGCCAATAAGACAGTTTGGCTTATAAAGCCTGCAGTTTGCAAATTTCTAGCTCTACCTGGGTCAGTTATTACACTTGATACGGCAACAAAACCACATGATAGACTGGCAGCTGCTGTGTGGTGATTTTTGGAAATGGAAATTTTCAATATTCCTACTAGCTTTCACTTGTGAACATGGATTCTGTTTTTCAGCCTTAGGACTCTAGGATCATCCCTCATCTTATCCCACCCCCTGCCACATCTCCAGTTCCCTTTCTTAGGTCTATGAGTTTTTTCAGTTGTGTTCAGAGAGTGGCAGAGTTGTTACCCTTTTCACAGTGGTTTAAGCATCCCTACACTCATATCAAAGTTGCTGGAAGGATTCAAGATATGCTTCATACTGTACCCTCAGTGCCTGATGTTTTCCTTCCCTAAGCTTAGACATTGGCTTTTCCTGTGCTCTTTGCGACCATGTAGTGAAGTCTGTGAAGAAGGACCTGCAGATGGGTATGATTGCTTTTGCATATGTATTCTCCACAGATTCTTATCTTCTTGTTAGCACACACTCACTTAGCCTTTAGTAAATCAATAAAAATATTACCTAAATAGTCTTCCTGGGTTTTGCTTTGACTCTCTGGGTACTTAGCTGTTCCTGTCCAGTGTGTCCCTCAAGCCAGCGTCTTCTCTGAGAGTCTGGGCTGATGGGTACTCTAACCTTTGCTGTCTGACGGTTCTGAGGAAGGTTGTATCTGTAGAGAGCTTTTCTTGCTGTGTTCAGTGTGAGCTGTGTTCTTTCCAGTTCTTTTCATCCGTCTGGAAGCTGGAATAACACCTGCTGGGATTTCATTTTGATTTGTATGGAATCCGTAGATCCTTATGTTAAGTCTTCTGACCTACCAACACTTTGTCTCTAACTTTACATAGATTGTCTTTAATCTCTCACAGCGTGTATTTTACAGTATCATGGATGTCAGGTTGGATCATTCTGAATTTCTGTTATTTTGATATTACTCTAAAGAGTATTTGGCTTGTATCAGAAATGTATATTACATGTTTTGAATGACCTTTTCCATTTGTTGAAAACTCTGATTTTCCTCATTTAATCTATAAACATGGAAAACTTGACAAATTGAGTTTTGAATGTTAAACTAACCAGGCATTTCTGAGCTATGCCCCACTTGGTCATGACAAATTACCTTTTTTGATATTGTATAATTTCATTTGAAATTATTCTGATAGTCTTTGCCTGTGTGTTCATGAGAGACTTTGGTCTGTCGTTTTTTCATTTATTTTAATTTTTTTTTTTTTAAATTTATTTATTTATTTTGTATACAGCATGTATGACCAGAAGAGGGCACCAGATCTCATTACAGATGGTTGTGAGCCACCATGTGAGTGCTGGGAATTGAACTCAGGACCTCTGGAAGAGCAGTCAGTGCTCTTAACCTCTGAGCCATCTCTCCAGCCCCCTTATTTTAATGTTTTATCTAGTTTTAGAATTCTGAGTTTATAAAATGAATTGAAAAATGTTCCTTTTTCCTTAAATATGAAAAAGTTTGTAATGATTAGTTGAATCCCTTATATTGGGTGATGTTTATAAATTCAGTTATTTAATAGATAATACTTTTAATTTTCCCTGTCACTGTTTTGGTGATATGTATCTTTTAAATAATTCAGTCATGTTATTTGAGTTGCCAATATTATCAACATTCCTTTTAAGTATTTCCTCATCATTTTTTAATGTTTTAATATCTGTACTGCTGTCAACACTTTCACTCTGAATATGGGCAGTTATTAATAAAATAAAATTATATTTTATTAATTTCTTCTCCATTCATGTTTCCTCTTTTAGTGAAAACTTCTTTCATTAACTTTAATTCTTTTTCCCCTTAGTATGTGCTTAATACTACATTACC
The DNA here is from genome assembly GCF_004664715.2 of Peromyscus leucopus. Classification (NCBI taxonomy): domain Eukaryota; kingdom Metazoa; phylum Chordata; class Mammalia; order Rodentia; family Cricetidae; genus Peromyscus; species Peromyscus leucopus. Next base: position 741,770 of record NC_051075.1, read on the forward strand.
TATTTCTCACAAATTTGGCTATGTTTTATTTTATATCACTTATTTCAGTGTGTTTTCTCACAGAACTCACTCTGTAGACCAGGCTGACCTTGAACTCATAAGAAATCCACCTGCCTCTGCCTACTGGGTGCTGGGATTAAAGGCATGAACCACCACTCCTGGCAACTATATGCTTGTTTTGAAAACGGATATTGCTGGCTCTCTGCTGTCACTGCTGTCTCAGACAGAGAGTCCAAACTCTGAGCTTGAAAATAAAGGCTCTTTGCTTTTACATTTTGGGGGTGGGGGGGAAGAAAATGGATATTGCCTAAAATATTCTCTTTGACTATAATGGAATTAAATTAGAAAACAATAATAAAAATTGAAAAAATCATTACTTGGAAATTGGAAAACATCTTTAAAATAACCAACATTAGACAATGATAGCAAGGAAGTCAGAAAACACACTGAAATAGGTGATATAAAAAAAATCCAAATTTGTGAGAAGTAGGTAATGTAGCATTAAGCACATGTTAAGGGGGAAAAGAACTAAAGCTAATGAAGAAGCCAGAGTTCTGGGATTAAAGGCATGCTCCATCATGCTCTGTGTGAGTAGTTTTAAAGATAGTGCGTTTCCCCTATTGGCCTGTAGATGAAATTCTAAATGGTCTTATTAAATAAGAAACACAGAGCCAAAAGATCGGAGCACTAGCGAAGCCTTTAGCTTACCAGTCGCTGCCGTTCTTCCCCTAAGAGAGAGCCCTTCTCCTGTGTGACCCGTCTTTTTATTGCCTTTCTGTTCTACCTTCTCATTGGCTATAAACCCAACCACATGATTTCCTTGTCACTGCCTGTCTATACAGACCTCCTGGTCTCTATGGGTCATACTGAGATTAAAGGTTCAAGGGTCACTGCTTATCTGTGTCCTTGAACACACAGAGACTCTACCTGCCATGTGATTGGATTAAGGGCATGTGCCACCACCACCAGACTTCTGCTAAATGGCTTTCTTTTAGCTCTGACCTCCAGGCAACTTTATTTATTAACATACAAATAAAATCACATTTCAGTATAAATAAAATATCACCATATTGGCCTGTAAAAGGCCAATTGATGACAGTGCCTTAAGGTCTAGCCGTACTGAGTCTCAGTTTATACTTCTATTAGCTTTTTATTGAACGCTAACTTTTAACGAAGGAGGAGTTGTGAAGTCTTGACTGTTGATTTGTTGCTTTCTCTTTTCACTTTTCCCAGCTTTAGCTCCGTGTATTTGTACACAGCACATTCACATTTAGGGTTGTCATACAACTGTTTCCTCTAGTAGTATTCCTGGTATCAGCTTCAGGTTTGTTCTGTGTGGTTTGCAATACTTAGAGTTAATGTATTATCTGTGTAACTTTATGGTATTTTTTTCCTACACATGAATGGCTTTTTTTTCCTTTTTAAAATCTGTTCTGATTTTTCAATGAATTAGAATGTAAAGCAGTTACATTTAATGTAATTTTCACATGATGAGACTAGTATTCTCCTTTTTATTCTGTTAACACTATTTATCTTTATTTTTTCCACTTTCCTTCCATTTTTGGGGAGTAATTTTTTTAGCTTTTCATTTTCTATTCTCTATTAGCACTAACTATATCTTTTAGTTTTCTTTTGTGATTGTTTCAAAATTTAATGATATAGATGCTTAACTTATCATCATGTAATTACAATATATCATATATAATATTAGAACCTTACTGCAACATAATATCTATTGACTCATATCATCTTTTATGCTGGTTATTTTACTTATGTTGTATGAACTTCAAAATATTTAATTGCAATTTTTGCTCAACCAGTCATCTTTTAAACAAATCTTAACTTTTTGTTTGTTTATTTATTTGGTTGGTTGGTTGGTTGGTTGGTTTTTCAAGGCAGTTTCTCTGTGTAGCCCTGGCTGTCCTGGAACTCACTCTGTAGACCAGGCTGGCCTCAAACTCAGAGATCTGCTTGCCTAAAAGGCATGTGCCACCACTCTCTGGCTTAACTTTTAAAATAATTAAGTGGATATTTATAATTTCTGGTTCTTTTCAAGTCTTTTTTGTAAAGCAGAGACTAATTTGGGTATTATTTTCTTTCATTCTAAAAGATTTACTGCAACTTTTTTCTAGCAAAGGATTATTGGCAATAAATCCTACTTTATCTGAAATGTATTCCTTGGGTTTTCATTATCTTTTGCTTGATATAAAGGTGTATACTGACTCTTTTACTTTAATGGTGTTTCGTTTCCAATATTTGTGGTATCATTGTTCTTTGTGCCTTCTTACTGTCGTGTCTTTTTCCTCTAGATCCGTCCAAGTGCTCATTTTGCTTCATTTTTTTTTAGTTCATTATGATGTACTTTGCTGTTTATTATCATTACTGGCTTTGGATCATTGATATTCTTAGATATTTGCTTTTGATGTGGTTATTATTGCTGTTAGATTTTTTAAAAATCAAATTAAAAATATTTTGTGTCTTCAAATATTTTTCAAACTCTTGGTATTGTCTTGCATAGCACAGAACCTTTCTTTTCTGAGGAAGGGAAGATTAGTTTGGGTACTTTTACTTCTGGGTCTGGACTTACAAAATTTCTGTCTTACAGAGTTTATTGTATGCTAAAGTCTTGTATTAATTACTCAGTTTAAATATTTACTTTTCAGCTCAAGAAATTTATCTAGTCTGTCTCTGTCTCTGTCTCTGTCTCTGTCTCTGTCTCTCTCTCTCTCTCTCTCTCTCTCTCTCTCTCTCTCTCTCTTTGTGTAAAATTCTTCAGTCTCCTCCAACTTTTCAAGATTTTTTTTTTAATGTGTATACATGTTTTGCCTGCCTGTATATATGTGTGCTGTGTGTGTAGTACCCACAGAAGCCAGACAAGGGCATCAGTTCTCCTAGAACGAGTTGCAGGCACTTGTGAGTTGCCAAGGGCGTGCTGGGAACTGAACCTGAGTCCTCTGCAAAAACAGCCAGTGCTCTTTACTGTTGAGCAGTCTCTCCAGCCCCTCTCTACCTAACTTTTTGAGGGAGGATCTCCTTGAACCTGGAACTCACTGATTTGGCTAGATGGGATGGCCACTGAGCTCCAGGGATCCACCTGTCTCTGCCTCCCTAGTGCTGGAATTACAGATAATTGCCACCATGCCTGGTTTTTATGTGAGTCTGGGGATCCAAACTTGGTTCCTCATGCTTTAATGGAAAGCACTTTACTCACTGAGCTGTTTCCTTAATCCTTAATAAGGATTTTATAGTTCATTTATAGTTTTCTTTATGAACTAATTGTAATATATGATTTAATTTCTTTCTCTCCTAATTATTTCATCTTTTTGCATGTTGGTATTTCTGTTAATGTTTAGATGGATATTGGTGTTTGTGTTTGAACACTATGAATAGAATTTTGTCTTCTTGTATTGAATGTTATACTTTGTCAGTCCTAATATTGTGGACCAAGCTTTTGTGGTGATATTGTGTTCCCCAAAATATTGTGTACCTTAATAAACTTATCTGGGGTCAGAGAACAGAAAAGTCACTAGTTAGGCTTCTTTAATCCTAGCATTCCAGAGATAGAAATCCCTCTGGATCTCTGTGAGTTCAAGGCCACACTGGAAAAAGCCAAGCATTGTGACTCATGCCTTTAATCCCAGAAAGCCAGCCTTTAATCCCAGAGAGTGGTGGTAGAAAGCAGAAAGATATATAAGGCATGAGGACCAGAAACTAGAAGCATTTGGCTGGTTAAGCATGTGGCTGGTTAAGCTTCAGGCTTTCGAGCAGCACAGTTTAGCTGAGACCCATTCTGGATGAGGACACAGAAGCTTCCAGTCTGAGGAAACAGGACCAGCTAAGGAATTGGCAAGGTGAGATAGCTGTGGCTTGTTCTGTCTCTCTGATCTACCAGCATTGACCCCAATAACTGGCCTCAGGTTTGATTTTATTAATAACTTTTAAGATTCCTGCTACAAGCTTTCTCTTTTCATGATTGTGTTTAAGTAACATGAGAGTCAGCTCTAGAGGGACCTTTACCAAAATTAGTTTTGCTTTACTAGTTTTTATTTTTATTATTGTTTACTTACTTATTTATTTTAACCTTATTATTAAATGTAGTTCTTGACTGCCCCTGTTCAATTGCCCTGTTGGCTTTCACTGGAACATTTCTCAGTGTTCTGTGCATTCAGATGCCTACCTGATAGTAAGCTTCCTGATGGTTCTTTGCCCAGCCTTTCTGAGTCTCTCTATATGAATTTATAACTTCATATTCATTTGAATATTTAAGAGGTCCTATATAGAAATTTATGAAACTGTGTTTTTTTTTTTCCCCCTAAAAAGTACCATATCAAATTTTCTGGAATTTTTTAAAATTTCTCTTTCTGTTTAACCTAGTCATAGAGCTCAATCTTCCTCAGGTTTCCTTAAAACTGTCTCGTAAACTCATTGTACTTACTTTATCTACTGGGTTTTCTCTCTCACATGATAGTTTCCCAAACTGTGTTCGGCAGCAAGCTAGATAATTATGTCATAAAGCTCCGTTTATTGTCAGGTGTCACGGTGCAGAGCGGGGATGCAAGCACTTTAGAGGTGAGAGAACCAGGAGTTCCAAGGTTAGGCTAGGCTAGAAGAGACCTTGTCTCAAACTCCAGCAGCTTTAATGTCGCATCACAGCCTTTCTTGCTATCCAGTGTGGAAGGGGCAGTTTTGTGTTTTTTGTTTTTTTTTTGAGAGGGAGGTTCTATTTACTTGGTAAGTCCTACTTCAATTACTCTGTTAGGTTAGAAACAGACATTCTAATTCTTAAAAACTTAATTATCATGGATATTTTTTAGTAATTTATTATGAGCTTACATTACTATCTTAGTGTCTTAAAATTGTCTTAATGTTATTAAAATCTAATTGTTTTAATTCTTACGCCTTATTTCTTGTGTTAAAGCTTAATGATAAGCTAGCAGTATATGTCCTACAACTCACATTATTTTTATTTAAAATACTTACCTTGAATAATTTTTAAAATATATTTATTCATTCTCTGAAAATTTCAGACATGCATACAATCCCATTCTTTCCCTGTATTTTCAATCTTCCTTCATTGAACATCTCCTGGTCTTCCCTCCACATCCCCAAACTTCATGTCTTTTTAAAAAAATAACCCATGTTTTAGGGTTACTATTGCTGTGATGAAACACCATGACCAAAGCAACTTGGGGAAGGAAGGGTTTATTTGGCCTACAATTCCATATCCCTGTTCATCATTGAAGGGAATCAGGACAGGAACTCAAACAGGGTAGAAACCTGGAGGCAGGAGCTGATTCAGAGGCCATGGAGGAGGTCTGCTTGCTGGCTTGTTCATTGTGGCTTGCTCATCCTGCTTTCTCATAGAACCCAGGACCTCTAGCCAAGGGATGATACCACCCACAATGGGCTGGGCCCTTCCCCATCAATCACTAAGAAAATACCGCATGGCCAGGTCTTATGGAGGCATTTTCTCAATTGAGTTTCCCTCCTTTCAGATGACTCTAGCCTGTGTCAAGTTGACATAAAACTAGTCGGCACACCACCAAGTCCAAATTGGTGCTTCCTATATGCAAATGGATATGGGACCACACACTGGAGCATGGTCAACCTACCAGGGTTCACATCTCTAAAGAGAACTGTCTCTTCCTAGCAGCCATCAACTGTTAATAGTTCTGTAGTTAGAGGTTTGTGTTTGTGTTGTGTGATAGACTTTTCCTGGGGAGATAAAAACATACCTATGTCTACTCACCCCAGAAAGGGAGCCTATGACAGACCACAATATGGAGGCCCCTGAAGTCTAACTTGGTGAACCAATGAATTTTATTGGAGTTTCTTATAGGACTGGGAGGAAGGGTTACATACAGAAGTGAAATGATTCAAAGATAGCTGCATCATCAAAGCCCATCCCAGTATGAGTGACAGTTCACAAGCTAGAAATCTGGAGCATACTTCACAGCCAGGTGTCTCAATTGATGTGAGCTTCTAGGCAGCTCAGCTAATCTTTTTTTTTTTACAGGCAGCTGGGCTGGTCTGAGTCTTTACATCTTGGCTCATCTGAGTTCATCAAAGCAGTCTTCATTGCTTATACACTCTTTGGGAAGGATGGCTTTAGTGAATCTGTTTCAGGGACTTCCTGAAGCTATTTTGCGTTGTTTGCTTCCTGTCCTAATGGAGTTTTCCTGCAGCATGAAATTTCACCTTCCCCTAGAAGGTGGTTCACACCTTGTGGGTCACGTATCAGGTAGCCTGCATTTCAGATATTTACCTTACGATTCATAACAGTAGCAAAATTACAGTTACGAAGTAGCAATGAAATAATTTCATGGTTGGGGGTTTCCACAACATGGAGAACTGTATTAAAAGGTCACAGTGTTAGGAGGGTTGAGAACCACTGCCCTATGACATTCTGTTGTTTTACCTCCCTATAAACATTCTCTCCTAAAATAACCTGTTTTTTCCACTTTCTGTTTACAATCTGGCTTAAGTTTCCTTCCAAGGTAGAAGATTTTATCCTGGGCAGAAACTGCTATATAACTGCTTGTGTGTCTTTCCTTCACCCATGCTGGCAGGTTGACTGGCTCAATCTTGTGCAGGTAACCACAGCTGCTATGAGTTCCTGAGCAGTTTTTGACCATGAATATTCTTATTCCTCTACTACCCCATTGTTAGAGGAAAAGATCTCATGACTGGAGAAGAGATAGCATGTACATATCTGTGTAGATTTATGTCTTTTCAAGTTTATTCCTTTTAACTGGTAGTAAATTTATTCTTCCTAATAGGTAATATATTATGTAGATGAGGGTTAGCAAACTTTTCCTCTAAAAAAAGAAATCATTTTGAGCTGGGTGGTGGTGGTGCACACCTTTAATCCCGGCATTCAGGAGGCAGAGGCAGGCCAGTCTTTGTGAGTTTGAGGCCAGCCTGGTCTACAAAGCAAGTTCCAGTACAGCCAGGATGGTTACACAGAGAAACCCTGTCTCAAAGAAAACAAAACAAATAAACATAAACTCCCCAAAATTGTTTTGATTTAGTGGGTCCTATATAGATTTATCACATTGACTTCTTTTTTGGTCATTTAAAAATATAAGAACACAGAGTAGTAGTAATTGCTGGACATAACAGGGCCATTGCACAGCATTTGAGACTACATACACAGAACAGCGCAAGATCAGACCAGCTAGAATCCCCATGTGGAAGGGAAGGGGCTCATGAAGTCCCACTCTTAGCTGAGGAGCTATTGGCAGCTGTCAGGGGAGGGAAAGTAAGTTTTCTTCAGGGAAGCAGCATTATGCTCTAGTAAATGATCCTACACACCCGCCATCTATCTATCTATAGAGGGCATTAAGTGGTCTCGGTGGACTTAAAAACAAAGCACATTAAATTAGGAGGGGAAAGTGGTAGGGGGATAGGGAAGGAATTAGAGGAGCCCTAATGGGTGGTACATTGGATCAAAATACATTTCAAATAGCTAGGTAAATGTTAACAAAAACATTCTTAGGTCTAAGGGTTTAGTTTTGCTCACAGGCTTTAATGTGGTGACCCTTAGTATAGATCGGCACCACTTTGTTCAATGACACTCCCTCCATCTGGGTGTTTGGTTTTTTTAAAATGGAGTAAATTCTGCATCCCAAATTCTCAGACATTTTTGTTGTTGTTTATTTGCTCTGTTTTGACACACCAGGTAGCTCTGGCTGTCTTGGATCTTGTAATGTAGATCGAGTTGGCTTTGAACCCATGCAGGACTTTGCCAGTGCTGGGAGTACAAACAAGTATATGCGCGCATATTGGTACTTTCTGTATCTTTCACCTAGCAACACATTTATTTCCTCAGTCATTTATTCATCCTTTACTTCTGTGTTAATCAAAGATAAATGCTTTTTTTTAATTTAAGCCAGACTTGCTCTGGCTCCCCGCCTGCTTGTGTTCTCTGCAGCTTCATTCGTACTTTGTGGATTGTACTCTTGCATGCATTATCTTTACCACATACTATTGTACTGTGTCGAAGCTGTACAGAGATCTCACTTCCTGGTGATTCAAATTCTGTGCTTATGCTATTCAAAATTGGTGATTATCATAAAAAATAAAAAACCACAACTCTTTGTCTAAAATGCTTTTAATTGGGTTTAATTGCAAAGTAGAAAACAAGCTTTAAACTGTAATAAAGACCATGGCTGTCAAGTGTTTCTATGGTGAATACTCATTTTTATGTGTACTTTGGCTGTTTTTCCTTTTCATAATGTTTTCCTCACTGACAATGTATAAAAACTAATGAAATAGAACATTTTAAATACAAATAGTCTGCATTAGGGTGGAAGACTGCTTTCTAAAAGGCAAAATGTCAAGTATTTTCTATATTTTTAACTTTGGAATCAGGTAAGGTTTAGGCACAGTGGTGCAGCCTCACCTCACATCTGCTGATTCGAGGCTCTTCAAGTACAATGCAGCCATCGCCCCGACCGAGCTCCCCCATCTCTCCTTGGTGTTGTATTGATGATTTGGTTTATCTTGGAGAATAAAAGAAAAAAAAACTGAAAGAATTTTATTATTTTTCTTGTTATTATTATAGAGTTTAAAAAAGCTATCAATTGAACTAAGTAGCAGTGGCTTCTTTTTTTTTTTTTTTTTTTTTTTGGTTTTTCGAGACAGGGTTTCTCTGTGTAGCTTTGCGCCTTTCCTGGAACTTACTTGGTAGCCCAGGCTAGCCTTGAACTCACAGAGATCCGCCTGGCTCTGCCTCCCGAGTGCTGGGACTAAAGGCGTGCGCCACCACCGCCCGGCTGTAGCAGTGGCTTCTTAAGGACAATTTTTATACTAAGAACCATGAAAGGCAATAGGTCTTTTAAATATAGACGAGCTATTTACATATTAATACATATAAAATCTTGAAGAATAAGATTACTTATGAAGACTAAAGATACTTGAGAAAAACTACATGTTCTTACAACAGTCTGTTCCATTCTTTTTTCCTGTAACACAGTTACTCCTCCCCCGCTCCCCACACAACAGATTTGTACTGTAAGAATAGCATCATGGTGCAGGCTGTAACTCCCAGAGGTAAAACACACAGTACTAAATTTCCATCTGTAGATTTTAGTTTTCATATTTCATGTCATTTTCTGAGTTAAAGTCAAATTCAAAATGATTTTAAGCTTTCAAGGACTGAATCTCCATTGGCTTATTTTCTTAAGTAGTTTCATAGTATACTCATTAGTTACTCTGTAGTTAGGTTAGTTATTTTGTTACATACAATTAATCCTTGGTAATTTTTTTTCTTTTTTTTTATTATTTTATTTTACAATACTATTCAGTTCTACATAACAGCCACAGATTCCCTTGTTCTCCCCCTTCCTGCCCCCTCCCCTTCCCCCCACCCCACCCCCCATTCCCACCTCCTCCAGAGCAAGGCCTCCCACAGGACTGAGATCGACCTGGTAGACTCAGTCCAGGCAGGTCCAGTTCCCTCCTCCCAGACTGAGCCAAGCGTCCCTGCATAAGTCCCAGGTTTCAAACAGCTAACTCATGCAATGAGCCCAGGACCTGGTACCACTGCCTAGATGCCTCCCAAACAGATCAAGCCAATCAACTGAGAAGACCCATTCTTAAAGTGGATCTTGGACTGAATAAAAAAAAGAGAAGGCCCCATGCATGTCCCCCAGCTGACAGGCCAGAGTCCACGAGCTCCCATCAGCTTGGGTCAGCTGTCTCTGTGGTTTTCCCCATCATGATCTTGACCTCACTTGCTTCTGTGGTCCCTCCTCCCTCTCTTCAACTGAATTCTAGGAGCTCCGCCCAGTGCTTGGTTGTGGATCACTGCATCTGCTTCCATCAGTTACTGGATGTAGGTTCTATGATGACAAATAGGGTAGTCACTATATGGATTTCTGGAGCCCATTCCCTATGGTGGGATACCTTGCTCAGCCTTGACACAGGAGGGAGGGGCTTGGTCCTGCCTCCACTTAGTATGCCAGACTTTTGTTGACTCCCCAAGGGAGACCTTACCCACTCTGAGGAGTGGATAGGGGTATCCTTGGTCATTTCTATTTAACTATATACACTATAACTTGGAAGTTACTTTGTGCCTTAAATTTAAATTGCTTACTTTTATCTTATTTGATTAGCTTTAAAATGATTGCTTACTCTTATTTTTGGAGACAAGATCTTACTATGTATGCATTCCTGGTAAGTCTGGAACTTGCTTTGTAGACCAACTTGATCTCAAACTCCTGCCTCTGCCTCTAGAGTTCTGGGATTATGTGCTGCCACTGACATCATTCATAATAGCAAGACTTACCATTCAATTCACCATTATCATGGACACCCACATTGCTAATACTTTGATCAACGTCATTCAGTATTTTCATTGCTGTAATGAAACATATGAGGCAGGATCATTTATAAAGAATATCAAGTTTATTTGGGTCCAGTTCTGGAGGCTAGCAAGTCCAAGAATAAGGCACTGACATCTGCTGGGTATCATGTGAGGGCCCTCTTACTGCATCATGGTACAGTAAGGCTTGTACTAACTCACTTCTCACTCTTCCTCCTCCTCATGCTCCTCCTCTCACTTGGGTCAGAGGCTCATGTTAAACTGTTCTCATACTCACTGTGTAGCCAGAGTTTGACTTGAATTCATCATCTTCCTGCCTCCAACTGCTAAGATTACAGGTGTGTGTTCTTACACCTGACAGATCCCTTCCTCTTCTTATTAAGCTACAGCACCACCATGTGGCTTCGTTCTCTAGATATCATCTAATCCTTATTACCTCCCATAGGCCCTGCCTCCAAATTCACTGACATGATTTGAGGATTAAAGCCCTGATCAACTTGGGGAGGGGTCGCATATCTGAGATATAGAGGTCACAAACTAACACAAGTAAGTGTCACCACCATCACTTCTGTGAAGACAATGTGTCATTAAAATCATTTGTACCAACAACATCTCTACCATCCTCTCCTTAACTCTACCATCCCACCACTGTTACTTTGCTACCCTAGATGTGGCCGCCATTTAAACACTAGCTCATCATTACATTTACCCTTGAGCTTCCTTCTTTCTCTTTTTGACACACTTAAAATTGTATTGTTAGTGAATACTATTTGAGTAAAGTCTTAAAATTAGTTTTGAATTGGCAGATTGAAATCTATGTATAATTCAGAACATTCACAGTTTAATAATGGTGTTATGCATAACCTTGAAGAATTAATAATAGAGTATGTTAATACTTTGAAATACTTTCTTGATATTGTCAGTGAATTTAAGAATTGTTAGCTGAGTTTAACCAATAAACTTTATGGGTATATAATAGCGGTGTCAATTACTTTAGCCTGGTGAATAAAAAAACTCATTCTATTAGAATAAAAATTTATGATATATTGTAAATTTTTGAACATGTGATATAGCAGGGATATTTCAGATAAACTTATAAAATATAATTGATGCACTAATTTTAGAGAACCACAGTAATTTTACAGGAAATTACTCTGAAAACATTAGGTAATTTAATGTTGGAAGTTTGGACTAATTCTCATTTGTCTTAGAAGATCCTTAATTTGTAGTGATTTATTTGCTATGACAAGAACATAGAACACATTTTGGTGTTACCAGTGTTTAGGAAGGAAGTCATTTAGGTAATGGGTTACTATAACCCTGCCTCTTAGTCTCTTTTAATTTTCTCTACTCCTCAGTTTGTTATTGATACTATATGTAACTCTCAATACTCATATAAAAGTTGGAGAATTCTTGTACTTCCTATCATTTTAGTTTTTATGAATAGTATATCACTATAAGCTGTAATTCTTACTCACTTCCATGTTGTGGGACTGTGATGTTGTGAGGACATTATTTTAAGTGCTAGAAAAATTACTCTAGAAATGTCTGTCTGTGTGGCTAGACCTTCAACCATTATTTAGTACATTCTTTGTCTCCTTGTTTATAAGGTACTAGGGAAAAAGGGAAGTAATGACTTTGTAGTTTAGTTAGATAAACTGGCCATGATGGCTGTAGTGTGGAGGCCCAAATTACTCAAGGTCAGAGAATCTGAGCTTGCTTTACTCAGCAGGGCTGCATAAGGAGATGATTCGACCATAGCCATGGTTACCAGGTATTTGGAAGGGTCTACACTTGGCTGTATCTAGCAAGCGGGGAGGTCTTTTGCCTCACCTCATGGCATTGTTATAAAAAGCCCTATTGAATGAAGTTCTGGGCCGCTGGGTATTGTCCCAGGCCCTCCCAAAGCTATCCTGTGTTTTCTGTCTCTCTCCTCTCCACTATCTTTCTATCTACAAATTTCTTATCCCTCGTTCCTCAAGAGTACCCTGGGAAAAGTGGGGGCTGGTCCCCCACACTGTAGCAGGCTTTCTTTTGGGCCACCAACCAGCTCCCAAATCAAGACACAAAGACTTATCATTAATTATGACTGCTCGGCCTTATCTTACGCTTGTCCTACTGGGTATTATAACTTACTTTAACATGTTTCTATTCATCTATGTTGTACCTTTCTCTCTCTCTCTCTCTCTCTCTCTCTTCTCTTCTCTTCTCTTCTCTCTCTCTCTCTCTCTCTCTCTCTCTCTCTCTCTCTCTCTCTCTCTCTCTCTCTCTTTCTCATGTTCTACTCCATGTCTGTCTGCCTGACTGGCTGGCCCCAGGTATCTCTCTCTCTTTCTCCCTTGTTCTCTCCTCTCATTCTCTTCTCTCTCTCCTATCGACACATTTTTTTGGGGGCTACCAGATCAAAAAAAGTGACATGGAGACTTATTGTTAATTATGAAAGCTCAGCTGATAGCTTAGACTTGTTTCTAACTAGCTCTTGTAACTTAAATTAACCTGTTTCTATTCATCTATGTGTTACCACATGACTTATGGCTTTACCTCTCCTTCTACATGTCTGTTCCCTCTCTGTCCACTGGCAACACCTCACATGTCTGTGCTTCTTCCCAGCATCCTCTGTGCCTGGAAATCCTGCTTAGCTATTGGCCATTCAGCTTTTTTATTAAACCAGTAACAGAGACACATCTTCACAGTGTACAAAAAGATTATTCCACAACATTTCCCTCTTTGTCTAAATAAGAAAGGTAGTTTAATATAGCTAAGACTATATACAACAAGAACAATTATCCAGTAAGGATTACATTTACTATATCCAGTCCATTTGTATTTGGCAATACAGAGAGAAAATACTCTGTTATTAAACCTATCTTGGTGAGTACAAAGTTTTGTACCTAATTTACCTTCTATCATAACTAAGGAAAAGGATAACTAACTATCTAGTCTTCAACTCCACCAAGGACCCCAGAAGGATATAATACTACCTGAGTAAACAGGAAGTGCAGTGCAAAGCCACTTCCAAAACTATAGAAATGATAGAGACATCTGGCTACCTGGACAGTCACCTAAAGTTTCTCTGCAATGTTGGGGCATCCATCTTTGTCCTATATGCCTAGAATATCTGGCAGACTTTTCTGTGAAGCAGGAATTTTGAAGGACTGCCCCACATTGTTTTGGCAAAGTTCAACAGTCACTTTCCTTTATGTCCTGCTTGTCTGGTTTGTATAGCATATTGTCAGCAGTCAAGGCAAGAACAGTTTCTTGCTCAAATGGCTTGCCTTTCCACAATGAAAGCAAACTCCATGTGGAGGTTCTTCATTGCCCATTATCCTTTCTGAAGTAAATTGATGCTACCAGGAGCAAATGAGTCTCACTGTCATAAAAAGCTTTAGGTTATTAAACATCTTAAATGTCATATTCTGTAGGTCTTTGAAGTGTTTGGAGATCACCTATCTATCTAAAATATATCTCTGTATGACCTTGAAAACATACCTAACATGACTACAAGTTTGTTATAGCTGACTAACTACTAACCTGTATTGTTAAATTATATATTACATTTTTAATAATATATTACATATTAGCTGCATAAGTACAATGCCCCAAACAAGAGTAGAAACATACATTCACTATAACAAAAAAACTTTAAATTTTATCAATACACAAAAATCCATATGAATGTAAAATATTTGAGACTAATGGTTGTTCAAAACCCAACAATTTACCCTTTTATCTCATCATTTTTATACTATATCTCCCTTTTTCATTCCCCCTTTCTCTCTTCAGAAAGAGATCCCTGAATCTAATCTCCTGTGATCAGTTCTTTTTTCTGACTATAACAATTTGTAACCAACCCCCCTAAACAATGACAAACATCAATAGCCTCCCCCCCAATGACCACAAAAACACCCACCCCACCTCTTGGGATTGTGGACGTTATGTTCTCTAGACTGCTTCCTGTTGTCTGGGGGCACTGGCATCTTTGGGAGATCCTGAGAAAATTAGGATAATGGTGAAGTCCTGGCTAAAATATCTGTGAGGACGGACCATCTCAGCCAGCAACCAGCAGCTGTTCTGGATGCAGAACTCTGCTGTGGGATGTTCTGTATGTCATATGTGTTGCTCTGATTGGTTAATAAATAAAACACTGATTGGCCAGTAGCCAGGCAGGCAGTATAGGCGGAACAAGCAGAGAAGAGAATTGGGAGAAGTGGAAGGCAAAGGCAGAGAGGCACTGTCAGCCGCCGCCATGACAAGGAACATGTAAGGTACCAGTAAGCCACGAGCCTTGTGGCAATAGAAATGGGTTAATTTAAGATGTAAAAACTAGATAGCTAGAAGCCTGAGCCATTAGGCCAAACAGTTTAAATAATATAAGAGTCTGCGTGTTTATTTTATAAGTGGGCTCCGGGACTGGTGGAGTTTGGCGGGAGCTGGAGAGAAACTTTCCAGCTACAGAACTCTGAGGAAACTGCAGTAGGGGCATTCTAAGAGGCTAGATCACTTGGGTCACCTGTTTTCATTGGTATCTGGTCTCCTTGCTCTGAAAACACACAAACTTTTAAAAGTAACATACATATGCGTTAACACAAGTATGGACTGTACATTGTACACAAGCCAGCCAAAGATGATTTTTTGTTTCATATTTGACTAAGTAAAATATACGTTACTTGTCTTGTAGTTCTTTTTAGTTTTATTTCTTTATGTCTGTAGCCAGGATTTTCAGGGGGTCTTTGTAGCAGAAATCTTAAAAGGTCTTACTAATTAAATCAAACCTGGGGCCAGTTATTGGGTTAAAATGCTGGATGGTCAGAGAGACAGAACAAGCCACAGCTAACCTCACCTGGCCAACTTCTCAGCTGGTTTTGTTTCCTCAGACTGGAGGCCTCTCTGTGTCCTCATATCCGAATGGCTCTCAGCTGAAATGTGCTCCAAAGCCTGAATGCTTAACCAGCCAAAAGCTTAACCAGCCAAATGCTTCTAGTTTCTGGTCCTCACACCTTATATTCCTTTCTGCCTTCTACCACCACTCCCTGGGATTAAAGGCTTGCTTTCTGGGATTAAAGGCATGATGAGTCACTATGCCTGTCTGTATCCTTGAACACATGGATTTCTGCCTCTGGAATGCTAGGGTTAAAGGCGTGTGCTACCACTGCCTATCCTTTTTGTTTAATATTGTGGCTCTTCTGTCTCTGATCCCAGATAAGTTTATTAACATGCACAAAATTTGGGGGAATACAATACCACAGGCCTTCCTTGATCAAATCAACCTTGAATGAATGATCAAATCAACCTTGAATGAATCCACAGCCTTCTGCTTTCTGTGGAAATGAAAGCATAACCTCTTCCCCAATACAACAAAAATATTTAACTTCCATTCTGAAGTTAAGACATTTTAAAAATATATAGGTTGTTTGAATTTATCAGTTTCTATAATCCAGTATCTCTCAGCAGCTATTGTTCACTCATCAGCAATCAAAAAATTCAAAGTCAGAACAACACCATACAGGATCCATACTTCCTGTATATTTTCCATCTCTACATAGCTTATCCTTTATTTTCTTTTATTTTTAAAGACTTTATCTGATTATTTATGAACTATTCTATGACTGTCTATATCCATTTTTTTTAAAGCCTACACACATTTTTAAACACAGTATAACCTGTTTAGAGGTTTATTCCCTCTGGATCTGTCTTTATTGAGCATCTGTGATGTTCTCTGATTGCATGAAACAGACCTTAAATTGTTATGTTAGTCTTGGGTACGGCTCAGCTTAGTTCATGGCACTGGTGCATGGTGCTGGCAGATGGTTCTAGCCCACAGACGGTCTCTGTTGCTGAGCCTGAGAGACCAGGGTCACCACGAAGCCGCACTTGACTCCTGTGTTCTAAACTTTTTTTTAAAAAAAAGCTTTCTCAGCCCTTATGTGGATGTATGTGCCACGTGTTGGGTGCCATATGCAGATGGATTGTTCTTTGGGTCGCCTGCTCACAAAATGTGACTTTGAAACTTAATTATGAAAACTAAGCTGATAGCTTAGGCTCATTTCTAACTAGCCCTTATAGCTTAAATTGACCCATTTCTATTCATCTAAGTATTACCATGTGACTTGTGCTTAAGTTCTTCTCATGCATGTCTGTTCCCTCTTTGTCTGCTGGTGACTCCTTGCATCTCCACCCTTCTTCTTCCCAGCAGAAGCAGTTGGGTTTTCTGAGAAAAGTATGGCTTACTTGGCAGAATAAGTGGGTTACCACTGATCTCTGAGTTCCAGCTCTTAAGAGAAGTGGTTTTGTGAGGGATGATTGAGTGTCCCTTGGTTCGTGATGGATTTCAGGTGCATATTGGACACTTAAGCTCTAGTAGTGACCTGTATCTGAGGATTTGGAGTCCAATAAAAAAGATGAGGAGAGACAGATTTGAAAGCTGTCTCATATGGATGGGGACTGAATATGCATCAGTGTGATGTTCATACCTCTAAGGAGGTAAAAATGGTGATCTTTTTGAGCAGCTGTAGTTCTCAGGGGATGAGTACAGGGAGAGACTGCAGAGATCTACTGAAGGTAGCAGCTAGGAAGGTTGGAAAGTCATGATGTGATAGAAGCCAAGAAGAGACGGTTAGTCTTGCCATAGATTATGAGATACCAAAGAAAATAAGAATTTTAGAGTGGATTTAGGATTTAGTCAATGAATGTTTTCTTTTTCAAATCTCAGCAAAACAGCACCAGAAATAATCACATGAGTACTTCTTATATATGACCCTTTTAGTGATGAAATGATTCCAGTTGCTGAACTTTGAAATATTACCTTTGTGTGTGTGGGTGTGGGGGCCAAGAGGAAACAATGTAATTAATAAAGTTAATTGAAGGGCAATTAGTTTTGACTGTGAAATTATTCTCAAATGTGATAATTACAAGTTTAGATTATAAGAGAAAAGGAAATAGGTGCTATATAGTATGAATGTGAAATAACTGAGATTCAGTGCAAGCTTTTACCAGTGTCTATAGGTTTCATCATGTGGGTAATAACATATTGTGATTGAGATACTACATAAAAATGAGTATGTGTGTTAAATGTGTAAATCTCCAATGTTTTATATACCTTGTATATAACTGCATATACTAGAAATGATTTTAGCAGTTTCACCCTGTGTGTGTACATTAGTTATTTATTGTATAACAAATTAAAAGTTTAAAACAAACGTTTATTCAATTACACTGATTTTTTTTCCTTTTATTTCATTTTACAATACCATTCAGTTCTACATATCAGCCACGGATTCCCTTGTTCTCCCCCCTCCTGCCCCCTTCCCCTTTCCCTCAGCCCACCCCCCATTCCCACCTCCTCCATGGCAAAGCCTCCCCCGAGGACTGGGATCGACCTGGTAGACTCAGTCCAGGCAGGTCCAGTCCCCTCCTCCCAGACTGAGCCAAGCGTCCCTGTATAAGTCCCAGGTTTCAAACAGCTATCTCATGCAATGAGCACAGGACCTGGTACTACTGCCTAGATGCCTCCCAGACAGATCAAGCCAATCAACTGTCTCACCTATTCAGAGGGCCTGATCCAGTTGGGGGCCCCTCAACCTTTGGTTCATAGTTCATGTGTTTCCATTCGTTTGGCTATTTGTCCCTGTGCTTTATCCAACCTTGGTTTCAACAATTCTCGCTCATATAAACCCTCCCCTTTCTCGCTAATTAGACTCCCGGAGCTCCACCCGGGGCCTAGCTGTGTATCTCTGCATCCAGATTCCTCAGTCCTTGGATGGGGTTTCTGGCATGACTATTAGGGTGTTTGGCCATCCCATCACCAGAGTAGGTCAGTTCCGGCTGTCTCTCAACCATTGCCAGCAGTCTATTGTGGGGGTATTTTTGTGGAATTCTGTGGGCCTCTCTAGCACTTTGTTTCTTCCTTTTCTCATGTGGTCTTCATTTACCATGGTCTCCTATTCCTTGTTCTCCCTCTCTGTTCTTGATCCAGCTGGGATCTCCCACTCCCACAGGCTCTCTTTCCCTCGACCCTCGCCCTTCATTTCTCCCACTCATGTCCAGGCTGTTCATGTAGATCTCAGCCATTTCTCCGTCCTTGGGCGATCCTCGTGTCTTTCTCGGGGTCCTGTTTTCCAGGTAGCCTCCCTGGTGATGTGAGTAGCAGTCCAGTCATCCTTGTTCCACTTCTAGTATCCTCCTATGAGTGAGTACATACCATATTTGTCTTTCTGAGTCTGGGTTACCTCTCTCAGGATCTAGATCCATCCATTTGCCTACAAACCTCATGATGTCATTGTTTTTCTCTGCTGAGTAGTATTCCATTGTGTATATGTGCCACATTTTATTTATCCATTCTTCAGTTGAAGGGCATCTAGGTTGTTTCCAGGTTTTGGCTATTACAAACAATGCTGATATGAACATAGCTGAGCAAGTGCTCTTGTGGTATGATTGAGCATTTCTTGGGTATATGCCCAAGAGTGGTATAGCTGGATCTTGGGGGAGATTGATTCCCAATTTTCTAAGAAAGTGCCATATTGATTTCCAAAGTGGTTGTACAAGCTTGCATTCCCACCAGCAGTGGAGGAGAGTTCCCCTAGTTCCACATCCTCTCCAGCATAAAGTGTCTTCACAATTACACTGATTTTTTTTGTTAAGAAATTTTTAATTCATTTTACATACCAATCACAGTTCCTCCTTCTTTTCCCTCCTCCATCCCCCTTCAGCATTTCCCCTCAACCCTCCCTCTATTCCCTCCTCCAAAAAGGTAAGGCCTCCCAGGGGGAGTCAGTAGAGCCTGGTACATTTAGTTGAGGAAGATTCAAGCCCCTCCCTCGGCATCAGGGCTGTGCAAGGTGTCCCACCATAGGTAATAGGCTCCAAAAAGCCAGCTCATACACCAGGGATGGGTCCTGATCCTACTGCCAGGGACCCCTTAAACAGATCAAGCTACACAACTGTCTCACTTATGCAGAGGGCCTAGTCCAGTCCCATGGAGGCTCTATAGCCTTGGTCTAAAGTTTATGAGTTCCCATTAGCTTGGTTTGATTATCTCTCTAGGTTTCCCCATCATGATCTTGATGTCCCTTATTCATAGAATCCCTCTTCCCTCTCTTTGACTGGACTCCTGGAGCTTAGCCTGGTGCTTGACTGTGGATGTCTGCATCTGCTTCCATCAGTTACTGGATGAAGGCTCTATGATGCCATTTAGGGCATTCACCGATATGATTACTGGGGTAAGCCAGTTCTGGCACCCTCTCCACTATTGCTAGTAGTCTAATCTGGGGTCATCCTTGTGGATTCCTGGGATCTTCCCTGGTACCCAGTTCCTCCCTATCCCCATGATGTCTCCCTCTATCAAGGTATTTCTGTCCTTACTCTTCCATTCCATCCCTGTTCCAGCTCAACCATCCCATTCCCTTATGTTCCCATCCCCCACCCCCTTC
Source organism: Peromyscus leucopus (assembly GCF_004664715.2). Lineage (NCBI taxonomy): Eukaryota > Metazoa > Chordata > Mammalia > Rodentia > Cricetidae > Peromyscus > Peromyscus leucopus. The sequence goes on from NC_051075.1 coordinate 761,522, forward strand.
CCTCTATTGTCCCCCTTCATTCCCAGTTTACTAATAGAGATCTCATCTATTTCCCCTTCCTAGGGCGATCCATGCCACTTTGCTTTTTTTTTTTTAAAACTAGTGCTCTGAGAGTTTCATGCAAGGTGTTTTGGTCATTTGTACCCTTCCTCTTCCAGCTCTTTCCTGGTTCACATCCCCTTCCCTATCCATCCAACTTTAAACAATTCTTTACACCAGTTTATGCTGTTCACGTGTCCTTGGATGTGTGGTCTTAACACTGGAGAGTGGTTGACTTAGCAGGGGTTATAATTTTTGAGAAAATGATCTCTTTCTCTCCCAGCAGCTACTAGTTGCCAGTAGTTTCTGAGCTGTGGGTGGGAATGTGTGCTTACCTTCCCTCTTCATGTTGGGATTTGGTCTGGCTTGGGCTTCCCCAGGTCTTGTGTGTACTGTCACAACAGTTGTGAGTTTCTGTGTACAGCTGTGCTTCTGTGTCCACAGGAACCTGTTCCCTTCTTTTTGCAGGTGTAGTAGGGATAATAATGGTCCCAAAGACATCCTTGCCTTGTTTCCTAAAAATCTGTGAGCATGATGTATTAAAAAAGAAAAGTTGAAAGTAAGATTACAAATACAGACAAGGGCTATCTATGTGGCTTAGCCCAATACAGGAGCTCATAGAAATGGGAATCATTTTCAGCAGACATCAGAAGAAATGAGTCAGAGAGATGAGGCAGAAGAATGTTCAGAGAGATTCAAAGTGTGAGATGGAGTAGGGGGCTGTGAGCCAAGGAATGTGGGTGGCCTTCAGAAACTGACAATCCTTTGCATGAAGCTAGCTCAGAATTAGAGAAGGCAGACTTACAGCTATGTGGGACTTAATTCTATCAGAAACATGAAGGCACATAGTCTTCCCACGAGGAACTTTAGTAAATAATGGATATAGCCAACACCTTTCCTGTCTTTTGATGCCTAGAGCAAATAAAGAGGTTGAGTCCACTGGTCTATGACCTATGAAGCTGTAAGATGGTTAAGTTGTATTGTTTTGGGTATTTATTTTGCTATATTTAGTACTAATAATTAATAATATACAGGTCAGGGAACTCAGAAATGTTATTTCAGTGGGTCTAGCTCAGGGTCTCATTATGTTGCAGTGAAGCTGTCAGTCAAAAATCGTGTCCAGGGCTGGAGAAAATACTGCTTCATTGGTGGTTGTGGGTAGGCGTCAGTTTTTTACCCTGAGTTCTCTATAAGGCTGCTTGATAGCATGGCAGCTTTCCCGGGATGAGTTAAGTAGGATCAAGAGAGAAGGAGAACACGTTGATATACAAAGTAGAAGCTGGTGTTTTTATATCTCTGCTATGATTTACCATCATATATAACTTACACAGAATGTTACCAGAAGTCAGAGTTCACTGGGAGGACATGATAGATGACAGGGATGTCAACTACCAGCTTATACATGATCTCATTAGATACAGCTGGTCTCAGTCCGCAGTGTCATTTTAAACTAATTATTGAGTATCTTTACACTGAGGTTACTCATTCAAAACTGAAGTTTTCCATTTTCTTACTTACAATCAACTTTATCTAGTTTAAGCAAATAAAGGATTTCTTTCTTTTTTTGCTTTTGTTCCCGTAGTAGACATAGATCCAGGGTCTTGTGCATGCTCAATTAAGTACTCAATCACCTAGGTACATCCCAGACCAATAAAGGATTTTTTTAAAAATATATATCATAGCTAGCTCTTGCCACTTTTGATTTAAGAATTTTAAGATATTTTAAGGAGTACTTGAAAATAGACTGTCACTGCCTTATCTTCACATAGATGATCATTCTTAAAGCTGTCAGGTTTGGTCCTATCTTATGGATATGTCTTCTCAATTTGCAATTATATAAATTTAGGGGAGGGGTCTCCTGAAGGCTGCTTGTAGGTGTTCACAGAAGTGCTGTTGTATGTGCTCGTGACAGTTTGAGGATTTGTACCTATGCAGTGTGTGTAGTGGGGAGCTGTTCCAGCTTTGACCTGTAATTACTACCCCTAGTGAGGCTTCTGGTAAATGCTGCGCCTAGCTATGACCCACCTCTGGAGCGGGACCAAGACAGGAAGGAGCTACGCAGAGAAACCCTGTCTCGAAAAAACAAAAACAAAACAAAAAAAAAAAAAAAAAAAAAAAACCAAAAAATGTTTTTCCACACACACTAATCAGTCATCATAACCAATACTTTGAACTACACACTGTATTACAAACCAGAGTTTCTGTTTGCTCTAAAAGTTTGTTAGAGAATAAGAGAATATATTTACAGCCACACATCTGGTGAAGGATTAGCTTGTGGAATGAAATGGAATTCAACCCAACAAAAATTCAAACAATATGATTAATAAATGTACAGTAGATTCAAATAGAAATTTTTAAAAATAAGATATAAGTGGTCAGCAGATGTATGGGACAATGCTCCAAGTTACTAATTATCAGACAGACAGTTACTGCCTCTTCCACTTAGAATACCTGAAAAAGACCAAGGACAGCAAGTGCTAACTGACCTACAGAGAGGAACTTTGCGGACACTGCTGGTGGGAATGTGAATTAGTATAGACATTGTGGGCGACAGTCTGGAAGTTCCCAGAAAACTAAAAATAGAACTGCCTTATGATCCAGCAATGCCATGATTAAAAAGAAAATAAAGTCAATATGTTGAGACATCTGCTCTGCCATGCTTTTTGCAGCACTATTCTCAGAAGCTAAGAAATGTAACCACCCCATGTCTATCAGGTCATGAATGGATTTTTAAAAATGTGCTATATATACGTAATGGAATATTCTTTGTTTGTTTTGAGACAGGGTTTCTGTGTGTAGCCCTGGCTGTCCTGGAACCTGAAAGGTTATCTGTATCTGTCGCTATATCTATCTAGTTATGTGTGTTGGAGATTGAATCCAGGGCTTTACACACATGAAGTATATATTCTCCACTGAGCTACAGCTGTAGCCCCACAAATGTTATTGTTATCAGAGATCCAAATTTTAGGAATTTGTATTTATTGTTTTTCTTGTTGCTGTGATCAAATACCTGCCAAGAAGCAAATTAAGGTAAGAGGACTTGACTTTGAGTTTTAGGACACAGCCCAATGGTTGTGGTAATGCTGAGGAAGCTAAGCTACTCTGGAGCAAAAGCATAGACCCATCTGCAGGGCCCCTGTCCTTGGCTTCTTTCCTCGCTGTCATGGACCTCTGAAGACCTGTGTGTTGTAGACCTTGTCCTCAGCAGATGGATCCAATCACAGAGAATGAGTGAACCTTGGGGCTCTACCTTCAGCAGTGGACTGATTTATTGGTGGCTTTCTAATTTGATGGCATTACTGGGAAAGGAATGGAAATTCTTGAAAGCTGGGCCTAGTTGTTGGAAGAAGGTCACTGGAGAGATGTTCCTTTTAAAGGGATCTTGTCCCTTCCCTAGCTCTCTTCACCTCCTTGTGGTCATGAGAGGTCCCCAAAGTAATGTCTATAGCTGACAGTGTTCTGAAACCAAGAGCTGGAACAAACCTCTCCTCCCTTACACTGTTTGCTCTCACATTATTTGTCAAGTCTGTTTTCACTATTCAGGGTCTCATGAGCTGAATTTCAGGATGACTTTCCCAATTTTTACAAAAATTCTGTTATTTGGTAGGGTGGTTTGAATTAAACATCAACTCTGTAGACCACTTTGAGTAGCATGGCATCCAGCAATAGTCTTTAAATCTGAACAGTGGATCTCTTCCTGTTTATGAACATCATCTTTAACTTATTTCAGCCATGTTTTATAGTATTTAGACTATAAGTCTTTCCTCTCCTTGGTTAAGTTTATTCCTAAGTATATTATTATTCCTAAGTATATGATTACTAATACTAGCATTAGTATTTTGGTTTCTTTGAGAAAGGGGGCTTGTTATGTGGGCAAGGCTAGTTCAAACCCACAACCTTCCTACTGGAATTAGAGGCATGTGCCACTTACTATTTTTATTGCTGTTATTTTTGGAATTATTTCCTTAATTTAATTTTTGCACAATTCATTGCTAGTTTATAGGATTACAAAAAAACTTTTTGTGTTTTACAATCTATCGTGACTTTTTTTTTTTACAGTCTTCATGTGTGTAGAAGCCATAAATATTTTATATATTTATATAAGATCATAGATAGTTTTACGTCTTGCTTTTCAAGTTGGGTGCTTTTTATTTGTTGTTTTTGCCTGATACTTGGAGTTAGGTTTTGTAGGGCTAGCCTGAATTTAAAAATATAGTTAAAAAAACTTTTACTGCAAAAAATATTTTATCATATGTGTATATGTACATACACACACACTTTTTTTCAGTGCTGGGGATCAAACCTGGGACCTTGCATAGTCTAGGTATCTGCTCTACCACTGAACCACATCATTAATCACTAGTGAGTTTGAAACTAGCCTGGGTAACATAGTGAAAGCCTGTTCTAAACACAGATTAAATATATCATTTTAATCTGTCAGTGCTTTGACTAGCCTTGTATTTAACTTTTCAACTTCAATAACTAGAAGGCAGTTTTTTTTTTGTATTACATTGTGAATTATTTCTCTGAATATGTTTTATTATCTTGTTATATTTAAGATTTAGGGGTTGGGTGGTAGCTCAGGTGGTAAAGTGCTTGTTTTACAACCATGAGGCTTGAGTTCCATTCTCCAGAACCCATACTAAAACAAAACAAAGCGAAAAGCTGTGTATGGTAGTATGTGCTTGTGACACTAGCATTAGGGAAGGAGAGAGAGGCAGACCTCATGGACTCCATGGCCAGAAATCCTACTTGGCCCTTTCTATGCCAGGGAGAGAACCCCCAAACCAATGTGATTAGTACATGTGGAGTGATAGCTCAGATGTACCTTTGCCTCTTCATGCATGTGCACTTGGGTCTACATGTGCACTTACATCTACACATAGACTTACACATACTGATGCTTGCATGTACATGAACACATCAACACACAGACACTAGATTTAGTGAGGGTGCTGAAGTATGTATGAGGAAAATAGCCTTTTGTCTGAGGTTTGATTTAATGCTCCAGTAGAGCCAGGGAATGAGACTGGATATACATTTTTTAACAATTGGAAAAACAATATAATTGTTAAAATTCTGTGGTAGGTACAATAGATTACCATCCCCCTTGTTTTTATGACTCTTTTAAAAAATCTCTATAATAAAATAGTAGTTCTTCATTTTCTTTATATGTGCATATATTGCAAATGATAAAATTTTTATAGTAAAAACATATTTATGGTAAGATGATCAAATTCAGTCAAGTTCCAAGTAAAAAATATATAACTCTTATAATCCAGGATGACTTTCAAGAGCCATAATTTAATCAGATCTGTATGACACTTTTAACTTTATCATAATACCTCAGAAATTCTGATGGTTAAGATACTGAGGTCCTATATTCTGCCTATCACAGATGGCAACACTCCCCAACTTGATATATAAATTTAATGCAGCCCCTTTCAGAATCCAAACAAGTGTAGGGTATAGAATTGGTAAGGTGATCCTAAAATTCATATACTGCAATAAAAGCAAGGTAATTATACTTAGTCATTTTAAAACCTAGTACAGAACTATCACAGTTAAGGCTGGTATTAGCATAAGGATAGATGTATGTAGATCAGTGGACTAGAACTGACAATCTAGAAATAAGTCCTCATACTTAAATCCCGCATCTGCCTCCCAAGTGCTAGGATTAAAGTTGAGTGGAGGTGCACTCCCTCACTCAGGGAAAGAATGGCCACTAAGCACAGGACCCTGGGAAAACTGCACAGGAACTGGGAGTGAAGGAGCGGTACCCACGCAGTTAGAACGCAGGAATCTGCGCTGAGCTGGTATGCAGCCTGTGGGTGGGATCAGTGGAAGCTATCTGGGTGGGTAAAAGGCCGAGGATGACCTACCCACGCTCCCGTGTGGGGGCACCAGATAATGTGAGAAATCCACAGAGTCTAGGTAATGAGAAAAGAAATTTATTTGGGGGTTGACTCACTACCATGGGAGATTTATCAAAGGGTCCAGGAAAGGTAAGCTATGTCCCAGGCTGACTTGCCTGGTCCAAGGTCTCAGCATCCAATACCACAGGGAGGCAAACAGAGAGCCATATACATATATCCCAGATCCTAAGGGTCCCAGGTGGCCATGCCCCAGGGGCATATATTTCAAGGTCATAGGCAGGTATAACAGTTACTGTTACCTCACTAGGGGCGGTGCTTCAAGGTCATAGCGAGAGCAGCTACCCACTACAGTGAGCTACTATGCCTGCCATGACAGTTTGCTTAGTAGTTAATAGTATTTTTATTTTGAGTTTTTGAGACAGGGTCTCTTGTACCCCAGGCTGGCCTGGAACTCAACAGTGTTGCTGAGGATGTCCTTGAACCTCTGATCTTCTTGTCTCTACTTTCCAAGTGGGATTATAGGTATATACCACCATGCCAAGTTTTTATGGTACTAGGATTGAATACAGGGTTTTATGCATGCTAGGCAAGCACTCTATCAACTGAGTGGCATCTTCAACCAGGCAATTTAGACTTTTGAACAAATGGTGCTAGGACAAATAATACATACAAATAAAAGAAGTGTGTATCACATCATCACAGCATACAAAAAAAAAAAAGATTCTGTACTAAGTGTAAAGCCTAATTCTGTGCTTACAAAAGAAAACATAAAAGCAGATTTTTGTAGCCTAGTTCTTAAATAACACCAGAAGAATAGATTCCAAAAGAAAAGAATAACATGTACTTCATCACAGCTAAATAAACTGTATATCATAGGACCTCATTGGCAACCCACCAAATAGAAGAAGATTTGCTCTAGTCTTATGGCAGTCACAAGGTACTTACAATAATCCAACTGAAATGGAAAGAATTTGAATAGACACCCTTTCAAAGAGATAGAAAGGTAGCCAATAATTTCATGGAAAATTGTCAGCCTTATTAGTCACTAGGGAAAGCAAATTAATTCAGTGACAGTGTACCAATTTATATCTAGAAGAGCTGGAATAAAAAGGCTCTACAGTAACATTCCACTTACTCTTTGCTAATATGTGATATTCAAAGAGCTTTTTGCAAGGTCACAGTTCATTTAATTCCTTTGAAAGATTAAAATATTCTATAAAGCTATTCTATAGTAAGGGACAGCCAAGGTTTTTAAGGTAAAAATTTGAATGACACTCTTAGTAATGTTCTACTTTAGTATCATTTATTGTGCAGTTGGTCTGTCATGCATGAACTTTTGAATCTTTTAGAAACAAGGAGAGGGTGCAAGAGAAGTACTAATGTTTGAGTTGACATATTAACCTCTATTTTATTTAGCAAACTATCTGATGCCTGCATTTCAAGTCCAAGTAGTTTTTTGGGTTTTTTTTTTTTTGGGGGGGGGTCTGTTTCCCTGACTCCTCTTTACAAACATTCATTAGTTGCAAAAGTCCTGTTCAGTAGCTGAGGAGCTCTTCAGCTAAGAGAATCTGGGAACTTGCTGGTAATATGCCAGGGAACATTTATTGTATAGAAAATTAAATGGCTTGAACTGTGGCTGCTGTGTATGTGGAACTTCCATGGGCTTTAATTCTCAATTGTCTCCTTTGGTAAATAGCTTTAGGCTTAAATAGGAGATTGACTGAAGATGGAAAGTAGTGAACATAGTAGAGAGAAGATGTTTTAGTTTTTTACAAACTGAGTTCCCTAAAGCAAAAGAGATACCGTTTCACAGAGCTGAGGTTTTGCAAAACGGTGCTGGCTGGGGATGCAGCTACTCTTGGAGACATCTTCCTTCCTTCCTTGTCTCTTTTAGCTTGTATGACTCTGGCAACCTTTGGTGTTCCTTGACTTATGGATGGATCCTTCCATTTCTGTCTCTTGTCTTTACATGGAATTTTCTCTCAGTGTTTGTGTCCACATGTCTCTTATTCTATGATTCTCTTCATCAGATTAAACTACATATTAATAGAATATGATCTCATTTTACCTGAGTTCTATCTGAATGACCCTACTTACAAGTAAGATCACATTATACAAGCTAAGAGTTAAGATTTCAACGCATCATTTTTGGGAAGTGTAAGTAAATCTGTTGCAACTCTGGGGAGAGGTATCCTGGCCACTTGGGAGTCAGGCGACGGCTGGAGCACCAATCTATGAGTATAGCAGAATATCATTAGGAATCATTTTATTGACCTTTTTTTTCCTCTTTGCCAGTCCTGTTTGGTTCTATCCTAGGTCTCTGGGCTATCCACCCTTTGGGTCCTGGCCCTCCAGGCAGTGTCAAGGGTGGGTTCCCTCGTGGAGTGGATCTCAAGCCGGACCAGTCATTGCTTGGCCACTCTCAAAATTTCTACATCATCTATACCCCAGCACATCTTGTAGGGCCGGCAAGTTGTAGGTTGAAGGTTATGTGGCTGGTTTGGGGTCCAAATTCCTCCACTGGAAGTTTTGCCTGGTTACAGGAGATGGCCAGCTCAGGGTCTGTATCCCCATTGGTAGGAGTCTTAAGTAGGATCACTTTTGTAGATTCCTAGGAATTTCCCTTGCACTAGGTTCTACCTCATCCCTGAGATGCCTCCCAACCCCAGTACTCTCAACATCTATTCTTCCCCCAAACCTGATTCTTGTTTCTGCCACCCCCCTCTACCCACAATGTCTATTCTATTTCCCATCCCCAGCGAGATTCATATCTCCCCTCCCCCAAGTTCTCCTTGTTACTTAGCTTCTCTGGGTCTGTGGTATAGGCAGACATTATGTCTTTCTGTATACTATGAATATGTGTTGCTCTGATTGGTTGATAAATAAAGCTGTTTGTCCAATGGCAAGGCAGAATAAGGTTAGGCAGGACATTCGAACTGAAGAGACAGGAGAAGAAAGGAGGGTGAGAGGAGACGCCAGCCTGCTACCAAACAAGCAGTAAGATGCCAGCAGAATGGTAACACCACAGCCACGTGGCAAGATATAGATTTATAGGAATGGGTTAATTTAATATTAAAGAACTAGCTAGCCAGAAGCTGAAGCCATAGGCCATATAGTTCATAATCAATATAAGCCTCAGTGATTATTTTATAAGTGTCTGCGGGACCGCAGGGCCGGGCAGAACTGAGAAACATTCCAGGTATACTGTAGATTGTAGCATGGTTATTCTTTACAGCTAATATCCACTTTTTAGTGAGTACATACTATGTTTTCTTTCTGGGTCTGGGTTGCCTCACTCAGGATGATATTTTTGTAGTTTCATCCATTTGCCTGTAAATTTCATGGTGCCATTTTTTTTTTTAAATAACTTAATATTCAAGTTCAAACTGTGTAAATGTACCACAATTTCTTTATCCATTCTTAGGTTGAGGGACATCTTGATTGTTTGCAGTTTCTGGCTTTATGAAGGCAGAGAGAATATCTATATTAACAAAATCAGAAATGAAAAGGGGGGCATAACAACAGACAAGAAAATTCAAAAAAGCTGTAGGTTATACTTCGAAAACTTGTACTCCACAAAATTGGAAAATCTAAAAGAAATAGACAAATTTCTTGATAGATACCACTTACCAAAGTTAAATCTAGATCAGATAAATAATTTAAATAGACTTATAGTACCTATGGAAATAGAAGCAGCCATTAAAAGTCTCCCAACCAAAAAAAGCCCAGTGTCTGGTGGTTTTAGTACAGAATTCTACCAGACCTTCAAAGAAGTGCTAATACAAATACTCCTCAAATTATTTTACAAAATAGAAACAGAAGAAACATTGTCAAATTCATTTTATGAGGTCACTGTCATCCTGATACCCAAACCTTATAAAGACTCAGAAAGAGGATTACAGAACAATTTCCCTCATAAACATTGATATAAAAAGAATCAATAAAATACTTGCAAACTGAATCTAAGAACACATCAAAAAGATCATCCACCGTGATCAAGTCGGCTTAATCCCAGAGATTCAGGAATGGCTCAACATATGAAAAATCTGTCAATGTAAGCCACCATATAAGCAAACTGAAAGAAAAAAAAACCACATCATGATCATCTCATTAGATGCTTGAAAAAGCCTTTGACAAAATCCAACACCCCTTCATGATAACAGTCTTGGAGAGATCAGGGATAAAAGGGACATACTAAATATAATAAAGGCAATATACAGCAAGCTGATAGCCAACACCAAATTAAATGGAAAGAAACTCAAAATAATTTCACTAAAACCAGGAACAAGACATGGCTGTCCACACTGTCCATACCTATTCAATATACTACTTGAATTTTTAGCTAGAGCAATATAACAACTTAAGGAGATCATGGGATACAAATTCTAAAGGAAGAAGTCAACATACCACTCTTTGCAGATGATATAATAGTATACATAAATGACCCCCAAAATTCTACCAGGGAACTCCTACAGATGCTAAACACCTTTAGTGAAGTGGCTGGTTACAAGATTAACTTAAAAAAATTATCTGTAGCCCTTCTTTATATAAACAATAAATGGGCCGAGAAAGAAATCAGGGAAACAACACCTGTCACAATAGCCACAAATAATGTAAAATATCTCGGTTTAACTCTTACCAAACCAGTGAAACACCTGGATGACAAGAACTTCAAGTCTTTGAAGAAAGAAATTGGAGAAGACATCAGAAGTTGGAAAGATCTCCCGTGCTCATGGTCAGGAAGAATTAACATAGTAAAAAGGGCCACTCTCCCAAAAGCAATGTACAGATTCAGTGCAATCCCTATCAAAATTCCAGCACAATTCTTCACAGATCTTGAAAGAACAGTACTCAACTTCATATGGGGAAAAAAAAAAGCCCAGCATAGCTAAGAGAATCTTGTACAATAAAGGAACTTCTGGAGTCATCACCATCCCTAATCTCAACCTCTACTACAGAGCTATAATAATAAAAACCACACAGTATTGACATAAAAACAGATAGGTGGATCAGTGGGATCGAATTGAAGACCCAGGTGTAAATCCACATACCTGTGGAAACTAGATTTTTGACAAAGAAGCCAAATTTATACAATGTTTTGAAAAAAGAAAGCATCCTCAACAAATGGTGCTGGCCCAACTGGATGTCCGCATGTAGGAAGTAAATCAATCTATATCTATCACCCTGCAAAAACCTCAAGTCGAGGTAGATCAAACATAAATCCAGTTACACTGACCCTGATAGAAGAGAAAGTGGGAAATAATCTCAAACGCATTGGCACAAGAGACAACTCCTGAACAGAACACCAATACCACAGGCACTAAGATTGACTACAAATGAGACCTCATGAAATTGAAAAGTTTCTGTAAGGCAAAGGACACCATCAATAGGACAAAATGACAGCCCACAGAATGGGAAAAGTTTGTCACCAATCCCACATCTGACAGAGGACTGATATCCAAAATATATAAGTAACTCAAGAAACTAGTTATCAGCAAACCAAATAATCCAATTAAAAATGGGGTACAGATCTAAACAGAATATTCTCAAGAGGAATCTCAAATGGCTGAGAAACACTTCAAGAAATGTTCAACATCCTTAACTGTATGAGAAATGCAAAGCAAAATGATTTTGTGATTCCATCTTACACCTGTCAGAATGGCTAAGATCAAAAACACAAGTGACTGCTCATGCTGGAGAGGATGTGGAGCAAGGGGAACACTCTTCCATTGCTGGTAGGAGTGCAAACTTGTACAGTCAATTTTGAAAGCAATATGACAGTTTCTTGAAAAATTGGGAATTGATGTACCTCAAGACCCAGCAATACCATTCCTGCACACATACCCAAAGGATGCTCCAGCCTACAAGGACACTTGCTGAACTATGTTCATAGCAGCTTTATTTGTAATAGCCATTGTCAGTTTGACGTATGGTCTCAGGTTGCTGCTCTTGAAAACCACAATTGTTTGACATCCCCCTTAGTTTTCTTTACATCACACTGCCATGTCTTAACTGTTCTGTAGTATGGTTTATGCATACAACTGCCTTTGGAAAGAGGTCATACATGTTTATAGTCAGGAGATGAATGGCCTTTAATTTCAGAGAAATTATGTTGTTCTTAAAGTTTATTAATGTATTTTCATTATATGAAATGATGAGTTTCATAATAATATTTCATTCAAGTATATCATGTACTTTGACCCTATTCATTCCTCATTATATGAGAGAAGACATGGCTTTTGTCTCTCTGATTCTTGATTACTTTTCTTTATCTGATCATCTCCAGTTCCATTCATTTTCCTGGAAACTGGACATAATTTTATACTTTTTATAGATGAGTAAAACTTCATTGTATATATGTTGTGTTTTCTTTACCTACCCATGTTTTTAGTACCTCCACTAATTCCATGATGTACATGTTGTGAACAGTGCTGCAGTAAACATGGATGTGCCAGATGCAGGTAACTCTGCAGCATGCTAAGGTTTCCTGAAAATGGTATAGCTAGGGTCATATGGGAGTTCTAGCTTTAGGGTGTTGTTATTGTTTGGGACAGGGTTTCTCTTGTGTATCACTGCCTGGTCTGGAACTTACTCTGTAGACCAGGCTGGCCTCGAACTCAAGAGATCCACCTGACTCTGCCTCCTGAGTGCTGGGATTAAAAGCGTGTGCCACCACTATTTTTTGGTTCTTGATGTTATTTTCTGGACTGTGGGAGCACTTTTCAGAAAATCCTTGTTTAGCCTGTACCTGAAGTATTTTCCTTTAGCAGTTTTAGAGTCTTATGTGAGGGTTGTTGGTCCACTTTGAGTTTTTGTACATTGTAAGAAATGAGACTCTAGTTTCAGTCTTTTATGTATGGATATCCAGTTTTCCCAGCACCATTGTTGGAGACATCTTAGTAAAACAACAAAAATAACAAAAACTGTGGCTGTAGTTGGATGGTTTTATTTCTGTGTCTCATTCTATTCCATTGGTGTACATGTCTGTTTTGTGGGTGTGTACACACACCAGCACCTTGCTTTTTTTGTTGCTATGGCGCTATAGTATAGAAATTCTGATACTGTTGGTGTTGTTCTTTTTCCTCAGGATTGCTTTGACTGTCGGGGAGTTTTTGGTTTTTTTTGTTTTTTTTTTTGTTTCTATTTTTGTGAAAGATTGCATTGAAATTTTGATGGGTATTACATTGAGATTGTTTGTCTCTTTTGGTAATATAGCCATTTTCACAATATTAATTCTTCCTGTCCATGAGGAGGGAAGTTTTCCATTTTCTAGTGTTGTCTTCAGTTTCTTCCTTCAGTGCTTTAAATTTTCAATGTAGCTGTCTTTCTCCTCTTTGGTTAAATTTCTTACTAGGTTTAAAAAGTTTCATTTATTCATTTGATAATATTGGAGATGCATTTTTTCCTGTTTTCTTCCTCAGCATGTTCATTATTGATTAATAGAAAAACTACTGACTTTTTTTTTTTTTTTTTTTTGGTTTTCCGAGACAGGGTTTCTCTTGTGTAGCTTTGCGCCTTTCCTGGAACTCACTTGGTAGCCCAGGCTGGCCTCGAACTCACAGAGATCCGCCTGCCTCTGCCTCCCAAGTGCTGGGATTAAAAACTACTGACTTTTGTACATTGATTTTGTGTCCTGCTGTTTCAAACTGGAAGTGTTCATCAGATCTGACAGTCAGAGGAATTAATTTTTGTGGACAGCAATGTCAGACTGGCTCCTTATTACCACAGAACAGAACTGAAAATACACGTAGCAAGTAGAAGTTAGACATCTCTTAGGCAGTCTTCTTGAGTCTGTGACTGTAGTCACTTTCTGTAGGTATTGAACTTTTCCTCAAGCCTCCATTTCATGTGTAACAGAGTTCCTAATTTGTCATCCAGGGCTCCTACTTCAGACCAAGTGAATTTGACATAGCTACTTTAAGACTGTGATGAGAATGAAGTTCCAGATGTCCAGAACTGATATTGGTGCTGGGAATGACCTAGCTTGTCGAAACAGAGTGATAGCAGGGCCGTTCTAGTAGCTGCAAGGGGTCAGCGTTTCGTTGCTTCTGACTCAGATTTATGGGTTGGAATCATAATTTCCAATGCGATTTTAAGAAGTGAGGCTTTTGGAAAGTAATCTCAGAAATGACATTAGTGTTCTTTAATAGGAATTTGGGATAGCTTTCTTGTACTCTTGTGATGGTACAAGTCTGAAAATACACAGAAGGGACCTTATCAGAGCCCAGCCGTACTCTAGTCTGGAGGCCTACCTCTAGAGCTAGGAGAAATCTTTGATGTTTTTGTTTGTTTGTTTTTAATATATCCGGGTTATATTCTTTTATGATAGCCACCTGGAATAACACAAATAGTATTTCTTGCCTTTACCACTTAATAATGGGAAATTGTTTTGTCACCCACTTTTATCTGTAAAGTGGAATGAGTAGATAAAACTCTTTGTAGTCAATCTATTATGTAGAAAACACAGAGGTTCTTATGCTTTCTTTATATATCAGCTTCTTTGTATATCAGTTGGCTAGAATTGCTGTAATAAATTTTACTGATGGTGTGAAGAAGAGAAATTATGTTTTCCTCCACCCTGAATGAGACAGAAAAAAAGAACAGGCTTTTGATAGTAAGTTTTCCCAAAGCTTTGAAGAATAGGGTGATTAAACTTGCCTGGAGAAGTATTTTAGACTTGAAATATAATGTTTCAGATAGGGTTTACTTATCTGACTTGGGCTATTCTGTGCATAGTTTATATGGTCATATTAATTAAGAATTAACTGGAGGGGCTGGAAAGATGGCTCAGTGGTCCAGAGGACCTGGGTTCGAGTCCCAGCACCCACACAGCAGCTCATAACTACCTGTAACTCCAGTTTTAGAGGATCTGACACCCACACAGGCATACATGTAGACAAAACACCAATGCACATAAAATAAATAAATATTTTAAAAAAGAATATCTTTAAAGGATAGAAGAGCTGGCTTAGTGGTTAAGAGCACTGGCTGCTCTTCCAGAAGACCTGGTTCAGTTCACAGCTGTCTGTAACTCCGGTTCCAGGTGATCTGACACCTTCACACCAATGCACATTAAATAAAGTTAAATAAATTATTAAAAAATAATTGACTGGAAAAGTACAAAATTTAGCCTATGTTCATCTCCAGGATCCCTTTTCTTCTAAATTTTGTCAGAAGGCCAAGAGTTAGCAACTAATACCCTATCTTGAAAATAATAGTTCATTTGGTGTATTTTTTTAAATCTCTATGTATGATGTATGCATATGGAAGGTTGGTGTTTGGCCCTTGCTTTCCACCTTGTTGGAAGCAGGATCTCTTGTTTTTGTATACTTCCTTTACCAGGCTAGTTAGCCTCTGAGCTGGGGATTCTGCTGTCTCCACTTCCTGTTTCCCTGTTTTAGAGTGTTGGGATTACAGATGTGTGCTACTGCCTAAGCTTTATTTATATGGGTCTTAGGGGTTTGAGTTCAGGCCCTCATCCTTGTGCAGGTACGTTACCACTAAGTCAGCCCCTAGCAGTGATATATTTTCATAGTTAGGAAACACATTTCCTTCATCTATCTTAATAGTTGTGTAGCCACCTTGTGAACATAGGTGCTTTATTCTTCATTCTTAGAGTCTCAGAAAGGGCAGTCATTTTCCTACAGTCATACAAGCAAATAGTATTAAAGTCCAGATCTTGTTATTCCTAGTTTAGCATTCCTTTATTCATGTTCCAGTTCTTAAAGGATGTACATGTTTTTTGTAGAAGTAAGAATTAACTCCTAGTTAAAGATATCTTAGTGTAGTGAGTGCCAAGATTGTAGCTCAGTGATAGTTTAAGTAGCGTGCACAAGGCTCTGGGTTTTGTTCTAAGTACCAGAAAGAATTTAAAGGGGTTTTGAAGATTTCAAATGTTTTAGTGGATATTTACTATTTCATTTTACATAAAGGTCAATTTCAAAATAATATTTCAATATGTTTTCATGCACCGGCTTGTCAGTGTCCTCTTAATGAACTTATTTAATATTTTTTGCTGTTTACCTATTAGATAATATGACTTATTTATGTTTTGATGGTAATACCCTTTTTTGAAAATTCGTGGACAGTTTCATACTTGCATATAATGTCTTATCTCTGTTGTCCTTATGATCTTTCTTCCACTTCTGCTTAACCCCTTCTACTAAGATCATCCTGCTCCCATTTTTATGTCTTTTGTTTTGTTGGTGTGTTTTTTTTTTTTTTTTTTTTTTTTTTTGTGATCCCTGGTTTAATTAAGGTTGCTTGCATGAGCATGAGCCAGAGAGTTTTTTTACTGGAACATGGCAACTTCAATGGCTGTGCCATTTGAAGAAAATGAGGTCCCCCTTTACACAGTAACTATTCTCTGTCAGTAGCTACTCAGGACAGTGGACCTTCTGAGCCTACCCCCATTCTCTGCTGGAATGTTAAAGGACAGCATCTTTTGTAGGTCATGTTCAGGAAACATTAGGTAGAGTGATGGTAATACTTTAATCTTCCATTGATTACAATTATTCCCTCTGTGCTTTCTTCTAATGTGAAATTTGCCATTTTTTGATTAGTAACAATTAGAAATTTAGCTATGATGTATTTCTTATGCACTTTGAAGGGTATGAAATTATCTTTCTTCAATAGCTTGAATACATACTCTATTCCATATTAAAGATTTTTTCTGATTTATTTTTATTGAATGAACTTATTTATAATTATTTCTATTTATCTAGTTATGCTTAGGTTCTCATGTATTAAAATCTTATTTACTTTAGTGCTATATGTTCTGTGTTCTCTTTGTCATTATTTATTTGTGCAAATACCTCACAACCTTAAAAACATTAGCTCCATAATTTTGTTATTCTTTCAGTAATATTATATGTTACTAGAAATTTCCTGTAATTACACATAATATTAAAATATTTTCTTCTGTAGACATAGTCTATTATTATATTCAGGAAAACTATTTAAGATTAAAAATATACTGAACATAAAAGTGAATTGCTGTTCATTCCTAGAATAAGGAAATAAAAATAAAAATGTGTATTTAATTGACTTTGATGGTGTTTTGGGTGACACAATTTTTCTTTAGGTTTGTGTTTTCTCAAGATTTCTGTAGTGAGATAACATTTTTCTTTTTAAAGAAATTTCTATATTTTGAGATTATAATATAAATAAATCATTTTCCCTTCCTTTAAGTCCTCCCATATAGCCCTTTTTGCTCTTTTTCAAATTCATGGCCTCTTTTTCCATTAATTGTTGTTACACACACACACACACACACACACACACACACACACACACACACACACACAAATACAACCTGCTCAGTCCATATAATATTACTTGAATGTGTATGTTTTCAGGGATGATCATTTGGTTTTGGATAAGGTATGCCCTTCTTTGGGAAAGACTGTTTCTTCCTCTCTCAGCATCCTTTGTCTGTAGTTCTTGTGTAGGGTTGAGCACTCATGGGCTTTCTCTTCCCTGTCCACTTTAGCATGTCTGTTGTTGTTTTTGTTCACTCATGTTTAGGCAGTCATGTTGGTGAGACTTTAGGAGTATAGCTTCTGACATTCCTAGGAGACAGCACACTTGCTGTTCCTGTGGCTGTTTACAATCTTTTTGCCTCCTCTTCCACAGCCAAAAAAAAAAAAAAAAAAAAAGAACCATGACATTTAGACATTCATCCATTCATATTCTTTCTTTGTCTCTCTGTCTGTCTTTAAAGCAATTTTAAATTTTAAATAGTTGAAGTACTTCATTTATACATATAGGGGAAGGTAAGGGCTTTCTTAATAGGATTCTAGTAGCACAGGAAATAAGGTCAACAATCGACAAATGCCAGTAAGTAAAAAACTTATGTAGAGTAAAGGAAACTGTCAAGTGAGTCAAGGGGCAACCCTCAGAATGGGAGAAAATCTTTGTCAGTTGTAGATCCAACAGAGTATTAGTTTCTAGGATATGCAAAGAATAACTACAAAAATAAACATCAAGAAAAAAAACCCTACCCAATTAAAAATGGGCTATGAACTGAATACAGAGTTCTCAAAAGAAGAAACAAAATGGCCAGTAAACACTTGAAAAATGTTCAGCAACTTTAGCCATGAGGGAAATGCAGATTAAAACTAAGATTCCATCTCACCCCACTCAGAGTGGCCATTATTAAGAATGCAAATGATTAAATGCAACGTGTGGGAAGGGGAAACTTCATACACTGATGGTGGGAGTACAACCAGTTTGGAAATCAGGTTTCTAAAAACACTAAAAAAGAATGACCATGTAACTGAGCTGTACTATTCCTTTACGTATACCCAAGAGATGTACTATAGAGATGTAGTTGCACATCTGTGTTTACTGATGCTCCAATCTTAGTTGTTAGGAAATGGAATCAGCCTAGGTGTCCATTGATAGATGATCAGATAATGGAAATGTGGTACAAAGACACAGTGGAATTGTATTTAGCTGTTAAAAAACAAAACTGAAATGAAATTTGTAGAAAATAGATAGAATTGAAGAATATTGGGGGAAAGTCAAGTGCCCCATGTTCTCTCATATGTGTGGATCCTAGTTTGGAATTTTTAGATATGTTTAATTTGGAATGTCTGTAGAGACCTGAAATGACAAGGGGGCCATGTTGGAAGCTGGAGAGTGGGTTGGAAGACACCAGAATAGCAAGAGCCTCTAAATGAACTAAGCAAAGCTCATATGAACTCAGAGAATGAAGCAGCATGCACAGGGCCTGTACCAGACCACACCAATCCTCTTTTAGTTTAGTGTTTATATGGGACTCCTGAGTGTGTGAACGAGTGGGTCTCTGATTCTTATGTTTCTCTTAAGCTCTTTTCCTTTTATTATTGGTTTGCCTCATCCAACTTGGATATAATGATTTTTGTTTTATCTTATAATGTCTTATTTTATTGTTCTTGTTGTTATCTCTTAGAAGCCTGTTCTTTTCTAATGAGAGGTAGTCTGGATGGGAGGGGAAGCGGGGAGGAACTGGGAGGAGCAGAGGGAGCGGAAACTCTAGTCAGAATATACTGTAGGAGAAAAAATATCTGTTTTCAATAAAAGGGAGGAAAAGAGAAGAAAAAAAAAAGTTGTCTCTCTTTTTCTGTCCTTTCTAGGAATAAGTACTGCAATAGGAAGGGAGTGTCCGAGTATTGTACTGGCGGTATCAGTTGTGGCAGTTTTGGGGTAGCCCTTCAGAGGGCTGTCAGACTAGGGAGTAAAGGAAGTACTTGGGTAGTGTCTGGAAGGAGATGTGAGGGAAAAGTAAATGCAAATATTATCATTACCAGTCATAAGGAGAGAACTAGGTGAAGGAAGAACAAGGATGTTTTAAGATGTCCAAATGAAATTCTGTTACAGTCTTTTTCTGGGCTCACAGGATCTATTGGGCTCTTCCTTGTTTTTCTCTAGTCTCTAAAGCTGAGAAATAAAGATGTATGCCACTGAACACAGAGGAACCAAAGATTTCTCGTTAGACCATGTGACACCCGAGGACAAGATCTGCTTTCCTGATTTTTAATAGCTGTTGGATTGGCTAACAGTTAGCATGATGATCTTCCCATGTTCCTTTTAGATAGAGAAAGAAGAGAAAACTAACCATACTTTAACTTGCAGGTTTAAATAACAGTGGGCCTGCCTCATTTGGCTGTAGATACTGCAGTGAGCCAAGGTCTGTAGTGTTATATCTGGGTGATATTTATCAAAAAGAAAATATATAGTTGTCTAATATATATAATAAAATATATAGTTGTCTAATGTTTGTGAAATGTGATGATTCTTTGGACCATTAAACACAAAACATACCAGTCACCTTAGTCTTTGTTAAACTTTGCTGTGGGTGTTTAAGACTATGGAGGTGGCAAAATTTAACTGTTTCTGACTGTCAAGGCCAGTTGAGGGTCTTGTCCTCAGGTGTCACATGTTCTAACGAGAAATCTTTGGTTCCTTTGTGTTCAGTGGCACACATCTTTATTCTCAGCATTTGGGAGGCAGAGGCAGGCAGATCTCTGTGAGTTTGAGGCCAACCTGGTCTACATAGTGAGTTCCAGGACAGCAAGAGATACATAGAGAGGCCCTTTCTCAAAAGGCGAGGCGAAAAAGACATCCTGAAAGATGAGCATGGTGGTATATACCTGTAATCTCAGCACACAAGAGACAGAGGCAGGAGGATTGGTCCAACATCAAAACCAGCTGAAGCAATATATCAAGGCTTTATCTTTGAAAAAAAAAAAAAAAAAAAAAAAAGAAGAAGAAGAAAGAAACAAAAAGGAATGGAAATACCTTAGCTTTAATTAATCTCTTGATTTGGCTTAAATCATAATATCAACTTGATACTAAACTGTAGTTATATCAATCTCATAATCTGGTATCTATGATGTTTGGTATTGTTTTGTGGTTATTGGTTGTTTTGTTATTTGAAAATTCTCAAATAACTTGTTTATGCAGTATCTCAGATGGTAGTATCTTATCTCTCTAGATTATTATCAGTCTTCAAGATAATCTTGTATAAGTCAGTTTTATATGTTACCTATTTTTGTACAAAATAAGCTTTAGGCTTAATTCCTTTTAAATTACATTTATGTATTTTTATGGGTATTTGTGGGAGCATGTGTATGCCATGGTATGTTTGTGGAGTCCAGAGGACAACTTATGAGAGTCAGTTCTCTCATCTCTTTATGAGGGTCCTGGGAATTGAACTTCAAGTCATCATGTAGCAAGCTCCTTTACCTGCTGAGACATCATACTGACCAAAGCCCGAGTTTCTTTCTTTCTTTTTAATTTTAAGATTTAGTTTATTATTTTGTGTGTATGAGTGTTGCATGTATGTCTGTGGAGCACATACCTGCCTGGTGCCTGAGAAGTTCAGAAAAGTGAGCTGTATCCCCTTGGACTAGAGCTGTGTATAGTTGTGAGCCACCATGTAGATGTAGGGAATTGAACTTGGGTCCTCTGCAAGAGCAACAACTGCTGAGCCAACTCTCCGGCTCCCTTGACTGAGCTTCTTAATCAGGTGTTTAAAGAATCTAATGTAGAACTACTTAGATAATTTTACCTTATGTTCCAAGAATGGGTTTAGGAAATAATATAGAAGGTATAACTAAATTAAAAAATAGATTGGTAAAATAATCAATGCAAATGTAATGAACAGTTATAAATGAGACAAAGTGATATAAGCAAAGGAAATAAAATTTATATGTCATACTCAAGACAAAATGTAATTAATAATATCTAGCTCATTACTTAAAGTGTGTATCATAATAGTATAAGCATATATTTTCTTAGGCCAGCATATGCATTTTTTTTTTTTCGAGATAGGGTTTCTCTGTGTAGCTTTGGAGTCCTGGAACTCGCTCTGAGGACCAGACTGGCCTTGAACTCACAGAGATTCACCTGCCTCTGCCTCCTGAGTGCTGGGATTAAAGGCGTGCACCACCACCTCCCTGTTAGCATATGTGATTTTTTTTTTTTTTTTTTTTTTTTTTTTGGTTTTTCGAGACAGGGTTTCTCTGTGTAGCTTTGCGCCTTTCCTGGAGCTCACTTGGTAGCCCAGGCTGGCCTCGAACTCACAGAGATCCGCCTGGCTCTGCCTCCCGAGTGCTGGGATTAAAGGCGTGCGCCACCAACGCCCGGCTGCATATGTGATTTTTAAACACTGGTAATTTTGTATTGTGTGTGGTTAGACGTGACATGTCTATTAGAATGTAAAATATATATAATCTGATAGCTGCTTTGAAGGCTACTTATGTAACTTGTAAAAATGTAAGTAGTTTGATAATTTATATAAAACTTAAAAGTACTTCTTTGAATGGGTATTGCTTTGATTCTTCCTCTGTGAAACAAGCAATTTCCTCTTTGTTACTTTCTCACAGAAATAATTCTAGATAATATTTTTTTTTTTTCTTTTTTTCCGAGACAGGGTTTCTCTGTGTAGCTTTGCGCCTTTCCTGGATCTCGCTCTGTAGACCAGGCTGGCCTCGAACTCACAGAGATCCGCCTGCCTCTGCCTCGCGAGTGCTGGGATTAAAGGCGTGCGCCACCACCGCCCGGCTCTAGATAATATTTTATGCTTGGAAATGTTTAGAGTACTTGTGATAGCCAATATTCTATCTTATGCAGAAGGCTAAATAAATTTTTGTTTCATTCACTTGATAAAATATTGAGAAATGTTTGGTATTTGTATGAACAGTAGTGGTGTGGCTAAGTGCTTACAACTAAAGTATAAAGGTCCTATTGTTCTGGGGCTAGTTCAGTGGAGTGCACATACACATATAGGTTCCATCTCCAGCACCAACACCACTGTCAAAAGTAATTATGTGTAACTTCAACTAAAACAAGAACAATATAATGCACAGGTAGGTTAAAAAAGAGACTAAACTTTAGAAGAGAATGCTCAGTCTATATCTTATTATTTTGGAGTACATGAAGGTTATGTGTGCATTTTCTGAGGAATGCATTTGAATGGTGCTCTTTGAAAAGTAAATGTGTAGGAGGAAGTAACTTTTGTTGATTGGTGACTATAGCCAGCTGCCCAGTCACTATGTCAGGTCTTGATTCCTCTGCTTTTTCTCACATAAACATCTAGGGGGAGGCTCTGTGCTATTTTGGTGCTGGTTGAGAATATCGGGATTCAATCATACCCATGCAAATCCACTTATCTGCTCCACTGTGGTTGCCTCTGTATTATGGTATTATGTAATTTCTTTTTTCTTTTTCTTTTTTTTTTAAATAGTTCTGTGACTTTAGAAAATTTCTTGATGAGCATGGTGTTTCTAAAGGCTTTATCTAGTTGGCAGTTAATGTCTTTGCATTGAGCCTTCCTTTGTAAGGTGATAATTTCCCTCTTAACAATGTGAGAGAATCTGCGAATGCCAGCCAGACCTTGTGCCAGACCTCTGGTGTGCTGCTCCTGTCTGTCTTATCTAGGACTTGGCCTAATGGATTCAGCCTTTGGTGCTTGAACAAATGAAATACAGTTCTAATAACTTGAATGTACTTATCCAATAATGTTATAATACTTAAAGAAAAAAATGCCAGAACACTTTTTAAATATGTAAGTAACAAATACTGCGTACCAAATTTGTGGACTTCTCACTAAAAACACATTGTGTCACCCATCTTGTATGTCAGATAATATATTATTAACTCTTACTTTTGTTAAAACACCCTGAATCAATCCTTGACATATTTGTTCTTTGGAATTTTTATCATTATGTTGAACCATTGATACTGATAAGCATATGCCTGTTATTTGCTTATTTTTAAGCTGCTATAAGGTATGTTTTAGCTCAGTGGTGGTGCAAACCTTTAATCCCAGCACTTGGGAGGCAGAGGCAGGCAGATCTCTGTGAGTTTGAGGCCAGTCTGGTCTACAGAGAAAGATCCAGGACAGGCACCAAAACTACACAGAGAAACCCTGTCTCAAAAAACCAAACCAAACCAAACAACAACAAAAAACCCAAAAAACATACGAATAAAATTTTAAAAAATATATTTTATTTTTAAGCAAATATTTCATGTATAGTACTATTTTAAATTATGCTTTTATTTATCTATTGGGTTGATGGTGTCAGTTTTCAGCTTTGTTCTCAATAATGCTATACTGAGATTCCTGTACATGTCCATTTACACACACGCACACACAAGCCTATGTGACTCCAAATGGAATATTCTGGTCATAGAGATACTTGTTTGGAACATTATTATGATAATCCCAAATTGTTTTTCAAAGCATTTTTTGCCGATTTTTATTGTTCACATATATTACAAATATGCATGCACATTCACCAGCATATGTGTACATATGCGTATAGACATACATATGTGTGTAAATTTTATAATTCACACTGGGATACTTTATGCGCAAATATATTCACCTTTTTCTTTTTAATATTTTTTAAATT
This sequence comes from Peromyscus leucopus, assembly GCF_004664715.2. NCBI lineage: Eukaryota > Metazoa > Chordata > Mammalia > Rodentia > Cricetidae > Peromyscus > Peromyscus leucopus. The sequence continues at coordinate 785,340 of NC_051075.1, forward strand.
TTATAATTTAATTTAATTTTACATATCAGCCACGGATTCCCCTGTCCTCCCTCTTCCTACCCCACCCCAGCCCACCCTGCCCTCCCCCAGCCTACCCCCCATTCCCATCTCCTTCAGAGCAAGGACTACCCTGGGGATTCAGCTCAGCCTGGTAGATTCAGTCTAGACAAGTCCAGTCCCTTCCTCCCAGGCTGAGCAAACTGTCCCTGCATAGGCCCCAGGTTCCAAACAGCCAGCTCATGCACTAAGGACAGGTCCCGGTCCCACTGCCTGGGGGCTTTTAATATTTTTTTATCAATAGTTGCAGAATAACATTTAAAATACATTCTTTTTAAGTCTGTTTACTTTTAATAGGTTTTTGTGCCAGGAACTTCCTTTAATTCCTGGCCTCAAAGGTCAGTTACCTCCTGCAAGGGCATTTTGTCAATTAACTGCTTGTATCATCTTAAAGACCCAACCCTGCTATCATATAAAATCTGCTTGCTTTTCAACCATTTTAAACCCCTGTCCCCATTTATTAGGAACCATCCTCCTTGACTTTTAAGATGAGATCTCTCACTGAGACCTGGGGCTTGTGTTTTCTGCTAGTCTTTTCTAGGGAGAGAGGGAGCTCCGGGGATCTTCCTGCCTTGCCTCTGCAGCACTGAGATTGCAAGCATGTGCTACCATACCATACCCACTGTTGTATGTGAGTGCAGGGGAGTGACAGGAAGTCCTCCACTGACCAAGCTCTTACCTGCCTCGTAATCTTGCAATAATTCTTATTGTGAAAGTTTGTGTATAATAATTATTCCACAGTTTTTTCATTTGGTAAAATAATGTTCTTCAAGTCAGTACAATCACATAAATGGCAAAATGCTAAGGTTTATTTGTGAATTATTAACTGTTGCTCTAAAAACATTTGTTTCTAATGCTTTGTTATTACAGAATAATTTTTGAAGCTGTAGGTAGAGCTTGAGAAATTTCTGTGACTATTAGTATATTTATTTAAACTAAAATAGAATCTGGGCCTGTTGCCCAGACATGCAATCTCAGCATTTGGGAGGCAGAGGAAGGAGGCTTGTGAGTTTCAGGCCCACCTGGGCTACATAGTGAGTTCTAAGAAATACTGATCTGCACAGCAAAAGCTTCTTTTGTGGAAAAAAGACACTCTTTAATTTGTTGACATTGCTTTGAACTTGTAGTATTATTTTGTTGTTGTTGTTTTTCTTTTTTGTTTTTTGATTCAGGGTTTCTCTGTTGCCCTTGCTGTCCTGAACTCTGTAGCTCTGTAGACCAGGCTAGCTCCGAACTCAGAGATCTGCTTGCCTCTGCCTCCAGAGGGCTGGGATTAAAGGTGTGTGCTTCCATTACCTGGCTGAACTTATAATATTTTTTTGTCATTCCTTTATTTTACTTGGGACATTCAACTCCTGAGGTACATTATTAAATAGGAGATATTTGGGAGTTGTTATGTTTTAGAATATAGGTTTGAAGAAGGAACTATCTATGTTCCTCAGCAAATCCATAGTGGTTTTGAAGAAGTTACACATGTTGTTTTGATTCTGTCATTTTTAATTGATATTGACTTCTGTATTTTTTAATAGATTATCTTTCACAAGGAATAGATCTTTCTGAAATAGAAGTAATAGAAAATGATCTACTCTTCATTGCAAGAGCACGACTTGAAGTGGAAAATCAAGCGAAGCGTCTTCTGGAGCAAGGTGTGGAGACTCAGGTAAGAAATGGGAAGAATCCGTTGGGATATCAATGCACGTTTGATTTTGGATTTAAAAAGTAATAAGCTAAATTTAATATGGAAGAACTGTGTTACAAAGTTCACATGCTTAAGCATGTTTAAGCATAGGGAAGGTTAGCCATATCTTTATGTATTTAATTCTGAAATACACTTGAGGTTTCTACTATATGACATGTATAACATACATTTTTATGTGCTGCTTTTCCAGAGGACCTGAGTTTGACTCTCAGCACACACATGGTTTCTCAGAACCATCTAGTTCTAGAGGATCTGATGCTTTCTTCTGACTTCTGTTGGTACCAGTCACACATGTGGGGCACAGACATACATGTGCAGACAGAGCACCCAAACATGTAAAACAAAAATAAATAAAATTTAAAAGGAAAATCTATTAATATCAGTTATATTACTTTGAGTTTCTTCTACACAATATGGGCATATATCTACATATACAAATGCATACATGCATATACATATCTAAATTTAAATCAGAGTCTATATATGAGAGAAAACCTGGTATTAGTTTTTTGTGTCTGACTTATTTCACTATATATTATGATCTCCAGTTCCATTCATTTTTCTGCAAATGTCATAATTTATTTCTTCATAGATAAATAAAATTGAATTATGTATATGTACCACATTTTCTTTATCTATTTACCTGTTAATTGACATCTTGACTGGTTCCAAATCATGACAATTGTTAGCAGCAAATGTCATAAACATGGATGTGCAAGTATCTCTGTGGTACACCAAATTAGTATTCTTCAGGAATGTAGTAACCACAGTGATGTAGATGAATCAGATTATAGTGTGTTTTTGTTTTTTTGTAGACCTCCACGTTGATTTCCACAGTGGCTGTGCTATTTTACTTTCCAATCTACAGAAAATGGATACTTTTGAAATCTGAGTAGTCCAAGAAAACTGCTATTAGCATTTCAGAAGTGCACCATCATAAGCCTTTCTGTTTTTGTAGTTCAGTGCTTCTTGGCACTTAGTGTTTTAAAACTATTGAATCTATTGTTCTCTCTTTCTCTCTCTCTCTCTCTCTCTCTCTCTCTCTCACACACACACACACACACACACACACACACACACACACACACACACACGAGACAGATAGAAAGACAGAGACAACAGGGAAGAGAGCTAAGTTTCTTATCTGTAGGTTCAACGGTTGCAGATTCAAACAACTGCTGATCAAACATTGAGAAAAAAATTGAGGAAGTTTCAAAACTCAAAATTTAACTTTCCACAACTTTGCCACTATGCTATATCCATGTGTTTTAGTTTGGGTTTTTATTGCTGTGAAGAGATACTATGACCTTTTATAATGAAAACACTTAATTGAGGGTGGCTCACTTACAGTTTTAGAGGTTCACTCCATTATGATCATGAAGGGGAGCATGGCAGTGTGCAGGCAGCTAAGAGTGCTATATCTTGCAGGCAACAGGAAGGCAACTGGTTGTCACACTGAGTGAAACTTGAGAAAAGAGACCTCAAAACCCGCCCCGATACTTCCTCCAACAAAGCTACACCTCCTAATAGTGTCACTCCCCTTGGGGGCCATTTTCTTTCAAACCACCATATTATGCAAATGAAGTAATACATTGACATTTACTATTGTAGCTTTATACCGTTTCATAGACCCTTAACCTTGCCAGCACTCAGTGTTTCAGCATGGTTTGCTTTTGTCTTTTCTGCGTGCTGTAAAGCCATGAATGTGATGGTTGTATCTGTATTTCAACATATATAGATCCCGCCATGACGGTTTGCTGCACAATGCAATATATCCCGTTTACATTGTATTAGGCATGGTAAGTTATATGAAGATAATGAGTATAGTGGAGGTTTGTGAATGTTAGCAAGTCCTACCTCACTTTATATACAAGGCATGGGCATCTTTGAATTTTTGTTGGGAACTTGTAGAGAAGGAAGAAGTACCCAGTGGATGCTGAGGTATATCTATATGTCTGTGTATGTAATGAGTCTTTCTCTGTCCCTCCAGTCAGCTCCCAAATAATGACACGGAGACTTATATTAATTGTGAAAGCTTGGCCTTTATATATATATATATATATGTTTTTCGAGACAGGGTTTCTCTGTGTAACTTTGCGACTTTTCTGGATCTCGCTCTGTATACCAGGCTGGCCTCGAACTCACAAAGATCCGCCTACCTCTGCCTCCCGGGTGCTGGGATTAAAGGCGTGCGCCACCACCGCCTGGCAACCCATTTATATTAATCTACGTTCTGCCACTTGGCTTTTACCTCTCTCTGATTCTGTGTGTCCCACTCATTCTGCATGTCCTTGGTGTCCCCCGAACCTTGATTCATCTCCTACTTCCTCACTTTCTGCTCGCAAGTCCCGCCTATAACTCCTGTTTAGCTATTGGGCATTTAGCTCTTTTTTAAACCAATCAGAAAGCACTTGGCAAAGATATATCTTCACAGTGTACAAAAAGATTATTCCACATGTGTATGTCTTCAGTTCTTGTAACTCTTAATATTTTACTATAGAAGAATTGAGAGATAAATTAAATACTTTTAGAATAGTAATACATGTCAAGGATTGTAAAATTGAAGTACTATTTTCATTAGACATAGGCGTTTTAACATTTTGTAAAGGAATGTGTATTTAAGAAATTCTATGCTTAACAGTAGTATTTTCCTAGTGTAATAAACTATTTTTGATATTGCTCAATTGTATATATACATTTTAATAGTTATATAATTTTATTTTGCTTTAGTTTTTGTTCTTGTTTTGTTCTTTCTTATTTATCTATTTATTTATCTATTTATCTATTTATCTATTTATCTATTTATTTATTTATTTATTTATTTATTTATTTATTTATTTATTTATTTATTTTCTTTAAGACAGGGCTTCTCTGTGTATCCCTGGCTGTCCTGGAACTTTGTAGACCAGGCTGGCTTCAAACATTAAAGATGTGCACCACCACTACCCAGCCTGCTTCAGTTTTTGAATTCATATAAAATTAAAGAGGAACTAACAACATTAAGAAACTTCTCTTCCTTAAATATTGATAGTTTTATTATGTCCATAATGTGTAAAGTTAATCAAAAGAACTTGAACTAGATAGTTCTTGTTTTGTAGCCAAACCCTGTGTTTAGTCAATGAAATTTAGTTTAAAAAAAAGATAAAGAAAAAATGTGCATAGAGCTCAGTGGTGATTGCTTGGCTAACATATTTGATTCCTAGGTTTGATCCTCAGCAACACACATACTCATCTACATGTGGACACCTGTGTGTGCTTATGTGAAATTATCTGCATGAATCTCAGAAATGCAGAAGTCGGTGTGGTTCACAGAGGGTGGGCCCTGCTCATGAAGGCAGTGCTGTCTCTGCAGGGCTGTGGAGGATCATGGTGTCACAGTTGATTGACATTGGCCAGTAATGCCGAATTTACTTGTCTTGTTTAGATTTATATTAAGTACCTTTCTGACTATTATTTGGTTGTTGTCTCTGTGTTTGAGCTGTGATAAGAAAGCTATGAACTGCATGACTTGCAAGCAACAGAATTTTAGGAGGTTGAGAAATCGAAAATGGGAGTACTAGCAACTGGATGTTTGGTAAGGTCCAACTTCCTGTTCTTCGGATAGTCTCTTCTCTGTGTGTGGTGGAAGGAGCTAATGTGCACCTAGAATTCTGTAATAAGGACCTGGGTGTCCTGTAATGAGTGTTCCAACCTTGTCATCTCTCAGATACCCCGTTCCTAATAGTGTCACCTTAAATTCCAGGATTTCAACATGAATTTGGAGAGACATATATTATTTAGACCAACTCAACTTTCTAGATAATTTTTCTAAAGAGATAGCTAATGTTGGCATTCTGCTTCAGTTCACAGAGTTTACTGTAAACTGATGCTTGTGTTTATAAAATTGTGTATTTCTGGATTTAGTTACATTACATGTCTGACCTCCTCAGACTTGGCTCTCTCTGTTAATCTCACAAAGTCTGCTTTCAGGCTTGGCAGAATTGATGAAATTAAGGCCTTGATCAATAAGGTCATTGTTAGGAAGCAGGGTATCTTAGTGCAGCTACTTCCTGTTCTTAGAGGGAAGCAGACAGAGTTGTCATCCACTATCCCAGTATACTGTTTAGGAGTTGGATGGGTGGGCTCTGCTAGGCTCTGTTTTAGTTATCTCAGTCACAGTAACAAAGCTGTGAGGAGATGATGTATAGTGAAGGAGACAGACATGGTAAAGTGAGCAAACTAAGGTTTTCATCGCTGTCAAGGCGCAGCAAAGTTGCTGTCTGGAGCTTATTTCATGTTTCTTTAATAAGACCACCATGTCCATTTTGATTTTGTTATGTAAGCGTACTAAAATTGGCTTTTCACTTTGCTGACTAGTTCCTATGGGAAAGGAAACTTATATAGTACAAGTATTTCTTTAGGAAGTCCCCAGACTGTGACTAACTCCTAATGTAACCCTAATTCCCTCAGTATTTCTTCAAAGATTTTACTCACTGACCAGCTTAGTTTTCCAACTTCTAAATTACTACTTCAGTTTTTCCATTCTCACTAACTTTTCCCTCTGTCTCAGTTACTGTGTTCTCTTGCTGTGAAGAGACACCATAACACAGCAACTCTTATCAAAGAAAATATTTAGTTAAGAGCTTGCTTACAGTTTCAGAGGTTAATCTATTCTCATCATGGCAGGAAACATGACATCAGTCAGGCTATCATACTTGAACAGTAGCCAAGAACTACATCCTGATCTGCAGACAGGTGGGAAAGGGAGGGAAAGAGACGCAGTTCCCCCCTCCCGGCTCCCCGCCTCTCTCCTATTTCATTATTTCCACTCTTGTGCCATCATTGCCTCTCATTTACTAAATCCTTCTCCTCAGCACTCAGACATGCATCCTTCATGCCACTCTCCCGTTTTCCCTGCTTTTCAGTCTGTCTTCTAGTTTTCCATGCCCTATCTTCCTCACTTCACCAAGACCTTTATGCTGTCTCTCTGCCTGAGTGCTCTCTCCCTTTTTTATTAGAACACAGCTTGCAGTTTTCATCTATTTCATCCTCAAATCACTAAAATAGTTACCTGTATAACTAAGCTTTGTTTTAAGTAGTGATTGCTTTTAGAGTAGTAGTACTTCAGTACTGAAGTGCTGCTGTAGTCATAAGTTAGTATATTAAGGACTTTGTAGATTTAAAACCTGAATAGATATTCGGTAAACAAGTAACTTTTGAAAACTTGTAATACATTATAGCTTCTTTTCTCTTGCTATGCCAAATACCTGACAAAAAGCAAATTAAGGATACAAGGCTCATTCTGCTTCATGGCAATGGGAACATGAGGGACTGTATCCAGTCACAAAGAGACACAGATAATGCAGGAGTGACCCTAGCTCATTGGATAATGCTGTCCACATTTAGGGTGTCTCTTCGCTCCCCATTTACAACTCTTTGCATGTCCTATAATTACACCTCTACTGTCCTCACAGATGTACCCAGAGGTATTGTGTCTTAGGCAGTTCTAAATCTAATTAAGTTGACTGAAAATTAACTGTCACATTTGCCATTACTTGTATTTGGTAGTCAATTTGAAGTTACTTTCAAGAAAGTGCTTACCTTTTTATTTATATAATTGAGAACCACAATTTCAGTATCAGTGCTGTCTTTATCAGTTGTGACCTCTGTCATCGTTTAAGATTACCAGAAAATTTCTACCTTTGTTATTTTCAAGGATTTAGATGATTTAGCTATGGGGAGATAAGTCAAATCATTCTCTCTCTCTCTCTCTCTCTCTCTCTCTCTCTCTCTCTCTCTCTCTCTCTCTTTCTCATTCTTTGTGTGTGTCTGTTATTGCATAATGCAATCAACTTAAACAGTTATTGTCTCACCACTTCATTGTATCCAACCTTAAATAATACTAGTCAGCTTGACTCAGCTATAACATTCAGATATGTTGTGGTCATTTTTTTAAATAGTTGTTATACTATAGAGGAGGTGAGACCTTGAGGAAATGGTTAAGTGTTGTGGGTAGAGTCCTTATCAATGGGATTAGTGCTCCCATGTCCCTTATCCCACCCCTCACTTCATGGAGAATACTTTTGCATCCTCTCTAACTTCATGAAGAGCATTCTGTTATCATATCTACCCCAACATACGCTTCATGGAGAACTCTCTCTTATCTTGCCCTTTACTTCATGGAGATTGCTCTCTTATCCCACCCCGACTTCTTGGAGAGCAGTTTCTTATTTCAAACTTCACTGCATGGAGAGTGCTTTCTTACCTGTTCTGACTTCATGGAGAGTTTGCACTTATGCCTTTTGTCACATATGATTATAGTAAAAAGACAGACTTGTATGAATAGAAGGTGTGCCCTCACCACCTGTCCCATCTGCTGTGCCTTCATTTAGATCAGCAGTTCTCAACCTGTGGATTCACAACTCCTTTGGGAGTTGAATGCTCCTTTCACAGGGGTCACCTAAGAGCATCAGAAAATATAGATATTTACATTATGATTCATAACAGTAGAAAAATTATAGGTATGAAGTAGCAACAAAAATAATTTTATGTTTGGGGAATGGTCAACATAACATGAGGAACTATATTAAAAGGTCAAAGCATTTGGAAGGTTGAAAACCACTGATTTAGACCTTCCAGCCAACAGAACTGCTGGAAATAAACTTCTATTGCCCATAAGCTGCCCATTTTCTCTCTCCCTCCCTTTATCTATCTATGTATCAATCCATCCGTTCATCTGTCTGTCTGTCTGTCTAATAGCAATAGGAAGAAACTAAGACAATAGCCATTCCTTTATTGTCTAAAATAACTGTTTAACAAAAAGTGCAAGTTATTTTTTTAGTAAATATAGGTGACCAATTTGATCTTTTTGTTTTCCCTAGTCAGTTGTTCATGTTTAGGTTAGTATAGTTTGGTAGCATTACTACATCCCTACTACTGTTTTACACCATTTCTGTTTTCAAAGTCATAAATCATGTAGGTACAAATAAATATGTTATTTCTCTCCAAATAAAAACAGAACATATATAAAGAAGCTTATAATGTCAACAGTTTTGTTTAACATGAATAAGCCTTATAGTAAAGGCGTATCATTTCTATATACAAGCAATTTATACTGCTTTCACTGATACTTGACAAATTTTTTGGAAAGACTGGCCCATTTTCTGGGGAAGTGTAATAGATCCCAATATTAGGGCAAAACTATAGATGTCTCTGTTTCAGGCATGGGGCAAAATCTGCCAGTCATCTTTAGTACTTTACTCTTTGTTGTTGATCCTAAGAATCTTTCAGTGATGGGGGATCGGGAGAGAAAATAGCATTTAAGCAGGCTCCATTACTTCAAGCTTTAACTAGCTTTCAAAAATAGGTGATGGAGATTTTGATTTGGATGAGTTCCTGCATCACCATAGATACCAGTCCCCCACAGGAAAATGATGACATTTTAATTAGCAAGAAGGGTTTAACTTGTGAAGTCTAAGCTTTCCCAGTAAACAAGCACAGAGCTTATGGAGACTCTGGGTGGAGGAAGCAGATGTTCTTGTCTTCAGAGGTCATCAGAAAGGACTCATCATCTGCATTCAGTTCTTTCAGAAATTAGTACCTGCCCATGATCCCTAGTGACCACCCTGAACAGCCACATACTTGCTTTATCTCCAAGGCAGGAACCTCCTTGGTTAAGTCTGGGGTCCTGGTGTTCGTCAGTTGCCAAACAGAAGTGCTTCAAGAATGTCTTCCAGACAGGTTTCTGGAAACAGCAGTGTAGGACTGCAGGCCATCAGAAAAATGTCTGCAGAGTGCACAGCGTGCAGCTAGTCGGTGTACTCTCATGATTGAAAATTTTGATTTCTGAGTTGAATGGAGTCTGTGTAAGTTAACCACTTTCTTTAGCTTTTAAAATAAATTCCTGGAAACGTTAAACATAGTAGTGATATACCTCATTAAGCAACTTTTGTTGTTGTTGTTGTTAAATTTTTTCTTCTCTTAAATGGGGCCTAATAAACATCAACAGTAGCCACTATCAGTTGCTTGTCAAGCTCAAAGGCATTTTAGAGGAGCTTTCTTGTATTTCCTGACTAGAATTCATTCTATTTGGGCTTACCCTATAAGAAGCTGCAGAACAGATCTCACCATTTGAGTCTATAGAAATGTGTTTTGCATATTTGATCCAATGTTGCTTTTGCCACTTAACCAAGTTCTGGTGTCTTTTCCTTTTCATCTCATCTGTAAAGAGACATTGGATCCAGATGTTTATGGACTACATAGTCAGATCATGACAATACCCATTTAAATCTCTTTTAAAATAATCTTTTTTGTGAAAGGGACTCACTAAGTAGCTTTGGCTGACTTGATATTTGCTGTATAGATCAGGCTGGTCTGGAACTCAGATCTGGCTGCCTCAGTATCCCAAGGACTGAAATAATCATTCTAATATGTGCTGAGAATTTCTTACTCTTCTAGTAATTTTGAAGTCCAACAGATTGTTTTAACTAATAGTTTCCCTGCTATACTATGAATATTCTTGGTGTTTCTTGATGTTCCTTTAAAAAATTCTTTGCTCCCATCTTCCTCTTTCCATTCCTAGTCTTGGTGACCAGTATTCTATTCCATTCTGAGAGTTCACTTTTCAGTTTATGCAAATGAATGAGCTCATGTATGTTGAAATCGGTTTTCTCTGTTTGGCTTGTTTAACATTATGACTTGCATTTTGAGTCACAGTGCTGCCAATGGCATTCCATTCTTTTTTATGGCTAAGTAGTATTTTACACTGTAATATTTGCCACATTTTATTCATTCATTACTGATTGGCACTTAAATTGTTTTCAACATTTTTGATATTGTGAATAGTATTGCAATAAATGGAATTGTACATATTCTTTTGTGTAGTGATTGTATCGTCTTTGAATGTATACCTGGGAGTGCAATCACTAAATCATATAGTAGTTCTGTTTTTAGGATTTTTCTTTTTGCTTTGTATTAATTTTATGTTGCATTTGTATGTGTGGCATGAGGCCACTGGGTATCCTTTTACTCTCTCTGCCTTATTTTTAAGAACATGGTCTCATTGAACATAGCCCTGGGCTAGTGGTCTCCAAGCCCCAGCATTTGCCCTTTATAAGCTTGGGTTATATGTGAGTGTGGCCAGCTGTACCTAGCTTTTTACTTTGGTGCCAGGATCTGAACTTGGGTCTTCAAGCTAATATAGCAAGTGTTGTTACCACTATGTTTCTTTCTAGCCCACAGTTTTGATTTCTTTTGAGAAACACTCTTTCTATGAAGTCCAGGCTAGCCTTGAACTCACTGTGTAGCCCACACGGAACTAAAAGTTTCAGTGATCCTCCTGTCCTAGCCTCCTGAATCCTGAGATTATAGGTGTGCACTGCTAAGCCTGAGTTTCATTTTAGTTTTAGCATGTGTATGTGTATTCATGCATTTACACATGTGTACAGATGCATGTGTGTGCCTGTGGAAGTCAGATTTCAATGTCTGGTGTCTTTCTTGACCACACTACAGTTTTTGTTTGTTTGTTTGTTTGTTTGTTTTGAGCATAATCTCATAAGGAACATAGAGCTCACAGATTCATCGAGGAATATTTAGGGTTTTTAGAAATTTTTAAAAACATGCTATGTGCAAACAGAAAATTTAGTTTCTTATTTCCTATTTGGATACCCTTTATTTCTTTCTCTTGACTAGTTTTGGCCAGGTATATCAAATGAGAATGATGAAAGTTGTTACCTTTCTCCTTCTGACTTCAGAAGGAATGTTTTTAGTCTTTCTAGTTAGCATAATTCTGGCTGGTATTCATGTATATTGCCTTTAGAATTTTGAGATATCATCCTTCTATACTTAACTTGGTGAGAGTTTGCATTCTTAAGGGATGTTCAATCTTATCACCTCTTTTTTGTTCTTTCCGTTTACTGAGATGATCATGTGCTTTTTGTTCTTCATCTTATTAAGATGTTTTATCTTATTTTCATATGTTGAACTATGCTTGTGTCCCTGGAATACATCCACCTTCATCATGGTGCATATCTTTGCTATATACTGTTGAATTTAGTTTGCTAATATCCATTAAGAAATTGTATATCATGGTGTTCTGGTTAGTGTGAATTGTCAACCTGATCATCAAGAACCACCTGGGAGTTTGGCCCCTGTACATGCATGCCAGTGCCACATGTTCTTGATTGCCTTGAGTTGGGAAGACTGATTTTCTCTAGGTGCTAGCCCAGGACCAGGCTCCTGAACAATACAATGAAAAAAAGGGATTGAGCAGCAGCACGGATTCCCCTCTCTCTTGCAGTTAAAGCTTCGGTAACTGGCTTTCCTTCCATGATAGACTGTACCTTGAACTGTGAGGCAGAATAAATCCTTTCTCCATTAATTTGCTATTATCTGGGTATTTTATCACAGCAGCCTGAAAAGAAACTAAGACTTATCCTCCTTTCTTCCTTTCTTCCTTGCTTCCTTCCACATTGTTGTATTTGGCTATATTAGCATTGCTAGGTTCATAAAACTAGTTACACAGAATTCCTTCCACTTCATTTCTTTAAAATCATTTAAGAAGAATTGAAGTTACTTTTCTTTATTTTGGAGAATTTATCAGATCAGTAGAAGCACTGCATTCTGCACTTTTCTTAGATGACTTCAAATTGCTATCTGAATCTTATTATTTATTATTTATTTTCTATTTCTACATGATTCCATTTCAGTAAGTTGTATGTGTTTAGGAATTGGTTCATTTCTTCTTTCAGAAACCTAACGTTATTCATAGTTTCTTAAAATCCTTATATTCCTGTGGAATCAGTTATAATATGTTCTTTTTTATCTCTGATTTTATTAACTTGGGTGTTCTGTTTTTACTTGGTTTGTCAACTTGATCAACCTTTTAAAAAATTAAGTTCTTTGGGCTGAGGAGATGGTTTAGTTAGTAAGTACCTGCTATGCAATTGTGAGGACTTGGATAGGGTCCCAGAACCCTGGGTGTGACTTATAATCTCAGTGATGGTGTGATAGGAGATTGATACAGCAGATCTCTGGAGCTGGCCATCTGGCCTGCCTGTGTGGCAAAATTCTAGACCAATGAGAGATGCTGTTCCACACAAAAAGGAGAAGGCACAACATCATTGGTTGTCTTTTGATGTATCACATGTACACTCACATCTATGAACATGCCCAGACACATGTGCATACCCTTACACACCACACAATAAGAAAACAGAAAACAAATCCAACCCTTTGTTTCTTTGATCTTTATATATATTTCTAGTTTCAAGTTTTCTTTGTTTCTGCTTTGACCTTTCTTATTCACCGCCCCCCCAGTTTTATGTTGGTTTTTTCCTACTTCTTTATTTTTTTTTATTTTGTGTGGGGGGTGGGGGGATTTAGTCAAGCCTTTTCTTCATGACTGCTGGCTCCCCAATAATGACATAGAGACTTATTATTAATTATAGAAGATCTGCCAATAGCTTAGGCTTATTATTACTAACTACCTCTTTTTGTCTCATGGCTTTATTACCTTGACTCTCTACTGTGCATGCCACTTCCTCTTCTGCTAGCTGGCGACTCCCCGCTTCTACTTCCCAGCTTCCTATGTCCTTTAAAATCATGCCTAGCTATTGGCCATTCATCTTTTATTAAAACAATCAGAATGACACAGCTTCATAGTGTACAAAAAGATTGTTCTACAACATTTCCCCCTTTTTGTCTAAATGAAAAGGAAAGGGTTTAACTCTAAGACAGCAAAGCTATATATAATAAGAACAATTATCAGGTAAGAATTACATTTACAATGTGTAGTCCATTTGTATTTGGCAATTTTGGAGAAAACACTTTATAATTTATCTTATCTTGGTGAGTCCAAAATGCTGTACCTAATTTCTCTTCTGTTATAACTAAGGAAAACTATAACTGTGACTATCTAGTCTTCAGCTCCATCAAAGACCCCAGAGGAAGTATCGAGTAAGCATCTTCTAAAGCTAAAAGAAATGACAGAGATACCTGTCTGCCTGGACAGTCAACCAAGGTTCCTCTGCAACGCTGGGGCATCCACCTTTGGCCTGCAGGCCTAGAATATCTAATAGACTTTTGAAGGACTGTCCTGCCCTGTCTTGGCTAAGTTCGGCAATCACTTTTCTTTGTATCCTACTGGTTCAGTTTGGACAGCATACTGTCAGCAGTCGAGGCAAGGGCAGTTTCTTGCCCAAATGGCTAGCTTTTGTCATAAAGAAAGCAAACTCCATACGGAGGTTCTCTGATACCCATCATCCTTTTGTGAAGTAAATTGGTACTGCCAGGAACAGATATGTATCACTGTCTTGAAAAGCCTTATGCTATATAGATCCTGGACATTCACCAAAACTACACAGAGAAACCCTGTCTTGAAAACAACAACAACAACAAAACCAAAAAAACCAAAACATTCTAAATGCCATATCTGTAGGGCTTTAAAATGTTTGAAGATCACCTATCTATTTAAAATATATCTCTGTATGACCTTGAAAACCTATGTAATATGACTATAAGTTTGATATCTATAGATCACTATTAACCAGTATTTATTATCCTAAATAGCTTCCAAAAACTAAAACTTTACATAACCTTTCTAAATGAGCTGCATAGATACAATACCTTAAACAAGAATAGAAACATATATACTATAACAAAAATAACCTTAAATTTGTATCAAGTTACAAAAATGTAAAGTATTTGAGGCTAGTGGTTGTTCAAAAGTAGACTTAACAATCTACTCTTTTATTCCATCATTTCTCTACTATATCCCCCCTTTTTCCTTTCAAAAAGAGATCCCTGAATCCTTTATTCAGCTTTCTCCCTGACCATGACCAGTAACAATTTGTAACCAACCCTCCTAAATGATGACAAACATCCATAACGTATTGAACAGCCAAAAACCATCCATCCCACCTCTTGGGAATGTGGGCGTAATGTTCTTTAGACTGCTTCCTCCTCTCTGAGGGTGTTGGCATCTTTGTCCTGAGAAAATTAGGATAATGGTCAAGTCCTGGGAGAGTTAGTTGTATTATTTGTTGTCAGTCTCTGTGCAATGGCAAAGTGCAAGGCTTATTGACATCCTGGCTAGAGTACTGTCCGTGAGGCTAGACTATCTCAGCCAGCAGCCTTGAAGCTGTTCTGGATGCCGAACTCTTAGGTAACTGTAACAGAGGCACTCTAAGAGGTTGGATCACCTGGGCTGCCTGTTTTCATTGGTGTCTGGTCCTCTTGCTCTGAAAACACATAAACTTCCAAAGGTAACATACATATCTGTATTAACACAAGCATGAAATGTGCTTTTAAATTTTTTTTTTGTGTGTGTGTGTGTGTGTGTGTGTGTGTTTGAGCAAGTAAAAGGCATCTGTCAACTTTATAAGTCCATTTGGACTGTATAATCAAACTATAATATAAATCTCTGTCCATGCCTTATGAAAAGATGGCTTGTAAAAATAAGTCACGAGGACTCTGTAGCCTACAGGACTTATCATGGCTCATCCATTCTCAGAGCTGTTCTTATGTCAAGTGATCAGCCTACATGTTACCTGTCCTGTAATCTTTTTTTGGTTTCCTCCCCCATGTCTGTAGACAAGATACTCAGGAGTCTCTGCTGGTCAAATCTGATCTCTATTAACCTAGAAGGAATCCACAGCCTTTCATTTCCTGTGGAAACAGAAGTATAACCTCTCCCCCAATGCAACATGTTGTCTGACTTCCATTTTGAAGTTAAGACATTTTAAAAATATGTAGGTTGGTTTAATCTAGCAGTTTCCATAATCTGGTGTCTCCTAGCAGCTATTGTTTTTGTATATTGGCATTTAACAAATTCAAAGTTAATAAGACACCATATAGGATTCAGACTCCCTGTGTATTTTCCATTCTTATGTGGCTTATTTTTTTCTTCCTTTACTCTCTAAAGATTTTATTATTTTTAAGCTATTTATTTTTTCTGTGACTGTACCTATTTTTTTCTTAAGTCTACACACATTGTTAAACACACTGTAACCTGTTTAAAGGTTTGTTGTTTGTTTTTTTTTTTTTCCATCTGAACCTGCTCTACTGCATATCTGTAACCTTTTCTTTCTGCATGAGCAAAACCTGCCGTTTAGCTTATTAGCTCATGGCGCACTGGCAGCTCCAGCACACAGCAGCTGCTGGGAGACGGGTCTCTGTACCACGGCCCACCTAAGAGACAGGAGACTTAGGAAGCTGTGTTTGGCTCCATTCTTGTGTGTTTAGAACTTTTTCTTAAAGCTTTCTCAGGTTTCACGTGGATATGCTTGGCCTCACATTGGGCACCTTTTGTAGGTGGATTATTCTGTCCTCCCAGCCAGCTCCCAAATCATGAAATGAAGAGTTATTATTAATTATGGAAGCTTGGCCCATAGTATAGGCTAGTTTCTAACTCGCTCTAATAACTTAAATTAACCTATTTCTATTAATTTACTTTCTGCCTCATGGTTTATTACCTCATCTCCATAGTGCCTTTACTGCTCCATCTCCTGCTTGCTAGCAACTCCCCCTTCTTCCCAGCATCCTGTGTGCCTGCCTAGCTATTGGCCATTCAGCTTCATATTAAGCCAATCAGAGTGAGACATCTTCACAGTGTACAAAAAGATTATTCAGCAAGTGTGTGGGTATGCTCACTGTGTAGTTATTCATGGCAGCCCGAAGATGACATTGTGTTATCTTTACTTCTCTGCATTATTCTTTTCTTTTTTTAAAGATTAATGTTTTTAGCTTATTTAAATTTTGAAATACAACAAAAATTTCCCATTACTCATCTAACTGAAAAAAGAAATTGCAGTTACTAGAATCAGTAAGCACGTTTTCTATGTAAACTGTAGTGAGCAGCATTCACTTAAGTAATTTAAGCTTAAAATTTCCATTTCTTCAGTTCATTGGGATACTTAATTATCCAATCTGTCAAGAGTCTAGAAAGAGAAGCATTAATCCAGGTTTTACAGTCTCTACCTTATTTTTTGAGACAGGTTCTGTCAGTAACCTGGAACTCACTGTTTTGCCTAGAGTGATTAGCCAGTGAATCCCAAGGAATTTGCCTCTCTTCCCCCTAGTGCTAGAATTATAAACCATGGCCATGTCTGACTCTTTGTCTGGGTTTCTGGAGGTCAGACGCTTTTCCCACTGAGCCATCTGCCCTTCCTCTTTCCAGTTTCCTTAGTCCTTGAAATGCATAGTTAGCATTGCCTATTTGAGTCCTGTCTGTGTTACAACAGGTTCCCTCTCAGTTCTACCTTTGGTATAATTTTTTTTTTAGCTTTCCTGCAGTTTTTTTCTTTGCACGCAGTAAACAACTTGGCGGATAACTAGGAATAATAGTTCTTCAAGTTAAACATGGCTAAGGATTTCAAAATTAATTTTGCAAACCTTAAACTGATAAGTCTTTCGTTGTTCTAAAACAACTCTCTTTAGATTACATGCAGACTTTGCATATGGCGTACTTCTTTTCCAGTTAAACTTTCTGACATGTGGAAAATACTAGTTTTAAGTGTAATTCTTGGCCGGGCGGTGGTGGCGCACTCCTTTAATCCCAGCACTTGGGAGGCAGAGCCAGGCGGATGCCTGTGAGTTTGAGGCCAGCCAGGAAAGGTGCAAAGCTACACAGAGAAACCCTGTCTCAAAAAACCAAAAAAAAAAAAAAAAAAAAACCCCAAAAAAAGAGTAATTCTTCCACAGTTTTTAAAGAGTTGTTAGATATTATTGCTGCTAATAACATATTTGAAATTTGTATTTACATAGCACTTCATAATTTTAAACTAATTAATTTAAATTTCTTAAAGCTTAACCTTAACTACTTTTATACCTTTACTGTCTTATCCTTAAATTTGGTGGAAAATTAAATTTGACCTCTTATTCATAATAACAAACTGGAAGATTATGGCTTGGCTGCCTTTGAATTTTACTTTACTGGTTAGCTGCCACTTTTTTGTATATGTACAGTTAAATATATATTTAAATGATAAAATATAAAAATTTATATATTTATTGGATTACACATGATGATTTGTTACATTGGGTAGTAAGTTAGAGTAGACATACAGATCTCAAACATTTACCATTTCTTAATGGTTTGAGCTCATAATCCTTTCTATAACTTTTTGAGATGTATTTTGTCTGTGTGACTATTCACTCTACCATGAAACACCATGCTAGAAAAGTCTTGCTTCTGTGTTTTTGCAATTAAGTGTTCATTAATCATTGCCCCTTTCAACCCTCATCCTGGTAACCACCATTTTAGACTCACTTTTGAGTGACTTCAGGAAAAAAAAAAACAAAAAACAAAAAACAAGGACATGAAACAGAGACCATGTAGAGCATGAAAACTGAAAATATTTATTATCTTGCTGTTTAAAGCACATTGATCCCTGCTTTAAATCATTCTGTCTGTTCATTCTTCAAATTCTTCCCTCCTCCCCCCATTCTTCCTGTCTGCTCCTTTCTCTTGTATAGTAGTACTTCAATTACCTAATGATACATACCTTTGCTGTTGTTTTATACCAAATGTGAAGTAGCCCTGTTATTCCAAGTGTTAGATTATACACACATATATTTTTCTTAGTTTTGGTAAAATTCTTTTTCATGAATAATCCAAGAAGTGTTCATCATTCTAATTTTACTGCCATCATCAAGTATACATTCCTATGTAACTAGCTACTATTAGCCCCAAGCTCTTCTAACATTATTGCTTTTCATAGTTTTCCAGTTCAGTGAGTAATACTTCATTTACACTTGGCTCTTTGAAATTTTTAATAAGTTAGTAATTTAATTTAATTTAAATATAGAATTTTCTCACTTCTCTTTGATTAAAATTTGATACTTACTCTTGAATGTGTGTATACTTCTTTTTTATTTCTTAAAACTTAGTTTGAATTTGGATAACTGTATATGATTTTATTTAGTTTATGCACTATTAGACTTTTATAATGATAGGAAAATACCAGTATTTTTATTTTGTGATTCAAAAACAGTGTCATAGAATCAGGCAGACATTTAGAATCATTGTTTTGTGTTTTCCATAGGTTTTTACAATGGGAGTCATACAGTATATTCTTTTTTATGCTTGGCTTTATTAATTCAGCATGGTTGAAATCAATCTATGTTGTATGTCTTGGTAGTTTGTTCCTCTTTTGTTTCTTTCATTTTATAAAAACAACATTTACCCATTCATGTGTTGCTATAAGTTATGTTAGGCCCATGTTAAGTAAAGCTTACGAGTTCACAGCTTCCCATCTGTGGAACTTTTTGTCTCTGTAAGGTGAATTTGTATGGCAAAAGTTGTTAGGTTTTAAAAATATATTTATGGCTACCCATCCCCTAGTGTTCTAAAATGAACCTGAGATTTTACAGATGCTGAGCCAGTGCAGCCCTGGCGTGATTGCTTTTTGAAGAGGATATCCATTTTCTGAAGTGGTTCTGTCGCTTTCTGTACCACATCAGTAGTTTAGAATTCTGGCTCCTCCAAATCCATGTTGGCAGTTGTTTTGATTGTAAACATTTTAGTGGGTGTTTGGAAGATTCTTGTAGGTATAATTTCCTTTTTAGAATGAATATTATAACTAACTTTTCAAATGATAAAAGTGAAGGTTTTTTTTCCAGTTTTAAAGAACTTACTGTATGCTCAAGTTGGAATAATTCTTAATATATTCTAGTACAAATCATTTGTCATATATATGTATGTATTATATATGTTTTCTCCCATTGTATGGCTTTCTTCATTTCCCCATTAGATGTAACTTACATAAATCATAACATTCATGTACTTTAAGTATATAGTTTTAGTTAGTTTATGTAGTTTTTGTTTGTTTTGGTTTTGTATAATATTTAAGGGTTCAGCCCTAATATCATACAATTCCAGGGGCTCAAGAGAGAAGCTACTATTGGTGTGGGAATGAATCCAGCTGCTCAGAGCTCTTTTGTTCAATTTTTTATTTGTCATTCACTATCAGTCACCAGTTCAACTCTCTCAAATCTCTTCATTTCCTTGGTTCCTTTCATTCTAACCCCCTTCTCCCAGGACTGGCCTATATCCTATCCCAAGCAGCAACACCTCATATTTTGTATATAGCAAAAGATTGTAGGGGTCCCCTCTAGAGGCTTCCTGGCAATTTTATTTGCAACCCAAAAGGGGAGAGATAAGAATGGAGTGAGTTAGTAGTTGAAATAAATTAGAAAAGGAATTTATGTGCTAGAAATATATCCTTACTGTGGTTAGGTGAAAGCATTATGAATCTGTCATAAATGTGTTCAACTATAAACTTAGAGTGATAGGGTAGAGAAGGTCTGTAGGTCACTAAAAGTTAAAACTGTCACTTTTTTCCTCTGCTGCCAGTTTTCTGACAGGGCAGGGGAAGAGAACTGATAGCTAGTCAATCTGCATCACAGCTTTCACGCCTGTTGAGAGGAAACTCTTTGTTTTGTTTTTTTTTTTTTTGTTTTTGTTTTTTTTTTTTTTGGTTTTTCAAGACAGGGTTTCTCTGTGTAGCTTTGCGCCTTTCCTGGAACTCACTCTGTAGCCCAGGCTGGCCTCGAACTCACAGAGATCCACATGCCTCTGCCTCCCAAGTGTTGGGATTAAACGTGTGCACCACTGCTGCTAGGCAAGAAAACCCTTTTGATCTAAGAGGTTACCTTAGTTTGGGGCAGGGGTAGGGGGGTGGGAGGGATGGCAGAGTGTGGAGGGTGTGATGGGGGGTTTGAGGGGGTGGGTGGGAGTGTTCAGGCATCTAACAGATGGCCTGGTAGCTATCTGTTCCTTGCTTGTCTTTTAAGGCTTTCTTTGGGGTTGACTCTATTTTAGGAAGTAGCTCAAGGAGGGTGTTTGCAAAAGGCAGACACCCAAAACAAATGCTAAAGAGGGGGCCTGGAGCTCAGAGCAGAAGGTTCTGTCTAAGTGACTATCCAGGTGCTGTGAAATGGAGATTCACACACATACACATTTTCGGAGAATTATGAGCACAAGGACTTC
Source organism: Peromyscus leucopus (assembly GCF_004664715.2). NCBI lineage: Eukaryota > Metazoa > Chordata > Mammalia > Rodentia > Cricetidae > Peromyscus > Peromyscus leucopus. The sequence goes on from NC_051075.1 coordinate 806,063, forward strand.
ATAGCAAGGCACAACTGAATATTAAGCTGCATAACACCAATAGACCTTGCTGATTGGCTTCTTACTCGAGTGACCCTTGGTTTGATCAAAGTATAGCTTATAATATACAGCTGGACTTCTATTTCATATTCCTGTGGCTCGCCACATTTTGGGTGGGTGTTTGTTTGTTTGCTTGATTAGTTTTTGGATTTTAGTTATTTTCCAGATGGGGCTTCTCTGTGTAGCCCTGACTGTCCTGGAGCTCACTCTGTATAACAGGTTGGCCTTGAACTAATTGAACCACCTGCCTCTGCCTTCTGCTTGGATTAAAGGTGTGTGCCACTACCACCCCAGCTGAGTTTATGTAGCTTTACAACCTAGTTTTAGAATATTACACACACCACAGAAAGTCTGCTCTCTGTTCATATGTTTATATGCCTGTTTATAGTCAGCACCTCCTTTTGTCACCACTGCAATCACAAATCTCAGTAGACTTGCGTTTTACTAAAAATTTATTATAATAAAATAAAGGGAAAGATAATACTGTATATCTTGTTGCTCTCATAGTATGATGTGCCATTGTGTTTATACTACTTTAGGAATAAACCTGTGTTTTGAATAGCCATAGTCTGTGGATTATTAATCATGTGTGCTGATAGGTTGATGGACGTTGGCTTATGGTTCTTTGCCTATTAGTAGTAGTGTTACCTACCACCATGCCTTGTCATTGTTTTTTTGAAAAGTAAACTTCAGTTTTGATAAAGTCCAGATTCTCCATGTTTTCTTTTTTATATGAGAAAAGAACATTTTCTGTATCCCAAAATTAAAGACTTCAGTTTTTTCAGACTCTTTATAATTTTTATCATTGTGTTTTCTTAAGTTATATAATTTTATCTTGCTGTTTTCATTTTTTTTGGTGAAGTACGAAATTCATTATTTTTCTATAAAGAGATATAGGTGTTCAGATACCTTTTATTCAAAAAAGTTGTTTTTCTTCTCCTGAACTACATCATTGTCACCTTTTTGATATCTTTGTCATCTTGAGACTATTTAATTTCTTGTCAGTCTTCCTGCTAATTGTTTGAACACCTGCTACTGATTCTTGCCTAAAACCTTCCTCTCTGCCTTCCTCAATTCTGTCCTGGAGTAAATAGCTGGAGCTGTAATAGTGACCTAGCTTAGCAGGGGTTTAAAAAGGTAGTGTGTGTGTGTGTGTGTGTGTGTGTGTGTGTGTGTGTGTGTGTGTGTGTGTGTGTAGGGGGTGCTGGCATTGCTTCATCTCTCTGACAGTTTTTCTCCGTTTTATTAGCTGTATTGTCCTTTTGCTAGTGTCTCATTGTGATTACAGGATAACTGTTACCTCTAGGCTGTAAGTCTGTGTTGAGGATGTCAGAGTGGGTGGGACATTGCTAGCTGCCAGTCAAGATGACAGTGCTATAAAAACCTTTTCCCAAAACTGTTTTAGCAGATATGTTCTTATATCTCACTGACCATGTTTCTGCTACATGGTAACTCCAGCTGTAAGAGGATGCCGAGGAGGATTTGAACAATACAAACAGATGCTTCTAGAGGTGTTTACTAGTGAGAATGGAGGAACGGAAGGAAGGAGGGATAAGTGCATCTAGGACCATAGCTGATGACATTTGTAATAAATATCTTCAGAAAAACAGAGTAGCTAGAATTGTGATTTCATATAGTCATTTGTTGGTGTTCTTTGGGGTCTGTTAGAGGACTTAGGGGAAAATACTGAAACTCCAAGTACTTGGCTCCTTACGTACGATGCAATAGCACTGATATTTAACTTTCTCCTCTATGCTTTAACAAGTCTAGATTACTGATGCATGACTCAATATAAATGCTGTGTAAATAATTGTACTTCATATTGTTTAGAGAATGATGACATGAAAAAACTGTCCATGTTCAATTATAGACACACATCTTTTTCATAGTATTATCAATCTGTAGTTGATTGAATCTGAGTATGTTAAATGCATGAATTAGAGGTCTAACTGTATTACTTTATTTCTAAAGTAACCTCTGCTTACGTATTTAATTTAAAATTTTATAAGACAGTAAGGGCCTTGTGTGGATTTGCTACCTTAATTTGTCATGATTATTTTTCTCTATGAAATTCATTTTATTGGGCTGGAGAGATGGCTCAGGGGTTAACAGTGCTGACTCTTCTTCCAAAGGACCCAAGTTCAATTCCCAGCACCCACATGGCAGCTCACACTTGTCTGAAACTCCTGTTTCAGGGAACCCCGACACCCATGGCAAAAACACAAATGCACATAAAAATAAAATAAAATAAATATATGTAAAGAAATTAATTTCATTATTGACTATATTTCAAATCATCTTAAAAACTTTTATTTGAACTGGGTGTACACAGTCTTAGCCCTTGAGAAGCTATGCAGGATAATTTTGAGTTCAAGGCCAGCCTAGGCTACATAGCAAGACCCTGTCTCAAAACAAACCAAAATCTTTTATTTAATGACTGATTATAGATTCTTATAGATATATTCTTCAGACTTACTAGGTAAAAAATTTAGAAGTTAAAATGACCCATTTTTTCCTTTTCTATCTCTCTTCTCTTTCTCATTTTCTTAGACTGCCTAGGTGTTATTGCATCTCTTCTTGTAGAATTTTCTTTAAATTCATGTTCATCTTTGGTTTTTCCATCTTTATCTTATTTCTTTATTTGTTTTATATATTCTCCACCCATTTTTTTTCCTCTCTTTAAAGTAAATGCTGAAATAAGGTTGATTTCTGGTAGATAGGTCATTAAATGTCTTTCTTAGTATCTCAGTGATATTTGGGCTATACTCTACTGCCTGCTGGCTGTTGACAGGCTGTGAGATAGCCCTGTTAGGTTGGCTGGGAAATATGTGTCAAGGGTTAATGGGCTGCATGCTCCTGAGTCAGAAATGCTGCTATGAACTCTGAATCAAAAACAAAGTAGCTACTGTGATTCTTGGTTTTAAATTTCTTTATTTAATGAGACTCCCTTTCCTTCAGTGCTTATAATCTTGCAATATGCTCCATTAAGTTTTCAGTGCTGTGCAGATTAGCAATGCCAGAGAAAGTTTCAGGTGTTTATGTCCTTTTAGAGCATATGCACACAGATACTATAAGCTACCCTAAATATTTTGACTTAGTATGCACTTAGGTATAGTGTGCTGTAAATTTATTAGCTGTTTTTCATACATAGAATATGGAATTTTGATTCCTTAAATATTATGTATGAATAAATTGCTGTATTTATTAGCTTTATTTGAGTATCAGCCTAAATTTATTAAATAGTCTTCCCTCAGGAGTGGTTGAAACTTTACCTGTAATCTTTTAGATGTACATTTTTCTTTTTGGGTGTGTGTGTGTGTCTCTGTGTATCCTTGGCTGTCCTGGAACTCACTCTGTAGCCCAGGCTGGCCTCGAACTCACAGAGATCCAACTGCTTCTCCCTCCTGAGTGCTGGGATCAAAGGCGTGCACCACCACCGCTGGCTAAAAAAAAATAGAACAGAAAAGAAAAGAAAACCTGCAAACATTGTGAATCCTTTTTTTATAAAACACAACAGTTGAGTGCTGCAGGGTTTGGTTTTTTTTCCCCCAGCAGTAAGGCTGTCTTATGGGAAAGGAGGCCACTGTCAAGCTTAGCTTGAGTTAACACAGCATTTTTCTAACTATAACCTCTGTGTGAGGGGGAACCAGGGAAGTGAGGACATGTTGACCACCTGTCTGTTTCCCACTCCTCGTCACCTCCCTGTCCTGTCTTCCTGCCTTATCTTCCTCCCTCCTCTGCTCTTACAGAGTTTCCAGTTCCTGACTTTTGTCTCATGTGAAATGCAGTGTTAGACTTTAAGGAAATGGTTTAGTTCTGCAGCTTTCCTCCTAATAAATTACTTTGCAAGTATAATTTCTTATTCTCCGCCTGCCTTTTTACTTAAAATCAGTTGAGATCAACTGCAGTGTCAAAACTTCCTGATCCGAGTCACGTGGTAGAGTGGTGTTTGCAGACTATATTCTTCCTCATCTTTCCTTCACTGTGTCACTCTTCTCCTACTTATGAAGTACTAGAAAGAACACTTCTAAATAATTATTATTAGAGAAAAATCTAAGATGTGTTTGATATGCTTTAATAGTACAAAGATTACTTAATACATAAATAAAACTTCAACAGTTTTTTATTTATTATCTGTGTGTGTGTGTGTGTGTGTGCGCATGCGCATGTGTGTGTGTGTGTGTGTGTGCACGTACATGCAAACCACATACATGTCTGGTGGGTGTCAAGAGAGGACTTCAGATCCCTTGGAACTGAAATCACAGTTGGTTGTGAGCCACCATGTGGGTGCTGGGAGCTGCACCCAGATCTTCTGCAGCTCTATAAAGACCAAATATTCTTCTCACAGATACAAAAATTGTGCAGTATTCATTATAAGGATAGAAAACCCAAATTAGCAACTCTGAAAATGATGATTGTTTTATTATAGTACACTAATAAACACCCTTTATGGACCAGAATTACTTTGGGTGCCTTTACAAAATACCTATTTATCCTTAAAAAAATATTAAGATGGTTGCTGTGATCCCTTAGTCAAATACAAGGGAGCCAGGGAATAGAGGAGTTAAGAGAAAGCTTGGGGCAACAAAGATTATACATGGCAAAGCAAAGATGCGAGACTTTGCAGTTTTAAAGTTGGTGCCTTTTACAAACTGTAACATTTCTCTACAAATAACCATTGGTTTGGACTCTTAAAGAAAACACAAGTTTTACTTTGATTAGAAAATAAGTTTAAGAAAGAAAAGAGAATGGCCAATGAATAGTATTTTTTTATATTACTAAGAATTCTTTTTTCTTGCAAAGCTCATAAACATTAATTCATAAAAGATATTTTTCAGCACATCCTAATTGCTGGCTTACCTGTTCTTATTTCCAATCAGACCAAAATATTGAAAGGTCAGAGAGTGCAGCATTATTTTATTCTCAGTATCTTGCACAGCACTACCAGCACGTCATAGTTAGTTCTTATGGAAGACTACTAAAAGCATTATCTTTTAAGAAAGCAATAGAGTGCATCTTTTTCTGTCCTTTCATTTTTATAAATGAGTGAGATAGAAGCCTGAAATTTGCTAATAAGGGCTTAGCCAGAGTTAGTGGTCAAAATATGTGGTATTTGTCTATGACAAGACAGGATGATGGGAAAAGGGTGCAAATACTCAATATTGTAGGGTATGATCTTCACTTGAGTCATAGCTAGACAAATTATTTGCATTTTGAGATATTCTAATGTTGTAATCCAAGGTATGTCTAGAGTAGTCCACCATCCCATTTCGATATGTTTGTTCAGTGTTTCTGATACTCATTCCCAGTGTGGCTTCTGGTTTCCAATGTGTATATTTTATTCTTCAATCTCATTTGCTACCCAGACTGCTTTGCTATGATTATACATCCCAGAAGCATTCATATTTCCAACAAAGATGACCCCACTGGTATTTTACACGTACTGATGTGTAAAGAAATAATTCCTTAGTAGTAGCTATTTGACTTCCCGCTTCCTGACTCTCACCTTCTTACTCAAATGACCCATCCTTTGATTCTCCCTTTTCTGTTTCTTTTTTTACAGCCTAGATTCTCCCTTCCCTCTTGTCAGTTGTAGTTGATATATTAGTCTCAGGGTTCAGAGGAACAGAATTGATTGAGTGAACTAATATATACATGACATTCATTAGAGTGGCTCACAGGCTGTTGTCTGAGTAGTCTAACACTTGCTGAAAGGCCAAGGACCTGGGAGTTGTTGAGTCAATAAGACTGCCTGTCTCAAGAGTCCCAAATGGCTGCTGGCCCTAGAGGGGCCAGCTGGTTTTCAGTCTATATTGGAATCCTGAAAAGTAGTTTCTAACATCAGTGAAGGGATGTCTTAGGAACAGGACAGATGAACTTGCTAGCCAGAGTAAGGGCAAGCAAGCAAAATCAAAAGCTTCCTTCTTCCATGTCCTTTTATGTGGGCTGCCACCAAAAGATGTGGCCTATATTTAGGTTGGATCTTCTGATCTGTAGTGATCTGGTTCTAGGGTTGGTTTTCACCTCAAATAATCCAACCAAGAAAAACCTCTCACAGGTTTTCATTAATTCCATGTGTAGTCAAGTTGACAACAAAGATTAGCCATCATAGTTGGCATCTATTTTCTTTAATGTTTCAAATCTCTGCCTCTGTTCTGTTCATTATATTCTTGAATTAGTCAATTTCCTATTAGCACAAAATAACTGGTACAGGTTCCTTATAAAAAGACATTTATTTTAGCTGTTGGTCTAGGGATTCAGGTCCAAGATTGTCGGGCCTGTTTATTTATTTATGTGATGTAGGTGACACATCATGGCAAGAGTACCTGTCATAGTGAGGGCTTACATCTCTAGCCATGAGGCAGAAAAGGGGAAAGGTGATGAGAAGGAAGTGGGAGAGAAGGAGAGAGTCAAGACAGAGACTGACTGCAGCCCCATAGCCCCCTTGAAGGCATGCCTTTGATGATCTAAGGACACTAAAGTGTTCTTATAGGTCTTCAGCAGTTCCCCTATCACCCCCTAGGGGACAAAACCTTTGTATGTGGACCTATAGAGACCACTTTCTAAGCCACAGCTTAGAATTATCATTGCACCTCTCTAGCTTAGTTTATTTTTACTTCTCCTTTTTTCTTCTTTTTAGTGGTTATTTGTCAAGGCCAATTGATTCTTTAACTGTCTTCAAACAACATAGATTATAGTATTTAGAAAAACAATGGTTTTCTTTTACTAAACAAGAAACTTTAAAAATCACTGAATACTCATTAAGGTTATCTGTGACAAGACTCTTGGCATTTCAGGTACTTTTTATTATCATCATTTCATGTACTATAGTCCAGGCCATAGAGTTAGTCTGTTTATTGCTTTTCTTAGTGTTCTTTTGCTGTGAAAAGACACCATGACCACGGCAACTCTTATAAAGGAAAACATTTAATTGAGGCTGTCTTACTGTTTCAGAGGTTTATCTGTTATTTTCATGGCAGGATGCATGCATGCAGGCATGGTGCTGGAGACGGAGCTGAGAGTTCGACATCTGGATCAGCAGGCAGCAAGAAGAGAGGGACACTGGGCCTAGCATGAGTATTTGAAACCCCATAGCCCACCCCTAGTGACACATTTCCTCCAACAAGTGCCACTCCCTAACCATTGAAATTTATGAGCCTATGGCAGCCATTCTTATTGAAACTACCACACTGCTTTCTAAGTCTTCCCTGAGGGCCCTTGTGGTCTTTTCTTTGTAGATTCTGTTTTTATTTACCACTATCTGAAGGAATAACTTTCTTTCCGAGTCTGGCAAACACTTGTAATCAAATTCTTCACCACTGAATTGTCAACTGGTAGACTGTACCAGAGTCATCTGAATAACTGCATAGAATAAATAAACAGACCTCATCTGGCCCAGGCTAAGTCACAGAATTTTAGACTTAGAATCTATTGACTACATTTTTTTTTTTTTTTCAAATAATCTTCAGGTAACTTTGGGAATCTTTTTCTGTCATCTGTCTTCATCATTTTTAAGTTTGAGACACAGGAACAAGCTGACTTTCTCAGGGTTACCCAAATTGTTCTGATGAATATCCTACTTATTTCAGTAATTAAAGAAAAGATGATAAGAAAAATTCCTTGGAGCTAGATATTATGTCCCATGCCTGTAATTCTAGCACTCAGGAGACTGAGGCAGGAGGATTTCTGTGAGTTCAAGGCTGGCCTAAGATACAGAGTGAGATGCTGTCTTGAAACCAAGGGGGCGGGAGAAATGCCTTAGGAATAGAAATAAATGCTAGTCTTAGAATTCTTAGAGGTTTGGAGATATTAATAAATGACCAGAGAGCCCATACTTTTTATTAGTTCTATATTCTGTTAGTCCAAGAAATGTGTTACTTCAGCTTCTTTTAGCAATCTCATAAGGAATGTAATAACAAACCAAATTGTATAAGCCTACTTATTCTTTCACATAGTCAGATGGTAATTTCCAATATCTGTCCATGTAGCACATGAGTTAGGTGTTAAGAGTATGGTAGTGATAAAAACAAATACAGAACCTTCCCTTAGTACTCTTTTTTTTTTTTTTTTAAAGATTTATTTATTATGTATACAGTGTTCTGCCTACACATACACTTGCAGGTCAGAAGAGGGCGCCAGATCTCATTATGGATGGTTGTGAGCCACCATGTGGTTGCTGGGAATTGAACTCAGGACCTCTGGAAGAGCAGCCAGTGCTCTTAACCACTGAGCCATCTCTCCAACCCCCCTCTTAGTACTCTTAATCGTGAATTATATAAATACCATAAAGTTTGATGAATGATGGAATAGTTTGCTCAAAGTCACATAGCTTATCTACTGTAGAGCTACGATTCCATCTCAAGGCCATCTAACTTTAAAAGCCCACATTCTATCCACCATAGCATGTTGCTTCTAGATCATGGTAAAGGTAAACAATGTTATTTCAGGTGTTCTGCTAGCATGTACATATAATCCCAGCTACTCGAGAGGTGGGGGCAGGATTGACTGAGTTCAAGAGCTGGAATTAGCCCTGGCAGCACAAGGATACTGCCTCTACCTCTGTCTCTCCCATCCTTCCCCAATCTCCGTGTGTGTGTGTGTGTGTGTGTGTGTGTGTGTGTGTGTGTGTGTGTGTTCAACCTCTTTTAGCAATCTCATGAGGAGTGTAATAACAAACCAAATTGTATATATAATTTGCCCATTAAGTTGGTGTTGTTACTTCTGCATTATGCAGACAAAGAAACCCTTAAAGAGGTCATGTAATTTGACTTTGGTTTTGGCTATTTAATCTCAGAGCTTGACTTATGATGTCTGCCTTACTCTAGAGCCTGTGAAACAGAATTAGGGGAAGCTAATAATAAAATCAACAAAGTGTACAATTAGTTATTTGATAAGATTAATAAATTATATTGATAAACACCCCAAGAGCTGTTGAGGGACAGAGAAAGATGCAAGAACCAATGGCCTGACAGCACATCCAACAATCTAAAAAGATATTGGAAAACATTAGGTTTAACTTTTCATCAATAGATTTAAAAATTTAGATAAAGTTGTCAAATTCTAGGAAGACAACCTACAAAAATAAGGTTAGGAAGATTGGGTATAAGTACTTATTCTTCTGTTACCAAGATTGAATTTGTCATAAACCTTCCTGCAGAGAAAACTACAAGGGCATATAACTTCATTGTCAAGACTCCCAAAATCTAAGGAACAAATAAGCCAGCATTATATAAACCCTATCCAATCGCTGAGGAAAGTGGAGTGTATGATGAATTGCTTAACAGTCTTATTTAAAAAAAAAAACAAAACAAAAAAACAAAAAACCCAGAGCCAGATATTGGAGTAAAAACCAAGAGATCAGAGGAATAGGACAAGCCACAGCCAACCTCACCTCACCAACTCTTCAGCTTCCAAAGAGACCTACTTCCTGTATGTATACCCATGCCTATATGCTTTTCTGTCCCTGCTCTCTTACTTCCTCTCTCTGCCCAGCAACACCACTTCCTGTCTATCTGTACATACCTCCAGACCCCTGGGATTAAAGGCATGTGCCACCATGCCTGGCTCTGTTTCCAGTGGGGCCTTGAACTCACAGAGATCTAGATGGATCTCTTCCTCCCAAATGCTAGGATAAAAGGCATGTGCTACCCCTGCCTTACCTCTGTGTTTAATATAGTGGCTGGCTTTTTTTCTCTGAGCCTCAGATAAGCTTTATTGGGGTACACAAATAAAGTATCACCACAGTGGAGTATGACCACTTCTCTCACAAGGCAGGATAATGCTGATAACAAAGTAAGGACGTTACAAGTGAGAAAAGCTACTAGCTGTATCTCTCTTCATCATTGCTGTACAACACTGAGCCTCACAGTGCTTGGAAATATGAGCAAGGAGATCAGAAACTGACAGTTGACACTGACTAAGATGTCTTTCCTTAGGAGGTGCAGTGTGGTCTCTTAAACAAAAGGAAAACTATCATCTTAGTGGGCCCAAAATAAAATTAGTTTGTGATCTAGAATACTCCCAGTGGACCAGAAATAAAAATTCATTCTGATCAGTGGTATCACCAAAAACTCTGTGATAAAAAATGTTTTTCACCTAAGATTAGGAGTGGCAGAAAGATTGTGTAATATATTTTACTCACAATCAACTGAAGATCTGTATTAAGAAAAACCAGTAAAACAAAGGAAGATTAAGAAATAAAATTATTCAGAGATATCATGACTCTGCATATAGAAAAACTAAAACAGTGACAGATAAGCTGCTAAAATTAATTACAGAGTTCGAGGCCAGCTCTATAGAGTGAGATCCAGAACAGCCAGGGCTACATGGAGCAACCCTGTCCCAAAAAACAAAAGAACAAAACAAACAAAAAAATTAATTGGAGAAAGCTTGTTAGGTTGCAATTTTAATATATCACTTTTAATATGCTAACAGCACACACAAAATATAAAGTTACAATGTTAAAACCATTTAATTCTTAGTTCCATAAATGAGAAAACATATATATGTTCTTCATAGAAAACTTCCAAACCTTATTGGAAGAACTTAATGAAGACATAAATAAATAAATAAATAAATAAATAAATAAATAAATAAATAAATAGAAATACTAGCCGGGCGTTGGTGGCGCACACCTTTAATCCCAGCACTCGGGAGGCAGAGCCAGGCGGATCTCTGTGAGTTCGAGGCCAGCCTGGGCTACCAAGTGAGCTCCAAGAAAGGCGCAAAGCTACACAGAGAAACCCTGTCTCGAAAAACCAAAAAAAAAAAAAAAAAAAAGAAAATACTATCGCTCGGCCAATTCTGAGATGTATATAAATATCATGAACTGGGATTAAAAAGCATTTTGAAGCTAGGCTAATAATTCAGATGGCTAAATTTTGAGGAGAAAGTTGAGGATCCAGAAGGAATCACACATACAGACACTTGGCTTACTGCTCAGGTGGCTTTTGAAAGGGAGGGGGTGGGGTAGTGTGCACATGCTGTGCGTGCGCTTTTGTGAGTGAATACTGTTGGGTCAGTCAATAATCATGTAGAAAAATGCTGAAATTGACTTCTACCTCCCACTGTATAGAAATTAATTTCATGATATTTTATATGTAGTCATGAAAAAACAGTAGAATTTCTGTTAGATCATCTATGAATGACGCAAATCTCCATTAATATGTGCTGAAAACCTTTATTTATAAACCAAATATATACTTTATTAACTTGTAGGATGCTCATGCCTGGACAGAGGGCCATGTACCCCTGTGCATGTTGTAGGATGCTCATGCTCTGGACAGAGGGCCACATACCCCTGTGCATGTTGTAAGATGCTCATGCCTGGACAGAGGGCCATGTACCCATGTGCATGTTGTAGGATGCTCATGCTCTGGACAGAGGGCCACGTACCCCTGTGCATGCTGTAGGATGCTCATGCCTGGACAGAGGGCCATGTACCCCTCTGCATGTTGTAGGATGCTCATGCTCTGGACAGAGGGCCATGTACCCATGTACATGCTGTAGGATGCTCATGCTCTGGACAGAGGGCCATGTACCCATGTACATGTTGTAGGATGCTCATGCTCTGGAGAGAGGGCCACGTACCCGTGTGCATGTTGTAGGATGCTCATGCTCTGGACAGAGGGCCATGTACCCATGTACATGCTGTAGGATGCTCATGCTCTGGACAGAGGGCCATGTACCCATGTACATGTTGTAGGATGCTCATGCTCTGGAGAGAGGGCCACGTACCCATGTACATGTTGGTAGTACTATGTGAACTCAGAGTTATTAATAACAAAAAGGTAAAAAGAGGACATGGAGCTGGGAGGGAGTGAAGACCAGGAGCACTGGAGGGAGCTGGAGGGAGGTAGCAGTGGATGACTAATCAGTGTAAATGTATGGAACTTTTAACAAATAAGAAATATTCACAAAATAAGATGCCCAAAGTGCTAACTGTAGAGAATGCATTCAGATTAGTAATGTCTTTTCATTTAATGAAAGACTTCTTTAGACTAAGAATTTATTGTCCTTAAAAGATTTCATAAGAGAGGACATTCTACAATAGAAACAATTATCAGAGTGATTATACCTAAAATATATTGTTTATACAAATATATAAATGACAATAAAACAACCAGCTAAACAATGGGCAATAAGGCAATATTTTATATGCACACCAAAAAAAACCCACAAACAAACAAACAAAAAACCAAATGCCTACCATGCATGGCAAAAGCAGCTTCCCTAGCTACTACAGAACAGACAGTGACAACCATAGTGCTTACAGAAAGCAGTGACCACCTTAGCGGCCTGGCTGTCTGGTTGTGGATAAGCTGATGGGGTATCTGCAGCTTTTGCAGTGTCTTTGGGAAGTGTACCGTATACCTTGTCCCTTAACACAAACGTGTAGTGCCTTGTGACTCCACTCTGCTTTCACACAGCAGAGACACCTCTGTGCATTTATTAACCAAGTGTTGAGTGTCCAAATGTTTATCCCAGTATTAATTATAATGCCTGCAATTGAAACAACCCAAATGTATGTCCACAATAGAATACACAGACATTACTAAACAGCAATAAACATGAATCAACTTCTGTTACATGAAACAACACAAAAGCATTCCACATATAAGACATTGAGCAAAGAGAGCCAGATTAAAAAATCATGTAACATCAAGGTGACAAACAGAATTAATCTTGTGTCAAAAGTTATGATTGTGATAATATTTGGAGGGGTGCAATTTGGGTAACCAGAGACAGTTCAGAGGTGCTAGCAATATTTAGAGTTATGATGTATGCTTCATGTGACTGTGTGTACACACATGTATTGAGGGTGTACCTGTGTATGTATGCACTAGTATGTAGTGATGTGTAAGATATAGAAGCCCAAAGGCTGATGTCAGGACATTATTCTTCATGTTTTTGCACCTTATTCATTCAGGCTGGATCTCTCAGTCACACTCAGAACTTATGCTATGTCTAGTCTTGCTGGCTCTCTACGCTTGCTCTAGGGATCCCCCATTTCCTTCCTGGGAAGCTGAGATTACAGGTGAGCTGCCATGCTCACTCAGATATCTGGGAATCTAGACTCCAGTTGTTACATACAGGCAACTCATACTTTAAATGTTGTGCCCTGTCTTTATGATAGAACACTTAATTTGAAATAGTATTCATTTGCTTTTTTTTCTTGTTCAATGAAAAAAATTAATCTCAAACCCATTTCTTGTTTTTGTTTTTTTTTTTTTTTAAAGGCTTACTGTGATTTACTTCTGCTTCTACACCACCCCATCCCATGTGTGTGTGAACTCAGGAGCTAAAATGCTTCATTCAAATTACTTTATCATTCAACATGATTCAGTATCTATAAATTAAATTACCTCATTAGTTTTTATTTCAAACTAAGTTAACAAATAATTTCAGAAATTACTTCTGAAATCTACTGGCATTACTATAAAATCAAACTACACCCTGCATGAGTGTATGCACACACACACACACACACACACACACACACACACACACACACACGAGGCGAGGTAGACAAAGAGGTAAATCACAGTAAGCCTTAAAAAATAACAGGAAATGGGTTTGAGATTTATTGTTTTCATTGAACAAGAAGAAAAGCAAATGAATATTATTTCAAATTAAATATTCTATCAAGAAGTTATGGCACAACAGTATATGTATATAAATAAAACTCACCTCAAACTGCCTTTACCCTTACCTTTGTTAACCTGGAAATACAGTAGTAACTGCTAAAGTGCCAGTTAAAGTTTTTGATTTTTTTTCTTAAGATTTATATTAGTTTTTCTTACTTCCTATTCATATCTGTTTTCACCCCCATTTCAACTATGTTTCAGAATCCAACTCAAGTTGGAACAGCTCTTCAGGTTTTCCATAATCTGGGGACTTTGAAGGACACTGTTACCAATGTTGTGGATGGTTATTGCGCTGCTTTGGAAGACAGTATCAACAATGCATTGGATGTCAAAGTTTTGACTCAGCCTTCCCAGTCAGCTGTGAGAGGTATGGGGATGGTTTATATTTAGCTCCTTTATTTATTTATAACTGAGAAGTTCTTTGAATAGTATGTCAGGCACTTGTGTTTCAAAGCAATCTAATGACTCATTTTTTAGTAGACAAAAAATGAGAGGAGAAATTATGTTTCAGAACTTATTTATAAGTTTTGTGTATAATCAGTGAATTGAACTGGTCACTTGGTATATTCAGAACCTCTAGATAAAGATGTCTAAGATGTGGCATCATTTAGTTGGAAGGAAACAGATATGAAAAAGAACAGATCATATTTTTCTTCCTAAAGTCCCTATCCTGATGTGCTTTTTATTGGGAAGGAAAACATCTTTAAGGAATGCCTTTTCTATATTAGCTTTCTGGACTTTTCCTTATAATTTTCCTATTTAAAAAAACAATGGTTAAAGTAGTAAAAATGGAGAAAACCCTTGGGAGACTGACAGCAATGACAAGGTGTAAAGAAAACAGCTACTGAAAGGTAGACTTTAGGTGGCCCACAGCCCTAACTTAATACTCTGACCTTCTTCCTGCTGCAATGCGTAGTGTCACTCATAGGCACAGCACACTTCTTCATAGAAGGTGAAAGACCGCTCATTGTATGTGTTTCTTCCTTCCTGTACTTCTGTCTTCCATTTCTTACCATGTAGTCTAGAAGAAAAGAGTGCTCAGTTTGTCATTAAATTCTATCCCTTCTCGGTTTTGCTCAGCTCTAACAGAGAATTTTCCCTTCTCTGACTTTCATTTTCATCACACAATTGTCTTATTGTGTCATCTTTAGCAGACAGTCAAATATATCTTGACTTTCCTTTTTTTAATTAAGGAATTTTTTATTCATTTTACCTACCAACCACAGATTCCCCTCTCTTCCCTCACCCCACCCTTCCAGCCTTCCCTCCTCAACCCACCCCACCAATACCTCCTCCAAAAAGGTAAGGCCCATGGGGAGTCAGCAGAGCCTGGTACATTCAGTAGGTACAGGTCAAAGCCCCTTCCCCTGCATCAAGGCTATGCAAGGTGTCCCACCATATGTAATGGGCTCCAGAAAGCCAGCTTATGCACCAGGGATGGATCCTGATCCTACTGCCAGGGGCCCTTAAACAGATCAAGCTACACAACTGTCTCACTTACACAAAGGGCTTAGTCTAGTCCCATGGAGGCTCCAGTCCCACTAGCTTGGTTGTCTCTGTAGGTTTTCCCGTCATGATCTTGATGCTCCTTGTTCATAGAATCCCTCTTCCCTCTCTTTGGCTGGACTCCTGGATCTCAGCCTGGTGCTTGGAGTGGATCTCTGCATCTGCTTCCATCAGTTACTGGATAAAGGCTCTATGATGATAGTTAAGGTATTCACTGATCTGATTACTGGGGTAAGCCAGTTCAGGCACCCTCTCCACTATTGCTAGTAGTCTCAGCTGGGGTCATCCTTGTAGATTTCTGGGAACTTCCCTAGCACCCAGTTCTTCCCTATCCCCAAGATGGATCCCTTTATAATGGTATCTCTTTCATTGCTCTCCCACTCCATCCCTGTTCCAGCTCAACCATCCCATTCCCATAATTATGTTCTCATCCCCCTTCCCATTCCCTCCATTGCCACCCCTCATCGCCAGTTTACTCATTGGGATCTCATCTATTTCTCCTTCCCAGGGTGATCTATGTGTACCTCTTAGGGTCCTGCTTGTTAGCTAGCTTCTCTGGAGCTGTGGGTTGTGGTCTGGTTATCCTTTGCTTTACATCTGTTATCCACTTAAGAGTGAGTACATACCATGTTTGTCCTTCTGAGTCTGAGTTACCTCACTCAGGATGATATTTTCTAGTTTATTCCATTTGCCTACAAATTTCATGATGTCATTGTTTTTCTCTGCTGAGTAGTACTCCATTGTGTATATGTACCACATTTTTTTTTTTATCCATTCTTTGGTGGAGGGGCATCTAGGTTGTTTCCAGGTTCTGGCTATTATAAATAATGCTGCTATGAACATAGTTGAGAATGAGTCCTTGTGGTATGATTGAGCATTCATTGGGTATATGCCCAAGAGTAGTATAGCTAGGTCTTGAGGAAGATTGATTCCCAATTTTCTGAGAAACCGCCATACTGATACAAATTTGCACTCTCACCAAGAGTGGAGGAGTGTTCCCCTTGCTCTGTATCCTCTCCAACATAAGCTGTCATCAGTGTTTTTTATCTTAGCCATTCTGACAGGTGTAAAATGGTAGCTCAGAGTCATTTTGATTTGCAGTTCCCTGATGAGTAAGGATGTTGAGCAATTCCTTAAATGCCTTTCTGCCATTTGAGATTTTTCTGTTAAGAATTCTGTTTAGTCTGTAGCCCATTTTTTACTAGGATTGTTTGGTATTTTGATGTTTAGTTTCTTGAATTCTTTATATATTTTGGAGATCAGCCCTCTGTCAGATGTGGTGAAGATCTTTTCCCATTCTGTAGGCTTTCATTTTGTCTTGTTGACAGTGTCCTTAGCCTTCCAGAAGCTTTTCAGTTTCAGGAGGTCCCATTTATTAATTATTGCTCTCAGTGTCTGTGCTACTGGTGTTATATTGAGGAAGTAATCTCCTGTGCCAATGTGTTCAAGACCATTTCCTACTTTCTCTTCTAGTAGGTTCAGAGTAACTGGATTTATGTTGAGGTCTTTGATCCACTTGGATTTAAGTTTTGTGCATGGTGACAGATATGGATCTATTTGCAATCTTCTACATGTTGACGTCCAGTTATGCCAGCACCATTTGTTGAAGATGCTTTCCTTTCTCCATGGTACAGTTTTGGCTCCTTCATTAAAAAATCAGGTGTTCATAGGTGTGTGAATTAATGTCAGGGTCTTCAGTTAAATTCCATTAGTCCACATGTCGGTTTTTATGTCTGTACCAAGTTGTTTTTATTACTATAGCTCTATGGTAGAGCTTGAGGTCAGAGATGGTAATGCCTCCAGAGGTTGCTTTATTGTTCAGGGTTGTTTTAGCTATCCTGGGTTTTTGTTTTTCCATATGAAGTTGAGTATTGTTCTTTCAAGGTCTGTGAAGAATTGTATTGGGATTGCATTGAATCTGTAGATTGCTTTTGATAAGATTGTCATTTTTACTATGTTAACCCTACCTATCCATGAGTATGGGAGATCTTTCCATTTCCTGATATCTTCTTCAATTTCTTTCTTCAGAGACTTAAAGTTCTTGTCATATAGGTCTTCCACATGCTTAGAGTTACCCCAAGGTATTTTATGTTATTTGTGGCTATTGTAAAGAGCGATGTTTCTCTGATTTCTTTTTCAGCCCATTTATCATTTGTATATAGGAGAGCTACTGATTTTTTTGAGTTAATCTTGTATCATGCCACATTGCTAAAAGTGTTTATCAGTTGTATGAGTTCCCTGGTAGAAATTTTGAGGTCACTTATGTACACTATCATATCACCTGCACATAGCAGAAGTTTGGCTTTTTTCTTTCCAATTTCTATCCCCTTGATTTCCTTTTTTTGTCTTATTGCTCTAGCTAGAACTTCAAGTACTATATTGAATAGATAGGGAGAGAGTGGACAGCCTTGTTTTGTTCCTGATTTTAGTGGAATCGCTTTGAGTTTCTCTCCATTTAATTTGATGTTTGCTGTTGGCTTGCTGTAAATTTCCTTTATTATGTTTAGGTATGTTCTTTGTATTACTGATCTCTCCAAGACCTTTATCATGAAGGGGTGTTAGATTTTATTGAAGGCTTTTCAGCATCTAATGAGATGATCATGTGTTTTTTTTTCTTCCAGTTTATTCATATGTTGTAATACATTGGCAGATTTTCATAGGTTGAACCATCCCTGAATCTCTGGGATGAAGCCTACTTGATCATGATGGATGATTTTTTTGATGTGTTCTTGGATTCGGTTTACCAGTATTTTATTGAGTATTTTTGCATCAATGTTCATGAGGGAGATTGGTCTGTAATTATCTTTCTTAGTTGCATCTTTGTGTGGTTTGGGTATCAAAGTAGACTCATAAGAGGAATTTGGTAATGTTCCTTCTGTTTCTATTGTGTGGAAGAATTTGAAGAATTTGAATAGTATTGGTATTAGTTCATCTTTGAAATTCTGGTAGAATTCTGCACTGAAACCATCTGGTCCTGGGATTTTTTTTTTTTTTTTTTTTTGGTTGGGAGACTTTTAATGACTGTTTCTATTTCCTTAGGGGTTATAAGTTTATTTAAATAGTTTATCTGATCTCAGTTTAATTTGGATAGAAAATTGTCCTTTTTTTTTTTTTTTTTTTTAAGATTTGCCAGTTTTGTGGAGTACAGGTTTTTGAAGTATGACCTGATGATTGTTTGGATTTCGTCATCATCTGTTGTCTGTTTTCATTTCTGATTTTGTTAATTTGGATGTTTTCTCTCTGTCTTTTGCTTAGTTTGGATAAGGATTTGTCTATCTTGTTGATTTTCTCAAAGAAACAACTCTTTGTTTCATTGATTCTTTGTATTGTTCTCTTTGTTTCTGTTTTATTGATTTCAGCCCTCAATGTGATCATTTCCTGGTGTCTATTCCCTGGGTGAGTTTGCTTCTTTTTGTTCTAGAGCTTTTAAGGTGTGCTGTCAAGTCGCTAGTATGAGATTTCTCCAACTTCTTTATGTGAGCATTTATTGCTATGAATTTTTCTCTTAACACTGCTTTCATAGTGTCACATAAGTTTGGGTATTTTGTTGTACATTCATTTTGAATTGAATTGAATTCTAGGAAATCTTTAATTTCTTTCTTTATTTCTTCCTTGACCCATTGGTGATTCAGTTGAGCATTGTTGATTCCATGAGTTTGTTGGCTTTCTGTAATTTTTGTTGTTGTTGAAATCTAACTTTAAGCCATGATGATCTGATAAAATACAGGAGGTTATTCCAATTTTTTTGTATCTGTTGAAATTTGCTTTGTGACCGAGGGTGTGGTCAGTTTTAGAGAAGGTTCCATGAGATGCTGAGAAGAAGGTTTATTCTCTTGTGTATGGGTGGAATGTTCTATAGAACATGTCTATTAAGTCCATTTGAGTCATTTGAGTAATAACATCTTTTAGATCCCTTATTTCTCTGTTAAGTTTCAGTCTGGCAAATCTATCCATTGGTCAGAATGGGGTGTGTGGTGTTTGATGCATGGTTTAAGCTTTAGTAATGTTTTTTTACATACATGTTTGTCCTTGTATTTGGGGCTTAAGTATTCAGAATTTAGACTTCATCTTGGTGGATTTTTCCTGTGATGAATATGTAATGTCCTTCCTGATCTCTTTTGATTGATTTTAATTTGAAATATATTTTGTTAGCTATTAGGATAGCTACACAAGCTTTCTTCTTAATTGGAAAGTCTTCTTTCCACCTTTTGCTCTCAGGTAGTGTCTGTCTTTGAAGTTGAAGCATGTTTCTTATATGCAGCAGAAGGATGGATCCTGTTTTCATATCCATTCTGTTCACCTATGTCTTTTTATATTGAGTCCATTGATATTAAGGGATATTAATGGCGAGTGATTGTTAATTCCTGTTATCTTTTGGTGGTAGTGTGTGTGTATTTGCCTTCTTTGGGATTTGCTGCTGTGTGGTTATCTATTGCCTGTGTTTTCATTGGTGCATCTAACTTCCTTAGGTTGGAGATTTCCTTCTGGTGCTTTCTGTAGTGCTGAATTTGTTGATAGGTATTGTTTAAATCTGGTTTTGTCTTGAAATGTCTTGTTCACTCCGTCTTTGGTGATTGAAAGTTTTGCTGTGTATAGTAGTCTGGGCTGGCATCTGTGGTCTCTTAGTGTCTACATTATGTCTGTCCAGGACCTTCTGGCTTTCAGAGTCTCCATTGAGAAGTCGTGTGTTATTCTGATGGATCTGCCTTTATAAGTCACTTGGCCTTTTTCCTTTGCTGCTCTTTATTCTGTATTCTTAGTGGTTTAATTATTACGTGGACTTTTGGGGGAGTCTAGTCTGTTTGGTGTTCTATAAGCTTCTTGCATCTTCATGGGTATTTCCTTCTTTAAATTGGGAATGTTTTCATGTATGATTTTGTTGGATATATTTTCTATGCCTTTGAGTTGGTGTTCTTCTCTTTCTTCTATCCCAATTATTCTCAGGTTTGGTCTTTTCATGGTGTCCCAGATTTCCTGGATGTTTTGTGTTACAACTTTTTTGCCTTTAGTATTTTCTTTGACTGACAAATCTATTTCCTCTATTGTATCCTCCACGCCAGAGATTCTCTCTTCTATCTCTTGTATTCTGTTGGTTATGCTTGCATCTGTACTTCCTGTTCGTTTACTTAGATTTTCTATTTCCAGCATTCCCTAGGTTTGTGTCTTCTTCATTTCTTCTGTTTCAATTTTCAGGTCTTGAATTGTTGCCTTCACCTGTTTAATTGCTTTTTCTTTATTTTATTGGCTTTCTTTAAGGGATTTATTAATTTCTTCCCATTTTTTTTTGTTTGTCTTTTCCTCAGTTTCATTAAGGGAATTTTTCATTTCCTTTAAAGGCCTCTATCATCTTCATAACGTTATTTTTAAGGTCACTTTTTTCTGCTTCTTTTATGTTGTGATGTTTTGGTCTTACTATTGTAAAACTGCTAGGTTCTGGTGGTGCCATGTTGCTCTTTATCCTGTTGATGTATTTTTGCACTGGCATCTAACCCATCTCTTCCTCCAATAGGTGCAAGAGGTGCCTGTGTCTGAGAAAGCTACTCTTGGTCCACTCTGTGCTTGCCGTGTCTGTATCTCAGGCTGCCTTTCTTGGTCCAATCTTAGCTCTTGGTGTAATTGGTGCTGACAGATTCTTTGTCTCAGGGAGCTGCTCTTGGTTTAAATCAGAGCTGACGAATTCTATGTTTCACGAAGCCACTGAGGTCGCAGGGGCATGGGTGAATGTGGGGTAGGGCATGGGTCTGGTAGATTGCAGGGTCCAGTGGGGGCTGTTGGTGGGGAAGCTAGCCCGAATGAGTCTTCCCTGCTGGCCAGCAACTGGGACAGTGATGGTTGAGGGTTCCTGGACACAGGTTGTGTCCCACAGCCTAGGTCCTAAAGGTGGGAGAAGAGTTACTTACCTTTTCGACTTCCCTTTCTTTGACTCTGCTATCTCATTTTACTACTCTACCAAAAATTTCCCACATTATTATCTGTAGTAACTGCATCATTTTCCTCCATATTTTTATTGAAGGCACTCTGACAATTGCAGAGTAGTCCTGGAATTAAACAAAAATGACCATGTAGATTAATGATACTTCTACTGCATAAATAATACAAAAGAATTTCATCTTTGCTGGGTAGTGGTGAAGCACACTTTAGTCTTATCTACAGAGTGAGTCCCTGGACAGCCAGAGCTACACAGAGAAACCTGCTTGAAAAACACAAACAAACAAAAAAATTTCATTTTTGTACATGACCTTAAGCAAAACTGAACTCATAGCTCCTGAATCAATTATACCAATGAAAAGGAACACAAGAATCTTAAATCTCAACTAGATTTTTAAAGGTATGCTTCAGCCTCTGAATAGGTGCATATTCATACAATTACCAAGGGAGTTTGTTGGAAAGAAATCACCAAAGGAGATTTTCCTCTCAAATTTTGCTACCAATTATTTTCAGAAAGTTTGATATAATGTTTAAATTTCCAGGAGCTGTTTAATCTTATTCCCTCTTTTGTTGTCAAAAACAGGGAAAAAATGAAAGCAATTATTCACATATTGTCACTCTTAATGTAAGCCTGTTTTATAGAAAGAATAAAGGGTTTTAAAGTTGCCTTTTTATCATCAATTGAAAAGTGGATATCATGACATAATGTAAAAACTATAAGCACTTGTTCTTCACCTTCTTAAAGAATAAGTATTGTTATTATTTTTAATATGAAACGGTTTTCTTGTTAATATTCTCATATGTTGAGGTTACATAGAGTTATTTTAAATACCCATTAAAGTCATCAAGTATGGTGGAGCATTACAGCTCTTGTACATAGTTTAGGGCAAAGATTTCTATACTATAAATATTCTATAGATTTAATATCAAATAATATTTTTTAAAATATTACTTTGAATATATAAAGAACACAAGAATGCATAAAGATAGCATAGTGTTGGATGCATTTAGATCTAGCATCCATGAGTGTGAACAGAGGCTTTTTTCTGTCCTGCCCTGTCCCAAGGCCACTTCTAAAAAAAATCACTCAGAGGCTTGATATTAGTTATAAATGCTTGGCTTATTGCTCAGGCTTATTACAAACTAACTCTTACAACTTAAATTAGCCCATTTCTATTAATCTATGTATTGCCACATAGCTGTGGCATTACCAGTCTGCTGGTATCTTGCCCCATGGGCAGCTGGGTGGCATCTGCCTTGACTCCACCCTTCTTTTTCCATGCATTCAGTTTGGCTTTCCCGCCTAGCTATATTCTGCCTTGCCATAGGCCAAAGCAGCTTTATTCATCAACGAGTAAAAGCAACTCATATTCACAGCATACAGAAGGACATCCCACATCATTTCCACTTCTCTGTCTAATTAAAAAGGAAGGTTTTAACTTTAACATTATAAAATTATATATAACAAAACAGGTATCAAGAATAATAATAATAGTGTATTTGTATTTGACAAAATATTCTATCATCTATTCTATCATCATGAGTCTGAAGTTTCATCTCTAATTTACCTTTTATCATAACTAAAGAAAACTATAATAATAACTATGTAGTCTTCAACTCCATCAAAGACCTCAGAAGGATATAATATTACCTGAGTAAACAGGAAGTGCATTGTAGCCAGCTTCAAAAATCTAGAAATGATAGAGACATCTGGCTGCCTGGACAATCACCCAAAGTTCTTCAGTAACATTGAGGCATCTATCTTCAGTCTACAGACCTATAGTGTCTGGCAGGATTCTCAGTGAAGCAGGAAATTTGAAGAACTGCCCCACCTATTTTAGCAAAATTCGTCAGTTGCTTTCTTCTCTGTCCTGCAAACTATGGCAGTTTCTTCTGTGAAGCAGGAACCTGAAGGACTGTTCCACTTTGTTTTGGCAGAGTTCAGCAGTCACTTTCCTGTGGGTCAGGCATGCCCATTTATACAACATACTGTCGAGCAGTCCAGGCAAGAGCAGTTTCTTGCCCAAATGGCTAGCCTTGCCACATTGAAAGCAAACTTCATAAGGAGCTTCTCCGATGCCCATCATTCTCTTGAAGTAATTGATGTTGTCAGGAGCAGATTTGTCTCACAGTCGAGAAAAGTCTAAATTCTTAAAATATTTTAAATGCCATATTCTGTAGGTCTTTGAAGTGTTTGAAGATTGTCTATCCATCTGAAATATATCTCTGCATATCTTGAAAACCTAACTAACATGACTACAAGTTTGACTACTATAGATGACTATTAATTTGTATTTCTTAACTATACTTTACATTTTAAAATGATCTGCATAAACATAATACCATAAACAAGGGTAGAAATATACGTATAGTATAACAAAATTGACCTTAAATTTGTTTCAGTGAACCAAAATTCATATCAATGTAAAGTATTTTGAGATTAATAGTTGTTTTTTGGATTAAAGTAGATTCAATAATTACCTCTTTTTATTATCATAATAATCTACCCTTTTCCCCATCATTTATGTATCATGTCTCCCTTCTTTAGAAAGAGATCGACTAACACTATTAACCATTTGTAACTAGCCCCCTTTAAATGAAAACAAACATTTATAAATGATATTTGGGGAACTTGGGTGTAGTTTTCTATACTACTTCCTGCTGATTGGGGGATCCTGAGAAAATTTAGAATTCTAGTCAAGTCCTGACTGGTATTTTTTGTGGTTGTTCATCACAGCCAGAAGCCTTGAAACTGTTGTGGATGTTGGATCCCCTGGGCCATCATTTCCTTTGGAGACCCTTGGGGGGGGGTGTCTTGTTCAATCAAACCTGATTTTCCTTAGCCTCTCATTTCCTGTGTAAACAAAAGCAAAAGCTCCTTTACAAAGTAACCTATCTTCTGACTTAAACCTTGGACTCAAGATATGCAGAATGATTTAATTTAGCAGCCTCTGCAATCAAATGTCTTGTAGCAGTTAAAAAAAATCTCAAAGACAGCATAATAATATACATTTTGTATCCCCACCTGGCTCATTTTCTTTATATTACTTCACTCCCCTTTCTAAGGACTTTATTTTACTATTTTATTTCTGTATTTTAATATAGGGCTTGTATATATATATATTTTCTCTTTTTTCTGTCAAACCTTAGCACTTCTTTTAAACACACGGTGACCCATGCTGAATCTGTTTTTACTGTGTTTCTTAACCCTTCATCTATATGA
Source organism: Peromyscus leucopus (assembly GCF_004664715.2). Classification (NCBI taxonomy): domain Eukaryota; kingdom Metazoa; phylum Chordata; class Mammalia; order Rodentia; family Cricetidae; genus Peromyscus; species Peromyscus leucopus. The sequence continues at coordinate 830,405 of NC_051075.1, forward strand.
GCACAAACCTTTTTAAAGCTTTCTCAGGTTTTCTGTGGCATGTTGGGCACCATTTGTAAATGGAGGCTTTATTCTGTCCTGCCCTCTCTTGAGGGCACTTGTAAATAATTACTCAGAGGCTTGATATAAATGCTTGGTCTATTGCTTAGGGTTATTACTAACTAGCTCTTACAACTTAAATTAACCCATTTCTATTAATCTATGTATTGCCACATGGCTGTGGCATTACTAGCTGGCTGGCATTTTGCTCTCTCGATTCTACCCTTCTTTCTCCATGTATTCAGTATGGTTTTCCCACCTAGCTATATTCTGCCCTGCCATAGGCCAAAGCAACTTTATTCATCAACCAATAAAAGCAACACATAAGCCGGTCAGTTGGTGGCACACGCCTTTAATCCCAGTACTCGGGAGGCAGAGCCAGGTGGATCTCTGTGAGTTCGGGGCCAGTCTGGGCTACAGAGTGAGTTCCAGGACAGCCAGTGTTGCTACACAGAGAAACCCTGTCTCGGAAAAAACAACAACAACAAAAAAGCAACACATATTCGCAGAATACAGAGAACATCTCAAATCATATGAGACTGAGGCAGGAAGATAGTTCATGTTTGAGACTTCCTAGGCTACATGGTGAGATCCTGTCTCAGGAAAAAACAAAACTCAAGTTTGCAAGCAAACTTGGAAGATAGCTATATAGCTATGAATAAGACATATTACAGGACCACATTCAGTAAACATAAGAAAGACATTCAACATCTTTTTAGGGGATAAACTAGTGACTAGAAACATGCAAATTAAGCAAGATACTACTTTTCTCTTATTTAGTTAGCCAAAGTCTAAGACACAGCTATTAGAGGAGAGCAAAAACCCAGTATTCATATTGTGGGCGAGTGCACTAGTTCAGTCTCTCAACCTTAGCAGTTTGATTTCTCAGGTTAAAATTGTGTGTTCCTTATGTTCCTAACTCCCCTCTAAGGATGTGTCCTAGAGGAATCTGCTACATATGTAAGTTTTTAAATATGATTGTTTTGTGTGAGTGTACGATGTGTGTGGTAGTGCACGTGTCTGGTAGTGTGTGGAAATCAAGAAGACTCATGAAGTACTCTTCTTCCTCCTTTATCTCTGTTCTGGGGATTGAAATCAGGGCATCAGGTTTGTGTAGCAGCACTCCTACCCACCTGCCCACCTCACTGGTCCAAGAATTTTTGTTACATTATTGTGTGTAGCAGTGAAAATAATCTGTGTTCTAATGGAAAAGTGGGTAAGCTTTTAAAGAATATATCACTGTAAATAATTCTCAAAAACAGAACCCAAGAAAGAAAGTTGCAGAAAGGTACATGTCTAAAGCCCCAGATTGTGACAGTTTATGCTATGTATTATTTTGGATATGTACATGTGCACTAAAAGCTTATAATCGTGGGATGATAATTCTAAATTTCTGAGTTCTTTTGCTCTTGAGAAAGAGTAAAGGAAACAAGACTAGGGAAAAACAAATGGACTATTATTTCATTTTCGGTTGTGTTTCTTAAACTTGTGGCTAATATTCATATTATTTTTCTCAGTGTGCTATTTTTTTACATCTGTTTATTTTGTTTATGAGTATGTATATGGCACACACATACTGCAGTATGTGGTGATGTCAGAGGACAACTTATAGAAGTAGGTTGGCTCTCTCCTTCTACCATGTGGGACCTGGGGATCAAACTCGGCTCATCAGGCTTGGTGGCAAGTGCATTTACCCACTGAGCCATCTTGTCAGTCCTCATATACTTTTTCATATGTTGAAATATTTTATTATTCTTGAATCTTTTTATATTTTCTTCATTATATTTTAAATGGTTTGATTCTCATCTACAGTCTTTTTAACATGAATTCTCCGTTTCTACATTCATCTCTTCCTTCTATGGATTTCACCATATAATTGATTTTTGAAAAAAAAATGCTTTATAGACAGTGTTTTTGGAGTTATCGCATGGTTGGTAGTATTTTTTTTGTCCTTGTATTTAAATAGTTTGAACAGATATAAATTTTCACTTATATTTCCTTTCCCTTAGAATTTTGCAACTTTTTGTGGCTCAATGTGTAATGTTTGTCTTCCTTACTGAACTAAGAAAATAATTGAAGTAGAAATTTAGGAGATAAACCTGATCTAAGGAAATAACATCACTGTATCACCTCAGAATGACTTTGTGCTCAACGTTAGCCTGCCATGCCTCACTCACCCTTGTGCACACAAGGATTTAAAAGCAGATATGAAGAGGCTTGGTTTTTTGCCCAGAGTCACTCCTCTTCACATGTGAAGGTCAAGTGATTGGTAGGGAAAGAAGCAAAATATGTTGTGTCTGTTTCTTCCCCAGGTAAGAGATGAGGCCTGGGAAATAGAGAGTCCCCCTACATAGACAATTTGTTCGTGTGTGTGTGTGTGTGTGTGTGTGTGTGTGTGTGTGTGTGTGTGTATTGTATGAATACGTATGTGGGTGGATATGCTCTAGTACATGTATGTGTAAGGGCCAGAGGTTAATGTTGAAAAGTCTTTTTGTTACTTCTCCACCTTACTCTTTGTGACAGGGCTCCCTACTGAACCTGAAACTCACTGTCTCAGCTATACTGCCCATTCAGCAAGACCGTGAGGGCTTTCTGCCTTTACTTCCCGGTGGAACCACAAAGATTTCCTCTTACTTTACATGCACACCATGGCATGTGTGTATTTTTTTTTCATGCACATCATAGACAAAATAAAAACTGTAAAAAATTAAACAATACTTGGAAAATTGAGAAAATGCCTTTGTTAGTTTGTTGGTTAGGTTTCTGTTGACTTGACACAGAGTCACCTGGGAAGAGGGAATCTCAGTTGAGGAATTGCCTCCATCAGACTGGCCTGTGGGCATGTCTGTAGGACATTTTCTTGCTTAGTCAATGATTGATGTAGGAGAGTTCAGCTCATTATGGGTGGTGGTGCCACACTGGGCAGATAGTTCTGGGTTGTGTAAGAAAGCAGGCTGAGCAAGCTATGAGGAGCAAGGCAGTAAGCAGCACTCCTCCATGGTCTTCTCTTCCATTCTTTTCTTGAGTTCCTGCCTTGACTTCCCTCCAGGATGGTCTATAACTTGTGAGCTAAAATAAACCATTTTTTCTCCAAGTTGCTTTTGGTCATGGTTTTATCATATCAATAGAGGGGCAGACTAGGACAGTCAGCCAGAATAATGGCTTAGAGATTCACTTTACTTCTAGACTTTGCCAAAGTTCACATATTCCTGGCATCTTTCCCATGAATTCCTAGTGTCAATAACGAGCACCATCACCCCATGACCTAACTATTTTCATAGAAAGTCATTCTCAAGTTCTGTTTCACTAAGGAGATGTGGATTATGTAACTTCATGCAGACTTCCTAAGTCAAAATTCAGACAAGAGTCTAGCATTCTATAATTTACCTTCTATGTTAGAGTTTTGTCACTTGAATGATGTCTGAGAGAGAGAGAGAGAGAGAGAGAGAGAGAGAGAGAGAGAGAGAGAGAGAGAGAGAGAGCGCAATTTTAGAAGCTCTTATGTTGACTCTATTTTCAGAGGTTTCATTCCATGCTCAGATGGCCTCATTGCTTAGGTGAGGCTGAACATCATAGTAGAAAGTGTGTGGTAGAGCAAAGCCCCTCACCTCCTGACTGCCAGGAAGTAGGGAGGAATAACAAGAAGGAGCCAGAGCCAAGGTAACCCATTCAAAAACATGCTCCCAGTGACCCACTTCCTCTGGCTCCCAGTTGTATGCTTAGAGTTTTTAAACCATTAATGGATAAGATCATTGAATAAGATCATTGACTAGGTTAGATCCCTCATGAGCTAATCATTTCAGAAGCACCATTCCAGGTGTGTTCAGCGATGTGCTTTACTAATCTCTGCCTATTTTCTCATTCAGTTGACAGTGGAGGCTAATCCTCAAACCTGCCTTTCAGATCATTCCAGGGATTCCTGAGTTTGAGGACCATTGTCCTTCTTAGATCATTCTGTCTTTCCATCGTCTCTCCATTATCTCTAAAATTTCCAATTCCTTTGCACCTCCCATTAACTCACCTCTTCCAGTATCCCTTATGTGTTTTCTGTAGTCATTGGAAATACTCTGATTTGGAACCAAATCCTAACAGTCATTAAAAGAGGAAGCACACCTCTCAGTGATTCTATGTGCACTCTCAAGATTCACTAAGTAGGAAATCTCTAGTCTGTTTCACAGTTGTGCTTACAATTGATTTTAAAGCAGTTTCCCACTAATGGCTCATTTGTCAGTTATCTGGTCTCTTCTTCCTTTTAATTTATCAATGGCATTTGGTTTGAGCGTTTCATAATCAAGTTGAAGGGTTTATCTGATTCTTTATTTCTTCTAAGTAAATTATTTTCCTACTTTTTGTTTGTTCTGAATCTTGCTGGCTTTTAGAAGTAGAGAATATCATTAACTAGAAATCATCCATATTTCAGGAACTCTTAGCTTCTTTCATTACTTTAATAAACCCAAATTTATGACATAGCTTATTGTGTGTCTTGAGTCTGTTAAATCTTACCAATGAAAGCATCCATTTATTTCAAATATTCTTTTCCTTCCTTTAGGTTGGCATTCTCTTTAGCCAGTTGGTTATTTCAATCATAATTACATTATCATAATACAATGTATGTAGCTTGTGACCATAAAAATCTTTATGTGCTGGTTTTTTTTGTTATCTTTTATTTCCTTAACAATGTATCATGAGAAAAATAATTGAAAAAGAAGGAAGAAATATTAGTTTTGTCTCAATAAGAGAGCAGCAGACTCAGAGCAAGCATTCAGTTCAGGAGAGCCTGCTTGCTATCTGGGGTTTCCTTTTGTAGGTCCAGCAGAAAGACTAGTCATTTGCTAAGGGTGGGTATAGGTGTTATTTTGATTGATAGACTTGGGTTACATACTACTTTATTTATTATGCATGCACTTTCCCAGGATGTAACTGGTTTTAATCATATGTATGTCCAATCAAGAATATGTATAAATAGGAGATGGTAAATAGAAGATTTTCGCTTAACGTTCACTCAGAGGAAACAGTTTGCCTTATTGTGTATGTACCCAAAACCAGTCCAGCCTGGACCAACCCATTGCTCCAGATATTCCAGGATATGATTAACCACAGAAGGGGAGCCACTAAGAGGTTGCCAGGAAGAAGCCACCTATTCCATTGTTTGTAGCAGGGTGTCCATGCAGCTCAGTGAAGGTGGGGGTCACAGGTTGGGAAGTGACTTTTGTTTTTGAAAAGAGGTGTGTGCATATCTCAGCTAGGCAAAGTCACTGGATACTAGGCTTCCTCTATCCTTGCCTACCTCAATTATGCAAAAAATGTCATGGTAGCAGGAGTGTGTGGTAGAAAAGGTTATTCCCCTCATGGCAGCCAGGAATCAAAAGGAGAGAGAAAAAAGGAACAGGGAGCCAGGGATAAAATATGTCCTGCAAAGGCATGTCCCACAGGGATGTACTTTTAATTAGGCCTACCTTTTTCTGCTGATTCCGTAGTGCTAGGAGCTTAAACTTTCAGTTCATGACTCTTTGAGGGACAATCTAATTATTACACCCCATCTCTGGCTCCAAAGGGCCACACCCATCCCACATAGCAAAGTGCTCAGTCTTGTCTATGTGTTCTCATAGTTGTAACAGTTCAGTGTTGTTTTCAAGTCCAATTCCAAAGTCTCTACTGAGACTTAAGACAAACTCTTACCTGTGAACATTAGTAAAGGTTAAAAAAAAAAAAAAAAAAAAAAAAAAAAGGTTAAAGTTTCCAGCATGTAATAGTGCTGACTAAAGCAAAAAATGGGGTTAATATTTTAGCTGCTGTATTATTTACAACAGGAGAGATTACCCCAAGACTGGAATCCAGCAGGATGACCAACAGCTGGAGTACATATTACTAGGATGTACTCCACCCGTGGTCTTGGGGCTGCAGTCTGCATGGCCTCTCTCTGTCTTGCAGTGGCTCAGTTTGTTGCTTACAGCATTCCTCTGCAGATGTTCCATGTTCCTAGAATCTCTAGCTTCCTAAGGTCTTTGTTACAGCTTTGACTCTACTTTCATAGCTTAATGCAGTAAGTTCTTGGGGACTATCCATAGGCATTTTGACCTGGCCATACACTGACTTTCCAGGTGTTCTTTTGAAGTCTAAGTCAAATCCGTGTACAAACTCAGCATTAAATGGTCAATGCCGAGGTCTAACTCCTACTCAAACAGTAACCAGGACCATGGCTGCCATGGACTCTTGAGTTCTTTGGTGGACATGATCATTGACATTTGATCCTGGGGAAATTAGCTTCACAAAGCAGAGTTGTATGGCCTTTGTCTGGCCAATTCTTGAGACACCTTCAAGGCATCTTTCCTGTTGCCTTGTTTTTGGTGGTTCTAATGTTTTCAGCAAACTTACCTTTCATTGCCTCCAGTTTAAATGTGTGATTTGTTTGTTTTCTGCCAAGACTCATGAGTTTATTGTGATTTTTCACTGGTTTTTGTCCCTATTTTCACTTTAAGCCATAGCAGCAGTGATCATCCTATAGTCTGAATACTTGACATTTCTAAGATAATTAGTCTTTTACCTTTAAATTCAGCATTTCCTTGATGCCTTAAAGCATGGACAAATTTTTTGATAGCTTGTAACACAAATAGCCTCTAGTCCAGTTCCCAGGAAAAATACCCATTTCCTTCTGTGACCTTGTAAGCCCTGTCTTGACTGTGAATTCTTGACAGGATTTTGGTGTTCCAAACTCCCACTGAATTGCTTCAAAAGCAGATTCTATACTTTTGGTTTTATTTATTTTATTTTTAATATTTATTATATTTTAATTTATTTCTGTTTGTATGTGGGTGCATGCATGCCATGGCACATGTATGGAGGTTAGAAACAACTTATTGGAGTAATTCTCTTCTTCCAATATGTGAAGTCTCGGATATAAGCTCAGTCTGCCATGCTGGGCAGCAAGCTCCTTTACCTGCTGCGTCATTTTGCCAGCCCCTTTATTTTTTTAAAATGCTTATTTTTCTCTATTTATTCATGACTTATTTTTTTTTATTATCAGTTTTAAAGTCTATTGTTACCAGTATCCTTTCGATGGCCTGATTTATCCCAACTTGTTTTGAGGAAACTGTTACAACAAAGAAATGGAGAATGACTGGTTTGAGAAAGGAGGGGGGCAAAGACCAATTGCCCTTCAGAGATGAGCCTCAGGACTGAATGACAAGAAATAAAAGGAGAAAACAGGCAGAGGGGAAGAGTCCAGGCTGAACATGGCCGGCCCACTGAAGCACTCTATGAGAGAAGAGAAGGGGAGGGAGGGCAAGAGAGGAGATTCTGAGAGGTGGCTCTGACCAGGAGGCTAAGAGACCAGTGTAGCTAAATGGCCAAATTATAAAGGGATCAGGCTGCAGGATGGGAAGCAGAAGCCAGCCCCTGGGAAGGAGAGGTTTAGGGTAGGGGGCAAGGTGAGAAGTGCTGGGAGGAGCCAAAGGTCCTGAGCAAAGGTGGGAGAGCTGGCCAGAGTCCACTTGGATATGTTAATAGTCACCTCAGCCATTTGTCTGGGTTTCTGAGACCTAACAAGGACCATGTGAGCTGGAATCAGATCTTGAAGTGGGAGAGCAATTAGGAACATTATGAGAACACTAAGAAAGTTAGCTTAAAGCAAAAAGAGTAGGAGAGATAGCTGCCCTGGACAGCATGGCAGGGGACCAGGCTTCAGAGGAGTCCTCTCCACAAAGTAGGATAGTCTGACTTTGTGCTCTTTCAGGGAGTTGTAGGAAGCGCCACACTACATGATTTTTGTCTGTATGGTGTGCATGACAAGAGCCAGGTACTGGGTAGGACCGTAAAGTCTTTCAGCTTCAAGTAGAAGGAGCTCCAAAAGCACAGCTCACCATAGCTTTTTGACTCTGACCCAGAGAGCAGGAGAGCTGCAGGAGTGTGTAGCCTGCTGCCTGCAGACTGCCAGGCTCTTTCAGAGTGACCAACAACATCAAGTGGCAAGCCTGTGATATAAGAGCTGTCCCCTCCAGTCAAGTCCATAGTTTTTATTGTTATTGTTTGATAAATATTCATTTTCTCTGAACATTTTGCACAATTGACAACTGGTTTGCATTGAATTTTTATATTCTAGTGGTGAAACCTGGTTTTTAATCAAGGAGCTCTGATTTGATTGGTTGGGTTGGGGAAGGATGATTGTAGAAATCAAAACTTGCATGCTAGATAGGCTTATCATTTTTGAGGGGTCATTATCACTCTGCTCTTCCAGTACACAGGCTTGGGGATATACCTTTAATTTCTACTGCATTGTTCTTCATTACTCGGTTTGTAATGAGAACATTGGTTGCTGCTTTTGAAAATATACCTGAATTAGCCGGTCTGTTACATCCAAACTGCACACACAGCAAACTGTTACATTCATAACTTCCTTGAAGTTCCTTTGCCCATAGCATGTATCCTACTAAAGTAAGTGTTCTGTGATTTTAAATTATTTGAATTAACTGGTTCCCCCATGGTTGTGTTGTTAATTTGATACACAGATAATTCCATTGATTCTATATTTTCTTGAATTCAGTGTGAGGGCTTATCTTTGTCATTCTTGTAAACTTAATTTGAATATGTAAAACATTTCACTTTGTTTCATGACTCTTCACCCTCTTTCTTTCTTTTTTTGTGTTTTTTTTTGAGACAGGGTTTCTCTGTATAACAGATCTGGCTGTCCTGGAACTCACTCTGTAGACCAGGCTGGCCTTGAACTCACAGAGATCCCGCCTGCATCTGCTTCCCGAGTGCTGGGATTAAAGGTGTGCGCCAACACCGCCCAGCCCTCTTTCCCTTTTAAAGAAACTGTTTTCATTAACTTTTATTTTGTTTTTATAGCCCCACTCAGGTGATTGTGTGATATTTACTTTTCTTACTACACACAAAGATTCTTTTTACATTGTACATAAGAAGCTATTTGTGAGAGAGGAGACCTCTTGGTTTTTGTCTTCTCTGTACTTTTGTTGTATCTGAGGACTTTCATTATCCCCATTACTCTTAACCAGGAGGTCCTGGGCGAGCTGCCATGCCAACTCCAGGAAACACAGCAGCTTTTCGTGCTTCCCTCTGGACGAACATGGAAAAACTTATGGATCATATCTGTGCTGCTTGTGGACAGGTAAATATTTCAAAAGATGGGAAGAGCTTTATAATCTACCCCTGTGACTTTATGTCTTGTCATCCCTGATACTCCAGCACCTCTGCTGACTGCCTGTAGTGTGAGCAAAGGCTGAAACATGTGGCACTTTCCTCTCCTTGTCTACTTGTCCCCTGTGCTAGCAGTAATGCTAGTCTTGAATTTCTAAGATATACCTTGATTTTTCCAGTTCATAAGTGTTGCATTGGTTTCCCTTGGACATACCCAGATAAATATACTTTCCTCTCTCTCCTTCCCCACCTTTAGGTACAGCATCTACAAAAAGTATTAACCAGGAAGAGAGATCCTGTTTCTCACATTTGTTTTATTGAAGAAATAGTTAAGGTATGTCTAAAGAAGAATATTTTGTATCTTGCTCATGCAGAAAGTAGGAAAATACCAGCAAGCATTATCTGGGTCACTGCCATACAGGGTAACTGTATATCAAAGGCAATGTATTTATTGACAACTGTTAATTTCTCCTGCAAGGTAAATGTCAGCAGGGGTCTGGTCTAATTTCTGATGTGCCCTGCACTCTTCCCATTTCTGTCATATAAGTGATGGCTTGTAACATTTTCAAACTTTCCACTAGAAAGTAATGTGAAATATGTTGGTGTATAAGAAATTTAAACAATAGTCATGATAACATACTCACTTAAGGCCACAGAACCCATTCCATTATTAGTTTGCCCCTAATCCTCTTAGCTGTGTTCACTTTTCATGTTGTGAAATCTCCCTTTTGTCCTTTACTAACCTGCTAGCTTTGTGGGCCCTTAGGATTCTTTCCAAGGCAGGGAATATCTGATTCTATGTCTTAGTCATCAGTTGTGAAGTACTTTTATAAATGTTAATAGAAAAAGGAATTATAATCCTATTTATTATTAAAGCCTAACCCTGAATGTGCTAAAGAAAAGAATTAGTGTGTTTTCATTATCGTGGCTTAAGTAATTTTACTTGTAACTTCATACATTACAGTATTTTATATACTATGATGAGCACCTCCAAGACTGCCTTCATTTGGGTGATTGAATTAGAGTCTCAGGACCCAGCCTGTAGTTCGACTGATGCCAGTGATGTACTACACTCATATGAAGCAAAGTCAGTAAAAGTATTTGGTATGGGGACATCAATTGCTATCTCCAACAAAGCCCTCCATGATGCTGTTGGTCCAGGGTTTTTATTTATTGATAAAGGGTCAGTGTATCAAAAGTCTAGGACTTCAGAGAACCAAATGAGAGCTCTGTAAATAGCAACATTGTATAGTTTAGCTAAAGGAACAACTTTTATCAGCTAAAGAACCATAATTTTCCTTTCAAGAACCAAGTCTCCAGACTCCATCCATGGATCAACCTTCCAAGGATCTTTGTATGGTTGCTCACACCTGCTGCTGTGCTAGTGCTTTTCCATCCAGCATTAAGAGGTGTACCAGCTCTGACGTTACCCTGCTTCCTACTTGCTTTCACATGTGGAAGATGCAGCTTTGTCAGTTGCACACCACTCGTTATTTTTTGCATTTACTAGGCTATGAGGTCAAAGTATTGGACCTTTGCACTTTACAAGCAACTTTACATGCAGTGTGCTCATTTGCTCTGGTCTTTCCACTCACATTGATTAACCTCATCTTTATAAGAAGTGGCCTGTTATGTTTTTACTATCTGATACCCTATGTTTAAAATTCTGTTTTGTATTTTTAATAATATGTATGCAACATTAGTTAAAGTGAAGCAATTCAAGTGTTTTTTAAAAATTATTTTAAGTGTATGGGTTTGCATTCATGCAGAGGTCAGAAGAAAGCGTCAGGTCCTCTGCAGTTACAGCCAATTCTAAGTTGCCATGTGGTGTGGGGAGTTGGGTCCTCTGGGAGTCTTAGCTGAGGTCTTCCTTGTGGATTCCTGGGAATTTCCCTGGCAATTTCTCCTGGCAGGTTTCTCCCTAACCCCAAAATGGGCCCCCGATCAAGATATCTCTTTCATTGTACTCCCCCAACTGCTCCCTCATGTTCCCATCGCTCTCCTCCCTCTCTTCTGCCCCAGTTTACCCAGGAGATCTCATCTATTTCCCCTTCCCAGGGAAATCCATGTGTCCCTCTTTGGGTCCTCCTTGTTACCACAGCTAAGCACTGGGCCGAGCTCAGGGAGTCCAGTTGAAAAGAGGGAGGAGGGACTTGACAAGCCAGGGAGGTCAAGGTCATTACAGGGAACCCACAGAGACAGCTGACCTGAGCTAGGGGGACCTAGCTAGGGAGCCTACATGGGACCAATCTAGGCCCTTTGCATGGGTGTGACAGTTGTGTAGATTGACCTGTTTGTGGGCCAGTTAACAGGGGGATCATGATCTGGCTCATGATCTGGCATTTGGGAACCTATTCCCCATGCTGGGATGCCTTGCCAAGCTTTGATGCAGGGGGAGGAGCTTGGTCCTGCCTCAACTTGATATGACATGCTTTCCGAAAGGAGGAGTAGATTTGGGGTGGGGATAGATAGGAGGAGAGAACAGGAGGAGAGGAGGGAGGGGAAACTGGTTGGTATATAAAATAAATGAAGAAATTTAATTAAAAAATTGAAAATAGTCCTATTAAAGAGATATGTGTTTGTAATTGTATTACATTTAGGAAAACTTTTACATAAAAATAAATCATTCTTTTTTTTTTAAATGAATGAGGGTATGTTTGTGAAGTAATTATCTTTTTAAATATTTATTTATTTATTATGTATATAGTGTTCTGCCTGCATTTATGCCTGCACGCCAGAAGATGGCACCAGATCTCATTATAGATGGTGTGAGCCACTATGTGGTTGCTGGGAATTGAACTCAGGACCTCTGTAAGAGCAGCCAGTGCTCTTAACCTCTGAGCCATCTCCCTAGCCCAAAAATAAATCATTCTTATCAACAATAAATTGTAGTAAATGAACACTGGCAGTTTGTACAGGCCATATTTTTAATGTTTTTATGTCATTAACTATGAAAAGATTCCTTTTTAATATACTTTAAAATATGCTTTATTTTACTCTCTCATTTTATTTATATTCAGATTTTTTTTTTTTTTGCTTTTTTTTGTTTTGTTTTGTTTTGTTTTTGCCAAGACAAGAGTTTCTCTGTGTAGCCCTGGCTGTCCTGCAACTCACTCTGTAGACCAGGCTGGACTTGAACTACAGAGATCCACCTGACTCTGCCTCCCAAGTGCTGGGCTTAAAGGCATGTATCACCACTGCCTGCCAAAATAAAATGCTTAAATGCAAAATTTTCACCATTTGTTTAAAAGACAGCACCCATGTTTCCCTATGTTTAATGTAGTTTTTAAAAATGTCTTCTTTGAGGTATATCTGTGTTATAATTGTAAACATATATTTTCTGCTGGATGCAGTGGTTAGTTCCAGCTACTCAGGGGGCTGGAATGGAAGGATTGAAATCAACATGCTTCCATTCCATCTTTAAACATAAACAAAATAGTAATCATACATCTACTTAGGAAGAGCATTGGTTTTGTAGTTAAGAGGGGACAGAAGAACCTTTGTAAAAAGCTCGGGCTTCTTAGGATGATTTGGAGGCCTATATAATAATCTTTGCATGCCTTGGCAAATTAAATCTTTTTCTGGTATCTTTCACATGTTCTTGTTTTACTGGTAGTTTTTTGTGTTTTTTAAGGTGAAATGAATGATAAATGGTGCTGGTGGCAGCACTGGTTACTGGCGGAAAAGTCACGGTCACGACAGAACCCGGTTACTTAGTAACGGAGAGCTTTATTAGGAGGAAGGGAGGAAGGACAAAAGGACCAGGCCTGGGGAGGAAAGAGAGAGAAAGATGGTGGAGTGGGGGGAGAGCAGAGCAGAGTAGAGAGAGGGGGTGGGGTCTGCGTTTGGCTTTTCAGGGCTCCTGGTACAGAGCCACACCATACATGTGCTGATTGTGTGACCACGCCGCAGGCACATCATCGCCAGCGCACACTGATGTCCTAAGACGCAAGACCCTTTGCTTAACTCCTGAACTGCACATGTGCGGTCATGCAGATGGAGTGAGGGCAGAATTCTAACATAAGGTTTTTGAAGAAGGACTTATACCAAATATGTAGGAAAATTTTAAGTACATAAATTTATAAAAAGTTTAGCTATGTCTAGAATAATGTCTGTCTCCCTAATTTAAAAGTTCAGACTCTTTGATTCTGTGTGAGTGTGCATGTATATGTATGTGAGTGGTATATGCACATGTTTATGCAGGCACATGCAGACCAGAGGAAGACATCAGGTGTCCTGCTCTATCACTCTCTACCTTATTTCTTTGAGGAAGAGTCTCTCATTGAACCTGGAGCTAGGCTGGCGGCCTCCTGTCTCTACCCCAGTGCTGGGTTACCCACAATGATGCCATGCCCACTCTCTAACCTGAATACAGGGGATTTGAACTCAGGTTCTCATGCTTCTCTAGCAAGCATCTTTCTTACCCATTGAACCATCTCTCTAGCTCCTGGTTTGTGTGTGTGTGTGTGTGTGTGTGTGTGTGTGTGTGTGTGTGTGTGTGTGTGTGTGTACACACAGTTTTTTGTTTGTTTTGTTTTGTTTTGTTTTGTTTTCTGAGACAGGCTTTCTCTGTGTAGTTTTGATGCCTGTCCTGGAACTCACTTTGTAGATAGACTGGCCTCAAACTCACAGAGATCCACCTGCCTCTGCCTCCTGAGTACTAAAATTAAAGACATGTGTCACCACCTCCTGGCATAAGGTCTGCTTTCTTTTTTTTTTTATTTTATAATTTAATTTAATTTTACATATCAGCCACGGATTCTCTTGTTCTCCCCTCTTCCCCCCCACCTTACCTCCAGCTCACCCCCCATTCCCACCTCCTCCAGGGCAAAGACTCCCCTGAGGATTGAGTTCAACCTGGTAGATTCAGTCCAGGCAGGTCCAGTCCCCTCCTCCCAGGCTGAGCCAAGTGTCCCTGTATAAATCCCAGGTTTCAAACAGCCAACTCATGCACTGAGTACAGGTCCCGGTCCCACTGCCTGGATGCCTCCCAAACAGATCAAGCTAATCAACTGTCTCACTTATCCAGAGGGCCTGATCCAGTTGGGGGCTCCTCAGCTATTGGTTCATAGTTCATGTGTTTCCATTTGTTTGGCTATTGCTTTCTTAATACCAATTCAAACAATGTCAAAAGAAGGCTAATTTAATATATTGATTGTAACTTAAGTCTTGGCATCCCAGCACTAAACTCTGTCTAAACCGATCCTGTGCCTTTCAGGGCCTTAGCTATCAAGTGGAAACAGTTATCCTGCCACTGAAATGAGAAGTAAAATGTAGATTTGATTCAGATAGAGCAGGTTGTTGTACCAGACTCAACAATGATAAGGCAATGGACTTAATAAGATTCAATGGTATGATATGATGATTGCTATTTCAGTCTTTTAAAATCTTAAAGTGCGCTGTTTTTAAGGCACATAAGCTTATCAAAAGCTAGGTAATAAAGAACCCTGACACATGAGGAAGTCAGTTTTATTTAACACTTACAATAAAACAGTATGTCCCGGTATTAATTCATGGATAATATCAGGAGTTTAAAGAATTAATTATACTTCCTTAAATAAGGTAATATACAGTATTCTGAATGTGTCAAGATTGTGTATCTCATTTCAATAAAGTAATCCTATATGTGGTAACTTTATAGCTATAAAAATAGTCAAGCTTATTTTTTGTTTTTTCTTCTTGTAAATATTATGAGACTTAGAATTCATTTCAAATAATTCATTTTTACTCTTTTACAAGGCAAAAAGAAGCAGTAGAGTTTACTTCAAAACTTTTAGTTTTTGCCAGGCAGTGGTGGCACACACCTTTAATCCCAGCTCTCCAGAGTCTGAGGCAGGTGGAACACTGTGAGGTCAAGGCCAGCCTAATCTACAGAGTGAGTTCCTAAACAGTCAGGGTTACACATAGAGAAACCATGTTTTGAAAAACCAAAGTAAAATAAATAAATAAATAAATAAATAAATAAATAAATAAATAAATAAACTTTTAGTTTTCAACTTGGTACTTGCTAAGACACTTGATTCTGGGTATTGAAAAGGACAGTGTGTATCAATATCCATAGTCTAAAGTTAGAGTATTCTGAAGAGGTAGTTTCTGTTATGCTTTATTACTTGGGAGGTTGTTTAGTAGACGTCCATCCTGTTGTCAAGAACACATGTATATGAAGCAGCAAGTTGGGTTGCATATAACGTGATCCTAGACCATTTATATCTAGTGTAGCAAGTAAAGCCTGTGGATATTTCAATAGAAATTTGGAGCCATTTCAAAGCTC
This sequence comes from Peromyscus leucopus, assembly GCF_004664715.2. Classification (NCBI taxonomy): domain Eukaryota; kingdom Metazoa; phylum Chordata; class Mammalia; order Rodentia; family Cricetidae; genus Peromyscus; species Peromyscus leucopus. The sequence goes on from NC_051075.1 coordinate 845,868, forward strand.
TTGTTTAACAGAAGTGGCTAATTCTGCTTCTGGTAATTTCATAAATGCCCCATAAAATTAACTTGTATTGCCTTGGTATGATCATTTGAAAAAATGCATTCACACTTAACAATTCATATTTCAGTATAATTCTGGATATTTTTCTTTTTCTCTAGTGTGTTTTCTATAGCTTCCATGAATAAATCAATAATTTCTTTATAATTAAAAATTTGAGGTTGATTATTAGACATTAGATTTTCAAGTTCAGTGGGTGGAAGGATGGCTCAGTAGTTAAGAGCACTGACTCTTAACCACTTTTGGAGAGGACCCAGGTTCAAGTATCACCACCTGGCATCTCACAATTTTCTGTAACTCCACTTCCAGGGGATCTGACACCCTCTTATGGACACCCTCTTCTGAGCACCAGGCACGCATATGATGCACAGACCTACATGAAGGCAAAACATTCATAACCCATAAAATAAAACAATCTAAATTTGAGAAAAAAAGCTTAAGAAACAAAACAGAAGTTCAGTCAGTTTTGTTATTTTTTAGCCGAGCAAGAGTTGTAGTGTCCCTGTAGAATCATCACTACTATGTAATATCACTTGGCTGTAAAGTGAGTTAGCAAATTATTGACAGATTATTTAGGAACCACATAGTGAAAAACAGGCTGTAGATTTTCATGGACAGAATTAAGCCATTTTAGCTGTGTGGGGGTGTAGATATACTTTCATTTTCTAAGCCAGCAATTTTTATCTTCAGAGTTTTGTAATCATGTGTGTAGGATGCATTAAGCTAAATTTGGAAGATGTTCAGAATTTTAAGCTGCTATAGTACTAATGAGAATTTTAACTATGCCAAAAATGTGTTTTCTTTTGCCCTTTTAGACATAGCATATGATTCAATAATAGCATTGGAGACTCTAATTAGAAAAGTTTAAGGCACCCAAATTTGAAATCTTAACATTGTAAGTAAAATATTCAACCTGACTGTGACTTCTTAATGTTTTGAAACAACTCAATCAGGATAAGCCAGTTAGACAGGCAATCTAATATCGGTAAGTGCTCCATCTGTACAGGTTGGATGATTTCTATTACTGCTAGTCTAGAGATGAGATATTCTTAAGGACGTTATCACTACAGTACAAGCAAACAAGGAGCAGAGAATCCTTGCATTAGGCTGATAGCTATGCCACAGTAGCAAACAAGGTCATCTGATGCTAACAATACCTTTTTCCCCACCAGAAACAGCTGTAGGCCCTTGGTAGAGGAAGACATTCCTAGCTTTAGTCGCCAGACTACTCCATGTATTATAGTCCCAGGCAATGTCAGTTCACAGTGAAAAATGTCCACTCCTCTGTGCTTTTACTTCCTCTCTAACAGAGGAAAAGAGTGGAGATGATAGAGTCAGTGTGGCTGGTTTGAGCAAACAAATAGTGAGTGGATTTTTTCTTATTTTAGTAAATCTCCAAATTTAAATTTTATCAAGATTAAAGACTATAAAAATATATCAAGATGCAAGTAGAAATGGACACATTTCTAGATAGATGCAACCTTTCAAGTGTCTACTTAGAATTAGAAAGCATGATCCATGTTCCTGTAGCTTTTAAGGAAATTGAGTCTGTTGATTAAACTCTTATCATCAAGAAAACAGTCAGCCCAGGTACTTCTTTATGTGTATTTTACGAAGAATTCAAGGAAGAGATCATTCTAATATCCTCAAAAAGAAGAATACTCCCCCCCACCCAGCCCATTTAGTGAGTCTATTACACCTTAATAATAAGCACAAAGACGATAAGGAAAATTATAATCTAGTCCTACTCAGAAGTATACATTGAAAAATTTATGAAATTGCCACAACAGAGCTTAGCAGTGTCACTATCTTGACATCGAAGATATATTTGACAGTTGATTATATGGATATCTAACCAAAAAAAGCATTAAAGATGAGACATTAGAACTCTTCAGTTAGGTATTTGGAATGCCAGCTCCTCATTTGATTCTTTTTTTGGTGGGAGGTTCGAGACAGAGTTTCACTGTGTAGCCCTGGCTGTGCTGGAACTCACTCTGTAGACCAGGCTGGCCTGGAACTCACATAGGTCCTCCTACCTCTGCTTCCTGAGTGCTGGGATTAAAGGTGTGTGCCTCCATTCCTGGCTCCTCATTTGACTCTTAGCAAATATTTTCTTCCACTGTACCTGCCTTTTTGCTTTGTTAACTATTGTCTGTATGTGTATATGTGTATTACATACATGCGTGTATATTGTGTTTTGCATATGTTGACATGTGTATGTGTGTGAATGGAGTTACCCAAATTACTGTTTTAAGTTTCATCTTGTCTGATATGGAGTGCTGACTAGGACCAGCAATATTTTAGGAGCCTGAGTAGGTAGATGACAAAAGACAGAATTTGAGTTTGGAGAAATGTCTTTATTTTTTTAATATTATTTTATTTTATTTTTGGAGACAATGAGACTTTATTTAGAAACCAAACTACTTGGAAAATATATCACAGGCTTGACAGCAAACAAACAAGCATATTGCTGTTTCAAGTAATTAATTGGTATAAATACAACATAGTACTTATCCAAAAGATAAGTTGGGACAGCAACACTGCACTGCAGAGCTCTAGACAAAAATGGCATTTCTTAAGGTGTGTGCCTGTCTTGCTCTATAGCAGTCCTAGCCTTCCTTGGCCCAAATTGCCTACTTTTAGGCCTCCTTGTTGCTAGGGATTACCTCTATAAGGCTCTGTGAATTCAGGGGCTGAGTGAGTAATAATGGGTTTGGACTTTTATTCTATGAAATCTAGGTTTTCCCTAAACTAGTACTTCTCGGCAGTTCCTATTTGACTGTTTACTTTCAGCTACTGGTCTGTGAATAGCAGCCAAACCCCTTTGCTCTTCATGGGCATAACTCACCTTGCTGCAGAAGTCAGTGAAGGAAGCTGTTTCCCATGCACAGTGTGACGCTGCCCTGCTTCTGCAGGAGCTTCCAGAATAACAGAATTTGAAGAAAAGGACTTTCCCATCTTGATGGCCAGAAAATACAAGAAACTTTTAGAAACTATTCAAATTACTTTCCCTCCTGTGTCTTAAATCCACTTTGTGCCTTTGCATATAAGACAAAACCAAACAGAAAAGATCTGGAAAGGAAACCTTTTCCTCCCTTTAAATCACTAGCCGACTGGGAGTTGTTTCGGAGCATACGCGGGTTCTGTGGTGATTCTGTGGTAAGCAGAAGCTTGGCAACAGACACCCCTCTCCTCGAAATAACCAACAAGTTGAAGAAACCTGCCAGCTTCGATGTAGTAAGAATTTGAACCCTTGGTACAAAGGCAATCTCTACTGTCAGAACAAGCACTTGCACGAGAAATTCTAGGATCTAGAATTCAATGCTGTACTATCTGTGATACAGATTTTAGCACCAGTTTCTTTCCACTTCACCTTCTAAGATCCAGATGCAAAAGAACTGGTGTCCAGAGGTGAGTGACATTTGTCTGGAACTTGCCATGTCCCAAGTTTTCCTCATTCATAAACATTGCTTAACAGACTAAATTTCCATTCTTCCTTTTAAATAGCCTGCCCTCAACCCCATGGCCACTGGCGAACAACTTTATCTCCCAATGGATGACAGAGCCTCTTTCATCTTCCTGGCCATTGTTGGGATGAGGTGCTTGTGGTCATCCACACACTTGGCCACACAGCTGTCCAGCTGTTGCTTCACCTGCAGCTCCTTACTTTCTGCATCCATTGAGTCTTTGGCTTTTTCATTGCAATGCATGGTGCATCAGGCCAGGCGGTCCTGGAACCTTTCCAGCTGAGTGGTCACCAAGGCCTGGGCTTGAGCCAGAGGCACAAGGCAGTTCTTGATAAGGCCCTGCATCTTCTGATATTCTCTTTCCTCCACACTTCACCCACAGTGTCCACAGCCTCCTGCACTCAGAGTTGCTGCACATCCACCACAGTGACCCTGTGCTGCATCTGCCAGCACCCTCTTTGTTTATTTTTTAACACTGTTTTTGTCAGAGGATATGAGACTTAACCCCTGAAGGTTATTTTTCAGCACAGAGAACTTTTTTCTTTGTCTTATATTTGCAAAGCCAGGATTTCTCTGCTTTGAATTCAGAAGATGATTAAGAACTAATTTAAAATTCATATCCATTTGGTGTCTTTGATCAAGTCTGCAGGCCTCCTCATTCCTGACACAATCTCTCCACAGAGATCTCTGGCACAGACTTTTCCCTCAGTCATTTGCATTCTCATTTCTTTTGATCTTAGCCTAGCTCCACTGCTTCTCTCTGACCTTATCTCAGTCAGCTCTTTGTCAAAATCAAAAAAAAAAAAAAAAAAAAAAATGGTGGCCCTTATCATTCTCACTTCATACGTTTGTCTGGAAGACAGAAGGAGGTTGCATTACATACCCACACCCCCAGGTTCCTCCTCTGTTTGCTGTTGTTGACAGAAGTTTCTCTCCATTCAGCAGTTTCCAAATAAACACACCAAGGCTTGTATTAATTACAAATGCTCAGCCAATAGCTCAGGCTTGTTACTAGATAACTCTTATATTTTCAATTAATGCATATTTCTTATCTATGCTTTGCCATGTGACTTGGCACTTTTTCTCAGTATGGCATTCCCATCTTGCTTCTCTCTGCGTCTGCTCGCTGCTCCCTAGCTCTGCCCTTTTTTCTTCCAGAATTCTCAGTTTAGCTCTCCTGCCTAACTTTGTCCTGTTCAGCTATTGGCCATTCAGCTTCTTCTTCTTTTTTTTTTTAAATATTTTTATTTTATAATTAACTTCACATATCAGCCACTGATTCCCCCGTCCTCCCTCCCCCTGCCCCCCAGTACTCCCCCTCAGTCCACCCCCCATTCCCACCTCCTCCAAGGCAAGGTCTCCCTTGGGGAGTCAGCCCAGCCTGGCAGACTCAGCTGAGGCAGGTCCAGTCCCTTCCTCCCTACACCAAGGCTGAGCAAAGTTTCCCAGCGTAGGCCCCAGGCTCCAAAAAGCCAACCCATGTACCAAGGACAGGTCCTGGCTCCACTGCCTGGGGGCCTCCCATACAGTTCAAGCTAATCAACTGTCTCACTTATCCAGAGGGCCTGGTCCAGTTCCATCAGGGCTCCACAGTCATTGGTTCACAGTTCATGCATTTCCACTAGTTTGGCTATTTGTCCCGGTGCTTTTTCCAATCATGGTCTCAGTATCTCTCGCTCATACAATCTCTCCTCTCCCTCGCCGATTGGACTCCCAGGAGCTCCACCTGGGGGCTCCAGGTGTCAGCTTCTTTATTAAGCCAATCACAGCAACATATATTCAGACAGTGTAAAGGAATATTCCACAGTTCTGATAGGCACTTACTTTCTCTTCAGTCTCTTCTAATAATAGCTTTTTGTTTACCCCCTTTCTCAATATTCATATCTGAAAACAAAAAACTCCCAAACCTGGTGTGTTAGGGCTCTGTAAAGGAACAGAACTGATCAAATGAATGCATATGTATTAGAAAGGCCTGTATTAGAGTGGCTTATAGTCTGTGGTCCAGGTAGCTTAATAATGGCTGTCTCCTGATGGAAAGGCAAGGAAGCTAGTAGTTGTTGGGGTCACAGGACTGGATGTCTCAGCAGTTCCAATCTGTTGCTGGAATTCTGGAGAATTCCTAAGAAAGCTGCTGATCTTCAGTCTACATTAGAATTCTGAAGAAATAAGTTCTAATACTAGCAAAGGAATGCCTCAACAGTAGGGTAGATCAACTTACCAGCAAGAGTGAGGACAAACATGGAAAAAGCAAAAGGTTTCTTCTCCCATGCTCTCTTTATGTGGCCTCCCACCAGCAGATGTGTCCCAGATTTAGGGTAGATCTTCACACCTCAAGTGATCCAATCAAGAGAATCTCTAATAGATATGCTTTGCTGCTGAAGTTTTGGTTGATTACAAATGTAGTCACATTGACAGCCAATGTTAGCTCTCACAGGTTCACCCTTTGTTGACCTGACATGCAATCACATCTCCTTATGTCATACTTAATTTCTAAATGAAAGTAATAGCCAGGCCAGAATTTTTTTAATACAGATTTTTTTAAAAGATTTATTTATTTATTATGTATACAGTATTCCTCCTGCATGTTGCCTGCAGGCCAGAACAGGGCACCAGATCTCTTTATTGATGGTTGCGAGCCATCATGTGGTTGCTGGGAATTGAACCTCTAGAAGAGCAGCAACTGCTCTTAACCTTTGAGCCACCTCACCAGCCCCAGGCCAGAATTCTTCTAGCATGATATAACAATCTTATATGCAAACGCAAATGGATTATTTATTTTGGAATAGGTGTCAATGTCCCTTGAGGATGCTTGGTCTTTTAATGTCTCCTAATTTAAATGTGATTACCACTGATACTATCCCAATCAATGGTTTATAATAAAGAAAACATAATATCTGCTTAATATATGTTTATATATGTACAAACACATTCTTAACAAAATAGGGCAAAAGTACTCATGTCACATACAGTCCTTATTTCTGCAACTGGCATTAGCTGGTATTTTTAACTGTTTTCCTCTACTACCTATTCTATATTTCTTCTACTATAAACTAACACCTTAGCGGGCCTTGGTTGTTTTTCTGGAGGAGTCACCCATACTTTTATTCCTGGAGGGTCTGTGCCCTTTGATGTAGCTGGAGTTTTCCTGCCTGACCCACAGTCAGGACAAATCTCTGTCACCTGCCAGTCCCACTGCTGCTCAGACCCAACCAAGTAAACACAGAGACTTATATTGTTTACAAACTATATGGCCATGGCAGGCTTCTTGCTAACTGTTCTTATATCTTAAATTAACCCATTTCTATAAATCTATACCTTGCCACGTGGCTTGTGGCTTACTGGCATCTTCACATGCTGCTTGTCATGGCGGTGGCTGGCATTGTCTCTCCCACTCAGCCTTCCACTTCCCAGAATTCTCCTCTCTCCTTGTCCTGCCTATACTTCCTACCTGGCTACTGGCCAATCAGTGTTTTATTTATACAGAATGATATCCACAGCATTTTTTGTCATTCTTTTTAGATTGGTTTATAGTAGTTTCCAATTGACTTTAATCACAAGACATAGTAACAAGAGACTCCCTAAAAGTTCTCCTGCACCGTGCAGAAGCAATCCAAATTCTCCCTGTCAGTCTCGATCAATCACTCTTCCTAACACTGTTAATCCTTTCTTTGCCTGTTGGATTAAGGGCATCAGAAGGCCAAAGCAGCAAGTCTCAAGCTTCCAGTTCAATGAAATGTTTGTTTTGCCTGTGGCAGGAGTGCTCCACTGCCCAAACTCCTAGGCCCATAGAACTTAAGGTTGTAGGGACAGGAAGCAAAAATTGTCCTAGGTTGTTACTATGGGTGACAGTGAGTGAAAGAAACCATTTCTTTTTTCCCCCCTTTGATTCATGAGCTGGTGAATCCCAACTATTGAAAGAAACTGTACTTTATATTAGATGCTATTTCAAAGCATATACCACCTTCTGGAACACCCTGCCCCAGCCCTTTAGGCTACTGTCATGTAATTAGTGCTGTTACTGTGTCTTCAAACGGCCAGTCCACCTGGCAGCAGTGACGCACACCTTTAATCCCAGCACTTGGGAGGCAGAGCCAGATGGATCTCTGAGTTTGAGGCCAGCCTAGTCTACAGAGTGAGATCCAGGATAGGCACCAAAATTACACAGAGAAACCCTGTCTCAAAAACCAACCAACCAAACAAACAAAGAAAGCAAAAGGCCATTCCACCATTCTTTCAGGACAGCCGCTTCAGGATGGAGGGGAGCATGGTAAGATCAGTAGAGTCGACGAGCGTGGGCCCACAATTGTACTTCTCTGGCTGTAAAGTGAGCTCCTTGGTCAGAATCAATGTTGTGTGGCATACAGTGATAGTGGATAAGAATTCTGCAAGTCCATCAGTGATAGTTGGAGCCGAAAAATTTTGTGCAGGATAGGCAAATCTACTTCTGTCTTAGTTCTTTTTTTTTTTTTTTTTTTTATCTCTCCCCCCTTGGAAGACTTTTTTTTTTTTTTTTCTGGTTTTTCGAGACAGGGTTACTCTGTGTAGCTTTGCACCTTTCCTGGAACTCACTTGGTAGCCCAGGCTGGCCTCGAACTCACAGAGATCCGCCTGCCTCTGCCTCCCAAGTGCTGGGATTAAAGGTGTGCGCCACCACCGCCCGGCTGTCTTAGTTCTTTTGAACCTATCTGTTTTAGTTCCTATATGAAATGTTCCCTGTGTATCTCTTTTCTCACGCCACATTTGGTATATGGGGAATACCTCATATATGCTAACAGTTCTGCCATCTCCACGTGGGAGTATCATACAAATCAGTTTAATTGGATCTTGCTCTTAAGCAAAAGGCTTTTATTTATTTATATAAATCAATATCTTATAAAACTATATCTGGTGATGTAGATGATCTTCACTTGAGTTCCCCCACAGGTTCTAGAAACATTGTCTCCATGAGCTCATCTTTCTCTGCTCACCTTCTGGAGTTCCATTTTGTTTGCACAGGCTCCATCTTTCTGGTCATTCTCAAGTATATCTTGCCTCAATGTGTCATAAATACATTACCTTTTCATACAGTCATACCATACTTACATATGCTCTTGCTACTCTACTACTGTGGCCTTAGAAAATTCCTCTTGTACCTAGAGTTTTGTTGGTTTTTTTTTTTAATTCACTTCCTACTTAATGTTCTCATCTGTAGGCTCAACACACCCATATTATTGTCAAACTGTTTTTCCTAAACTAAAATCTAGATCATGATGATATTTTCTTGTGAAGCCTCTGGAGTGGCTGACTAGTGTCTCTTGGGATGAAAGGTAACCCTGGATCAAGATAACCCTTGCCTTTCTTGACATCCTTTCCTTCCTTTCCCAAATATATTCACTGGTGTTTTTCATCTGTCTCTCTCCAATATTGTTTACTCTTCTTTTCCATATCAATGTGGTGGATTCAATCTTGTCTTTGGGTCAAAACCAAGAGATTCTGACTTTATAAGAAAAGGAACCCATTGTTATACCTCTAGCTTACATGTGGAACACAAATGTCAGAATGATGAATCCATGCGCTCAAAATAGATCAACTTTTCCTTACTCTATAGTCAAGGTTTTCTCACTTAAGAGTCTATAATTCAGTAAACTGCATGGAAGAATTCTTCACTCTATTAATACACAAACAGATGGTGGTTGCTTGAGATGACCTAAAAGCTTTCCCTGCATTAGCACTTATTGAGGAAATAACTATAGTGTGCTAAAATCTTTATGTTGATTTTTATTTAATTTATCATTTCCTGAAGTTTAGAGTTATAAATTGATTTATTTAACAGTAGCCTAAGAAGATGTATCTTCATTTTTCCTTCAGAAAAGTGAGATTATGAGATCATATAAGATTAAAACTCTTTTGTGGGAAACAAAAGCCCAAATGGAGTCTTTGGTGGACTTTAGATCTGTAGTGCTCAATGCATGAAGGAGATGAAAGCAGACAAAAGATCCCAAGTAACAAATGCAGCAAACAAGGGCATGGAAGGAAGCATAAAAGGCGATGATGAATGCCATAGCAGCCTGCTACCCCAACATGCTCCTGCAATGGTTTCTTAGCAAAGGCAGAGCTATAAAAATAGAATTTCAGTTTTGTATTTTAAGATCACATCTAAAAGCAAACAATGTAGAAGGAGTGGAATTAAATAATCTGTGGAATAGAGACAATTTCAAAAATCTGAAATGTAAAATGAAATGGACTTTTCCCAGAAAATATAATTAACTTATTAGTTAAAATACTAATTTTACTCACATTTTTTCAGTTGAATATTTTATTATTCAATTTAACATGTAAAATTTCTTCAGATTATCTACAGAGAGAAAATTTCTCAGTCTATGAAAAGTTTCCCCTCAAAATATGTTTTGAACCATTTCTTTTTTTCACCTAACAAGAAAAGTAGCTCACATTGGGAAACATGTAACTGTACTTTGAAAATAGACATCTGCATCCTGCCACATATATACATACCTCAAAAAGGCAAAGTTGATTACTCTTAAGGATGTAAATATAAATTTTCAGCTATCAAAGCAAGTTGATTTTTATAGTATGTTCAGAGCAGACCTGGTGACACATGCCTGCAGTGACAGCACTCTGGAGCCTGAGGTAGATGAACTGTGTTGAACTCAAGGACAGTGTAGTTTGCATCATGAATCCCTGTCTCAAAAGAACCAAAAAGAGAAAATTTATTCTTGCCTTTCTTGATTGGTCAGATGTGGTGGTAATCTAATTGTACTGAAATGTGATTTTGATTGTATGTTAATAAATAAAGTTGCCCGGGGGTCAGAGCTATTAGAGCCATAGCAAGAGTGTGGCAGTGGTGGCACACACCTTTAATCCCATAGATCTCTGTGTGTTCTGGGATACAGCCAGCATTGGAGACATATGCCTTAAAACCTAGGGGGCTGTACATTCAGACAGTGACGAGGCAGTCACGTGTTTGGGTTTACAACCAATGAGAAGGCAGAACAAAATACTATAAAAAGACCAACAGACAGGATATAGCTCTCTTTTCGGGAAGCTGGGACACCGCAGGAGGAAGGGTGAGATTTTAGCTCTGAGCTCTGACCTCTCGGTTTTCCCTTTTACATTGTTTCTGTGTTTCTTATTTAATAAGACTGTTGGTTACATCTACAGTCAGAAATTTGAACTCACTGTCTTTGGGCTGAAGTCATGGTGTATACAGGGGCCATACTGTCCTCTGTGGTTCGATAACATGAAAATAGCAATATATATTTTATTCTAGAATAGGGAGTAGGATCCTGTCATCGATGTGAGGATCATTTACTATTAAGAAATCTACTAATGCTTCAATGTCTCCAAAAAGGGAATATACTTATATCTACGTTTGACTTACTGCATAAAAAAAAGAAACAAAGCTTAATATATAGGGTTATTATTTTAAAATTTATAGAAACTCATCATAAAATATTTTCTTGTGGGCTAGAGAGATGGCTCAGAGGTTAAGAGCACTGCTTGCTCTTCCAAAGGTCCTGAGTTCAATTCCCAGCAACCACATGGTGGCTCACAACCATCTGTAATGAGATCTGGTGCCCTCTTCTGGCCTGTAGGGATATGTACAGACAGAACAATGTATACATAATAAATAAATCTTTAAAAAAAATTTTTTTCTTGTTTTTATTTGTTTGATTTGTATTTTGATCTTACTGTGTAGCCCAGACTGCCTTCAAATGCATGATTCTCTTGCCTCAGCCTCCTGGGTGCTGAGGTTGCAGGCATGTACCACCATTTCCTGTAAATACTTGACGTGTGTACATGTGTGCATGCAGATGTGGAGGCCAGAGGTCAATCTTGGGTGTTTGTTTATCACTTCCCACCTGTTTTGGGAGGCAGTCTTTCACTGAATTCAGAGGTAGGTATTTTGGCTAGACTTGCTTGCCACCAATACCCATGATCTGAGTTTCTCTACCTCCTGTGCTGAAACTACACATGCATGCCACTGTGCCCAGAATCCACACATGCATGCCACTGTGCCCAGAATCCACACCCAGGTCCTCATGCTTGTACAGTAAGTGCGTGTCCATTGATGCTGCCATTAATCCAGTCTCGTTTACATAACTACCTGAAATCTTAGAATTGGAATATATGTGTCATTGTATAGTGTATAAGAAATCAACTCTGATTTCCCTTTTTCTTATATGTAATTTTAGTATGCATAAATGCAAAGCCATTAGTATTAAAGCAAGAAGCAAATAATAACAAAAATACAAGTGTGCATAAGTATGAAACTACAAATGAGTATTGATCATTGATCATTTTTTTCAACTTCTAGCATTTAAATTAGGATTTAATTTTTATGGCACTGATAGTATTTCATTGTTTATGGAGCCATTTCCGTAGGAGACTGGCTTACAGCAGATTTCCTGGTATTCTAACTCTTAAAGTCTTTGAAGATAAGATGATCCTTGACCTATAGATACAGGAGTTGTGATATAGTTGTATCTGTTGGAGGTAGATTCTCCATGATCTGTTGATCTCAGCATTTTGTTTCATTGTGGTTTTCTGAGATGGTTTCCATTTTCTATGGAGGTTTTGTTTGTTTATTTGTTTGTTTGTTTGTTAGTTCATTTGTTTGTTTTTTGAGACAAAGTTTCTCTGTGTAGCCCTGGTTGTTCTAGAACTCACTCTCTAAACCAGGTTGGCCCCAAACTCATGGGGATCTGCCTGCCTCTGTCTCCCAAGTGCAAGTGCTGGGATTAAAGGCGTGCGCCGCCGCCGCCACCACCTACAACAAAGAGAGGTTTTTTAAAATGAGGGTTGGCACTACACCTTCCTGTGGATATAAAGGTAAGATGTAGAGCATATTAAGGAATTATGCTGCTCTAGAAATGCGGTGGTAGTAGATGCTTTTAAGGTCCAAGATCTCATTAGCTCTGGGAAGCTGGCTAGGTTTCCAGTACCAGGCAGATTTTCCTATTTTTGAGTGGACCTTAAGTCTAGTTAGATCACTGTTGGTTGTCACTGACGGGAATACCCACTTACCACACCTTTATGTGTATCTTCCATGCTGGGATTACTATGGTTCATAGGTGTTGCCGCTGTGTAGTGCTGTTTGATTGCTTACCTCCATTGGCAGCTTACGCAGTGTTTTCTGGAACCATGGAAGCTAGACTACAAGGAGGCGGCTTTCAGGTCAGATCCAGCCTGAATGATCCAAGTCCTGTGTCCTAAGTGTGCAGCATTTCCAGTGATGGGGGCTCATCCTCAACCCCGAGAGACAACTGAGGGCTACGTTGATAATCTACATCGTTTGGGATTTACTTGGTTACTCTGACCAACTATTTGAAAGGAGATTTCTCGTGCTTGGTACTGGAGTTTTGTAGTTCTTGTGGGGAGCATTGTCAGTCCAAGTGACTTAACTTCCTTTAAAGTGTGCGTGTATGTACACACTTATGTGTATTCTATATAATTTTAGGTAAATATAATTCCTTAAGGCTTTATCAAACAACCTTGGTAGGACCTGTCTTTCAGTCCTCCCTCTCCGTCTGCACTGAGCACTTATCTACTAATGATTGGGATTTTGTAGGTTGCTTTCACTGGGCTTCTGTGAGTAATGGTGCAGTGAGTTCTGTTGGTATGTAAAATCTCTTTCAGATAAGTCGTCAGAAGGAGGATTAGTAAATCATGTGGCAATTCTATTTTAACATCTTGGTGGGAGTGGGGCAAAAACATAACACAAGGATCTGGGAGTTCTGCCCACACCTGCCTCCCCTCTTGCCATCAGAAGCACTGGCATTGCCAATTGTGCCCTGCCACACCCTGCTTTTATGTGTTTTTTGCAATCTCAGGTCCTCATGTTTATGTGAAGAGAACTTTACCCAGAGTCATCTCCACAGCCCTCTTCACTTGAGAAGGTCTAATGTTATACGTAATGCCTACATTTTACTTTCCTCTCAGCAGTGCACATGAGCACCGTTTTCTGAAAATCCTTGCTAAAACTTATTATATTTGGTTTTGCTGTTTTTGCTTTTGATTTCTGTTTGTCACATGTAGCCATGTGGACCTAGAACATCCAAGGTGTGTGAGGATGACTCTGAACTCCTTGATCATCCTGGCTCCAAGAAGGTGCTGAAATTGCAGACTTCTTTACCTTGTTTGGATAGTGGCCATACAAATGGGTGTCTCTGTGACTTTGATTTACATTTCCTGTTCCTGACATTGATCCTGTGTTTATTTTCTTTGGAGAAATGTCTATTTAATTCATTTCTGGGTTTTTTTGTTTTTTTTTTTTTGGTTTTTTGAGACAGAGTTTCTCTGTGTAACAGTCCTGGCTGTCCTGGAACTCACTTTGTAGACCAGGCTGGCATGGAACTCACTGAGATCCTCCTGCCTCTGTCTCCCAAGTGCTGGGATTAAAGGTGTACGCCACCACCGCCTGGCCCTTTTGTATATTTTTAATTGGCAGTGGAGGCTGTTGCTGCTTCAGCTGCTTCTTCTTGTCTTCTGTTGTAGAGTAGTGTGCTCCATGCAGTAACCCTCATTGTGTCTGTGGTTGGCAAATATTCTCTCCATCGAGTTCATTTCATTTCTGCACTAACATTTTCCAGTTTGATGCCAGAACTATGTCCAGTAATTATTGTGACATATGTTGTCTTGGAGCTGCTTCATATTTTCCTTTAGGGATTTTGCTGTTTTAAGTCTTGTTAAAGTCTTCATTTTAAGTTATGGGTAAGCTACAGATTCTGTTTCATTATTTAGCACATCTATATCTAATATTCTCAACACATTTTTTGCTAAGACTATATTTTCCTTGTGTAGCCATGGTGCCTTCTGGATCATATAACCCAGCTTTGGTTCTGGGCTATGTATGTTATTCTGATGGCCTTGTATCTGTCTCTATGCTGTTAGTTTTGATGACTGTAGGTTTATATTATGTTCTGAAGTCAGGAAGTGTGAGACTTCGAAAAAGATACTTAGATATTTGGCATCTGTAAGATTCCATATTATTTTAAGGATTTTTTTTTTTCTGCTTCTGGAAAAAAAGAAAAAAGGCATTGGGGTTGTCTTAAATCTGTAAATCACTTTCAATACTGTGGGCATTTAAATAATGTTAAAGCTTCCAGTCTACTGACAGAGGATGTCTTTCTATTTACTCTTTCATTTTTTTCACCAATGTTCTTTGACTCTCGTTAGTCAAGTTCTGCCTTTTTGGCTAAATTTATTTTTTTTTAAGTATTTTGCTTGACCTCGTTTTGTTCATTTCCCTTTCAGGATGTTTGCTGTCTGTGTAAATACAGCGGATACCTGTTGACACTTTATTCTACAGATTAAATAATTATACAGTTCACACTAGAATGATAGAAATTCATTTATTCTCATAAGATTTTTATGGACTATTTAGAGTTTCTGCATCCTAGATAAGTAGAAGACTTTAGAAATGGAGGTCTGTTTCTTTTCTTGCCTGATTATTCCATCAGGACTTGTACTATTGCCGTGATCGATGTGAGATGGAACATTGCATGTTATATGCCACTGAGTATTATGTGCTGCGTTCATATATGGGCTGTATTATGTTGATGTAATTTCCTTCCATTCCTAGAGTTTTGCATTTTTTTAAATTATGAAAATATATTGAGTTTTGTTGAATACTTTCTGTGTACCAATGGTAAGGATCCTGCAACTTTTGTCTCTTTTTCTTAATTAATGAATCATGCTTCTTTAGTATAGAAAAACATCTTTAATATACATGAGAACTGAGCATGGTGATTCACTCTTGTAATCACAGCTCTAGGGATTGGAGGCAGGAGGATCTCCAACTTGATGCCACCCTGATCTGCACAGTGAGTTACAGATTAGGTTTAGCTATGAAGAAAGACCCTCCTTCAAAAAAAGAAAATACATGATATATGAGAGACAGCAAAATATGTAAATACATGAATCTTAGGAATTTGAATAGATTTTGGTCATTGTATATTATATGTAAAATCAACTCTGATTTTCCTTTTTCTTATATATAATTTTCATATGCATAAATGCAAAGCCATTAGTATTAAAGCAAGAAGCAAATAATAACAAAAATGCAAGTGTGCTTAAGTCTAAATCTACAAATGAATTTTTTCACTCATCATTTTTTTCAACTTAGCATTTAAATTAGGATTTAATTTTTATTTCATTGATAGTATTTCATTATTAGAACATATTTTCTATATTTACTTTGAACCATATGAAGTTAGTATTTTTGGACTTCAAAACTGGTGAAATACTAGCAATTTGATATATGGCAAACATACATACGTACATACATAATTTAATATGGTTGTTAAATTTTCATAGAATGTAACTTTATTCTAAAATTAAAATATTTTTAATTGAAGTTATTTTCAGATTTTTTTAAAATTTATGTGAATGGATATTTTGCCTGCATGTTCTGTGTACACCATGTGCATGCCATGTCTATGGAGGCCAGAAGAAGGCATTGAATCCCAACCATGGCAGTGCAAGGTTCTCTAGAAGAGCAGCCAGTGCTCTTAACTGCTGAGCCATCTTTCCAGCCCCTCTTTTTTTCTTTTCTAACAAATTCTATGTGTATCAATACTTGCCTTTCCTTTCCAGTGTCTATTTATAAAACATCCTCAAAGTTGAATACAAGTACCCTGATGATTTTAATTAGTAGTGATGCTGTCACTTGTGTTTTTTTAAATATGCAAACTTTGAACATTGCCTTTTATAATACTAGCCATCCTTGATCTGAGTGTGTGTGTGCTGTGTGCATGCTTTGTCTTGTTATAGCCCCACAAATTGCTTGTGTCTATCAAAGGATGAAGATGATAATAGCTAACATTCCTTGAGGGTTTATTATATGTTGCACTGGCCCAAGCCTTTTATTAACTTCTGTCCTCCTCATAATAGTGCTGCAGTGATGGCTCTACTGCCAGCCCTTCTCACACCTGAGGAGGTGAGGCTGAGAATGTCCGTACTCCTTGCCCAAGGACATAGGCTAATGAGGAGCAGAGCAGGATGAAATAGGGACTGATTTCTTGAATGTAAAACAAAACTTGAATCTTCTCTCTCTTTCTGTTTGGTTACTTTATTATTTATGTGTGTAATTAAGTATCAATGAGTGAATGCCACATGTGTGTGGGTACCCTATAGCAGGAGTTACCTGTAGTTGTGAACCCCAGATAAGAGTGCTGGGAACACCATGGGTCCTCTCAAAGAGCAGCCAGTGCTCTTAACTTTGAGTATCTCTCCTGCCTTTGTTACACATCTTAAAGTAAACTAATGCCCTCCTGTTCTGTGTTTGGCTCATAGGATGGACAGCCTGAAATTTTGTACATTTTTTGGAGTGCAGTTACCCAGGCACTTTCTTCTCACTTTCATGCAGCAACAAACTGTAAGTTTGCCATCCATTTGGATTCATTTCAAATGTTTAGTTGCTTTAAAATTTGATGTCAAACATTTTGCTGTATTGCTTTATAAAACTGTTTTATTACTATTCTAAAACTCCTGGTGGTGCTTGTCTTTAATCTCAGCATGCAGAAGGCAGAGGCAGGTGGATCTCTATGAGCTAGAGGCCAGCTTGATCTACAAAATGCATTCCAGTACAGCACACAGAGAACTACACAGAGAAACTCTGTTTTGAAAAAAACATCCAACCAACCAAGCAAACAAACAAAAAACCCTCCTGTTGTTTCTCTTCGACTTCTTTGACTTTTTGAGACAGGATTTCACTATGTTGTGTAACCCTGGAACACATGGAGATCCACCTGTCTCTGCGTCGAGTGCTGGGATTAAAGGCATGTGCCACTACCACCCAGCTTAGAATAATATTCTTAATTGAGCTGATTATTTCCTGTGTGGATAATATAAAGTGATTGATGATAAAAATTTAGTTAATTCTTTATTAGAGTGAATTATTTTTTAAATGAAGCTATAAAATTGAAGATTTGATATAAATAAAGAGATCTGAATTGTGAATTACAAGTTGATCATTAGAATCCGATTCATTCAGGCCTATCAGATGCCTCAGCAGGTCAAGGCACTTGCCACTCTAGAATGATGACCTAAGTTTTATTACAGGATCCATATAAAGGTAGAGAAGTCTTACATGATTTTGTGTGAAGTGCTGTTTTTGATTTGCTGAACTAAATAAAGTGTATTACTTAAAGAAAAAACAGGTAACAAGAACTGACTCCACAGAATTGTTCTCTGACATCCTACATGCACAACTGTGGCATGCACACTCCAGCTCCACTATATGTACACACAATAATAAATTTAAAGAAAAAAAATAGAATTCACAAAACATTTCTTGTTGTTTTTATTTCTTTGAGACAGCACTTCAGTATAGAGCTCAGGATGGCTTTGAACTATGGTAGAGTAGCTAGAAGGAATGAAATATGTGAATTAACTAAGTATGTGCTTAATTACCAAATTCCAGAACAATAAATTTTAAGTTGTTGTAAGGGCTCTAAGAGTGTGTGTGTAATCCAGGAGGTGTAATCCAGTACCTGGGAGGCAGAGGCAGACAGATCTCTGTGAGTCCAAGGCCAGCCTGGTCTACAAAAGTGAGTTTCAGGACAGCCAGGACTGTTACACAGTCTCAAAAAAAAAAAAAAAAAAAAAAAAAGCAGAGGTGGGGGTGGGGTGGGTGGGGGTGTAACTAAGTTTTTATTCACAGGCTTTTCCTGAAATGGCCTACTATGTAGTGAACACTGTTGAGTCACCTGAAGCTGCAGTCTATTGAACTTCCTCCTGCCTCCTCTTCAGTGTCTCATAAATTATGCTACACAGTTAAATAGCTACTTCATTGAGGACTGTGTGACTGATGTAAATCACTCCAATCCTGTTGTGAGAGTCCTATTTATCTCTCTACCTTTGTTTTCTCGTTTTGGTGAGTTTTGTTGAACTATAATTTGTATAGAGTAGAAGTTCCCAATTTTAACATAAAATTCTATGTATGTTGGGGAATGTAGTGGTATGTATCTCCGGTCCTGCCCGGTCCCACCCAGCCCTGTGGTACTGCAGCCACTTATAAAATAAATCACTCAGAGGCTTAATATTATTTACAAACTTATGACCTAAGGCAGGCTTCTTGCTCACTAGTTCTTTCATCTTAACCCATTTCTATTAATCTGCGTTTTGCCATGTGGCCATGGCATTACTGGTCTGCTGGCATCTTGCTGTTCCTTGGGCAGCGGTTAGGCATCTCTCCCTACTCTCCTTTCTTCTCTCCATATCTCTGCTTGGATTTCTCACTTGCCTCTAAACTTCCTTGACATAGGCCAAAAAAGCTTTATTTATTAGCCAATGGGAACAATACATATTTACAGCATACAGGAAGACATCCCACAACACTTCCCCTTTTCTGTCTAATCAAAAAGGAAGGTTTTAACTTTAACATAGTAAAATTACATCTAATAGAACAGTTATCAAGCAGGAATTATAGTTATAATATCTAGTCTATTTGTATTTGGCAAAATTAAAGAAAATATTCTATCCTATATTTGTGAGTCTAAGGTTTCATATCTAATTTATCTTTTTCCTTAACCAAGGAAAATTATAACTTTTAGTCTTCAGCTACATCAAAGACCCCAGAAGGATGTAATATTACCTAAGTAAACAGGAAGAGCATTGTAAGCAACTTCCAAAAATCTAGAATAACAGAGACAGCTGTCTACCTGGACTGTCATTCAGAGTTCCTCTGCAATGTTGGGGCATCCATCTTCAGCCTATAGACCTAGAGTTTTTTAGTCGCTTTTCCCTAATATCTGGCAGTTTCTTCTACAAAGCAGGAAACTGAAGGACCATTTTACCTTGTTTTGGCAAAATTTAGTGGTCACTTTCTCATGGGTCCTGCATGTCCAGTCTATACAACATACTGTCAAGCAGTCCAGGCAAGAGCAGTTTCTTGCCCAAATGGCCAGTTCTGCAAAGAAGAAGATAAACTCCATATGGAGTGTCTTCAATGCCCATCTAACTCTTTAAAGTAAATCAGTGCTGCCAGGAGCAGACATGTCTCACTGTCCAGAAAGTCTGTGTTTTTAAACATTTTAAATGCTATATTCTGTAAGTCTTTGAAGTGTTTGAAGATCACCTACCTGTCGGAGCCTGCCAACCAATCAGCTGGGTAGCTGGGTAGAGGCGTGCAGATTTATAGAGACAATGAAGAAGACAGAAGAGAGTCAAGAAGATTGCCAGTCAATGCTAGACAGTCCCGAGTTTATTTCACAGCCAGCCTATATACAGTTTTAAAGGACAGAAGTAGAACAATGCACAGCCTAGGCATTCAACCACTATCTATCCTGTCCATGTGTCAAGGAGCAGGCAGTTTCATTTTCTATCTTGATGTACCTCTGGCTGGCATCAGCAGCCTTCATTTAGCTAGTCAGTCTGTTGCTTACTGTGGACTAATCAGGACTTTCTCACAGCCCTGGAGCAAGCAAGCCTGAACTCTATTGACTCAGAATAGACTTCAGATTCAAACTGAGAAACTGAGTCAGTTGTGGGCTCCTACACTTACCTAATTGAAATATACCTTTATATACCTAAGAAACTTAACTAACATGACTATAAGTTTGATTATCCTAGATGACTACTAATCTGTATTTCTTAATTATATATTACAGTTTTAAATAAGCTGCATAAACATAATACCTTACAAGAGTAAAAATATACATACAGTATAACAAAATTAACTTTAAATTTGTAATAAACTAAAATCTATAGCAGTGTAAAACATTTTAAACAAGTTGTTGTTCTTTAAAAGTAGATTCATTAATCTACCCTTTCATCCTATCATTATCTATACTATCCCCTTTTCTTCTTTAGAAAGAGATTACCTTTATAATCAGTCCCCTTTAAATAAAAATAAACATTTATAAACAATATTTTGGGAATTTGGGCATTGCTTCTCCTACTATTTCCTGCTGATTGGAGGCACTGGTATCTTATGGGGATCCTGAGAAAATTAAGAATTATAGTTAAATCTTATAGTTAAATCTTGGCTGTAGTAGTGTGTGAGGATGAATCATCTCAGCCAGTTGCTTTGAAGTTGATTTTGGATGTTGGATCATCTGGACCGTAGTATTATTGGAGACCTTTCAGGAGATCTTGGCTGATCAAAGCATATTAGCCTGGAAGCAATCCGTAGATTCTCATCTTCTGTGGAAACAAAAGCAGAACCTCTTTTCCAAAGCAACATATCCTTAGACACAAATTTTGAAGTCAAGATACTATTTATATATATATATATATATATATATATATATATATATATATGTATGTATCTTAGCAGCCTTTACAATCAAATGTCTTTCTGCAGTTAAAAATCCCAAAGACAACACAATCCAGATTGTCTGTGTGATTTCCATCTTTACATGGCTTATTATATTACTTTTACTGTCTCTTTAAAGATTTTATTTTTTAAAATTATCTATTTCTTTATATAACTGTCTATCCTCCTTTTCCTCTCTCTTCCAAGCCTATGTACATTTTTACACACAATGTAAACCATTTAGAGGTTTATTCCATCCGAATCTGTCTTTTTTGTGCATCTATAATCCTTTTCTGGTCATTGCAAACTGCTGCATGGCTAAGATTGAAGCGGCAGCCCTGACTGCTGACTCTGCCCGTTTCAGCTTCCTAACATAATGGAGGTACCCAGGAGAGTCATGCTTATCCTGACAACTCTGGGACCCATGCTGCCACCAGATAGCATACAGCTGGCTCATAAACCCTTTATGTCTATATGAGTAAAAGCTAAATCCACCATGCAGTGGGCTACGCAGCTTGGAGACCACTCTGTGTAGCGATGTGGGAATCCCCAATGCTGCGCTCAAGCCTGAATGCTGTGGCATCTCTGTACTGTGGCCTGCATGAGACACAAGTAGGAAGCTGTTTTTGGCTCCATTAATGTGTGTTTAGAAGCCCTTTTTAAACTCTTTTAGGCCTTATGGAAATTTGAGAGCCCCAAGTTGATATGCCAAATGTTTCTCCCATCCCGCTAGCCCTGCGATCTTGGCATTCATCGTGGAGCTGTATGCTCTGAGTATGTGTTGCTCCCATTGGCTGATAAATAAAGCTGTTTTGGCCTATAGCAGGGCAGCTTAGAGGTAGGTGGGAAATCCAAGCTTAGATATGAAGAGAAGAAAGGAGTATAGGGAGCGACACCTAGCCACCAACCAAGAAACAACAAAATACTAGCAGACTGGTAATGCCACCGCCATGTGGCAAAACGTAGATTAATAGAATGGGTTAATATAAGATGAAAGAGCTAGCTAGCAGGAAGCCTGCCGTAGGCCACACAGTTTGTAAATATTAAGGCCCTGAGTGATTATTTTATAAATGGCTACAGGACCTTGGGGCTGGGTGGGACCAGAGAAATGCACCACTATGGGGGTGCTTACATTCATGTTCTCATCATTATGGTTAAGATGTAGGGAATTTCCGACACTCCCCAAAATTTCCTTATTCACTGTTCCAGTTAATGTACTACTTTGAAAACAAAACATGATTATCTTTCCTACCAACTCCAGTGAAAGGGGAATGACAGTTGTCCCAGTTCTTCATGGTGGTTTGAATGGCCTTGGCATTTTAAGGAGAAAGGACATCAAAAAGTTAGATTGTGTTTTGGAAAGCTTTATGAAAACACAGATTAAAAAGTTCAGTTGTTGATATTAATCTATATCTTAGTTAAGTTTTGTCTTAGTTAGTGTTTTTTTATTGCTGTGAAGAGACACCATGACCATGGCAACTCTTACAAAGAAAACATTTAATTGAGGTGATGGCTTACAGTCCAGAGGTTCAGTCCATTATCATCATGATGGGGAGCTTGGCAGCATTCAGGCAGATGTGGTTCTTGCTACACCTTGACCAGTAGACAGCACGAAGTCGACTGACTGTCACAGTGAGTGAAGCTTGAGAAAAAGACCTCAAAGCCTGCCTCCACAGTGACCCACTTCCTCAAATAAGACCACATCTACTCAAACAAGGCCACATCTCCTAATAGTGCCGCTCCCTCTGGGGGCCATTTTCTTTCAAACCACCAGAGATTTTTACTGCTGTGATAAAAGACCATGACCAAAAGCAACTTGAGGAGGAAAAGTTTATTTCATCTTATACTTATGTCTAGGTTATTACAGTCCATTACTCAGGAAAGCCGGGGGCAGGAACTCAAACAGGGAAGGAACTTGGAGGCAGGAACTCAATCAGAAGCCATGGAGTAATGCTTCTTAGTGGACTGTTCACTCATGCTTGTTCAACCTGCTTTCTTACATTATCTAGGCCATCTGCCCAGGGGTGAAACCACCTACAATGAGCTAGACCTTCCCACGTTATTCATCCGTCAAGGAAATGCCCTGTAGACTTGCCCACAGGCCAGCCCTGTGGACACATTTTTCTCAATAAGAATTCTTCCCCATGGACTCTAGTTTGTGGCAACTTGACATAAAACAGTCTAGTCTTTTGTCACTTATTTTTAAATAGTGTACTCAGTCCAGGTAACTTTATTTAAATTGATAACTCTCTTGAACTGTTTTCAACACAGATTTCCTTAGAAAAGCCAACTTTAAATGTGGGCGATGCCTCACTCTCCCCTGTGCTGTCTGTCCACTGTGCTGTCCCTGCTTAGCTCCCCCTGTCTAACCCAGAGCCTGTTCTCAGCAGGACGCATCCTGCAACACCCATGAGCTTTGTTTCCTCCACTGGCTGATACTTGGTGAAACTGATGGAAAACCATAACTTACCATTAAACGTAACATACTAAGGATTAGTTATTCTTTTAACTCAAAGTCACATACAGCTTGAAAACAAGGAGAGGTTGACACAGACTGACTTCCATCAATCACAGCAACTGCTACAACTGTTATGCCCAGATTGTGACCCCCCAAAGAGACCACCGAACACCTTGGATGTCCAGAATGCAACAGCAAGGTTTATTCTGCAGATACAAGTCTAGACAGGGACTCATTCCTACGTCCAATACAGTGAGGCAGGGAGGAGTGCCTCTTTCTTGGGGAAGTTAGTTTTTATAGGCAAAACCCATAAAATTTCTTAGAGGGGAGGGGGTTAGTACGGGTCCATCCTTGATTGGTCAAGTTTTTCCCTGGCCTGGACTTTATCTTATTTTATCTTATCTGTTTGCCCTGTCAGGAGTTTTACAACTCATCTCAGGGGTCTGGTCTTGTTATCTCTGGAGAGGGGCATCTCGTGGTTAATTGGTTACGATCAGACATCCTGACTCTGCTCTTTTGTTCCTGGGGCTGGCGCCATCATTTCTGGGGACTTGAAACTGGCCTGGCCTAGATCACAGTCCCAAAGCCGCCACTGGAGACTTTTAGGTACAGAATGCAAAAGTAAGGTGTTTTCTAAGTTTACAAGTCTCCAGGGAGGCTCTTCCAAACCTCTCACTCACAGCAGGGAGGTTGGAAGGACCGCTCCCCTTTCTTTGTGAGGCTAGTTCTTAAAGGCACAGACCATATAATTTATTTTAACCTGCCTCCCTTTTTAGTCTTTTGGTCAAATATCCTGACTGTTTTCCAAAGTCCCTGTAGCAGATACAGCCACCTGGGGAAAAGGGGTCTAAGTTCTTATCTACACTTAGGAATCCTGGTTTAAGCTTCTCTTTGTCTGTAGGGGATAGAGTGGGGGGTTTTACTGAGGTATCACACAACACAGTTGTCTCCAACTTTTAACTGAAATACTGAATGAAGTGTGTGAGAGTCATTTCCAGACCCTGGACATTGTTCAGTGATCCATGAGGAAAGGAAAGATCTGCACTTGCAAGGTATTCAGCTTTCTATCTCACTATTCCCAAACAGCTGTACAAAACACAAGGATCAAGGTTTGCTGCTTGTATTAGTCAGGGTTCTCTAGAGTAACAGAACTTAAAGAATATATGTGTTTGTGTGTATATATGTATGTATGTGTACACACACACACACACATATGTGTGTGTGTGTGTATATATATATATATATTTGTTGGAATGATTTACAGGCTGCTGTCTAGCTAATCCAACTTTGACTGGCTATAAACAGCAAGTCCAATAATTCAGTAGTTACTTAGTCCAGGAGACCGGAAGTCTCTAATGCCAGTGAAGGTATGGATGTGCTAGCAATGTGAGGGCAAGCAGGCAAGGAGCAAAAGCTTCTTTCTTCTGTGTGCTTATATGGACTTCCATCAGAAGGAATGGCCCAGATTAAAGGCGTTTCTTCCACCTCAAGATCTGGATCAAAGTCATTTGTCTTCTCACCTCAAAGGTCCAGACTAGAAGTGGATTCACCCACTTCAAACCAAGCAAAAAAAATCTCTCATAGGTGTGCCCTCCATTTCTGGATTATAATTCATTCCAGGTGTACTCAAGTTGATAACCAAGAATAGCCATCACACTACTTTTGCTTGGTTGAGTCTAAAACTAAGCAAGTACAATAAAATATGTCATTCCGCAATACAAAAATCACATAGCCAGCATGTAATTACAGTGTGCACACCTGGAAGAAAGGGGAAAGTAAGACGCATAGCGAGGAAGAGCAGAGACATTAGAGAATCAATGGAGAGAGTAAGCTAGAGTTTAAAGCCTGTCTACAAGCATTTCAGTATGTAAGGGGCAAGTAGGTAAACCGGCAGTGTAAAGAAAAATACAATGTCTGAAGTTATTTCAATAAGTGAGAAAAATGGCAGATTTTGCCCTAAAGGAGGAGGGTGTTTAAGGATATTTAAAGACATAAACATCAGTATTAACCCAAGTAAAGATCCAAGGAAATAAAACAAAAAATGCTTTGACTCTTGGCACTTGTAGGGCTTATACATCTAACATACATGCAATTGAAAGCTGAGAGAGAAAAGGAACAAAGAATTGCTATGGGATGTCTTTCTGTACTCTGTGAATGTATGTGTTGCTCCCATTGGCTAATAAATAAAGCAGCTTTGGCCTCTGTCAAGGCAGCTTAGAGGCAGGCAGGAAATCCAAGCAGAGATACAGAGAGAAGAAGGACGGAATCAGGGAGATGTCAGCCTGCCATCCAAGGAGCAACATGTAATGGGACACAAGTAAAGCCACGGAACATGTGGTGATACATAGATTAATAAAAATGGGTTAAGTTATAAGAGCTAGCTAGGAAGAAGCTTGAGCTGTAGGCCATATAGTTTGTAATTAATATTAAGCTTCTGAGTGATTATTTTATAAGTGGCTATGGGACTGTGGGGCCGTGTAAAAGTTTCCCCTACATTTTGCGCCCAGTGTGGTAGCAAAAATTTCCACCCAAAAACCTGAGAAAGCTTTAAAAAAGGATTCTAACATGGAGCCAAGAGCAGCTACTAGTTCTTGTCGCTCATGGTGGGCCATGGTACAGAGACATGTCCCCTGGCCGTGGTGGGCTCCCAAGGTCTCTGACAAGCTGGGCTGTGATAGAAAGAGGCTTCACCCAGGTGCTGCCTGCAGGCTTAGGACACAGCCACAGGCTTAAATACACTAGCCTACTAGCTTATACTGCCTCACAGAATTGGGGAGGGAATCGTGACTCCTTGGTACCTGCGCCGTGTTGAAAAGCTGACCAGGGCTGCTGACACTTTCATCGTGGCCACGTAGCTTAGCAGTTTAAAATCTCTCCTGGTCAGAAAAGGGTTACAGATACACAGTAAGACAGATTCAGATGGAATAAACTTCTAAATGGGTTACCGTGTGTTTAACACTACTTGACAGAATGCTGTATAAACTGGACATGTATAACCCATAGGTAGATGAGACCACTGAACTTTGCAAGGTGAGATGGTCCTTCAGGTTTCTGCTTTGTAGAGGAGACTGCTAGGCTTGGGAAAGTAAAGAGAAGGTATAGGCAGTCATAAAAAAGAAATATATAATTTTAAAATAATAAAATGAAGTCCTTAAAAGAGAAATAAAATAATATAAAGCAAATGAGCCATGTGAGGATGGAAAATGCACAGAAAGCCTGGGTTATGTATATTATTTATTGTGTTATCTTTAAAATTTTTTGCAGCTATGAGACATCTGATTATAAAAGCTGCTGGATTAAACCAACCTACATATTTAAAAAAATATCTTGACTCCAAAACTTAAGTCAGAAGGTATGCCACTTTGGGGGAGAGGTTATGTTTTTATTTCCACAGAAAATGAGAGGCTGTGGATTCATTCCATGTTAAGAAAAATCAGATTTGATTGAGGAAGACCCCCGGAAATCCTGACTATAGACATGGGAAAATGAACGTAAAGCAACTATAAGACACATGATATATATTTTTTACCTGCTCAAGCACATAATAAGAAATTGTCTTTGGCTGACTATTAATACAATACACAGTCTGTACTTGTATTAATGCAGATATGTATGTTACCTTTAAAAGTTTATGTATTTTCAGGATGAGAGGATCAGACACCAATGAAAACAAATGGCCCAGATGATCCAGCATTTCAAAATGCCTCTGTTGCAGTTTCCTCTGAGTTCTGCATCCTGAAAGGCTTCAAAGCTGACAGCCAAGACTTGACCATAATCCTAAACTTTCTCAGCATCCCCATAAGATTAACAGTGCCCCCAATCAGGAGGAAGTAGCCTAGAACACTACGTCCACATTCCCAAAGAAATGGATTATGGATGCTTGTCTTCCTTTAGGGGTTTGGTTGCAAATTGTTATTGATCATAGTCAATCTCTTTCTAAAAGAAAAAAGGGGGATATGATATAGAAATGATAGGATAAAAGGGTAGATAATTGAATCCACTTTAATCAAAAAACAACTATTAATCTTACATACATTACATTGGTATGGTTTATTGATATAAATTTAAGGTTAATTTTATTGTATGCACATTTCTACTCTTGTTTAGGGTATAATGTTTATATAGCTTATTTAAAAATGTAATATATAACTAAGAAATGCAACTTAATAGTCATCTTAATAGTCAAAACTTACAGTCATGTTAGTTGAGTTTTTTAGATATACAAAAATATATTTCAATTAGGTAGATGATCTTCAAAAACTTCAAAGACCTATGGAATATGGCTTTTAAAATGTTTTTAAAACTTACATTTTTCTGGACAGTAAGACCTGTCTGCTTTTCGCAGCACCAGTTACTTCAAAGAGGATGATGGGCATCAAAGAAAGTCATTATGGAGTTTGCTTTCTTTGTGTCAAAAGTTAGCCACTGGACAAAAAAGTGCCCTTGCCTCGACTGCTTTACAGGATGCTGTATAAACTGGACATGCAGGACCCATAGGAAGGTGACCACTGAACTTTCAAGGTGAGATAGTCCTTCAGGTTCCTGCTTCACAGAAGAGACTGCCAGACATTCTGAAGAACACAGGGAGAAGCAACTGATGAACTTTGCCAATAGGCGAGACAATCCTTCAAATTTCCTGCTTCACAAAGCAGTCTGCCAGAGACTCTATGCCTCTACGTTGATGATAGATACCCCAACATTGCAGAGGAGCTTTGGGTGACTATCCAGGCAGCCAGATGTCTCTGTCACTTCTAGAATTTTAGAAGTTGCTTACAATGCACTTTCTGTTTACTTACATAATATTATATCCTTCTGGGTCTTTGATGGAGTTGAAGACTAGATAGTTATAATTATAGGTTTCCTTGGTTACCATAAAAAGGTAAATTAGGTATGAAACTTTAGACTCACAAAGATAGGATAGATGATAGAATAAATATTTTCTTTGATTTTGCCAAATACAAATAGACTAGATATTGTAACTGTAATTCTTGCTTGATACCTGTTTTGTTATATATAATTTTACTATATTAAAGTTAAAACCTTCCTTTTTTATTAGACAGAAAAAGGGAGTGTTAAAAGGGATGTCTTTCTGTAGTCTGTGAATATATGTGTTGCTCCTGTTGGCTAATAAATAAAGCAGCTTTGGCCTATGGCAAGGCAGCTTAGAGGCAGGCTGGTAATTCAAGCAGAGATACAGAGAGAAGAAGGGC
The DNA here is from genome assembly GCF_004664715.2 of Peromyscus leucopus. Classification (NCBI taxonomy): domain Eukaryota; kingdom Metazoa; phylum Chordata; class Mammalia; order Rodentia; family Cricetidae; genus Peromyscus; species Peromyscus leucopus. The sequence continues at coordinate 874,314 of NC_051075.1, forward strand.
AGAGTCCGGGGAGATGTCAGCCCGACGTCCAAGGAGCAACATTTTAATGGGATATAGGTAAAGCCATGGAACACGTGGCAATACATAGATTAATAAAAATGGGTTAAGTTGTAAGAGCTAGCTAGCAAGAAGTTTGAACCATTAGCTATACAGTTTGTAATTAATATTAAGCCTCTGAGTGAGTATTTTATAAGTGGCTATGGGACTGCAGGGCTGGGTGGGACTAGGGAAAATTCCCCCTACAAGGAATTGTTGAAAATATCTGTGTTATGGTCTAAAATGTTTGCATGTGTGTCCCTACCCATACATAATTAATACATTGAAATCCAAATCCCCGATGTGACTCTTGGGACAAAGAGCTTGTTATTTGATTTTTCTGGGGAGATGTGAAGAAATAAATGCCTTTTCACTGTAGATAGAACACAGACAGCAATGAGAATTCCCATTCAAGTCCAGTTTGGTGAACCAGCGGCTGCTTATGCAAGCATGAACGACTCACAGCTACACAACCCAGCAGTCCTCTTGAGAACTCTTGGCAGCTGCACCATCAAAAATCTCATGCCAGGCGGCCAGTGGTGGTGGTGGTGCACGCCTTTAATCCAGCACTCGGGAGACAGAGCCAGGTGGATCTCTGTGAGTTGGAGGCCAGCCTGGGCTACCAAGTGAGTTCCAGGAAAGGCTCCAAAGCTACACAGAGACACCCTGTCTTGAAACACTAAAAAAAATAAAAGATAAAAAATGTTGGAAAAAAGAATCTCATGCCAGTCAGTTTTACTGTTATAGGGTTGATTGGAATCTCCATGAGGAAAGGGGGCTCAGAAATTTCTTTTTTTTTTAAATGTATATTAATATATATTTGATCAGTCTCAATTCCAGCAAGGATTAAACAGGATATTCAAATTTGGATACTTTGAGTAGAACTTAATAATGGGTCATCTTCAAAGGCATGAGCAGAAGGCAGTCTGCTAAAACTGTTCTGAACTTTTTCATTGGCGCTTGGGAGACCTCTACAGCACACTGAAGCTGTAATTCCATGTTGGCTTGCTGAGTCAGAACATGTTCAAGTTGGGTGGCCAGTTCTTCGTTCTGCTGCTGAGTGATGGAAACAACACTCTCTCTGTTTTTTAAGGCTTCTTCATAGGTACTAAGGGCATGGTTAAACTGTTCCTTCAAGTTTTCTTCTTGAGAAAATGATTTGTGTAAATGGAAGAAAGATGCAGCTGTTTGCCAGAACTCAGCACTCCACTCTAGATCAGCCATGTGGCCATGATGGCTTTCTCACAAGTGATATTCTCTAGTTTAAAGGATAATTATGTTGGGCTACAGATTTGCTATTTCCAAGAATGACTTGGAGTTCATCACTCATCACTTGATTTGAGTAACCATCCCAACATCAACCATCTATTGAAAAAAGAAACTCTTCAAAGAATGACTTCTCACTCTGTAAGAAATAAGCTAGAAACAGCAAAGTAAAAAAACTCTAATGAGGGGGAGGGGGGCGAGAGAGGGAGAGCAGGGGAATCTGTGGCTATTATGTTGAACTAAATGATGTTGTAAAATAAATTTACTTAATTAAAAAAAAAAAAGAATAAAAAAAAAAAAAAAAAAAACTCTAATGGCTGATACTGAGATTAAATTGTGTTCAATATGGGATCTAGTGGCTTACTGCAAAAACCAGACCCGGAGAGCTGTAGAATTACACATATGCTCACCATCAAAATAACTTACATGAAACTGCTTCTGGCATAGATCAAGAGGTTAAGATTAAAAAAATAAAAATAATGGATTGAACCTGCATGTTCCATTGCTCATAAACTTGCACACACTATTGTTCTGCAAAAAAGACAACTGCAGCAAAGAAAAATGGCCCTTTTGCAAACAAGCCTAAAAGTAACCCCCAAAAAGAAAAAAAATAACATGCATATATGTATAAAGTGTTACTATTAAACACAATGCTATCTCTAGGGGGGGAATTAACTGCATAGGTTAAAAAAGAAAAACAAAAAAACCATGTGCAACATCTTAAGCCAGTAAAGCAGAAATTTCTAATCTTTATCCTTTTCCCCTCCCCCTCCCCCAACACACACACAAGTGGAAGTTAATGAGGTAAAAGTCCTCACAACTGCTCCATTGTAGAGGAAAGAGCTATACTACAAGGGATGTTCTGGAAGAAACTAAGTTAAATGAAATCATAAGGTGGGGCCTTGGTCTCATGGAATTTATATCCTCATAAAAAGAGATGTGTAGGAGGGAGTGAGAAACCAACCCAGCCACATAACCTTCGATCTACAGTTCGTCCTGCCAATGGGATGTGCTGGGATTGGTGCCTAGTCCAGTTATCATCAGAGGCTTCATGCAGCAACTGATAGAAACAGATGCAGACCCATAGCCAAGCATAGACTAAGCTCAGTGAGTCCTGCAGAAGACGGGGAGAGAGGATTATAAGAGCCAGAGGGATCAAAGACAGCACAAGAAAACTCACAGAATCAACTACCCTGGGCTCATTAGGGCTCACGGAGACTGAACCAACAGTCAGCTTGGTCCTCTTGTGGGGCTTCTAACAGTGAGAATAGGGGCTGTTTCTGACTCTTTTACTGTCTTTTGTAACCCTGCTTATTATAATGACTCTCCTTGCTCAGCCTTAGTACATGGGGAGGTGCTTATTCCTACTGCAGCTTGATATGCCGGGTTTTGTTGGCATCCATGGGAGACTTGCCCTTTCCTGAACAGAAAGAGAAGGAGAGTAGATTGGGTGGTTGGATTAGAGATGGGGGCTGGGGGCTGGAAGGAGAGGAAACTGCAGCTGGGGTGTAAAATTAATTAATTAATAAAAAAAAGTGAGAAAGTGTGTAAGAGTTTGCCACCTCTGAGGCTCCTTGGCAAGGTGGTAGCCATCATCATCATGCCAGGAAGAGAAAATGAACAGTCTGAATTTTTATATTGACTGCTGTAATCTACCGTTGTCAAATATTAAAAATGTACTCTGTCACTTTTTACACATTCTTTAAAATACAGGGTTGTTAGACATGGTTCTTTTCCTTTGATCAGTCTCTTTAATTTTTTTTTAACTTTTTATTTTATATGCATAAACATTCTGATATAAGCATTCCATGGCACACATCTGGAGCTCTAAGAACAACTTTTGGAATTTGATTTTCTTCATCTTCTATGTGGGTTCCTGGAATTAAATACAGGTTATCAGTCTTGTAGGGCAAGCACTTTTACTCACGGAACCTTCATCTTGGCCATAATTTATCTTTTAATATTTTTTTCAGTATGATAATATCTACTCTCCAGAACTTTCAGCATACAGAAAAATCTTAAACTTTTTAAATACAATATATTTGTTCTTTGAAAAAAAGTCTTATTACATTTTAGACTATTGTTTATATTGATTGGCTGAGCACATTTTTCTCATGGAAACTATATAACAATTCTGTAAGGTAAACTTGGCTCAGCAACCACTCCCCATCGTAAGAAGTTGGTGCTCTAGGCAGCAGGCTGGCTAGCAGTGCCCCGTCTGGTGCTGCTGTGTTATTCTTACTCCCGGGTGTCTGGCCAGAGTCTCGTCTCTTTGTGAATTGTATTTTCCTGCTTTTTCTTTACAAGTCTGTTTCTCGTGTTTATCAGACACGGAGTCCCACCTTGCTTGGTGCTGGTTGTCTTCTCTGTCTTTAAATACTCCTGCCGTCTGTTGCAGCTACTCAGAGACAGATTGAACCTTTGCATCTTGTTTTACGATTTTTTGGTGAAATTGGAGCGGTGATTGATGTAGGGCTAATGGTTCCTGCTCCCAAGGCGGATTTCTAGCTCCTTTCCACATGCCTGTGTGCACTGTGAGGCTCCGAGCCAGGCTTTCTACAACAGGGTTGGTTATTCCCAGCTCTGTGTGACTAGCAGATATTCCCTCTCTAATGTTTAGAGTGGCTGTTTATCCCTCTGGGGGGTTCATCACGGCGTGCTAGTAACAGTTTTGCCTCATACTCTGGGTGAACCCCTTGTGGCTCTCTTGAGTTTCTGTATCTCTCCCCTCTCTGGTACATCCTTCCATGATCTGATGTGCCGGTCTGTTACTCCTTCCCTGTGCTGTGGCCTGGAAATTCCTTCCCAGAAAATAGGCAGGGAGCCTATGTTTCCTGTCTCAGAGATCATGTCATTTTTTCTGTGATATGAAATGTCTTGTAAACCACTGTTTCTTCCTAGGTTGCATCCATTTGTATATTTGATGTAAGAGGATCAGTCTGGCCCTTTTGTACCATCTTGACCAATCAGAAGCAGAAGTCCCTAATCTAGTTTTATTACCACCACTATTATTATTAATTTTTATTACATTTATTGGTGTGGTGTGGTGTGTGTGTGTGTGTGTGTGTGTGTGGTGTGTGTGCATGTGTGTGTGGTGTGGTGTGTGTGTGTGTGTGTGTATGTGTGTGTGGTGTGGTGTGTGTGTGTACACGCCAATGTACATATGTGAAGGTCAAAGTATGCCTTGTGGGAGCTAGTTCTCTCCTGCCATGTCTTGGGCACCAAGCTTAGATCTCCAAGCTTGGCGACAAGTACGTTTTCCTGTTGAACCATCTCATAGGACTCCTAATCTAGTTCCAAAAACAATGATAATGATGCTATTGATGTGCGGTGTGTGTGTGTGTGTGTGTGTGAGAGAGAGAGAGGGGGGGGAGGGAGGGTGTGTGTGTGAGAGAGGGGGGGAGGGAGGGAGGGAGGGAGGGGGAGGGAGGGAGGCAGGCAGGCAGGCAGGCAGTGAGTGTGAGTGATTTGTCTGCCTATCTTACTTTCTTTACCCATTGCAGATCTCGGCACTTGCCATCCCACTCTCCCTCATTGTGTTCACTGAATAATCAGTCCTCTGGAGACAAGACAGTTCTCATTAAGAAACTCAGCTTCTGAGTACCTTTTTTTCAGACTAGAGCCCTGGTTCCTCCCCTCATCTTTGGCTACATGGAGTTTCCCCCTCTTCTACCTGTGCATTTATTCTTGCTCAGTTTGGCTTTGAGAAAGCTCTTATCAACATATTGGTACTTTCCTTTCTACCTTGGAAATCTCCCAATTTCTTCTCCTTGGATGCAAACTTCCATTTTCTAATCTAATCAAAATTAAAGTAAGAGTGCTCTTTAGTTACTGTTTGTTCTCCTTTTATCCTCTTACCTATATTTCTCATGAGAATGGTACTTTCTTTTTTCTTCATTTCATTCTGTTGATTTCTCAGCTAGGTGAAACTAATAGGTCTGACTATTTTGCACCATTCTATGAAATTGTTCTCATTAAGTTAACCAGTGACCTACTTCTTCATTGCCAAATTCAGTGTATGTTTTTTAGTACTTACCTCTTGGGGCCATCTGTTTGTGAGTCAAAGAAGCTACTGAGAGGAAATATAATTATTTTAGGCAGAGATTCTCGTTAATATTTCACATTTTGTAGTCTGTATCTTCTGATATCATTATGACTTTAATAACTTCCTTGGGGAGAACTCTGAAGTACGTTGGTTGTGAAGCATCTTCCATTTTTATAGCATGCACAGTCCCTGTAGTATGTCGTGGTGCTGCTTCAGATTCCAGGCAGCCGTGTTAAGGAACGCAACCATCTGCAGAGCTGAAGATTGCAGACAATGTAACAGATTGTCTAAGTAATATCTTGGCAGAATGTATCTAAGGGGAAGTTTTCCTAGTTAGGAACATGTTCTTTCTGATTATGCATGTTCATGCTTAACAAAAATATTCTACTAGGAAGTTTAATTCATGGATTAGACAGACAATAAATTTAAATTTACTTTATTCAAAAAGTAAAAGGCTAAACCTATAACCATGAAGATAAAGTTAATTTATGTAGCAAGTCCTGTTAATTAACTGTGGGTCATAAATATTTTCAAAATATGGTTTCTAAGCTTTTTGTCTATTCTTTTCTCTTTTAGTTTCCAGATAATAATATTGATTCAGCAACCCGTTGGGTTATGATCCATATTTTTAAGTTTCAACAGAAACAAGCAAAGTGAACACTAATATTATGAACTATTTGAAATGAAAACAGAATTTCTCTTTCTCATTTGAGACTTCTCCCAGAATATCTCATCATAAATAAATATGCTTCAGTACCCTCCATAGTCCATATTAATAATTTATCTGCCATGTCCGACTCCCACCACCACCTAATGTAAGCCTCGTAAGACAAGGAGTGCCCTTCATGGAGGTGGCATCCTCATTGGCCCACAGCAGGGATTTAGTAAATACTGACAGGCAGAAAGAAGAGGGAGGGAGTGGGGAAAGATGCTGTGCTCTTTCACGAAAACCTAGTATTTACAAATGAGTGAGGGGATGGTGGTTAGCGAGATTGCTCAGTGGTTAACAGCACTGTCTGCTCTTCCAAGATTTGACTCTTAATCATCATTATTGCCATTATGCCTGGAGTTTGAGCACACCTTTAATCCTAGCACTCAGGAGGCAGAGGCAGAGGCAGGTGGATTTCTGTGAGGCAAGCCTGGTCTACACAGTAAGTTCCAGCCCAGCCAGGACCACATAGTGAGACCCTGTCTTTAAAAAAAAAAAAAAAAAAAAATCAAATCTTACAAGAAATAAAACAAATAAAGTATATATTTATGAGTGCTTTTTTACTTTGCTTTGGTTGGGAGGAGTCAGTAAGATCATGAGGAGTTTATGGCCAGCCTAGACCACACTACACCTTATCTTAACAACAGCAGCACAAATACATTACAATGGCCAGGAAGCTAAATGATGCATTTTCACATTTTGTTTTGTTTTGTTTTGTTTTGAGGGTTTTTTTTTGGGGGTGGGGGGTATATGTTCATTGTATATGGTCCTATGTTGCATCTGGACATTTATATAAGTATATAATATATTTTGATAATATTCTCCATACCCTCCTATCTTTTTCTTCTTCCCCCACCTGCCTCTTATTAGTCTCCTTTATTTTCTTAGATAGTTTCATTTCACTTCTACTCTGATATCTCATGTGTGTGTGTGTGTGTGTGTGTGTGTGTGTGTGTGTGTGTGTGTGTACATATATCTATGACTTTATGTAAACAATATAGTTCTTAAAAGTTAAGGACACACACACACTGCAAGAGTAACCTCATTTTTATTTAAAGTACCTTTTAGAGTTTTCATTCTTGCAATTAAAGCATTTTACCATAGTTTTTTTTAAAGTATTGTGTTTTGGGGTGTGTGTGTGTGTGTGTGTGTGTGTGTGTGTGTGTGTGTTGCTAGGGGATCAAACTCAGGAACAGCCTTGAGTCTTGTATAGTGGTTTGAATAAAAATGGCCTCCATGGCAATTAAATGTTTGCCTTTTTAAGAGTTGCTGTTATCACAGTGTCTCTTCACATCAATAGAAACCCTAAGATACTTTGATTTTTTGTTTGTTGGTTTGTTTTTGAGATAGGTTCCCACCATATAGCCCAGGTTGGCCTGAAACTCACTGTGCATGCTGACTGAGCTAGTGAACTCCTTGCATCGGTTTCTGGAGGGCTGGGTGTTACAGTGTATGCTACTGTGCCTGGCTGCTTTGTATAGTCTTAATGAGCAAATAAGTCACCGTTTATCACACATGGAGGTATACGCCTGTGATCCTGGCATTCAGGAGGAAGATTAGGAGTTAGAGGCCAGCGTGGGCAGTTTAGGGAGTTCCAGGCCTATCTGAAAACCATAACAATAGCAAGTGACACCCTATCTCAAAATCTTAACAATGTCAATGACAGCCAAAGCACCATTCAATCTAAACATTCTATATAAACATAAAAGAGGAAATTTGTAGTCTTTTCAAAATGAGGACTAATTGCTGTGAGGGCTTGGGAAACGGTTATGTGACTAGAAGAGACCAAGTCAAGTGAGTGCTTAGGTTTGACAGGATATTTTTAATAGGATCTAGTAGGGTATTTTGGTAGCTCTGATAGGGGGATTTTAATCATTTTATTTTTTTCATTACAATTTTTCACTAACTTTCTGTGTTCTTTAAATTTTTTTTTATTTAAAAATATATAAATTTGGCAGGCAGTGGTGGTGCACTCCTTTAATCCCAGCACTTGGGAGGTAGAGTTAGGCGGATCTCTTGAGTTTGAGGCCAGCCTGGTCTACAGCATGAGTTCCAGGACAACCAGGGATACACAGAGAAACCCTGTCTCAATGCCCCTGCAAAAGTATAATTTTATATACATTTTATATATGCTATTTTATGCCTAGAAGAATTTTTCGAACCTCAAACTTTCTTTGTAACCAAGATCACGGAAGAGCATTACCTGTGTCCTAGATGTTTCCCTTCTAATTTTTGCCTGGCCCATTTAACAATTTCTAATTTCTAATATAATATCTTTTCAAAAAACATTGCTACTTCATTTTACTCAGATAAAATCATGGTCTTTGTACTCCTGTGTCTGCTGTTCGGTTTATCTTCCTCAGCATATTTCTTAGTCCTCCATATTACATGGACTTGTAAATCATTTCCCATTTTATAAAACATCCTGCTTGTGAATGTACTTTAGGGTATTTACCATAAGACATTTGGGTAGTTTCTTACTGAGCTAGTTCAGATAGTGCTAATTAACATGACAGTTCTGTACAGTTACTGGGAATAAATTCAGAAGTAAAGAATTGGTAGGCAGAATAATAACTCTCAGTGTGACATGTCCTCATCTCCAGAAATTTTCTGGTGCCACATACAGCAGAATGGACGTTGCAAATGTGACTTTAGGATCTTGAGATGAGATTATCTTGAATCCTGTGGGTGGACACACTGTAATAATACAGTCCTGAGAAAAGTAAGATAGAGGAGCCAGAGGAGCAGCTATAATAGAGAATCCGTGGCCAGAGGGATCTACTGCTGAGAGGCAGCATAAGCCAAGGAGTGTAGGCAGATGAGAACGACAGGAGTCCTCTGCTCCCTAGAACCTTCAGAGGGAAAGGGCCCCACGGATATTTCAGTTTTGACTTAGTCTTTTGCCAGATTATTCATGTAAACATCCAGGTTTTTAATGATTTGTTGTAGTAGCTTCAGGAGATTGCTATAGTTGGTCATATAGCTGTGGATGTTGGCTTCAGCAGACACTGTCCAAGAGGTATTCACTGTAATGTGTCAGTTTGAACTCCAATTGGTTGTATACATAAGTTTCATATTTCTGTCAACCCTAGGCATTTTTAGTGTTTTGTTTTGTTTTTTTTAACAGATCCTGCCTCAATTTTATTTGTAAAAACAGCATGAGGTCCTGATCATCTGCAAATAGTGTGTAGGTGTGTCACACCAGTCCATCTGTCTGGCAGACAGAAACCTTTTCTATGGGGCCTTCACAGGGGCCTGGGCACCTTTGGGAGCCTGAGCTGGAGCTGAGGCCTCTGCCTTGGTTTGAGCCTTGGGCCTTGGTTGGCAGAGCCTACGACCCTTGGCCATGTAGCTTCTAATCCGCTTCCCGAGCTTGGGGTGAGCGATGAAAGCGAGTCGGCTGAGCTTGCGGCTGGGGCCCTTTGGCATCTTGGGCTTCACCGCCTTGGGCTTCACCAGGGCCTTGATGGCCTCTGCACGCGCACTCACTGGTTCTTCAGGCCTTTCTTGTTGTGCTTCTTGGCAAAGCGCATATTCCTCAGGAACTTGGGCTCCACCCCCTTAAGAGATTCGTATCTTTGTGACCGGGCTTTCTTGATCCCATTTCGGTGCCATTTTTGAGACTGGTTGTGAGTGGTGTGGTTCTTGGACTTGGTCATGTCGGAACGGTAACCCACTGCTCCCGAAGCGCCTGGGACCGGAAGAGAAAGAGCATTTTTAGTGTTTTTTTAAGCCATTCTTGTGGTGTTTTCATTCAATCACATTTTTATTTAATTTGAATATATTTTATAGATGTTATTTTTACAGCTTTTCCATGTGCACATTCACCATCTGTATTCTCTTTTATGGGGTGTATGATAGTTCTCTGTGGAATTGTCAGGCTTATTGATTAATAAGGTTTATTTGTAGGGGCCTGGAGAGATAGCTCAGAGGTTAAGAGCTCTTCCAGGGGTCCTGAGTTCAATTCCCAGCAACCACATGGTGGCTCACAAGCATCTGTAAGGAGATCTGGTGCCCTCTTCTGGCCTGCAGTCATACATGCTGTATACATAATAAATAAATAATTTTTTTAAAAAAAGATTTATTTGTATATTCTGATGTATTTGGGTGCACTCTATCTCTGGAGTCTGTTTGTGTGTGTGCAGGCTGACGGGACTGTGGAATTGTCTGGATTTATTTGTATACTTCCTTTTTCCTCTTTGTTGCCTGCTGAGTTTGTACTGGCTGATGAGGTTGAGTTGGAGGCAGTGTGGTTTTAATATGTCTCAGTGTAGTGTTCACTTTTCCCTGTTACTTAGACATTCTTCTCCTGGGATTTCAATTGAGAAGTTGGATGATTTTTGTCTCCTTAGCCACAAAATACTGAGGTAAATCTAAATTGACTCTTCAGTGGTTCTAGGAATTTCCACCTTGTGAGACCCTGTCTAGTTATAATGCAAGATTCAAGAAAAAACCCTAGAAACCAAACAACATTGAAATAACTCAGTGTGTTAGGCGTAACATCTAGGAAGAAGTCTTTTATATTCCTTTCTACTTCCCCATTCACCTATTTACTTATAAATATAGTTCATCTCTGTTGAGCCTTGTGAAATATGCTTAGATGACAGGAAGAGCTGCTCTTATATCCTGTGAACTCTTCAATAAGTAGGTAGTCACATTATTACTGTTGTTAAGTTAGACTATTGTGTGTACTATGGGTTAAACTCCAGTGACTAGTTCTAATAATATTGTAGAGAATTGGAATTTCTCTTTCATAAAATATGTGTTTATGTGTTATTTTTGTGTGTATGTGTGTGTGCCTTTGTGAGTTTATGTGCACCAAGTATAAGCAGGAGCTCCTGGAAGCCAGAAAAGGGCCCCTTTCACATCAATCTTCAATCAAGAAAATGCCCTACAGACTTGCCTACAGGCCAATTATATGGAAGCATTTTCTCAATTAATATTCTTTCTTCCCAGATGACCCTACCTGTGTCAAGTTGACATAAAAACTACTTTTATATTTATTATTTTATTTATTAAATATTTATTGATATTTATAATATTACCTCTATTATTCTATATTTATCAAATACTAGGTTAAAATCAAGTTATATGAACATATAAACACTTTAAAGAAAACTTAGCTTAAAGATTTAAGTACACAGTACTTATTGTTAAGTTTTAAATAGACTTAGTGTGATCACATGTACTGAGATGACCTAGGAAGAGTTCAGTTGTGTGAAAGCCACAGCAGAGGTTTGTCTATAAAGGTAAGATATGGGTATGAAAAAAAGTAAATTTGCTGTTTATTAAACAACAAAATTTAAGTTATATAACTCAAAATTGCTTAATTTCTAGTGCTTTGATATTGTGGTATGTAAACTTAGCAATGGTTTGAAGAAAATGAGCATTTCTTCACCTGCATGGGGTATATATAGTCAAGTACAGGAAATGCTCTTTAAGAAGATAGGATTACAAGGCCCAGTAAGTGCAAAGGTAGCATAAAGCATTGTTAGAACATAACTGTGAGAATATTACGTTGAGGGAGCTCAAGAGTTGTGAAAAGCTTGAAAAATCTTCTCTTAGAAAGTCTCATCTGCCACAGTTTTATGAATTGTCTGAAGACAGAATGCAGCACAGCCAGCAGCATGGGCAGTATCCTTCTGTTTTCTTGGCTCCTGGTACATCCAGAGGTTGTGGGGAAGCAGGGGCATGGCTTACATGCATGGTGCTTACACAGCTGGAAGCCGCATCCCAGGTAGAGAAACTTGGATTTGGTGAACCTACTGTCAACAGCAGTGAGCTGTGCAAAACCTGCCTCTCTCAGCAGAAGGGAGACACCTTTCTCAAGGTTGCTTTTTACAGGTACACAGTCAGCCAGACACTTGTTCTATTGGCACACTCTGGAAGAAAATATGATAGGAATCCATCATGCAAGGGCCCATGATGGATTGATTGCTTCTTCATCGGGGAGAGGGAAGGAGCCTAAGAAGTTCTTTCTCAGCTAATTTGTAAATATTTAAAGTATAGAAGTTGGTAAAATTGGACTTTTTTTTTTTTTGGTTAAGTTTTGATTCTTACACAACTTTGTTAGACTATCACAGCAATAAAAATTAAGCCAAACCTAGAATCCTAGTACTTTGGAGGCTAAGGAAAGAGGATTACTGCAAGTTTGATGCCAGACTAGACCACTTACAGTAAGTTACAGGCCAGCCAGAACTACCTTTTAGGATCCCTTCCCACCTAATTTTGTTTCCCTCCTCCAGCAAACACTGGTCTGCTTTCCATGTTTGTATGTTTCGGTGTCATTCTGTACAGGCTAAATGGTATAGAGTAGATTGTGTATTTTTCCTTGTCTGTCCTCTTTCTGGTGTGTACTTTTATTAAGGGTTATCCATACTTCAGTGTGGTTTCACTGCTGGATAGATTGTGTGTGTGTGTGTGTGTGTGTGTGTGTGTGTGTGTGTGTGTGTGTGTGTGTGTGTTAATCTGGTTCATGTATGTAACTGTTGATAGCATTAGGTTTTTTTTTCAATTTTTTGGCTTCTCTTGGGTACCTTCTATCTGGGAACATAAAATGGCAGAACTCATACGCACACCTTTTTTTCTTTAGCAGTGTGTTTGAGAGTTTCATTTTTATATCTTCAACATTCTATATAGACATTCATTTTGTTTCTTTTTAAAGACATGAACAGTTAATATAGTTGTGTTCATTGTAGTTCTGATTTACATTTGGCAATTTACTGAACATGTTTTCTAGTCCTTACTTGCCATACATAGACCTTCTTTAATGATGGTCCCTATAAAAATTTTCCGATTTTATATACTCCAGCTATAAATGCTTTGTCAGATCTGTGGGGACACATTTTCCACTCTGGGATTGCCTTGTCATAATCTCAGCAGTGGTTCTTGAGGAAAAGACCCTTTTGATTCAGACTGTCCGTGACTCCTTTCAGTACTGTAATTGGGGTTTCAGATCATGTCTTATCCACAGAAAGAAATGTTTCCTTTGGAAAGTTAAATCTTTTGTGAATTAGTTTCTATATAAGATGCAAAGATATTAAATTGCAATGGTATGCATATAAATACTCAGTTGTTACATTTTTGACATGGATCCTCCCCAGCTTACCTTTGCACTTTTGTCAAAAATCAGTCTTCCATGTGTTTGTCTGTGCATGAGCTTTTGCATGCTCTACATTGCTGTTAACATGTATGCTAATCTTTATTCAGTACCAGTTGTTCTTATTATCATAGTTTTACAAATCTTGAAATCATACAGAGCTGGTCCTCTCATTTTCTCAAAGTTAATTTTTCTATTCTAGGTCTTTTCCATTTCCATAGGAATTTTTAGTCATTTTCTTAATTTCTACCAAAGGTCTGCATTGATTTTTGTATGAGATTGCATTTAATGTGTAGATAAATCTGGGCATAATCCACATGTAGCAATCAATCTACTGAACTATTTAGGTCTTCTTCAGCTCAGCATTGTTTCCACATTGTCTTCATATTTTGTTAGATATGCAGCTAATAAGTTCCTATATTAATGCTATTGCTAATGTATTGTTTTAAAAATTCAATTCTGGTTGGTTATTGCCTGTACATAGACATGGATTGTTTGCTTGTTGAACTTACATACTCATGGAGATGAGCACACTGCCTCCTATATAGTGCTCCCTGCTCTCTAATCTGAAAGCCTGTTTTCCACTTACTGTGCTGACAGTGCTGATTCCGCTGAAGGGTTTCTAGACTCTTCTCTTCCATTATAGGCATCCATTTCAGACTCCACTTCCCCTTAGCCTTGTTATAGGAGTAAATGTTAGGTTTTTTTTTTATTTTCAAATATTTTTCTTCCATTAAAAGATAATGTGATTTAGTGATTAATTCCTGGAATAATTCTCCTCAATCATGCTGCATCCTCTTTAAATGTTGCTGGATTAAATTTGGAAAAGTTTTATTTTTAATGTTTGCACCTACATTCATGAGAAATGTTACCCTTTTTTAAATATATAATTTATTTTTTATTCTGTGTTCATTGGTGTTTTGCCTGCATGTGTGTCTGTGGGAGGGTTTCTGACACCCTGAACTGGAGTTATAGACAGTTGTAAGCTACCTTGTAGGTGCTGGGGATTGAATCCCGGTCCTCTGGAAGAACGGTCAGAGTGCTCTTAACTGCTGAGCCATTTCTCCAGCCCCAAGAAATGTTATTCTTTTTATTTGTTTCCCCCTTACTGTCTTTTGTTTTGGTATCAAAACATTCCAACAGAATTAGATAGACACTGTTTAAGAAAGAAATAGTAGGGGGCTGGAGAGATGGCTCAGAGGTTAAGAGCACTGACTGTTCTTCCAGAGGTCCTGAGTTCAATTCCCAGCAACCACATGGTGGTTCACAACCATCTGTAATGAGATCTGGTGCCCTCTTCTGGCCTGCAGGCAGAACACTGTATACATAATAAATAAATAAATAAATAAATAAATAAATAAATAAATAAATAAATAAATAAATAAATAAATAAATCTTTAAGGAAGGAAGGAAGGAAGGAAGGAAGGAAGGAAGGAAGGAAGGAAGGAAGAAAGAAAGAAAGAAAGAAAGAAAGAAAGAAAGAAAGAAAGAAAGAAAGAAAGAAAGAAAGAAAGAGAAAGGAAGAAAGAAAGAGAAAGAAAGAAAGAAAGAAAGAAAGAAAGAAAGAAAGAAAGAAAGAAAGAAAGAAAGAAAGAAAGAAAGAAAGAAATAGTAGGCCTGGAGAGATGGCTCAGAGGTTAAGAGCACTGACTGTTCTTCCAGAGGACCTGGGTTGGTGGCTCACAACTGTCTGTAACTCCAGTTCCAGGGCATCTGACACCCTCACAAGGACACACATGTGGGCAAAACACCAATGTACATAAATACAAATACATAAACTATTTTAAAATGAAAGAGTTATATCCAATATTTCTATGTACCTTTTTAAAAATCAATTATCAAGAGAAGGATATATTCAACTAAAATTGTGAATTTTGTCTTTTTTTTCATTTTGGTTTTTCAAAATAGGGTTTCTCTGCATGGCTCTGGCTGTCCTGGAACTTGCTTTGCAGACCAGACTGGCCTCAAACTCAGAGATCCTCCTGCCTCTGCCACCCAACTGCCATGATTCAAGGCATGCACCACTACCACCTGGCCAAATTTTGTCTGTTTTTAATGTAGATAACATTTTAGAATATGTGGTCTTTGTACCAAATGCAATGAATAATTATTGGTATAATTTTCAAAGGTGTCGTTGGAACATGTCTTTATTCTTTAGTAGTGGTCTATTTGTTCAAATATTGACTTGCTACCTCTTATTGCCTTACAATTTATCTAATACATATTTTGCTTGGCAGCTTCTATGTTTTTGAAACAGGCATTTGAAGGTGAATACCCTAAACTATTACGTCTTTATAATGACTTATGGAAGCGTCTTCAGCAGTACAGTCAAAATATCCAAGGAAATTTCGGTACAAGTGGAACTGCTGACCTTTATGTTGACCTCCCACACATGGAAGATGATACACAAGACATGTTCATACTGAAAAGGCCAGATTACGAGTATGTTTTATTTAATGTGAATGAATGGGTTATCGGCATTTTAGGAATTTTGTTTTCTGTTTTCCTTATAAACTAGAAATTGAGAATATACTAAGCTTCTAAATCTTTGGAATGACTGGTGTATTTTGCAAAACTTGTACTGCAAACATTAAATTGACCTGTGGCTGAGCATTGTATCTGCTGCCAGAATGGCTTTTGAAGTTTAAAACTATACTGGGTAATGAGAAGCTGAATGATAAGCAGATGCAGTCTTTGTCTTTGAGTTGATCTGGTATATGCTGAAACTGCCAGGGAAATAAATCTTATGCTGTGATAGTTCCTCAGTCAATGTTTTAGAAAATACCAAGTACAGTCAGATCTATCCCAAGAAATCCCTTCAGTCACCACAAAGCACATATTATAACCATCTTGAAGAACTACATTGGAAACCAATATATTATGTCTATGAATTCTACCCTGCCAGCTTTCCACAAAAACTGATAAGGATTTCACATTTCTGTGTGAGTGCCAGATTAAGTGATTAACTTTCCTCCAATTCTAAAATCCTATTTATTTTCACAACACTGACTCAAGTAGCAATGGATTCTTGTCACTTACTTAGTAAGAAAAAACACTGGGTAGGTTCTGTGTAATGTTAGCTGCTTGTTTCTCTTTCAGTGTTTTTCCTAAAACAGCTGGTTGTGTCTGTTAGTACTGACTAGTGAAGTACATGGCCAGGTTAGGCTGGAAGAGTAGCCAGAGACCAGACTATCTAAACCATTGTCTCCAAGAGGAGACGACGCTACGGAAATGTGGTAATACATTAATAAGCAGTTGATATAAAATACCATGTTCATTATCAGTGTATTTCTGGCTTAGCTTTATTTTCAGTCCACACACATGCACTAGGAAAGAACTGGAAGTAGCACAGGCCAGTGGGAGTGATACCTCAGAAGACAGAGTTCTGATCTTGTACTTGGTGCGTTTGCTAGTCAAGATGTCTGTAGAGCCAATGTTTTCATCATTGTGGCACCTGAGAGAAACAACCTAAAGCATGAAAGACTTGTTTCCACGTTTCTGTCCATGGTTTGGTGGCTCCAGTGCTTTTAGGATCCTGGCAAGTTTAAAAAAAGACATCCTGAGGAAAGCATGGTGGAGGGAAGCAGTCCACCTCATAGTGGCCAGGGCCAAAGAGGAGGGAAGGGGCAGGGGCAAGATGCAACTCTCCAGGGCTTGCTCCCAGGGACCTACTTCTTCCCCAGGGCACCACCACCAACTTTCTACCTTTTCCCCCAGTAATCCATCCATATGATGAAGCCATCTAGGATTTCATCTATTTATTAGGTCAGAGCCCAAAAAAAGTTTATGCAGCTTCCCAAAGCAGGCAGTTAGGCTCTCAATATATGATTCTGTGAGGGACATATCATATATTCTAATCATAACAAATGGTACTGGCACAAAGATAGATTAGAATGCAAAGTGTACAAAGAGGTGCATTGTTGGGCAGTTGTGGCACACACCTTAAATCCCAGGACTTGGGAGGCAGAGACAGGTGGGTCTCAGTGATTTCGAAGCCAGAACTGTTCTACAGAGCAAGAGTAAGTTCTAGAACAGCCAGAGATACATAGAGAAGCTCTGTCTCCGAAAAAAGAAGAAAAGAAAGAAAGAAAAAGAAAAAGGTGCATTGTTAATTTGATTTTTAAAAGGAGTATAATGACAAATGATGCTCAAACAATTAATAGTCATATGCAAAAATATGAAATTGAACTCTTTTTCTTACTATATATAAAAATGAACTAAAAGTGGATCAAAGACCTAAATGGACAGCATAAGAGTTGAACAGATGGCTTAGCAGTTGTAAGCAATTGTTGCTCACAGAGGACCTAAGTTTAGTTGACAGTACCCACATGGTGATGACTCTTAACCATTCATAACTCCAGTTCCAGGGGATCTCATGCCTTCTTCTGAAGTCTGGGGGTACCAGCCATACACGTGGAATATACATATATGTGTGTTTATATACATACACAAGATACATATATACATATGCCTATATATACACACACAGATACATGCAGAAACACTCACACAAAATAATTTTTAACATATAGTATAAATATGCAATTACAGGAGAACATAAGGGCATATCTTCATGACTTAAGATATGGTAAAAGATTCTTAGATATGATACTGAAAGTCAAAGCGTGAAAGAATATATATGTATATGTGTGTATACATATATATGACTGCATCATAATCACCAATAGTAGAAAATATTTGTACATATATCTGACAGCTGGCTTGTATCTAGACTATAAGAATATTTTTAATTCAATAATGAAAATACATTATCTAATTTAAAATGGACAAAAGATCAAAATTGACATATCTCCAAAGAACATAGATGGCCTATAAATACATAAAAAGAGATTAAACATCAAATAAGAAAAGGCAAATAAGCCAAACCTAAAAGAAAATTATTTCATGCCCACCAGGATACTTGTAATCAGAGAGAGGAAGCAAAACATATTAGTAAGTATGTAGAGAAACCAGCCATTTATGCTTCTGGTGGAAATCTGAAATGACATAGGACTTTGAAAAGTAGTTTGGGGAGCTGGAGAGATGGCTCAGAGGTTAAAAGCACTGGCTGTTTTTCCAGAGGTCTGTAGTTCAATTCCCAGCAACCACATAGTGGCTCAGAGCTATCTATAATGGGATCTGATGCCCTCTTCTGGCATGCAGATTTATATGCAGAAAGAGCACCATATACATAAAATAAATAAGTCTTTAAAAGTTAAAAAGAAGAAGAAAGAAGAAAAAAGTAGTTTGGCATTTCCTCAAACTTTTAAACATACCATATTTTCACTCCTGGGTCTGTAACCAGGAGAAATATAAACATGTTCACATAAAAATTTGTATCCCTATGCTGTGAGCTAGAAGATGGAAGTAACCTAAATATTCATTGTTTACTCATAAAAGGAAATGACGCACTAATGTGCCAGTGAAAAATTGAGAACACAGGTAAACTTTGAAAACTTTTCATTATGCTAAATGAAAGAAACCAATGGTAGAGCATACACCCCATTCATATGAAAATCTAGAATGATGGTGTCTGAGGAACAGAATGTAACTGAGTGGTCATCCAAGTGGCCATGAAGTATGTATGTATGTTGGTTGAGGGAGGTGATAGACAAGGTTTTTGGGGGGTGGTTTAGAGACAGGGTTTCTATGTGGCCCTGCCTGTCCTGGAACTCTCTGTAGATCAGACTGGTTTCAAACTCAGATTCTCTGCCTTCAAGTGCTGGGATTAAAAGTGTATGCCATCATACCAGCTTCTTTTTTTATGTCTTTATCTGTTTTATGTGTATGAATACCTGCATGTATGTGTGTGTACCACATGGCTATGGAAATCAGAAGATGTTGACTCTCTTGAAACTGGAGTTACAGATGTTTGTAGGCCAACATGTAGGTGCTGGGAAATCAACTCAGGTCCTCTCCAAGAACAACCAATGCTCTTAACCATGGAGCCATCAATTGATGGCTGACTGATGATTGCAAGGAATCTTAAATATAAAACTATTGAACCATAGACTTTATGAAATAAAATTACATAATATATAAATTTATTTTAATAAAGCTCTTTAGTGGAAAACAAAGAGGTACATTATATTTTTCTGAAAACTTGTTATTTTAAAATAAATAAGCTAAATCTTCTTAGATCAAAATAATGGGGAAATCATGGAAGACAGATCAAATTGCAAATGAAACAAACTAGAACATGCCCAGTTGAGGAAAGTTATAGTCCGTGGTTTTAGTCGGTGATACTGAACAGCTAAGTGATGGAACTATGGGTTGGGCTTCAGACCTCTTGATATGAAGCAGTGTAGAAATGGTTAATGACATTTGCTTTCTCCCTGATATTTCACTTTTGTTTCTTGTAGCACTTGCTACTGTCATTCTGTATTGAGCTCATGACTTACTTTAAAAAAGTGTATGAATATTCTGCTTTGTGTGTATGTATGCCATTTGTATGCCTAGTACTCAATGGAGGCCAGCAGAGGGTGTTAGATCCCTTGAAACTGGAGCTACAGAAGATTGTGAGCTGCCATGTGGGTGCTGAGAGTTGAACCCAGGTCCTCTGGAAGAGCAGCCAGTGTTCTTAACCACTCCACGCTACCTATCCAGCCTATTGTTTGACTTTTTATGTATCTTCTGTTAGCTTGTAAACTTTACATGGCCAGTGTACTATTTTTTTCACCAAGCACGTTGCCAAATTTCCATGTCCGTGAAATACTTGGCAGATTATAAAGACTTAGTGATATTAGTGGGAAGAGAAGAGATAGGAAAGGGTGGAACATATAGAAAGTCCCCTTTATGCTTGAACTTCACCTGCCCCCTTTCACTGGTCTGTAAAGTACTATTTATTTTTTTATCTTCTCACCACTTATCAAAGTGCCTGGTGCATGTTGAGTGAACTACTTACTGAATGAGAAAGAAGTAAGATATAACTCTGGAATTTTGCTTCAGGAGCCAAGAGCAGTCTACCTGTAGGCTTGTGGGTTAGACAAGAAGGGTGAGAAAGAGAGAGACTGTTGCCTGTACACAGAGACAAGGTCAGATGTTGTCAAGGTTGACGTGTAAGACAAAGGGAAGTTTGCTCTCTAAGGAATAAGAGAGTGGAAAGGTTGGTGAAGGGATGGTAAGCAGAGGATGTGAAAAAACAGGCAATTAATCATAGGAGTAAAGCAGTTTAGTAATGGTGAAAAGCATTTGCTAGTAATTAAAAGAACACTGTAAGATCCAGTCTTTAACTGTTAAATGGGATCCTGCAGGAATTGCTGGGGCCAGTGAAGAATAAAGGAGAGTTTGGGAAGCAGAAGTTTTGTTTTGTGAAGAGTACTGTAAAACAAATGAGAACCCCACTCAAGAACCTTTATGCAATTATAGGACTTTCACAAGTATTTCTTCATTTTGCCTGCATTCTTGCTAGTATCCCAAGAATGGACATCTGTTGAAGGCCGACCTCTGTATCCTTCCCCTAAGTTTGTAGGCTTTGTGAAAGATAGCAGCTGTGAATAAAAAGGGTTGAGCTAACATGAGAGGAATCTGCTGGCTGCCTCTCTTGGGTATGCTTGATAGTCTATAAATAGCATAGAATTAATAGGCTCCTGCAGTATTCTTTTAGTTTCAGGGAATAGCCAATCCAGTAAATAAATGCTATACTACATAGCTAAGATTTACACTTAAAATGCTTATATAATCCTTAATAGATGTTCAGTTATGAAACCTGTTTCTAAAAGTGCTTTTAAAACAAATTCTTGTTAATAGTTACATTCATTGGAGATATATTTTGAAATGTATTATAACTACAAATATAACTATTACTTACCTTTTTTAATATTTTATTTTTACAGTCCAGAAAAAGCTTTGAAAGATTCACTGCAACCCTATGAGGCTGCTTATCTCTCCAAATCCCTATCGAGACTCTTTGATCCCATCAACTTGGTTTTTCCCCCTGGTGGGCGTAATCCTCCTTCCTCTGATGAGCTTGATGGCATCATTAAAACTATAGCAAGGTATGTATGTCTTGTGAAATAGCCTGCCAGACTGCCTGCCATGTCTGCCAGTGGCAGTACACTTTAATTTACCTCAAATTGTTTAAGTAGTGAGGCTTTCAGTTAAGTTGGGTTTTGTAGTGAATGAGCATTCACATAGTGCTTGAGAATCCAATTAATAAAGCTATTTAAATATAGACACAGTGTGTAGAGTGCAGAAATCACCTATTATGGCCTGGTAGTGGTGATGGATGTCTTTAATCCCAGCACTCAGGAGTCAGAGGCAGGTGGATCACTGTGAGTTCTAGGCCAGACTGGTCTACAAGGCAAGTTCCAAGACAGGCTCCAAAGCTATACAGAGAAACTCTGTCTTGAAAAACCACCACCAAAAGAAAAAAAAGGAAAGAAAAATGATCTGTTATAATTACTTTGCATCTTAGCAAGATGAAATTAAATCTAGCTCTTCATACTCTACTAACTTCCTAGTATTACATGGAAAAACAAATATGAAATAATTGTACAAACTGAAAAACTCAGACATACATAGAGATTTTAACCCAGAAATGTAGAAGGCCCTTCATGAAAGAAACAGTATTAATAATTCTGATTAAACTACTTGTGTAACAGGCTGTCTTTTGGGCCACTAACCAGCTCGCACATCATGACATGGAGACTCATTATTAATTATAAAAGCTCAGCCTTATCTTATGCTTGTCCAACTAGCTCTTATATCTTAATTTAACCTGTTTCTTTTCATCTACGTTTTGCCTCGAGGCTTTGTACCTTTCTTTCATTCTATATGTTCTACTCACTGGCTGGCTGGCTTTCAACTGCTTGACTAGCTAGCCCTGCCTGTGTCTCTACTGGCTAACTGTTGTCCATTCACCAATCAGGTGCCTTAGGCAGGCAAGATAAATGAAACACATCTTTACATAGTTAAACTAATATTCCACAACATACTTAAGTTCACTACTTTAAGCTTTCCAAGTGAATGTGAATAACTTTTAAACTAAAAAGGGAAGGTATATGCAGCAGTACATGTCTCCAGTCCTGTGGTCCTTATATTTATTATTATAAAATAATCACTCATAGGCTTAATATTATTTATAAACTGTGTGGCCTATGGCAGGCTTCTTGCTAGCTAGCTCTTTCATCTTAAATTAACGCATTTCTATTAATCTATGTTTTGCCATGTGGCCATGGCATTACTGATCTGCTGGCATCTTGCTGCTCTTTGGGTGGCAGCTTGGTGTCTCCCACACTCCTTTCTCCTCCCACTGTCTCCCCTGGATTTTCCTGCCTGGCTCCATCCTGCCCTGCCATAGACCAGTGCAGCTTTACTTATTACCCAATGGGAGCAATACATATTCATAGCATACGGAAAGACATCCCACAGCAGGTGTCCAGCAGAGGTACTTCTTGAGTACTTGCAGACAGACGCAGTTACACTATGGCTTCAAAGGTATTCCAGTCAGATTAGAGCTCCAGCCCTGACATAGCTGGCAAGTTGTCATAACAGTCAGTCTGTACTTTCATGATTGACATTTTGAAGAATAAAAATAGTGAGTGGCTGGGCAGTATAGAACCATGAGGTAGAAATGTTTAAGGTCTTTCAGTCTATAAATTTGAAGGTGGCACTTTACAGATGTAATACATATGTGCATATCTGCAGCCGTGAATGTACCTGTACAATGCTTCAACTGCCCTACACCTTTTACAATGTACTTTGACCTGATAAGTCTTGACTATGCTTTTCACCTTAGCAGCTTTTACCTTCTTAGTGTACTTGTGGTGGGCAAGGTGCTATATTCAACTTAGTCTCTGTTACCTAGTTCTGTAAATGCTAGGGAGGTTGATCATCAGGGATGACAGTGCTATGCTAGTGTTTAATAGAATGCAAACGGCAAGAGTTTCAGTACTAGATGAAAGGGCATTTTATTTTATGTATCAAATACTAGTGTTGTTTCAAACTCTTTCGATTTCTTTTTTGGTTTTTGGTTTTTTAGTTTTTTTTGAGACAGGGTCTCTTTGTAGTCCTGGCTGTCCTAGAATTCTTTATATAGACCAAATGGACCTCCAACTCATAGAGTCTCTTGCCTCTGTCTCCCAAGTACTTAAAGCCAGCCAGAGCCTTGTGGTTTCTTTAGTTTCTTTAAAAAGTTAATCTGGCAAGTGCCACAACTTCATCCACTTCAGAGATAATGCATTTCTTTCATGGTTTTCATGAGATTTTTAACTCTTGGTATTTTTCCCATGGCTTTTGGGAAAATGTCCTCTTTCCTTCTACAGTCAAATCAAATGTCCTATCAGTTCACTGTTAAAGTCGACAATGAACATGACAGAGAAATACTTAAGAATGTAAAATTTTAAATATTAAAATTATAGTCTTATGCTGCCCATATATTTAAAGTTATTCTTTATAAGGCAGAACTAACTGGCATAGTTTATTCGGAACACAAGTGTCTGTATGTGTCATACGTAATTTGTATGTTTAGCCCACATCCCTCCAAGGTCGTCATTTCCATTCAATAGCTGTCGCTCCCTTGCAGATGCTTGTGACTTGCAGTGCTGCTAATTGCACTTCTCAGTGGTAGCAAGAGTGCTCCCTTAAATCTCTATACAGTTTACCCCCTAGTCACAGACCGAGTCCACACGTGGCTGGCTTTTTGTTAATGTGAAACTGATCATTAACAAAGCCATCTCAAAGCCCTTTTTCCTAATTCTGAATTTAGGGAGAAAAATGAAATATTGTAACCAATTCCAGGAAGCAATCAGCAAAATCTGTATGAAGATTCAGCATGTTTCTAATTGGGCTTCAGGTTATATGATACTCATTGCTTTGTTGATGAATTATGTTGCTAATAATTGAAATCTGCTTTTGTTTTCTCTAGTGAACTCAATGTAGCTGCTGTTGATGCAGACCTTACATTAGCTGTATCAAAAAATGTGGCAAAGACCATCCAGTTATACGGTGTGAAATCAGAGCAGCTTGTAAGTGGTATTCCTTTATTTATAAATTTTAATGATTTGGTTAAAAATTCCTAGTTATATACTCCTTGAGTGAGTATAATTAACATTATAACAATTAAATAATCCATTTATACTTATATCTGAGTTGTTTTCATTGGTTTTATAATAATTTTTAGAGGGGCTGGAGAGATGGCTCAGAGGTTAAGAGCACCGGTTGTTATTCCAGATGTCCTGAGTTCAATTCCCAGCAACCACATCTTGGCTCACAGCCATCTGTAATGAGATCTGGTGCCCTCTTCTGGCCTGAAGGGATATATGCAAGTAGAACACTGTATACATAATAAATAAATTAAAAATAATAATAATAATAATTTTAGATTAGCATGCTAAGTAATTTACGTGGACTGACCCACAATGGTAATTATATTATGAAGCTTCCTACTTTCAGTTCCAAATAGTGTTTGCTAATATGGTGTAATTTTCCATTCATCTTATAATTTTGACATAATTTAGAGGCATCTTTTTTTTTTTCAAACTTTGTTCATTGAAAAGGAGCTATTGGTAGGCAGAGATGAATAATTTTTCTTATTTGTAGATGTTCATAGCTTAAAGCATACACATAAACATGGTTTATTACCATAAATAAAATTTGATGTTGTGTCCAGTAGAATTTAGTTTAGCTACTTAAATGCCAGTAAAGAAATCTCTATGAGCCGGGCGTTGGTGGCGCACGCCTTTAATCCCAGCACTCGGGAGGCAGAGCCAGGCGGATCTCTGTGAGTTCGAGGCCAGCCTGGGCTACCAAGTGAGCTCCAGGAAAGGCGCAAAGCTACACAGAGAAACCCTGTCTCGAAAAACCAAAAAAAAAAAAAAAAAAAAAAAAAGAAATCTCTATGAGATGGCTCTAGCAGAGGCTAAATGTTATAAGACAGAGCAGGCCTGCCTAGAAAATACTTTATTTTTGGTGAGGGTAGGTTGAGGGATGGGTTTTGAAAATGGAAACTGTGTTAACTAATGATAGATTATGTGCTATTGGTGACAATCTGTGGTCTGAAATCTCTTGGTCCTCCCTATCCAATGGTGAAGACTAATAAGAAGTCATCCTTTCTGTTTTTAATAGAATTCTTTCTCTGTCTGAAATAATTTTATGTAACCAAATCATAGAAGGTCTTATAATAAAAAACCCAGAGCAAGATATTGGGATGAAAGCTGAAAGATCAGAGAAGCAGAACAGCCAGCCACTAGCTTACCTCTATGAAAATCCTCAGCCTCAAGAGAAAGAGTCCCAGTGTGGCCTTGAACTCACAGAGATCTAGACGGATCTCTGGCTGCAGAGTCATAGGATTAATGGTGTGTGCCACCACTGTCTGACCTCTGTGTCTAATTTAGTGGCTGGCTCTGTTCTCTAATCCCCAGGTAAGCTTTATTGAGGTAAACGATGTATCACCACATTTTCCCTTTTTTGTCTAAAAAAAGACGGTAATAACTAATGTAAGAAAAAAGTATATGCAATAAGTATATACTATATATACAGGCAATAAATACATCAACACTGTCTAGTCCATTTGCGTTTGACAAATTCAGAAAAAAATACTCCATTATCTATCCTGTCTTTGTGAATCCAAAGGATTGTATCTCTTACCTCCTATCCTAATTTTCATTACCAACTCAAAACTATCTTTTGATGTCTTTCAAACTTACATACTTTACACCTCTTTAGTGAGTTTCTTTTCTGAATTTGTTAACAAGGAAAACTATAACTATAACTATCTAATCTTCAATTCCCTCAGAGACCTGAGAAGAAAATAGTATTAACTGAGTAAGAAGGAAGTGCAAACAAGCAGCTTCTAAAAGATGTGAGAAATGACAGAAACAGCTGGCTGCCTGGACATGAGGTTCCTCTGCCACACTGGGGCATCTGTCTTCAGCCTACAGGCCTAGCATATCTGCCAGGTTCATCTGTGAAGCAGGATTTTCTAAAGGGCCTTCCTTCCTTGTCTTGGCAAGGATCAGCAGTCCTTTGTTTTGTATCCTCCTTGTCCATTTTGAACAGCATACTGTCAGCAGTCGATGTAAGGGCACTTGCTTGCCCAGTGCCCTAATTTTTGCCACAAAGAAAGTAAACTCCATATGGAGTTTCTTCAATACCTATCATCTTCTCTGAAGTAGATTGGTGCTGCCAGGAGTAGACATGTTTCATAGTCAGAAAAAAATAAGAATCTATGTTATTAAAACATCTTAAATGCCCTATTTTATGGATCTCTGAAGTGGTTGAAGATGACCTATCTAAAAGAAATTTCTGTTTAACCTTGAAAACATACCTAATATGACTGCAAGTTTGATTATAATGACCATTAAATTGCATTTCTTCTATCCTAATTAGTAATAATAACTTTCAAGGGCTAGCAATTTGCATTACATTGTTAAATGAAATTTATAGGTGCAATACCTTGAACAAGATTAAAAATATATGTACAATATTTTCTAACAAAATCAATCTCAAATTTGTATCAGTATACATAATTTGTATATAATATACAAAATTCCAATCCAGGGTAAAATATTTAAAACTAGTAATTGCCTTTTACAAGTAGATTCAGTAATCTACTTTTTATCTTATATCTATATCCTCCCCTTTCTCTTTTCAGAGTAGATTCAATAATCTATTCTTTTATCCTATTATTTCTATATCTCTTTTTTTCAGAGTAGATTTAATAATCTACCTTTTATCTATATCCTCTTTTTCTTTTTCTTTTTCTTTCCTTTTTAAACAAGAACCCTGAATCTAATCTTCTTGTTTAGCTTTTTTTCCTGACCATTATCAATTAACAACTTGTAACCAACTATCCTAAACAATGACAATTATCCATAACCATTGAACAACGAAAAACCACCCATCTTGGGAATGTGGATGTCATTTTTTTTAATTACTTTCTGCTGTCTGTGGGTGATGGCATCTTTAGGGGATGCTGAAAAGAACAATTTTGGGTTAATTGTCAAGTCCTAGGAGAGGTAGCTGTATCATTTGTTGTCCAGTCTCTGCATAATGGGAAAATGCAGGGCTTGTCTTGTCATTGCTGGAGTAGTCTGTGAGGCTGAATCATCTCAGCTAGCCATATCAAAATTGTCCTGAGCAGTTTGTAGTCCAAAACCAATCTTTGAGTGGTGTTTGTCATCTTAGTGATATTATTATCATCCTGATGGAATCATCATTGTGGGGTCCCATCATCCTTCTGGAGACTTCAAAGTTGCGGTTAGGCTTGGTCATGGTTCCCTGCAGAAAACTGATAGAGACTCAAACCCAAAGTCCTATACAGGAATGTAGATGAAGCCTTTTTTCTAAAATTAGTTAGTATTCTATATGACCATTAATATCATTACAAAAGTTTAATATATATACATAAATCTTATAAATTTTGATATAAAATTCTTACCTTAAGAAAAGTTTTAAAGAGTCAAAATAAAACCAAAGAATTATGGGATTAGTGGCAACAGAATAGTCCCTTAATTTTGATTTTCTTCTGTCCCATATCAGATTTTCTTTTCTTTTCTTTTTTTTTTTTTTTTAAAGATTTATTTATTTATTATGTATACAGAAGAGGGCGCCAGATCTCATTACAGATGGTTGTGAGCCACCATGTGGTTGCTGGGAATTGAACTCAGGACCTCTGGAAGAGCAGTCAGTGCTCTTAACCTCTGAGCCATCTCTCCAGCCCCAGATTTTCTTTTAACAAGCGTGCTTGGGTTTAGAGAAGAAGAGAGCCATGCTCCAACTCCAATGCCACCTTTAATTTTTATTGAACTGCGACTACATAAAGACCATTTGCATTATATGTCTGTAGAGAACAGCAGAAACAAACATTTAGGAAGACTTACCAGATTTTATCCTCTTAGATATGTGATATAACAATAGGCTAGTTTACTATTTTTCTTGGGATATTTTTCTGGATGATTTGCCCTTTTTCTTCAGATGCCTCATTTGTCCAGTGTTCTTCAGATTCCTTAGCCTTCATTCTTCAAGACAAAACCAAAAGCCTTACCCAACCGTAACTTTGGGAAGGTTCCAAATTTTTATCTAATATTTATCAATTTTGATTTATAATTTCCCCTTAAATTTTTGTTTTATTTTCTAAAGCTCTTCTATCATCCAGAGCAGTATGGTTTTTTACAATAGAAATTAGGTTCTTTAATTGTTCTGAGATGTTTCTTCCACAATGACAGGAAAGGACTGAACTGAATTTGACATGGGGGCCTACAAGAGGTCCCTCAGGGGTTTTTCCAATGGCAAAGGCAAAGGATTACCTTGTCTGTCTCTTGTTGATCTACATTCATTAGTCCAATGTTTGCATTTACCACACCTTCTGCATAATCCAGAAGGGAGGGACATTCTGTTGCCATTGTTCCTTGAAAAAACATTGTTTCTAGGAACACTTTGTTTACAGTCCCTTTTCAGGTGATCTTGTGTACCACAATTGAAACAGCTAACATTACTATTTTTCTTTAGACATCTGGAAATCACCTCTCTTATCCAAGTGTCATCATGGTCATGAGATTCAATATTAATTGTATCTTTGATCCATTCCTCCAAGGGTGCTGATCATGCCTTTAATGGCCTGATTGCCCTTTTGCATGCTGCTTTGGCATTTTCAAAAGCCAGAGATTCAGTTATTATCTGTCTAGCTTCTGAATTTGGTATCATTCTATTTACTCTTGAACACAGCCTTTTTAAGAAATCCGTGAAGTTTTCTTTTGGACCCTGTATAACTTTTGTAAATGACTCAATTTTCTTTCCTACTTCTTCAGTTATGTCCCAAGGCTGCCATGTAGCGTAAAACTAAGATGTGGTCATTGTATAAAGATTGTATATCAGCGTAATCGCCTTGTCCAAGAACTTGATCTTGGGAAATTTCCATACCTCTAGTCCTACTTCGTTGTTCAATGGTTTTAGCCTCATCTTTCCACCAGGTCCTCCATTGTAACTGTGGACCAGCCTGTAAGACCACTGTAACCAAATCTTTTCAATCTTGAGGCATATTTTTTTTTTTAAATTTTACAATACCATTCAGTTCTACATATCAGCCACGGGTTCTCTTCTCCCCCCTCCCACCCCCTCCCCTTACCCCCAGCCTACTCCCCATTCCCACCTCCTCCAGGGCAAATCCTCCCCCAGAGGACTGCGATCAACCTAGTAGACTCAGTCCAGGCAGGTCCAGTCCCCTCCTCCCAGACTGAACCAAGTGTCCCTGCATAAGCTCCAGGTTTCAAACAGCCAACTCATGCAATGAGCATAGGACTCGGTCCCACTGCCTAGTTGCCTCCCAAACTGATCAAGCCAATCAACTGTCTCACCGATTCAGAGGGCCTGATCCAGCTGGGGGCCCCTCAGCCTTTGGTTCATAGTTCATGTGTTTCCATTCATTTGGCTATTTTTTTTTTTTTCAATAATAAGCCACAGTCGTCCTAGGGACCTCCATGCTATATATGGGTTGTGGTCTGATTGTTCTTTATTTTATATCTAGAATCCACTTATGAGTGAGTACATACCATGACTGTCTTTCTGGGTTTGGGTTACCTCACTCAGGATGATTTTTTCTAGTTCCATCCATTTGCCTGCAAATTTCATGCTTTCATTGTTTTTCTCTGCTGAGTAGTACTCCATTGTGTATATGTACCACATTTTTTTCATCCATTCTTACGTTGACGGGCATCTAGGTTGTTTCCAGGTTCTGGCTATTACAAATAGTGCTGCTATGAACATAGCTGAGCATGTATCTTTATGGTATGAATCAGCATTCCTTGGGTATATGCCCAAGAGTGGGATGGCTGGGTCTTGAGGTAGTTCGATTCCTAATTTTCTAAGAAACCGCCATACTGATTTCCATAGTGGTTGTACAAGTTTACATTCCCACCAACAGTGGAGGAGTGTTTCCTTTGCTCCACATCCTCTCCAACATTGACTGTCATTGGTGTTTTTGATCGTAGCCATTCTGACAGGTGTAAGGTGGTATCTCAGAGTCGTTTTGATTTGCATTTCTCTGATGATTAAGGATGTTGAGCATTTCTTTAAATGTCTTTCAGCCATTTGTGATTCTTGTTTTGTGAATTCTCTGTTTAGCTCTTTAGCCCATTTTTTAATTGGACTGTTCAGTACTTTGATGTCTAGTTTCTTGAGTTCTTTATATACTGTGGAGATCAATCCTCTGTCAGATGTGGGGTTGGTGAAGATCTTTTCCCATTCTGTTGGCTGTCTTTTTGTCTTATTGACTGTGTCTTTTGCCCTGCAAAAGCTTCTCAATTTTGAGAGGTCCCATTTATTAATTGTTGTGCTCAGGGTCTGTGCTGTTTGTGAGTCTAAGGTTTCATATCTAATTTATCTTTTAGCATAACCAAACAAAATTACAATTATACCTATCTAGTCTTCAACTACATCAAAGACCTCAGAAGGATACAATATTACCTAAGTAAACAGGAAGGACATTGTAAGCAACTTCCAAAAATCTAGATTGACAGAGATAGCTGGCTACCTGGACAGTCACCCAAAGTTCCTCTGCAATGTTGGGGTATCCATCTTCAGCTTGTAGGCCTAGAGTCTCTCAGTCACTTTTTCATGTGTCCTGTAGAATCTCTGGCAGTTTCTTCTGAGAAGCAGGAACCTGAAGGACCATCTCACCTTGCAAAGTTCAGTGGTCATCTTCCTATGGGTCTGCATGTCCAGTTTATATAACATCCTGTCAAGCAGTCCAGGCAAGAGCAGTTTCTTGCCCAAATGGCCATTTTGTGCCAAGAAGAAGATAAACTCCATATGGAGTGTCTTCAATGCCCATCTTCCTCTTTGAAGTAAATCAGTGCTGCCAGGAGCAGACGTGTCTCACTGTCCAGAAAGTCTAAGTTTTTTAAACATTTTAAATGTCATATTCTGCAGGTCTTTGAAGTGTTTGAAGATTATTTAACTAATTGAAATATATTTATGTATACCTAGAAAACTTAACTAACATGACTATAAGTTTGATTATCATAGAAGACTAATTTTTAATCTGTATTTCTTAATTATCCATTGCAATTTCATATGAACTACACTAACTTACCTTAAACAAGAATAGAAATATACATATAGTATAACAAAATTAACTTTAAATTTGTATCAATAAACTAAAATCCATAGCAATGTAAAACATTTCAAACAAGTTGTTGCTCTTTAAAAGTAGATTCAACAATCTACCCTTTCATCCTATCATATCTATATTCTATCCCCCGTTTTTCTTTAGAAGGATAATTACTATGACCAGTAACAATTTGTAACCAACAACCTAAACAAAGACAAACATCCATAATCCATTTTTTGGGAATGTGGGCATAGTGTTCTAGGCTACTTCCTGCTGATAGGGGGCTCTGGTAGTCTTATGAGGATCCTGAGAAAATTCGAGATAATGGTTAAGTCCTGGGAAGATGGGCATTGAAAATACCCCACATGGAGTTTATCTTCTTCTTGGCACAAAACGGCCATTTGGGCAAGAAACTGCTCCTGCCTGGACTGCAGATGCCACTGTGTACAGGCAGGAATCTGCCATGCTGCACTCAAGCCCCTATGCCATGAACCCGCCATACTGAGCTCAAGTCCGCATGCCATGGCATCTCTGTACCTTGTCATCTCTCTTTCTCAGCCTGTGTGAGACATGAAGTAGAAGTCTGTATTTGGCTCCATTGTTGTGTGTTTAGAAGAGCCTTTTGAAATGGAAATTTGAGAGTCCCATGTTGGTACACCAAATGTAGCTGGAAGTTTTCCTGTGTCCCAATTATCAAGATAGAATAGATAATGGAATATTTTCTCTGAATTTGTCAAATGCAAATGAACTAGACATTGTTGATATATTTATTGCTTGTATATATTATATATAGTTATTTATTTATTGTATATAGTTTTTCTTATATTAGTTAAAGCTTTTATTTTTTTAATTTTATTTTTTATTAAACAAAAAAGGAGAAGTGTGATATTTTATTTGTGTTTTAGTAAATAAAGCTTGCCTGGTGATCAGAGGAAAAAGTCCAGCTGTTACAGTAAACAAAGAAGTCAGGCAGTGATAGTACACTCCCTTAATCCTGTCACTTAGCAGGCAGGATCTCCATGTGTTCAAAGCCACACTGGAAACAGAGCCAGGGGTGGTGGCACACGCCTTAATTCCAACACCAGTTAACCATGAAGGTCTGGAGGTCTGTACAGACAGAGAGAAAGTGACACAGCTGAGCAGGAAGAGGAAGTGATATAGCTGCACAGAGAGCCAATCAGATGGCAGAACAGCAAGGCATATAGATGTGGGTAGACAGGAAGTAGCTCGCATTTGGAAGCCACAGAGTTGGGTGAGATAAGGTTGGCTGGTGTCTTTCCCCATTTCCTAATCTCTGTAAGGCTTTTACCCCTATATTTGGCTCTGTGCTTTTTATTTAATAAGATCATTTAGAAATTCATCTACAAAGAAGTGAAAGATCCAGCCATCTGGGTCCAGCTGGTTAGAGACTTGACCCATGTGGGATGGAGACTCCGGCCCTGTGCAGCTCAGGATTGAGCTGGGACCTGCAAGGCCACAGTCAAGCGGCTTTTTCATACATTTGTGCCACAAACATTGGGCACCAGATGTAACACGAACCTTAAAAGGTCTTATAATAAAAAACCCAGAGCAAGATATTGGGGTGAAAGCTCAAAGATCAGAGAAGCAGAACAGCCAGCCACTAGCTTACCTCTACGAAATCCTCAGCCTCAAGAGAGAGAGTTCCTGTTTCCTCACGCTTTATGTACCTTTTTGTGTCCTGTAGCTAGAGTTTTCCTGCCTTGCCCACAGTCAGGACAAATGTCTGTCACCCGCCAGTCCCACAGCTGCTCAGACCCAACCAAGTAAACACAGAGACTTATATTGCATACAAACTGTATGGCCTTGGCATGCTTCTTGCTAACTGTTCTTATATTTTAAATTAACCCATTTTTATAAATCTATACCTTGCCACGTGGCTGGTGGCTTACCGGCGTCTTTACATGTTGCTTGTCCTGGCGGTGGCTGAAGTGTCTCCACCTTCTTACTGTTTCCCCAATTCTCCTCTCTCCTTGTCCCACCTATACTTCCTGTCTGGTCACTGGCCATCAATGTTTTATTTATATAGAGCGATATCCACAGCAGTGTCCTGCTATATTACTTCCTGGGATTAAAGGCATGTATCACCACTGCCTGGTTCTGTTTCTCTCATGTAGCCCAGTGTGGCCTTGAACTCACAAAGATCAGATGGATATCTGCCTCCCGAGTGATAAGATTAAAGGTGTGTGCCACCACTGCCTGACCTCTGTGTCTAATTTAGTGGCTGGCTCTGTTCTCTGATCCCCAGGTAAGCTTTATTGGGGTACACAATATATCACCACAATTTTACTTTTCACTCTTCAT
This sequence comes from Peromyscus leucopus, assembly GCF_004664715.2. Classification (NCBI taxonomy): domain Eukaryota; kingdom Metazoa; phylum Chordata; class Mammalia; order Rodentia; family Cricetidae; genus Peromyscus; species Peromyscus leucopus. Next base: position 907,840 of record NC_051075.1, read on the forward strand.
TTTATTGACTAAAGGAAGCCTAATCATTAAATAAAATTACAAAGAACATCATTTATTTTAAAACATATTACTAAAACTTAAAGTAACATTTTGCATTTAGTTACTATTTCTTGCCAGTAAATAACACTCTTTCTGCTATCCTATTTTTAAATTTTGACACATTTCCTGTTTTACTTTGAAATTATACTTATTGATTTATTTGTGTATGTGTGCATACCCTTAAGGGCACATATGCATGCATGCATGCCACAGTATGTGTGTGAAAGTTACAGGTGTGTTCCTCCTGGTTGAGTGTGACAGTCAGCTCCATACCTATTGTGTCATTTCACATGCTCACTTCAGTCTCTCATACTCTTGTAGAATAGTTTCACTGAAGCATTTAGAGGAAAAGAGCCAAATACAAAGTTTTTGGTTGAATGAAATTTGGAAACATTTTTTAACTAAAGTAATCTACTGAGTATAAATGGAAATGTGGATAGGAGATTTGAGATAAAAGCAAAATTATTAAATGATGGATTCTTTTTATAGTTGAAAATTTAAAGCTCTAATCTACAAGGTTGAGAAGTGATAGCAATGAATTCATTGATGAAATGTCGAAGCAGTGAAATAAAAACAAACTAGAAATATAAATTTAAAGAGTATACATTCAGACAGTATGGTTTCAGAACATACCCTGAAATGACAGCAAGTAGCCTTCCAGAATCTAGGTGTAATTCTCTAAGTACTACAACTTTCTTGGCTACCAAAATACTTTAATGCATGGAATTTCTGCTTTAATCCATATCAGGAAAATTCTAATAAAAAGGGTTTACACGCTGGTTGTTACTATTCTGTGGTATCGCAGAGTATAACAAATAGTTACAAGAGCATGGGCGGGGATGGTAGGTAAAGTACTTGCCATGCAAGCATCAGGGCTGGGGTTCCGTCTCCAGCACCCACCTAAGTGTCATGTGGACACGATGGCCTGCAGGAGGAAGAGTCGAGGGATCCCGGAGCAGGTTGGCTAGCTAGACTAGTTGAGTTGGTGAGCTCTAGATTCAACTATTCAAGTGAGAGGTGCTGCCATGGGGGGAGGCGAATGTGGGGGGGACACACGGACGTGGGGGGACACACGAATGGGACAGAGAATGATCAAGGAAGAAATTTGCTGTCAACATCTGGCCTCCATATTTATACACATACACCCACACACATGCAAGCCCAAATACAGTCAAGTACATACACAACACACACTGATATATACACAATAATTTACATTTTTATAATCATAAATTATCAGTACATACATGTTTAACCCTAAGACTACTCTTATTATCAAAGGTTGTATAATAGAAGCCTATATCTCTATAAGGATGAGTCTTTAAATTCATTTTTACCAGAGAATCCACCTTTTTTACTCTTTTTTTTCCCTTGGATTTTTGAAACAGTCACTTGTCTTGACTTGTTATGTAACCTAGTCTGATCTCTGTTCCTTAACTTAGCAAACTTACCATCTGTCTTAGTTCTAGTGCTGTGAAGAGGCACCACTGGCAGAGTCCAACTCTAACGGGGTTCAGGTCCCAAAGAGGAGGTGTGGAGTCTGCTAAGGAGGGAGACTGACACAATCTGAGGGAAAGTCAGGATGGCTGCCCATTTATTGAAAATAGACTGTATCCTATATGCTCTCTAATTGCATTGTAGTTTAACCACAAGCAATATTGAAAGCAGACTTAGTGATCTGGGGTGAAATTGGCCATCAAATCAATTAAACCATTTTTTTTATAAGCAGAAAACAATAAGTTTAGCAAGAATCTAAATGCCACCAGGAAGTGGTGGTGCACGCCTTTAATCCCAACACTCAGGAGACAGAGGCAGGTGGATCTCTGTGAGTTTGAGGCCAGTCTGGGCTACAAACTGAGTTCCAGGACAGGCACCAAAACTACACGTAGAAACCCTGTCTCAAAAAACCAAAAAACAAAGAAGAGTCTAAATGCCTGTTGTCCTCTGAGGTTCAGTAACCCGGCCAGGTGCCCTCTTAGATGAGTTCTCAGTGCACAGTCTCAGCCTTGGTGGTCAGCAGAGGTCAGACACTCAGTGATTGTCATTCCTCAAGGGGCATGATGCAGTGTCTGTACCATGTAGCACAACAAGCATTGCGCTGTTTCCTAATTACATTCCTTTGTGTCTTAGTCTATAACATGGGCTTGTTTCCCTCATAAGCGCCAAAGGGGACGGTCCTGGCATCTTACCCTTTTTCTATTATACCATACTGTTCTGAATCCTTCAGTGTAGGCTTTTGTATATGGCAGAGGGGGAGCAAGCCAGTTTAACTTTTTTTTTTTTTTTTTTTTGGTTTTTCGAGACAGGGTTTCTCTGTGTAGCTTTGCGCCTTTCCTGGAACTCACTTGGTAGCCCAGGCTGGCCTCGAACTCACAGAGATCCGCCTGCCTCTGCCTCCCGAGTGCTGGGATTATAGGCGTACGCCACCACCGCCCGCATGCCAGTTTAACTTCTTAACAGAATCTGCTCCCCATGGGGCATGCCAGATTTTGCCATTCATCCAGTAAACCATACTCCTAATATACCTATTAAGTGAACCTTTGCCCTTAATGGCTCCAGGCTCTGGATCTGGTCCATCGTTTCTTGATTGTGTGCTTGTCATCCTTAGAGCCAGACATACTCAGTCAGTGAATCCTTAACTTCTCTGTTATTGGTGTATTCAGGGGAGCACAGTGGGAGTCTTGTGTGGGAGTAGGCAGACTTATCATGCTATGTGCTTCCATAGTAGCAGGGATTTTTTTCCAAAGAATTGTTCAGTTTAAAGAGACTGCGATTGTGTACATCCATCAAAGCCTGCATGAATTTTCCCAAAAGAAAAGGTGTAAGAAAATTCCCATCACACGTAATGAATGTCACTAAAAGTGAAAGTAAAAAGATGCTGGAGAATTGTATGTTGGAACTTTGTCAAGCAGTAGTGGTTGACATGTGGTCCACGCCACTCCATGACCAAGACAACTATTATAAGAGAAAACATTTAATTGGGGCTTGCTTAGTTTCAGAGGCTTAGTCTGTTAACCTCAATGCAGGAAGCATGGTGATATGAAGGCAGATGCTGGAGCAGTAGCTGAGAACTACATCCTGATCTGTAGGCAGAGAGTGAAACTCTGGGCTTGACACACTTCCTCAAACAAGGCCACACGTCCTAATCCTTTTAATCCTTTCAAATAATGTCACTCCCTGATGACTAGGCATTCAAATATATAAGTCTATGGGGCCATTCTTATTCAAACCACCACTATTCCAAGTGTAGGGTTTACAGGTGTGTGTCACCATGTCTGGCAACTCAGAAAATCTATTTGTAATTAATATTATTATTGTGTGTGCACATGTATGTGTGTATAGGCACACATGTGCCATGATGTATGTATGGGGTAGTCAGAGGACAACTTTGCAGTCAGTTCTCTCCTTTCACCTATACATGTGTCCTAGGCTGACGTGTGGATTGTCATGCTTATGTAGCAAGCTCTTTTATCTGCTGAGCCAACTTACCAGTCCTGAGAATCCACTTTTAAGAGTAAGTTGGAATCACAAAAATAACCACTATCAATATGCACTTGTAGTGACGTCTTGGCTGTGCCAAGCCATTTGTATGTGTTACCTTATTTATTTCACAACAATCCCAATATGAAATGGAAATATTAATGTCTAACACTGCAGTCTAGAAATCCAGCCTGAGAAAAGTTAGTGGCTTTGCCATTTAATATTGCTGAAAGTGGAATGTCAGCAAGTGTTTCAGCCAGCGTCTGCACCTTGGCTAGACCTAGCTTTAACAGCATCCATTTCTGACATGCATCTTGTGTAAAAACTTTAGGTTGTACCACCATCCTGTTCTGTGGCTTACTTACTCACTTTACAGTGCAATAAGGATCTGTATTTTAAAGTACTCATAATGACTTTCCTTATCTGTATCATAGTGTTTTTACTTCTTTGCTTCAATTATAGTCAGATGATAATATATTACTAGTTTCATTTTATAGTAAATGATTTGCACGTGTGTGGTAACCATGTTTGTGTATATATTCACAGGTGCCCATGTGTATGTGTAAGCATTGTGAGGCCCAAAATTGACACTGGGTTTCTTCTTTATTCAATCTCCCCTTATATCTCAAGGCAAAGTCTCCATGAACCTAGAGCTTGCCATTTTTGCTAGTCTGGTTAGACACGATGGTCCAGAGATGCCCTGTCTCAGCCTCCTGAGTTTTGGGGTTACAGGTGAGCCAAAACATACCTGTATTTTATATAGTTCTGAGTATCTGAGTTGTGGTCTTCATGCTTGCTCAACACTGAGCCGTTGCCCCAGGCCCAGTAACATTCGGTTTTCACATGAGAGATCTAAGCAATGAGATACACACCCTTTATCTTTTATGGTGTGTGTGTGTGTGTGTGTGTGTGTGTGTGTGTGTGTGTGTGTGTGTACGTACACGCATACATGTATACCTTGTTCATGTGTGTGTGCAGGTACACACTGTAGTTCGAAATTTCTCTGGTCCTGCCCAGGCTCTGCAGTTGGAACAGATCTCTCCCACTCATGTCCCCCAAGTAAACACACAGAGGCTTATATTAATTATAACTGCTTGGCCATTAGCTCAAGCTTATTACTAACTAGCTCTTACACTTAAATTAACCCATAATTCTTTTTTATGTTTAGCCACGTGGTTTGGTACCTTTTCTCAGTTCTGCCTTGTCATCTTGCTTCCTCTGTGTCTGGCTGGTGACTCTTGACTTAGCCTTCCTCTTCCCTGAATTCTACTTGTCTGCTTATTCCACCTATACTTCCTGCCTAGCTACTGGCCAATCAGCATTTTATTTATCAACCAATCAGAGCAACACATATTCACAGCATACAGAACGACATTCCACAGCAACACACAGTCTGGTTTCATGCAGGTTGAGGCCAGAGGTTGATGTCAGGTTCTTTCTTAATCACTCCGTCTTATTTGTGAGACAGGTTTTCTCACTGAACCTGAGTTTACTGATTTGGCAAGATAAGCTGGCCAGCAAACCCTGAGGATCCTCCTGTTTCCACTTCTCCAGTGCTAGGTGTGTGTCTTAGGATTTTTATTGCTGTAAAAAGACACTGTGACTACTGCAACTCATATAAAGAAAGCATTTAATTGAGGGAGCTTGCTTATAGCTTTAGAGGTTCAGTCTATTATGCTGAGCATGGCAGCATGCAGGCAGACATGGTACTGGAGTAGCTGAGAGTTCTACATCTTGCAGGCAACAGGAAGTCGATTGAGACACTTGGCAGTATCCTGAGCACAAGAATCCTCTAAGCCTGCCCCCACAGTGACATACTTCCTCCAACAAGGCCACAAAGCCACATCTCCTAATAGTGCCATTCCCATGAGATTATGGAGACTCATTACATTAAACTACCACACAGTGTAAGCTTGTGGTTCTATGTCTGACTGTGTATGTTGATATCTGGTATCTGAACTCAGGTCCTCATGCTGGTTCAGCAAGCACTTTGTAAGCCAAACCATCTCCCTCACATTCTTTATTATGTGCTTTCCAGAATTCATCATCTGAATATCAGTTTCCTGGGTATTCTTTTGTTTAAACTGAGAGTAGTACTTTTTAGGTTGTCTTCATTTAAAACTTTTTATTCTTTTATACTGGCAAAAATTGTAAAAATATGATTAATTCACTTAGTGGAATTTTGAGTTTAAAACCCATGTGTACACACAGATTAAGAATATAGCTCAACAATAAAAGAGATATCTTGACAGGAATGTACCACTAAGGGGATGGGGAGAAATCTGCAGCTAGGGAAAACCCCAGGAATTCATAAGATTATTCCCAGATAAGACTCCTAGTAATGGTGGAGAGGGTGCCTGAACTAGCCTTCCCCTGTGCTCAGACTGGTGTCTACCCTAGTTGTCATCTAGAACCTACATCCAGTGACTGATGGAAGCAGATGCAGAGACCCACAGCCAAGCATTTGGCAGAGCTCCTGGAGTTCAGCTGAAGAGAGGGAGGAAGGATTATAGGAGCAAGGAGCGGGGAGGTCAGGAACATGATGAGAAAAACCACAGGGATAATTGACCCAACCTAGTGGGAGCTCAGGACTCCGGACTGACAGCTAGGGAGCCAGGATGGGACCGCACTAGGCCCTCTGAGTGTGAGTGAGAGTTGCATGGCTTGATGTGTTTATGGGTCCCCTGGCAATGGGAGCAGGACTTATCCTGGGTACGTGAACTGGCTTTTTAGAGCCCGTTCCCTAAGGTGCAGTGCCTTACTCAGCCTTGATGCAGGAGAGAGGGGTTAGGTCCAGCCCCAACTTGGTGTGCCAGCCTGTGTTGATTACCCAAGGGAGGTCTTACCCTCTATTAGGAGGGGGTGGGGAGAGATGGGGTGAGGAGCAGAAGAAGGGGAGGGAGGTGGAGAAGGGGTTGGCATGTAAAAGGAAAGAAAAAAATTTTAATTAAATTAAAAAAAAAGAATATAGCTCAGAGCCTGGCTTGGTGCCACACTCCTTTAATCTCAGCACTTGGGAGGCTGACACAGGTGGGTCTCTGAGTCTGAGGCCAGCCTGTTCTACATAGAGAGTTCCAGGACACTCGGGGCTACATAGAGAAACCTGTATCCAGAAACAAGTAAACAAATAAGAATGTAGCTCAGAAGTAGAGTGTCTGTCTAACTTATCCAAGGTCCTGATTTGATTCCCAGCACTGCCAAACCAACAAATGAAAACAGCAAAACTCACACCTATACATTCATTTAGGTGTGTATATCATCATGTTTTATTGAAAATTCTTTAATGTTTATGTGCTGGAAATTTGTTTGTATATTCTGAAATAGGAAAAAAGTCACTGTTCTTTATAATAAAGTTTGAAGGAATGTTTTCTCTACCCCCTGTGTATTAAAAAGAAATTTAAGTGTTATTATGATAGGAAACTTTTATAGAATTTTTATACTCTCAAGATTGTAAAGTTTTGTAATTAAGAAAAATTTAAGCATATCTGTTAATAAGTATTGCTTATAAAAGGTGAATTATTGGGTATTTGCCAGCACTAAAACTATTACCTGGTAGTTTTAAGGCATGAAATCTAGATTCTTATTGTAAATGTCAAATGTTTTGAACTGTGAAAAGTATGTGGACATGTAATTAAGTTGTAGACTCATTGAAGCAGTAAGAGGTTGACATTTAGTAGAAGGTCTGCATTTTAGTGCAGGTCAGCAGCTTTGTATAAGGTCAGTAGTTCTGAACCTAGGGTTTATTTTAAAGCTTTGTAAATATATACTTTATTTCATGAATAATTTCTTAAGTGTCTTGGAGATTTGACATTCATTCACTTTGGGAAAAGAAACTATAATGATGGCATAAAGACAGTGTTTATAGCCAGGTGTGACTCATGCCTTTAATCCCAGTATTCAAGAGACAGAGGCAGGCGGACCTCTGAGTTCAAGGCCAGCCTGATTTACAGAGTGAGTTCCAGGACAGCCAAGGTTACACAGAGAAACCTTGTTTTGGGGAAGGCAAAAAAAAAAAAAAAAAAAAAAAAAAGTTTTCTTTCTTTCTTTCTATTTATTTATAGCTTTAAAAAGATTATGGAGAGTTTAATATCATCTACATGGATACCATTCCATGTTGTATAATTTGACAGCGATCTCTGCTGTCACATTCAGTCAAATAAAAGAGCAAAAGAAGTCTGAAATCACTGGGAAGAGTTTTAGTATTAGCAGTTGAAGTATATCCATGGGTCCTCATTTCAAAAGCACTTTGCCATAGTGCAAGCACACAGTCACTTCGGGTTAATGATCCTCTTGATCATCAGACAGCCTTCCATCTTTTCTACCCTTGTTTTTAGCCTAAACTGTTTTAAAACCATTGCTTCTAACTTTCTGACTGGCTTTCCAGATTTATAAGTGCTTGATTTTCTAGAGGCTATGACAGGTCAGTAGTAGATGGATTGACTGGTTCTCTAAAAGTCAGAAGGGCTGTCCTGCTGACAGACAATAATAACAAAAATGGTTATTTTCATTATTAGTAGGCTATTCTTGATTGTCAACTTGACTATATCTGGAATGGACTACAATCCAGAAATGAAGGGCACACTTGGGATCCAGGTCCCGAGGCTGGATGACACACATCTTCAATCAGAGCGTGAGGCTGGAAAGCCACACTTTCTTCTGGAAGTCTCTATAAGGACAATGGAAGAAGGAAGGGTTTGTTCACTCTTCTGCTTGCCCTCACCTTGTCAGCACATCCTTTCCTTCACTGGCATTGGAGCCTCCCTCTTTGGGATTCCAGCATATACAGAAGACCAGCTGAGACACCCAGCCTCACGGGACTGAACAGCTACTAGGTTCTTGGACTTTCCATTCGTGTGTATGTGTGTGTAATTTATTGGAATATATATAATGGGAATACACACACATATATACATATATATACACACACACACACGTGTGTGTGTGTGTGTGTGTATGAGAGAGAGAGAGAGAGAGAGAGAGAGAGAGAGAGAGAGAGAGAGAGAGAGAGAGAGATTCATTCCACAAGTTCTGTGACTCGAGAGAATCCTAACTAATACAAATAGTTTCAGAAAGAAAGAAACAATCCAAAAACTTTCCTGGATACTGTTGTGCTCATAGTTCTAGCTGCTCAGGAGGCTGAGGCAAGAATATACTTTGATCTCACAGCTTAGGCAACAAAGTATGACCCCTTCTCAAAAAAAGGTTTTTTTTGTTTTAAATTTCAGTGCAAGTGTGCCGAAGCTTCCATTAGTCACCACTGTAAGAGACAAGCCTGCGTGGCATTCAGCACTCAGACTGTGCTACTCAGAACCGGGTTGTAAGCTGGGTGGCTTCGCTTGGCTGCTTGCTCATACAGTGGCTGCTGGCCTTAATCTTAGGTAAGATTGCTCCAGATGTCTGCAGTTTGGGAGCAGGCTCGCTTAGGCAGAGGCACTGGAGAGAAAGTACTCTCATAAACTTGACTTACCAAAGCAGCTCATCCACAATGCCAAGTTCAGGGGTGTGGGGGTCTCTGCAAACACCAGAGCCCCAGAGTAACCATCTGTGTGAGGCAAGAGGAAATGTAGTTCACCACAACTGAGTAGCCGGTGTTGGTTCAAACTTCCAGTCTGACACAGGGTAGTTTATTTTAGGCATGTTTAAGTGTAGTACAATTTTGGAAAAAAAAAAAAAAATTCCTGGTATAACACAATCCCCTGTGTACAAGGAGGCATAATTACATTGAAACTCTTCTTAAAGTATATGTCACTTCTTCCATTATGGTATGTTCTAGAGATAGGCTATATGTGCTGTCTTAAAGGTCTGGGGAAGGATCTGGTGTGGTCTCCATCATACAGAGAGTGTAGAGGTCATCTGGGCTATTAGCCACCTCCACTTCTGGTTTGTGGGAGTTTGGGGGAGCGCCTGACCCTACATACAGCAAAGATGTTCCCTTTTAGATACCTCTGCTCACAGCCTTCTAGGTGGAAAACAGGTTATCTATCTTTTCCTTTGGAAAGACACCCTGTATGTTTAACATTCCTGATTTCCCTAGTGCAATGACCTTTGTGCTCCCAACACAGTAGTAAAGAATGAAGATGCAAAATGCTGATGAAGCCATGTTACAGAACCAAAGTGGGAATATGGCAACAGCATCAGACAAAAGTCATGAACCTCCTCCACAGTTGAAGTCGGTCAGTGTGTCTGTCTTATGCCGTGTGATGACTTGAATCCGATTGCTAATCCAGCTGTCACACTTGAAGCCTGACAGTGTGCGTTTCTTTAAGTTCGTGCCATTTGGCTTCTACCTTCAAGTCAAAGAAGAAAGAAATATGTTGTTATGGCAATTTGCTTAATTTGTTATTATTAGAGTTTTTGTTTGTTTGTTTGTTTGTTTGTTTTTGTTTTTAAAGAGCTTTGCTTGATCTGGTATCTCACTATACTGCCCTGGATGTCCCTGAACTTCTGGGCTCAGTGAGTTTCCTTTCTTAACCTCTCAAATCATACAATAAGTGTTCTGTATGACACCTAGCCATGAGCCTCCATGAATGCTTCATTAGTAATACTGCATATACTGACCCTTGTTTTTTTTTTTTTTTAATATGTATTGTCTTCAACTTACTTATTTCTCCCTGATTTTTCTCAATAAAAATATTTTAGATTTCCCCCATATTCCAAAGTGTGGAGCTTCATTAGTCTCTATATCTTTCACATCCAACCCAGGAAATACCGGGTTTGTCCTGTAATTCTTCAGTGCCCTATTCCTTCCCATTTTGTTTTAATACCATCAAGAAGAGCTTGCGAAGTCCTCCTGCTTAGTTTGGACTGCCTCCAGCCCTTTATGCTCCCAGTCCTCCTGCTTCAGTCTCCTGAGTGATACAATTACAGACATGTAGCATTGTTCCCAACAAGACTTTTAAAAGTAGTTTGGCTCTGTAGATGTTGTCATGGGAAGGGTTAGTCTGAATTACCTAGTCAGCCTTTCACTTGAATCGGAAATCCCAAGGCTATAAAATGTTAACATCATTTAAAAACATATTAGTGATCAAGTATAGTTTTAAAATCCTACCCTGTTCCAATGTATGCAATCTAGAATGATACTGTTAGAAAGTATATTTCTGGGAGAGAGGGCTGTTAGCAGTGAGCCATGGCAATGCTGTGTCAGCACCTTCCTCACAGCATACATACAGAGATACACACAATAGTACCGGTTATAGTATCCTACAAGGAAACTTGTAAAGGAAATCTACCCTTGCTGCCGAGGGCTGTGAAGGATACAAGCGTGGTGTAGCCTGAGGCAAGATGACTTTGCCATGTCAGTGGTATCTTGGTTTCTCTTCATGTCTCACAGTTACAAGATCAGATTCTGAATTAAGAACTGCAGGAGCAATGGGAGGAAGGCAGGTAGAAAGAGAACGCTTCACATACACATGCCAAGGACAGACGAGAGAGAAAGGAGAAATGAGCATTTTCTTGAAAGGAAAAATGAATATAATCAAATTTGCTGCATTTGAGTATAAGGGAACACATTTGCATTTTCAACACTATTATGCCTCTCTTGTTATCCATTAGTATAGCAGATTTATTACATATACCAAGGCTGTGAATCCTGTTCACATCATTACTATGAGGTATGCCATTTGAGAGCACTTGCTAAGACATCTAAGCAATACCAAGTGGTGGCATGTGGAAAAATCTCTGTGGTGACAACCAAGAACACCCTGTATCCCTCATATAATCTTAGCATTTTTATAAGATACAAATTGTTAGTCTGGTAAATCAGTGGGTAGGTTTCAGAGGATCTGTAAACCTCAGGAAATTATAAAATGTTCTGTTATATAAATTTGCTTCTGGGAAAATGCTCCTGAACATTTCAGAGGTATGCAACTCTCCTTTCCAAATAAGAAATAGAAAGATATCTGTAAAGACCTCAAATGTTTGGAAATTAAACAACACACTTTTAAATGGCCCATGGATCAAAGGAAAAAGGTTATTTTTTTCAAATAACTAAATTGCAATACAACTTGCATATCATAAAAATGACCCATCTTTAGGTGTTTTGTTTTGTTTTGAGACAGGGTCTCACTGTATAGTCCTGGATGTCCTGGAACTTACTCTAAAGACCAGGCTGGCCTTGAACTCATAGAGAGCTGCCTGCCTCTACCTCCTAACTGCTAGACTTAAAGGCATGGGCCACCACTCTTGGCCTCTGTTTTAAGAACTTTTAATCATGGTAAAATTAACATTAACATAGAACTTACTGTTCTTAGTACACTGGAACACTCCTAAAAGCCTCAGCTGTTGTGCCCAGATTGTAACCCCCAGAGAGACCACCAAGGACGAGCATACCAGAATGCAAAAGCAAGGTTTACTTCTGCTGCAAGTCATGACAGGGAACTCATCTCAAGCCATCTCAAGTGAGGCATGGAAGAGTTACTCTTTCTTGGGGAAATTAGTTTTTATAGGCAAAACCCATAAAATTCCTTAGAGGGGAGGGGGTTAGTACGGGTCCATCCTTGATTGGTCCAGTTTTTCCCAGGCCTGGACTTTATCTTATTCTAGCTTATCTGTTTGCCCTGTCACGAGTTTTACAACTCATCTCTGGGTCTGGTCATGTTATCTCTGGAGAGGGGCATCTCCTTGTTAATTGGTTACCATCAGACATCCTGACTCTGTTCTTTTGAGTTCCTGGGGCTGGCGCCATCATTTCTGGGGACTTGAAACTGGCCTGGGTCTATCTATATTGAGATATCTTTGTCTAAGGCCCCCTTTTTGAGACAATAGAGTGAGGGTCTTGTGCCTAGATCGCGTCCCCAAAGCTGCCACTGGAGACTTTAGGTACAGAATGCAAAAGTAAGGTGTATTCTAAGTTTACAAGCCTCCAGGGAGGCTCTTCCAAACCTCTCACTCACAGCAGGGAGGTTGGAAGGAACGCTCCTCTTTCTTTGTGAGGCTAGTTTTTAAAGGCACAGACCATATAATTTATTTTAACCCGCCTCCCTTTTTTTTTTTAGTCTTTTGGTCGAATATCCTGACTGTGTTTTCCAAAGTCCCTGTGGCAGATACAGCCACCTGGGGAAAAGGGGTCTAAGTTCTTATCTACACTTAGGAATCCTGGTTTAAGCTTCTCTTTGTCTGTAGGGGATAGAATGGGGGGTTTTACTGAGGTATCACACTTAGTACACTGGAACACTCCTAAAAGCCTCAGCTACTTGGAAGGCTGAGATGAGTGGATTGTTGGGGACAGGAGTTTGAGACCAGCTTGGGCAGTGAAATCCATCTGCTCAATAGAGTCTTAATTGCATGCATCCCACATACACTGAAAATGAGCTATTCTGAAAGGGTTATATACCTCAGTGTCAATTGAAAAGACAGACATTTAAAGATATGTATATTTGGAAATCAAACCAGTCAGCATTCTAGCTCATGGAGGGAAGGGGCTCATGAGCACCAACCCCAAACTGAGAAGCTATGGACAGCTGATGTTTTCTGGAGGAGTGAGAGTAGTTTTTCTTTTTTTTTTTTTTTTTTTTTTTGGTTTTTCGAGACAGGGTTTCTTTGCCTAGCTTTGCGCCTTTCCTGGAGCTCACTTGGCAGCCCAGGCTGGCCTCAAACTCACAGAGATCCGCCTGGCTCTGCCTCCCGAGTGCTGGGATTAAAGGTGTGTGCCACCACCGCCCGGCTTGAGAGTAATTTTTCTTTAAGGGTGGTCCACACCCTTTCTGTTAGAAAACCGACACCTAAGGAGTAATAATAATATAAAATAAACAACCAAATTGGAATATGACAAAGTAACTGAATAAGAAAAAGAGCAATAGCCGGGCGGTGGTGGCTCACGCCTTTAATCCCAGCACTTGGGAGGCAGAGCCAGGTGGATCTCTGTGAGTTCGAGGCCAGCCTGGGCTACCAAGTGAGTTCCAGGAGAGGCACAAAACTACACAGAGAAACCCTGTCTCGAAAAACCAAAAAAAAAAAAAAAAGAAAGAAAAAAAAAGAAAAAGAGCAATAGAAAAACAGCACAGGAAATGCATATAGATACAGGGATACACATGTTTGCACACTCTCCAAACCAGAAGCCACAATATATATGCAAAAGGTCTGTAAGGTGGGGGGTGGGGAGGTCTGACTTAACATGAGACAAAGAACTTCCAAAGGTGCTATTGAGTTCCTTTTGTGTTGGCAGTCTACCACTGAGCATGCAGCCTATCCCTAGGAGTGCTTTGTTTCCCCAGTGAGACTCCCTTGGAGAAAACTATGTTTTCATTTGTAAATGTCTGTCAGTCAGAGATAGCTTCTGGGTTAGGGATGGGGCTAGTGTCTATTGCTCCTTTTAGTTCTAAGACCCCATCCAGTTCAGCCCCATGCAGGCCCTATGCATATTGCAGCAGTGTCTGAGTTCATAAGGGCACTGGCCTTGCTGTGTATAGAAGAACTTGTTTCCTTTGTGTCCTCCATCCACTCTGGCAATTACCCTCTTTCTATCTCCTATTCAGTGCAGCTCCCTGAGCCTTGTGGATATTTGATGGAGACATCTCATTTAAGACTGAGTGTTCCAAAGTTTTTCACTCTTTGCTCATTGTCCACTTGTGTTTCTCTGTATTTACTCCCATGCACTGAAGGAGGAAGCTTCTCTGATGATGGCTGAACAAGGCATGGATCTATAAGTATAGCAGAGTGTTGTTTGGAGTCATTTTATTGCTACATTCCTTTAGCAGAACAGTAAGTGATATAGGTCCATGACCTATCTAGTCTCAGGTTCTTGCCCCCTCCCACCCTCCCAAGCAATATTGGGTATAGATTCCCATAGAGGGAGCCTTAACTCAGATTAGATATTAGTTACTCTCACAAGCTTTCTGCCATTATTGCACTAGCATATCTTGCAGATAGATCACTCTTAAAGATTGAAGGGTTTATAGCTGGGTTCATGTTTATCTTTCTCCTTTGATAGCATGCAGAGTGCCTTCTAGTACCATGGATGCCAGTTCGTAGAGTGGTAGCTGTAAGTAGGTACCAACTTGACTTCTCCATGTTCAATGAGTTATGTCAGTGTTGTCTTCAGTAATAGGGCCTTACTCTCAGCCTTGACAATAGCCTGGATTGTTTGGAGGTTCTCTTGGGACCCCTTTGACCAACACGTAATGTAGATGTAACCCAGTACCTGTACTTACTGGAAGCTTCATTTGGTGCAAGATATGTCTAGATGGGGGCTTTATTTCCCACTATTTAGTGGTTTAATTTAGATCACTTTCATATACATACGTGTGTGTGTGTGTGTGTGTGTGTGTGTGTGTGTGTGTGTGTGTGTATTTATATTATAGGAAGCTTCTACTGTATTATGTTTCCATACAACTCTTCAAATGGCCCTTAGTTTAACTACCCCTTCCTATATTCCCTCCCTTGCCTTGCTAGTCCCTCTCCCTCCTTGTTTGGTCCTCCCATTCCAGCACCCTGTTTAATCCATAACTATCCTACTTTCTTTTCCTAACAATATCAGTGCCTCCTCCCTTGTCCCTTACTTTCTACCTAACTGAAGCTGGAAGTTTCTCCAGCCCCGCAGTGTGGATAAATATTAATTACAAACTGTATGGCCTATGGCTCAAGCTTCTTGTTAGCTAGCTTAACCCATTTCTATTAATCTATGTATCGCCACGTGTTCCGGCCTTTACCTGTGTCCCATTGCATGTTGCTCCTTAGATGGTGGGCTGGTGCCTCCCCAACTCTGCCCTTCTCTCTGTATCTCTGCTTGAATTTTCTACCTGCCTCTTAAGCTTCCTTGCCATAGGCCAAAACTGCTTTATTTATTAGCCAATGGGAGCAACACATAGATTCACAGCATACAGAAAGGTACCTCACAGCACCTAACCTCTGTGATTATACATATTGTAGCTTGTTTATCAATAACTTAACATCTAAAATCCACATATAAATGAATATATACCATCTTTGTCTTTCTGGGTCTGAGTTACCTCACTCAGGAAGATTTTTTTCTAGTCCCAGCCATTTACCTAGGGATTTCATGATTTCATGGAGTGGACCGTAAGTCAATTCAGACATTGGTTGGTTACAAGCTTTGTGCCACCATTGCCTGAGTTTATTTTGCAGGCAGGACAGATTGTAGTTAAAAGGTTTTGTGTCTGGGTTGATATTTGCATTTCTCTTTTGATAGACTGCAATGTCCTCTTCCTGTTCCAAAGATACTACAGTGTAGGAGTATGTAGGCACCAGCTCAACCTCTATGTTCAGCAAATTGTGTGGGTATTATCTTCAGTAATGGGGCCTTGTTATCAGTTTGTGGAGAGCAGCCTTTTGTATTGGCAACATCCTGGGTTGTTTGGGGATTTCATTGGGATGCCTTTGGCCAACAAGTCAATTGGATGAAACCCAGTCTTGTTACTGGAAGCTTCATTTGGTGATAAGGCCAATGGGACTCTGTCTCCCTCATTATTTGTGTACGTCCTTAGGATCACCTTCAGATATTTTAGGAAGCTTCCACTGCACTAAGTTTTCATACAACCCCTCAAATCACCCCCAATTCTATCTGTCTTTTCCCCACATCCCTTCCCTCAACCCCACCTCCCCTCCCTACCGGATCCTCCCAGTCCTGCTCCTCCACCCTCAGGCCACACATAAATTCTATTTTCCCCCTGCCAGAGAAATCCATGTGTCCCCTTCCCAGTCCCTTCTTCTATACCTATCTTCTCTGTAAAGACTTTAGCTTGGTTATCATTTATTTAATGGCTAATATCCACATATAAGTGAATACATACCTTATTTATCTCCCTGGGTTTGGATTACTTCAGGAGATATTTTTCTAGTTCCATCCATTTGCCTGCAAATTTCATGATGTTATTATTATTTTTTTACAGTTGAGTAATACTCCATTGTGTAATGTACTACATTTTATTTGTCCAGGCTTCTGTTGAGGAGCATCTAGGTTGTTTCCAATTTCTGGCTATTATGAATAGCCAGCAGCAGTGGACATGATTGAGCAAGTGTCTCTGTAGTAGGATGAAATGACCTTTGTATATATTTCCAAGAGTGGTATAGCTCTATCTTGAGGTAGATAAATTCCCAGCTTTCTGGGTAACTGCCAAACTGATTTCCCTAGTGACTAGACACATCGTCACCAGCATGAGCTGTCTTTTGTTTTATTGATCTTAGCTATTCTGACAAGTATTAAGATGGAATCTCAAAGTAATGTTGATTTGCATTTCCCTGATGACTAAGGATATTGAACATTTGTCAAGTGTTTCTCAGCCATTTGAGTTTCCTCTTTTGAGAATTCTGTTTAGCTCTGTACCCCCATTTTTATATTGGATTCTTTGTTTTCTTGATGTCCAGGATTTTTTAGTTCTTTATATATTTTGCATATAAGCTATCTATTGAGTGTGCAGTTGGTAAAAAAATCTTTTCCTATTCTGTAGACTGCTGCTTTGTTCAAATGACAGTGTCCTTTGCTGTGCAAAAGATTTTCAGTTTCATGAGACCCCATTTAGTGTTTGTGCTGTCAGTGTTCTATTCAGAAAGTTTTTTCCTGTGACAACCAGTTAAAGAATATTCCCCAATTTGTCTTCTACCAAAATCGGTGTGTCTGGCCTTATGTTAAGGTCTTTGATCCATATGGAGTTGTTTTGTGTGATAAGAATGTATCTATTTCAGGTCTTCTATATGTAGCCCTCAAGTTTGTTCAGTGATGCAGGGGTCCCTTGCAAGCATCAATGGCCAGCAGCAAAATGATCCTGGTGCAGTGAGAATGAAACTCAGGTCAGCTTGATTTAGCCAGTACTGGGCCAAACTTCTGGAATTTGTGTTGTATTTCAAAAATGGAGCTGCAGTGGACTTGGCAGGTGGAGCTAAGGAGCATGATGGAAAGTCACTCACACCATGCAGACAGCACTCATGTGGAGAGTTTAATAGTGGTGAAGGGAGAAGGAAGAGGGGAGAGGGAGAGGGAACATAGAGCTGCCTCGTGGGAAGAGAGAGAGAGGGAAAGAGGGAGAGGGAGGGAGAGAGAGAATGGGCAGGGGACTGAGGAGAGAACAGAGAAGGTAGGCGGGGCCCCACCTTTTATGAGAAGACTTCAAGCATGCAAAGAGAGACCACATAGCAATGAGCACATTATGTTGTCAGGACACTGAGCTAGCCAAGGTATTGCCTGCTTATTGGCCAGGTCCCTAAGGGGCATCTTTTAAATGCTTACATTCCTCCCTTTTCATCATTATAAAAAGGATGAATTATTGATAGCAAGTGGGGCAGGAATGAAGGGTGCTGAACTCTTGAGACGACTTCCTGCTGATTTGGGGTTATAGTGGGACAGGGGAAGTTGGAAGTCAGGGTCATGCATAGCAGGAGGGGTGAATGAAGGAGCATTCAGTTAGGTGTCATCATGGAGACCTCAGGGATCTGTTCCTTGAGGGAGCTGAGAAGGCAGGTTGCTAGAAGAAAAAATAGATAGTTGTCATCAGCCCCATGAGTGGGGCTAGCCATGGGAAGAGTGATAACTGCCTAAAAGAATGGAACAGAAGTGCCTTGGTTGTACAGAAGAAGCAAGGGTAAATGAGTGAGATATGAGAGCAGATATGCCCTTCATTGGGACATCTTGGAAAACCAGGTTCTAGTTGCTAGGTAGGTGCCTGCTTGAGCCTGGAGAGGTGGTAGCAGCAGTGAAGTCCCAGGAGCTTGGTGAGATGGCATGCCAAACTGAGGGATGATGTGTTCTTCAGGAGTACGTGAGCCATCACATCTGCTATTTCTCTGGAGGTGGGAAACACCTCTATCCAATCTGTAAAAGTATCAGTCAGCTAGGAGATAATGGAGCTTTGATGAGAAGGCATGTGGGTAAAGTTAACCTGACAGTATTTGCCCAGTTGGCATCTTCAGAGCTGGTACAGGGGCAGGTGTATCTGGAGGACCCTCTGCGGGTTTGCCTTGGCATGAGTCTGGCAGTAGGGGTGCATCTGTGCAGAACTTGCAAGTGTCTATAAAACAACTGGAACAGATTTACATCATGGTGACATAGCAAAAGGCTGGGAGGCTTCCATACCCTCTCTAATGTAGAAGCAGGGGGAGAGCTGTTACCTGGCAAATCTAAAGGTCCCTGGTCATCAAACATCATCAGATCTGAGAAGGAGAAATAAAATGAGCAGAAGAGTCATCAAATGGCATCAGAGATCTGAGAAGGATAAATTTTACCTGAGTTAATGATTGAAAGTGACAGAGACTTACCTACTGACTACCTAGACAGCCATCCCAGGGTCCTCCTTGGTCATTGAGATCAGAGGTCTCAGGGTAACAACATCAGTCTTCAGCTGCCAGGCCTCAGAAGATCCAACAGCTGTATGGTAGGAACTTATGGGGAGAACCAGCCTACATTTTCTGGGCAAAAGTGAAGCAATGGATTCCCTGAGTCCTGTTGTCCATGGTCTAAAGAAGGCAGCAATTGAGGCAAAAGACAGTTTTGCTCAGTGGCTGGTGCTGCCATTCTGAAGCAAGTGGAGGTTCTTCAGTGCCCATCCATCTTCTTTGGAGGAAATAAAGATGCTACCAGGAGCCAGCATGTCTCTCTATCACAAAAAAAAAAAAAAAAAAAAAAAAAAAAACTTTTTAGTTAAACATTTTAAGTGCCATATTCTATAGATCTCTGAGCATTTGAGGACTGCCTGTCCATTAGATATGAATGACTGACTATCAATTTGTGTTCCCTAAGAGGCTTTAATATATTAGCAGCTTTCATAAAACTAAGAAAAAGGTCTTGTGAGTTGGGGTGTGGCCCAACTCTGAGAAAAAGACTCTCTCAGGGGACTAGAAACTCCATTATAGAATATATATCTTTATATACCTATACTTTATCAAACCTATGCTATCCTTTATTTAAATTCTCTAGAAGCTTGGTGTTGAACATTTGGCAAAAGACATGGGTGTAAATCTCTAAGTTAGCTTTTGTTAATCTGAATAGTTAGTTTTTATAACATTAAATTTCTGTTATCATATAGAGTATATTATAAACCAGAGATGAATCAAATATAGCTTTACATTTCTATCATCATACAAAAAGTCCATATGAATCTAAAATATTTGAGGCTTGTTGCTTCCTTTCTCTAGAAGGAGATAAAATGAACAGAGAGGTCATTAGGACTAAATGTATTTTTAACCTTAGTCAACTTTAGTAAAAGATGGTTGCCAGCCACGTGGCTGTCTACATCATGATGAAGTCACCAACCAAGATAGAGGAGAGCCCTGTGGTGGTGGTTGTTGTTTAAAACATGTTTAATAATAGTTATATAAACATGTACACAGAGTTGAATCCAAGTTATATACACATACATGCAAAATTAAAGCTAGCTTACATTTATACATGGGTTAAATCCAAGTCACATGCATATACACACACAGATATATGAAACAGGAGTTGAGTAAATAAGAAAGGGAGAACCATTGTGTGCTGAGTGAGATGAAGCTGGCTTCTCCTTCTCTGCCTTGCACATTATAGCAAACAAACAGGACATTTAAAGAGAAAGAAACAGACATAGACAGGTCTTTGGAGCAAAGAAAAAGAAAGTGGACAATTCTTTCTCGGTTCCCTGACTGTCTGGTCTGAAGAATACTGAAGGCAAAGCTGTCGGTGAGCGAAAAAGCAAATTTTTTTACAGGTGAAAGAGAGCAGGTCTGCCGCAGGTGGAACAGCCTGTAATTGTGGATGTTCCCAGGACTAAGGGAGGACCAAACAAGGACCAATCCATTCAGAGAATCCTCATCACACCCAATGGGGGTTGAGCTTAGCTTGACTAAGCCAGAGGAGACTTGGTGCCTGGTACCAGGTCTTTCATAGAGGCCAGAAGGCAAGGACAAAAACCAAGCTCTAAGAGGGGTCTTATCCATCGGAAAAGGTTGGGAATGGTGTCACAAAATCCACAAGGGCCTAAAGGAGTTGTGGGATTATGGGCAGCTCCAGAGGAGGTGTGATAACCCAGTTGAAACTTACAGAATTGCTACTGGTGGATGGGGTGATGAGCCATCAGTGAGCTGGAAAGTGGGCGTGTTGTGGTCAGGGTCCCAGCGTGCCTCAGACTGAGGAACTGCCAGGAGAGCCTCCTGAGTTTTCACAGAGCCAATGTTGTATTTTAAAAATGGCGCAGCAGCAGCCTTGGCAGATGGAACCAAAGGGCTTGGCGGGAAGTCACTCACACCATGCAGATGGCGCTCTGGTGGAGAGTTTAATAGTGGTGAAGGGGGCAGGAAGAGGGGAGAGAGAAAGGGAGCAGAGGGAGGGAGAGAAAGAGGAGGGGGAGAAGAGAGAGAAGGTGGGTGGGGCCCCACCTGTTATGAGGGGACCTTCAAGCATGCCCAGAGAGACCACGTAGCATTGAGCTCATGAAGTTGTCAGGACCCTGTTGCACAAATCCTAAATGGTCTTTACAATAAAAACCTGAAGCCAGATGTCAGGGTGAAAGCTGAAAGATCAGAGAGGCAAAGAAGCCACAGCTACCATCTCTTTACCTCACCAACTCCTCAGCCTGAAAGCCAGAGCTCCTGTCTCCTTCCGCCTTGTATTCCTTTCTCTGCCCAGCCATATCTGTAAGAATGATAAGCAGCACTAGTTATCGGCACTGGTTACCGCACAGAAAGGTCACAAGGCATGGCCATAACTACCCAGTATCAGAGCTTTATTGGGGGGGGGGGGGAGAACCAGGCCTGGGGAAGGAGCACATTCAGAGAGAGAGAGGAAGATGGTGGGGGGAAGAGAGAACAGAACAAAGAGAGAGGATGGGGTCTGAGTCACAGCTCTTTAAGGCACAGGTGGGCTTACAGAGCAATTCCACACATGTATAGATTGCATGACCATGCCGCATGTAGGTAATCACCAGGGCACACTTAATGGCATGAGACACAAGACCCCTTGTCTAGTTCCTGAACTGCGCATGTGTGGTCATGCAGCTGGAGTGAGGACAGAATTCTTCCTGTCTCAACCTTCCTAGTGCTGGGATTAAAGGTGTGTGATCCCAAGTGCTAGAATTAAAGGAGTGTGCCACCACTGCCTGGCTCTGTTTCTCTTTTAGACTGGATTAATCTCACATAGCCCAATATGGCCTTGAACTCACAGAAATCCAGACAGATCTCTGCCTCTGCCTCCTAAGTGCTAGGATTAAAGGCGTGTGCCACCACTGCCTGACCTCTATGGTTAGCTCTGTCCTCTGATCTTCAGGAAAGCGTTATTTCTTAGATTACAAATATATCACCACAGGACCTTGAGCAGCCAAGGTATTGGCCAGGTTCCCAAGGGATGAGTCTGAATGCCAACAGTTTGACACCAAGGGGCTTATTTTTTTTTTTTACACATTTAAACAAACAAGTTTCCATGTGACAGTTATCACAGCAAAGCTTTAGGTTTTGAAACTCCTTTGCAAAGTACATCTCTTTAACAAAGCACCTGTGTTGTTTTTCCACATGAATGGGTTCTATTGACTGAGAAACAGTGCTCAGGAGAAAGGCCTAGGAAGGAAGGGTTTGTAATAGCATAAGAATGGGTTATATTGACTGAGAAACAGTACTCAGGATTCTGGGGTATTGATGGGGGCTGGCTTTACAGAATAGGAAAGATTACTAGGCGTTCACACATGCATTCACAGCTTTATGGATGGAAAATAGGTGTCAGTTTCTTCCATTGGGGAGAAAAAGCCTGAGTGTTTAACAATCCTGGTTTTTCTGGTGCTTATCTGTGAGCTCATGTCCTCTACACAGCACCATTTGTTGAAGATGCTTCTGGTTTGTTTTTTTTTTTTCAGTGTGTGTTTCTGGCTTCTTTATGAAAAATCAGGTATCTATAGGTGTGTGGACTTATTTCTGGGTCTTCAGTCCTTTTCCACTGATCAGTGTGTCTGTTTTTGTGCCAATATGTCTTTTTATTACTATAACTCTGTAATATAACTTGAAACCAGGATGGTGATACCTCCAGCAATTCTTTTATTATTCAGGATTGTTTTATTGCTTATCCTAGGTTTGTGTGTGTGTGTGTGTGTGTGTGTGTGTGTTTCCATATAAATCTGAAAATTGTCCTTTCAAGATTTGTGAAGAATTGTGTTGGAATTTTGATAGGGATTAAATTGAATCTGTAGATTACTTTGGGTGTGAAGACCATTTTTACTATAAATAATCCTACTGGTCCATGACCGTGGGAGATCTTTCCATCTTCTGATATATTCTTGTATTTCTTTCTTTAGTGTCTTGAAATTTTTATCATTCCAGTCTTTCATTTGCTTGGCTAGAGTTACCCCAAGATATTTTATATTATTTGAGACTTGTTAAAGATGATTAACTTGTTTCCCTGATTTCTTTCTGGTCCATTTGTCCTTTGTATATCAGAGGGCTACTGATTTTTGTGAGTTAATTTTGTACTTGTTGTGTCCAGGGGACACGCAAATAAGAGGGAACAAACCACTGAATTCTATTGACCCATAGCAAACTTTATTCCAGACACCGTAAGGTAAAAAACTTCTAGCTAGCCAGGGCCATGGCCAGAATTGGGGCTTCTGACCTGGTGACACTGAGAGAAGGTTTCAAGCCTCCTCTTAGAGTAAAAGCCAAGCAGCAGGGGGTGGGTCAATGTGGTTTACAGTCTTGAGGTTAGGCCTTGAGTCACATCATTCCAAGGTTTACAGCTTTTGATTACAGGGTGTTAGTTCAAGACATTTGTGAAAGCCTGTGACTGTCTTGACACAGCTGTCTTCCCATATAGCTGAAAGGAACACAGGACAGAGGGTCACATAGAGGCAATTGTTAAAGGTTAACCTTTGTCCACAGTAGCTGTCAGCTCCAACTTTCCCAGAATATGTGTATAGGCTATACAATTTCTCATATTCCTGGGGTCTTCATTCCTCCCTTGCATTTATAGCAGAATCAAACACTTGATTCCTCTGAATCTGTATATGAGCCTGATTCTGAGTCCGAATCTCAATCTGAGTCTGCAATGGTTCTATTTTGAAAGCAGAGAATCAAGAGTTCTACTGAAAAAATGCAGTTTTTCACAGATCTAATCAGCACATGGACCAGCCATTAAGAGTATCAAAAGAATAAGCAACGGACCAGCAATGGAGGACAATCGGGTTGTTAGACAAGGGGACCAATCAAAAGCTTATGGAACCAGGAAAATGATTGTTGTCTTTGATGGGAATTCTAGCCACACCCCCATGACTGTGAATGCACTGGCGAGACACTTAGTCATTTCTGGGTCCATGCATCCTATGTAATTCATGCACTGCATGGTCACGTCATTTGCATGTGATAACGTAATCTATGTGCATGTGTGGGTATATATCGGGGACTATGGGGGTCCAGCCCCTCGATAGTCCCCTCCCAGGGTCTGGGAAGAATCTACAACCAGCTGATAATTAATCTTTGATGAGAAGAAATGAATCTATGTACACGAAACTCCTTAGTCCATATACTTTATTATTCTGTGACAGTTATAAGCTTATATTCTGCTCTCATATTTAGGTCATCTTTAGCCTGATTTCTCTCTACACATGTCTGCGATCCCCTCTAAGTTCTATCTTAATTCCTTCATCTAGTTCTGCCCTTTCTAGGTTCTCATCCATTTTGTTCCTTCCCATATCATTTCCTCTCCCATCTCCTTCTCTCTCATCTGGCTCTTCCTCATCTTCCATCTCGTTCCTCTAGTACTCTCCTGTAGCCCTTCAATCTACTTCTTCCCCATCTCAGTTTGTTCCTCTCAAGTTCTTACCCATCTAGTTCTTCCATTCTCTTCCTTTCTCTCTGTCCTCTGCTTTACAATTATATATCTTCCCAAAATCACAATCCTCCCCTCCACCCAGGACACTCAGCCTGAACTTCCTCAGGCAGTGATTGTCTGCTATCAGGATCAAATGGAGGGTTGATAAGAATTACAAAGAGGGGCACTAGTTGTTAATTACCATTTGTGACCCAAAGGGGAAGTGACTAATGAATTAACTAAAGGCTAAATATGGGTAATATCTAAGAAGAGGGATCTTACGTGCACAACTATAATCTTAAATGTGTTTGGTAAAAGATGTTAAAAATCTATAAGTTGCTAGGTCAATGGGAGAAAATAAAACTGTCTTCTTTTTTTCCTGTGGCTCCTATCTGTCCAAGCCGTCTGCCGTTTTTCTGCAGGGTGGGGGAAAGTGTGCTCAGTCTCTAGGCAACCTGTGTACAGCTAGATGCCTCTGGTAATAGTTAAAGGGAGATCTGGAACTGGAGGTAAGGTTTGGGAAAGGAGGAAGTTAAGCTTAATTAGCACATCCACTAGGCCTTCTCAAACAGGTAGCCTGGATGCTTAAGTCTGTTCTTAGAGAGTACAGAGGTATCTCTGATAAGGTGCTTTCCTCCATCCGGTGATGGACCTGGCCGGATGCTACCAATAATGATAATTACAGGGAGGCTTGAACTGGGAGTTCTGGCTGAGCATAGCTGTTAGCACAGAAGGTTATCTAAATATTCCTAGAAGTGGTTAGGTAAGTAGTTAGAGGTCTATAAAGTTAGTAAGGCTGTAAGAAAGGAGGGGTCTGAGCTAAATTGTGTAAAGCTATTATTTAATGTCTACCTGACCTAGGCGGTGTCCCCTTGTGGAATTTACCTTAAGTCAGGAGACTCGCCTGTGGGTTGTTATCACTGTTAATCCTTGGAAATTGGGTGACCACCTGGGTGATGTCTCCTTTAGTCCTTGAAAGTGGCTAGGGGAGATATCTGATTCCAGAGAAAGCCTTTCCTGAGGCTGTTCTCCAAATGCCTAGAATGTGTATGTCTAGAGAGTGATCAGTCCACATTGTTAGCCCTTCTTAGGGAAAAATCAATTGGGAAAACTAGGAAGGCACACATGATTTTCATAACAGAATACAGCTGATACATAACAAGCCAAGTAACACCAAAAACTCCTTGGGATTTGGCTTCCTCTGGAGGAATTCCCTGATTCCTCCAGGTAGTGACTTTGCCATAACCAGCTGAGTTCTTATGATATTCCTGCGGCCCGCAGCAGGTATAGCCACATGGGCCCATATGCGCATGAGTGGGGAAGTCCATAAAAGGTGGATCCCATGTACTCTCGCTCTCTCTTGCAAATATCTCTCAAACAGGCCTGAGCACACCCTTTCCAGTCCTTCCCTTCCCCTAATAAACTCTTATAGTAGGTTTTATTGTGCCTTCTGACTTTTCCTCTCAGGGTAAATAGCGCTGCATAAAACTAACAGTCTTTCTTTTTGTCTTTTGAGAAGACTTACTTCCAGCTCTTGAAGGGTGCTTCTAAGGATGCCTGAGTGGTTAGCATAGAAACAACAGGATTCACCCAAGGCAGAACATAGAGCTCCTTGCTTTAGGAATAGTAAATCTAGTCCCCTTTTGTTTTGTAGAACCATTTGTGCTAAAGAATCTACCTGTTGTTCAAGGTATGAGGTTGCAGAATAGGTCTTTTTCCATGGCCTCAGAGAGACTGTTGTAACTGGCTTGGTTAGTAATCAGTGATGCTGCTCCCAGAGCAGCAGAACCTGCAATACCCACCATTGTATGGACGAGGATTGGGGCTCATCTCTTATGCCATACTCCTAGGGAGGAGTCTAAATGTTCCCTGCCAGCTGAGTCATTATAATAATATATTTGTGGGGCAATTTGTACTAAAACGGAGTTCCAGTTGTTTTCTGGCATCTTGGGCAATACAGGATCTGGTATTGTTATCAGTAAGTTGGTGGTGGCCAGGGCAGCCTCCTTGGCTGCATGGTCTGCTCTGCTATTGTCTGGGCTTCATAAGAGTTTCCTTTCTGATGCCCTGGGCAATGGATGATGGCCAATCTTTTTGGGAGCCAGAGGGCAGACAATAAGTCTAGGATCTCTTGTTTAATTTTAGTAGTTATTCCTTCAGCAGTTAGCAAGCCTCTTTCTCTGTAGATGGCCCTGTTGACATGTGCTGTGTCAAAAGCATAGTGGCTCTCCGTATAAACATTAATAGTTTTTTTGTCTTTTTTCTAGTTGTAAGTCCTTGGTTAGGGCAATCAGCGCAGCCTTTTGTGCTAAGGTGCCAGAGAGCAAGGATGTGACCCAGATAGTCTCTGAGGGTGTTGCTGTTGCCACCCCTGCATATCTGATTCCTTTCCAAATAAAGCTGCTGCCATCTCTATCTGGCCAGGGAATGTCAGTCAAGTCCAGATGCTACAATTTCATGTACTTGTAGTATCTCTGTGCAGTCATGGATGATGTCCAATTCCAGGTTAGGCAGCAAGGTTTCTGTGTTGAGCAAGATGCATGGGAGGAACCTAATGCGAGGGGGTTGAGGAGCAAGGCCCTGTAGTGTGTCACCAGGCATTGGTCATCCGCCAGTCAAGAGAATTTTTGAGAACCTCCTCTATCGAGTTGGGGGTAGTTATGGTTATAGGCTGCCCCAGAGTCAACCTGTCAGCATCCTTGACTAAGAGGGCTGTAGCTGTGGTGATATGGAAGTATGGAAGCAGCTGGGTCAGCCAGAGGCTACTGGGTCTAATCGCTTGGATAAATAGGCTGCTGGATGCTTCCAGGGTCCAAGATACTGAGTCAGGATCCCCTTAGCCACCACTGCTTTTTCATCTATGAATAGTTGGAAGGGCTTATTTATATCCAGCAGAGGCCTTTAGCAGACTTTCCTTTATAGCCTTAAAGGCTCCTAAAGGAGAGGAAGGACTCCTCAGTTCCATGAGTGGCCTCATATAGGAGTTTGGCCATTTCAGCAAATCCCGGTATCCAGAGACAGCAGAATCCTGCTGAGCCTAGAAATTCTCAGATCTGACTCGGATAGCCAGGATAGTCTGTTTGTATCCCAGGTGTCTGACTTCTGAGACACAGATCTGGGCCTTTCTAGCTGACACTTTATATCCTAGCTGATCTAAGGCCTGTAGTAAGTCTCTGGTTTCCTACAGGCAAAAGTCCTGATCCTTGGAAGCAATCAAGAGCTAATCCATATACTTCAGGGTGTGAGGTCTGGGACTCCCTCAAGTCATCATGGAGGACTTCATCAATGATGCTTGGGGAGTTCTTGAATGAATCTGTAGATTGCTTTTGGTGCAAAGACCATTTTTACTATATTAATCCTACTAATCCATGACCATAGGAGAGTTTTCCATCTTCTGATATATTCTTCTATTTCTTTTTTCAGTGTCTTGAAATTTTTATCATACAAGTCTTTCATTTGCGTGGCTAGAGTTACCCCAAGATATTTTATATTATTGAGGCCTGTTAAAGATGTTGTTTCTGGCCGGGCGTTGGTGGCGCACGCCTTTAATCCCAGCACTCGGGAGGCAGAGCCAGGTGGATCTCTGTGAGTTCGAGGCCAGCCTGGGCTACCAAGTGAGCTCCAGGAAAGGCGCAAAGCTACACAGAGAAACCCTGTCTCGAAAAACCAAAAAAAAAAGATGTTGTTTCTGTTGTGCCCTGGGCGTGAGTCCCCCGAAGAGACCACCAGAGACACGAACTCACCAAAATGCAAAAGCAAGGTTTATTGAAGCAGTTCAAGCCACCGCAGGGCCCTCGTCAAGCCATCCAACACAGTAGAGGCTGGAGGAGGTGTCCGCCCCTCTGCAAGTTCTTGTTTTAAAGGCAAAAACCATAGGGTTACATCATTTAGGGGTGCTAGTACAGGTACAGTTCTGATTGGCTTAAGTTTCAGGGGCTTTTCAGAATTTCTGTGTTATCTTACTTTGTAGTTTTAACCGGTTGTTTGTCAAACTTTATAGACTACCTCTGGCATTGGGGCATTCTATGGTTAATCAGTTGTTACCAGATGGCTCTTCAAACATCCTAACTTTGTCCTGGGATCTATGTAAGCAGCTCTGAGAATTTTGAAACTCAGGCCTGTTTCAAGCTGAGGTGAGGGGCTTGCTTGAAATGGAGGTGTTTTGGTTCTTCAGTTTCCTTGATTTCTTTCTCAGTCCATTTGTCATTTGTATATCAGAGGACTACTGATTTTTTTTAAGTTAATATTGTACTGAGCTACTTTGCTGAAAGTGTTTATTACTTCCCTGGTAGAACTTTTAGGGTCACTTATGTATATTACCATATCATTTGCAAGTAGTGATATTTTGACTTCCTTCTTTCCAACTTGTTTCCCCTTGATGTCCTTTAGTTTCATTATTGGTCTAGCTAAGACTTTAAATACTGGGCTGGAGAGATGGCTCAGCGGTTAAGAACACTGGCTGTTCTTCCAGAGGTCCTGAGTTCAATTCCCAGCAACCACATGGTGGCTCACAACCATCTGTAAGGAGATCTGGTGCCCTCTTCTGGCCTGCAAGGATACATGCAGACATTACACTGTATAATAAATAAATCTTAAAAAAAAAAAAAGACTTTAAATACTATATTGAATAGGTATGGAAGGAGTAGGCAACCTTGTCTTGTTCCTGATGTTAATGGAATTGCTTTGAGTTTCTTTCCATTTAAGTTGATGTTGGCTGTGGGCTTTCTGTAAACTGCCTTTATTATATTCAGGTATGCCTGTTATATCCCTAATCTCTCCAAGACTTTTATTATGAAGAGGTATTGAATTTTGTCACAGGCCTTTTCTGCATCTAATGAGATGAGCATGTGGTCTTTGTCTTTCCATTTGTTTATATGGTGGGTTACATTTATAAATTTGTGTATGTTGTACCATCCCTACATCTCTAGGATAAAGCTCACTTGATCATGGTGGATGATTTTTTTTTATATGTTCTTAGATTTGGTTTGTAAGTATTTTATTGAGAATTTTTGTATCTGTTCATAAGGGAAACTGGTCTGTAATTCTCTTTCTTTGTTGAGTCTTTATGTGGCCTGGGCATCCTGGTAACTGTGGCCTCATAAAATGAATTGGGCATGTGCCTTCTCTTTCTACTTTGTGTAATAATTTGAGGAATATTTATTTGCATTAACTCTTCTTTGAAAATCTGGTATAATTCTGCACTAAAACCATCTGACCCTGGGACTTTTTTGGTTGGGAGACTTTTAATGACTGCTTCTAGTTCACTGGTGGTTATAAGTCTGTTTAATTGCCTATCTGTTCTTTATTTAACTTTGGTAAGTGATATGTATAGAGAAAATTATCCATTTCTTTAATATTTTCAAATTTGGTAGGGTACAGGGTTTTAAAGTATGTCTTTATGATTCTCTGAATTTCCTCCATGTCTGTTGTTATGTCCCCCTTTTCATCTCTAACTGTTAATTTGGATCTTCTCTCTCTTTTTAGTTAGTTTGCATAAGGATTTGTCCATCTTATAGATTTTCTCAAATAGCCAACTTTTTGTTTCATTGGTTCTCTGTACTATTTTTGTTGTTTCTGTCTTGTTGATTTCAGCCCTCAGTTTATTTCTCACTATCTAACTCCTTCTTTTGTGTGATTTCTTCTTTTTGTTTTAGAACTTTCAGGTGTGTTGTTAAGTTACTAACATGAGATCTCTCCAATTTGTAGGTTAAGGTGGATGTGTGGATTCTTCTAAGTGCTGATTGATGTTTGACATAGGATAGGAAAAGGGAATTTTCTCCCCACTTCACATACTTCCCATGACAGTTTTAGAACATAACTTGATTTCAAGTTAGAAATCTGCCCTTGCTGTAAGTCAAAATAAATGAGTTCTTTAACCTGGTATCAAGAAGTCTTTGGTTGACTTCATAACTTGTATGATGGGTTACAACTTTAACAAGGTAGGATTGCCTTTTATAAAAAATTAAAATTGCTAAAGCTTTTTTAAATTCTATTTTATTACAAATAGAAATCGAAAAGTAGAGGTTGAAGTTAATTTTGAGTGTGTGTGTGTGTGTGTGTGTGTGTGTGTGTGTGAGTGAATATTTGTCAAAAGAAAGGAGAAAGAAAAAGTAGCAATTGCTTTTTTCATGGTTCATTTGGATTATAGAGCTGCAGGAAGAGGCATTTAGCTCTGTCTCCTAAAAAAGCCAGTCAGTATTCCATATACTTGAGATCTGTGCCAGCTCTGCAGTGAGCTACGTTATGTTCTGGTCAAGTTTGCCTTTGGATAATAATGTTATAGAGAATTAGGTTATAATGGGATCATCATGAGAATGGATGATGCATGGGTTTTTTTCCCTTAATCCTAAACTGTAACTGATAGAGGTTAATTTAATAAGGTAGTCCATATCCCTTCCCTTAAAACTATGTATTTAGAAGTAAAGATCAAGAAAGAGAAATTAATATTACTTCTTATTGCTTGCTCACACATAATATAATCATGGGCATTTTTTTGTTTGTTTGTTTGTTTTTTTCAAGACAGGGTTTCTCTGTGTAATTTGGGTGTCTGTCCTGGATCTCGCTCTATAGACCAGGTTGGCCTCGAATTCACAGAGATCCACCTGGCTCTTCCTCCCGAGTGCTGGGATTAAAGGCATGAGCCACCACCACCGCCCGACCAGCAATTTCTTTTAAAAAGACAATGAAAAATAAGATGGTGACTGCCTCTTTCCACCTCTCATTTCCAGGGATATTAAGATGGCTATGGAATACAAAAGGTTTTCTACTGTCTTTACTTGCTTTCAAAATTATTATTTGTTTGAGTGTTTGAATTCAGAAAAGCCTATTGACAGTTGCCAGTGTTACTGAGGTTACTGTGATGTGTCAGATGACAGGGCACGTGGGGCATTTGGGGCATGCATGCCTCAAGGGCCCAGCAGCCATGAGTCTTAAGAGAGATGGTCTTTGCAAGACTAATTGGAGTTAATATTGAGGTGTTATCTCTATGGAGATTTCTTGTGCCTGAAGTCCAAAGTTTTATATCTAACGTGACTTGAATACTTCCATTTAACATTTTCTTTGTCATCAGGATATGCACTTCCTTCTGGTTAAAAAAATTAAATAATAGAAGATAACGATCTGCCATCTTGGTATGTCTTTTTATGTTGAATTTTTACAGCTCTCTACTCAAGGAGATGCAAGCCAGGTGATTGGGCCTCTCACTGAAGGACAGAAGAGAAATGTAGGAGTGGTGAATTCATTGTTTAAGTTGCACCAAGCAGTAACAAAGGTAACCTTTATCTTTATTTTATAAAGATAAATATTTAGAAGGCCCAAAGGATGGTGAACCTCCAAGCCATATTTGTTGGTGCATGCCTATAATCACAGTACTTGGGAGGCTAAGGCAGAAGCATCGGGAGGTAGGCCAATGTGAGCTACATAGCAAGACCTTTTCGACAAACAAAACAAGAGAGAAAAGGAGCAACCACAACGACAAAGATCAAAACATAATCTTTAACATTAATTTTCATGCGCTATCTCATATTTTGAGGTAATTTTTTAAAGTTCTCTTATCAGTGTGTACTTCTGAAACATGTATTTCATACATTAAATGAAAGATATTCTAAAGAATTAGCAGCCATGCTGTGGTGGCGCACTACTTTAATCCCAGCACTCAAGAGGCAGAGCCAGAGGTCAGCCTGGTCTACAGAGCGAGATCCAGGACAGGCTCCAAAGCTACATAGAGAAACCCTGTCTAGAAACAACAACAACAACAACAAAGAATTAGCAGGTAGGTTTCAGAAACATAAAATGACAAGATATGTTTAAGGGTACACATTCCACTTCCTTTAATCATTTCTCTATTGCATCAGAGGCCATTAGTATGGTTCTAGTTAACCTGATTTAAATGTCTTTATTGATATTTATATTGATTTGTAGAAATGCAAACATCTGATCTTTATATTTTAAATGTTTGTGAAAACCTTGGTCAACTTAAAGAAAAGTGAATGTTTTTAAAGAAATAAGTAATATTTGTTCTGACCTTTATCTTAACAGTAAAATTGAATTCCTAATGATTTCACTGTGAAATGTCTGTACTTTGTACACAAATTTTTCAATGAATTCATTTTTAAAGCAAGTATGAGATATTATAAAGTAATGATAATATTTTAATGTATCTTCTGCAAAGTTTTGTCGTATTATGGTCAAAATTAGTGTTTACAAAAATAAATGACTTAAGGACTGGAGAGATGGCTCAGAGGTTAAGCGTATTGACTTCTCTTCCAGAGGTCCTGAGTTCAATTCCCAGCAACCACATGGTGGCTCACAACCATCTGTAATGAGATCTGGTGCCCTCTTCTGGCCTGCAGTCATACATAATAAGTAAATAAATAAATCTTTAAAAAACAACAACAACAAACAACATTTTATTTAAAATAAATAAATAAGTAAATGACTTAAACAAAATTGTAACTGCATCAAAACTCTGTTCTAGGTGGTTGCTAGTCAGAGCTCCTTCTCATCAGCAGCTGAACAAACTATAATGTCAGCCTTAAAGGTAAGTAGATTTATTCTTTGACTTTATAGATATCAAAGTAGTTTTAAAGTTGTTTGGCTGAGTAGAAGATAGTTTCAAAGTAATTCATTATGATCTGTATATACCCAAAGTAGGACATTGTTAATTCTTCTGGGGAAGAGATACATATGTGTTTGTATTTTCTAGAATTTAAAAATGTGCTCTTTTGCTCTCTATAGATTGTGTTTGACCTAAGACATTCACGTATACAGCAGAGTTTTTGTAGTATCTCCTGTCTTGTAGCAGTTCCTAATGACATCCCAAAGCAGTGGTTCTTCACCAATTGACTTGTCCCTAAGTGATGTTTGACAAATATTGGAGACATTTGGGGTTGTCATAACTCAAGGTGTGATGCTACAGGAATCTAGTGATTGGAGGCCAGGTTCTAAACATTTTATAATGTAAATAATAGTCCCCACAACCCAGATCCAGTCCCAAATGTCAGGAATACCAAGGTTTAGAAATCCTATTTTTCTAGGAAAAGGTAAAGTTACAGTATATTCTCATTTTAACATATACCAAGAGAAAATACCTCTTTTCTAATACTCAGGATGTTGGGGTTAGTTTGTTTTTGTTTTGAAATAGTATGTAGCCTATGTATATATACATATCTCACTATGTAGCCCTGACTGGCCTGGAAATCACTATGTAGATCAGGCTAGCTTTGAACTCACTGAGCTCTGCCTTCTTCTTCCTCCCATTGCTAAGACAAAAGCCATGTGCCACCATGCCTATCTTTAAAGAAGTTTTTATAAACATTACAGTAGAAAACTCTTTAAATATCAGCCAAATTAAACATTCTTATGACCGTAATAGATGCCCTTCATTTAGCACCACTGCTTGCCAGATACATGCACAGGCACATATTTAAATGATATAGTAACCTTCCAGTTATGTAGTATTGTGCCCATTTTGTATTAGAAACAAAAAACTTCTCACAGTCTTAAACCTGATAAACACAGATCTTAGTGGCCTAGAAGATATGTACCACTGTACTTTGCTCCTTGACTCATTCATTATTTCATAATTACTAATTAATGCCCTATTAACAGATTCTGGAACTGGACAACCTGTACATCCCATCTCAGCTATCTAACCAGCTCTAATCTTGGTTAGATCAGTCCGCTCTCCTTGCCTTAGTCACCAGATTTATAAAATGCTACAATATAACTATGTGTGATAACAAATGTAAACTGTTTGATTGGATTTAGATAATGAAGAAAGAGTTAAAAAATGATAGAGAGCCTGGCAGCGGTGGCGCATGCCTTTGATCCCAGCACTCGGGAGCAGAGCCAGGCAGATCTCTGTGAGTTTGAGGACAGGCACCAAAACTACACAGAGAAAAACCAAAAAAGGAAAAAAAAAAAAGATAGAGAGATGAAGGTCTACAAATAAACACTTTGACAACTGCATTCAAAGAGGAATTTAAGAACATTGGGAGAATATGTCACAAATCTTAAAGGAAAGGGGGAGTTTGGAAACCAAATATAGTCCGTAGTTCTGTGGCTAGATCCAAACAGGTAGCAGTGCAATGACATGAGTTTGTGTGCGGAGATCTGATGTGTTGAGAATGAGAGGAGACACTTGCGTATTTTTCTGTCCTCCTGTTTCCCAGGGTGCTTATCTCATTACTAAACCTTATGAATGCTGCCATCGTAAAATACTTGCTTTTAGTAAAAGTTTTTAAAAGATTGATTATCATACTGTAAGATTGGACCAGAATGACCAAACTGAAGGTTCTGCAATTCCCAGATGCCAGTAGGGAACAGAGGACATCATTTCTGTGCTCCACATTGTCCTGTCTTCTCATGAGAGCCAGCTGACATTTTTAATAAACACGGAGTCACTGCACTCTAACAAGCATTGGGACATGTGGCATTTAATCACCTTGGCACAGTTTTTGGTGTGTTTGTCTAATTGCAGATAGTGACTGGGTTGCTGGTTTATAGACGGCAATGCTTCACATCTCTTTTATTGTATGGGTTTGATGTTCTCTAAGAGAATATTCCAGATTGTTGAGGCTCTGATCTTTTTATAATCATAGCTATTTTAGGAAATCCTTTTAAAATGTATAACAGCCTTCCTTAGTTTGTAAAGAGTTTATGGAATGTAACATGATCTCCTTTTGTTTCCTTTGGTAATTATTTATCCATGCCTGTCTTTGATATCCTGGCAGTCTCCAGATGCTTTCTGTTGCCCCTCTTTCTTATTGTCCTAAGTGGAAGTCTCACCCAGCTATGAAGGTTTCTATTAGTTATTTAAACTGAGAGTTTTATTTCTTCCTTTTTGGTAATTTGGTAATTATTTCTCTTGTTATTACTAGTAGTCGTGTACTAAATAGAACTGGGCTCCACTAATTGGTTCCTGACCTAAAAGAATTAATTTAATTAACTTTATTATTAGTAATAGTATAGTAATAGCTATAAGGTTTGAAATGTAATGGTGCTACTTTACAGTTTTTCATAGATGACCTTTGCCAAATTAAACAAATTCTCATCTATTCTTAATTTACTGGTACTTTAAAATAATCAATTGTATTGTTGCATTAGGTAGTTCTTTTCTTAAACAATTGAATTAATAGTACAGTTTTGTCCCTTTATTCTATTAATAAAGTACTTTACAGTAATTTATTCTAAATCTCATGCAAAACACCTATCTTGATGTATTTATTACCCTTGTTACATATTCCTGGGTATGGTTTACTTGAATTTTGTTAAGAGTGCTTATATCTCTATCCATAAAGGATATTGGTATATAATTTTCTTCATCACTACCTTATTATTTTATGAACTTAACACTGGTCTCAAGAAATGTTTAAAAGAAGGCTTTTATATTGCATGCCTTTTTCCTCCAATGATAGGTTTCATTACTGAAGCCATCTGAGCTGTCCTTTTCTTTGTAGGAAGGTTTATGACTACATATTTATCTGTTTAATGGGTAAATAACTATTCAGGGTATTTATTTACCTTTTAATGAGTTTTGAACTATGACTTGCCATGTATTTGACTATTCATCTAAGTCATCTGGCTTGTCAGCATAATGTCCTTAAGTGTCACTTGTTGTCCTTTAATATTGTAGGACTCTTAGTCATAGCCTCTCTTTCATTTTTATATTGTTGCTATGCTTTCTTTTTCTATTATTAATCTATTTAAGATTTTATCAACTTTTTGATTTTTTAAATTACAAAGCAAGCAAGCAAGCAAACAAACAAACAAAAAACATGCAGTGCCCATGGAGTCAGAAGAGGTTGGGAGGTCTCCTAGAACTAAAGTTCCAGACAGTTGTGAGCTGCCACGTGGGTGCTGGGAATCAAACCGAGGTCCTTTAGAAGAGCAGCCAGTGTGCTTAACCAGTGAGCTGTCCCCCCAGGCCCTCCACCTTATCTTTAAAGGCAGAATCTCTCACTGAACCTGGAGCTCATCCATTGGGTAGACTGACTGGCCAGGGAAGCCCAGAGTTCCTACTGTCCCTGGTCTGATTGCCTGCCCCTTACAGTGAGTGGAGTTAGGGACACATGCTACCTACCATATGAGTTTTTGCATGGGTACTGGAGATCCAAACGCAGGTCCACACCCTATGTGGCAGGTGTTTTAACAATGGACCCTTCATCCCGGCCCTCAACTTTCTGTCTTTGACTTTTGTTTTTCAGAGTTTTGTTTTGGTTTTTATTTTGTTTTGTTTTTATTTGTTTTGAGACCTTGTATTAATGGTTTTTAGACCCTGTAATCACACAGTGCACTGATGATGTAAGATTTAGACCCCTTGCTTAGCTCCTGAATTGCGAATGTGCAGTCATATAGCTGGAGGAGTGGCAGAATCCTAACATGTGCCACCACCGCCTGGCTAAAAATGTTTTAATGAGCAGTGTTTTTACATTTACCTATACTGTGCATTTGTTCTTGAAGACTTCAATTTCCTTTTATATAAATTATGTTCTACTTTATCTTTTTTTTTTTTTTTTTTTAATGGTAGAGGAGAAGACTTATTGTAGATATGAGGGCGAATCAGCCAGAAGCAGCTAGAAGAGTCATGGCCGGCAAACTGAGCTGGGCCATAGAAGGGGAAGGGGAGGGCAGGAGGCAAAGAGGCCAAGAGACCGAAAAGGACTGTGTAAACAAAATGGATGGGTTATATAGAGATCAGAGAAGCTGGGGGAAGGGAAGGCCCAGACTAGTACCTGGGCTGGAGAACTTTGGGGTAGAGGCTGGGATGTCAGCCAGGAGGACCCTCTAACAGGTAGACACTGAGGGATACTGAGAGAACCTGGCATTGGTATTGTTAATAGGCACCTCAGTTAGCCCTTGTCCTGGGTTGGAGACCTGACATTCCAGCCTTTTTGTTGTTGGTTAGGGGATGATGTAATCTCTTCTATAGCTACTTCTGGCTTAAATTGGGGCATCTTTGTCAAGCTGGAATGATCCCTCTGGAATGATGATCAAAGGACAGGTCAGAGGACATCTTTACATCTGAACCTGCTGCCCAGATTCTGCAGGACCACTTGGGGGCTACGTGCTTTGGAGCCCTCCAGGAAGCAGATTTGGAAGGAGCACCTGGGATACCCTGTTCTAGGCATCCCTGGAGCATCTGCTGGAACAGATGTGTAACTCTTAGAGCAACAAACTTCCTCTGTTTTTGACCCAGAATACTTTCTTTGTAGTTTCAGTCTTGAAGAATTTTTTTTTTACAAAAACTAGGGTTTTGTTTTCTTTTAGCTCTTTACATATACTATTCCATTATTTTCCCACCCTCCATGCTTTCCAGAGAGATATTGTCAGTCTTTACCATGGATTTATATATTTGTGATTTTCCTCCTTCCTCAGCACCTTTTCAAGCTTTTCTCTGTATCTCTGATTTTCAGTGGTTTGATTTTGATATAGCTAGGCATATTTCTTTTCAAAATTATTCTATTTGGGATGACTGAGTTTCCCAAATATATAAATTTATGCTTTTCATGATTTGGGGGACTATGGGATTCTTTTCTCCTCTAAATAAATTTTATGACTCATCCTCTCTCTTCTTATGGGACTCTAGTTAGCAATATAGTTCTTCTACACCTGCTTCAGAAGTCTAGTTATTTGTTAGTTGTCTTTTTCTCTTTTCCAGATGAGTTTCTGTTGAAAGCATCATCAATTCATTGACTTTTCTCCTCTATTACAGATATTTTTTATTAAAACTGTGCAGTCAATTTTAAACTTCACCTAATAATTTTTTTATTTAAAATTTCTATTTACTTTTTGCTTTATCTCACAGAGGATATTTCCTCATAATTTTGGAGTCTGGGTCATTTCAGGCCATCTGTTTCCTTGAGGCTTCATAAAATTTCCTAGGTTTTTATATTTGCATTCATTTTGAATATATCCTGGGCCTGGTGAATACTGTATTGTGTAAACACATAGTTTTAAATTTTTTCTTCTAAGAGTATTGATATTTTGCCTTAATAAGAAATTAATTTGGTCATACTCAAATTGTACAATGTCATACCTGTCATTATTCACTACCATGCCCATATTCAGCTCACTTATTTTCCCATTAACACATGATCTCATGTAGCCCAGGTTGGCTTTAAATTTTCTGTGTATCCAAGATAGCCTGCAGCTGCTAGTCCTCTTGCTGTCATCTCCCAAGTTCTGAGATTATACTTAATAGTTCACTTCTTAAAATAGTATTGGCAAGACATATTTAGTTTATTCTGCATGAATGGGGCTTATGAGTCAGATGGAGTCTAGTGCTGAATTTAAACGTACAATTAGACATTCACCACCTCCTACTTTTTTTCTTCCCATAATACCCTTCTCACACCCTAGGAGTCTAGATTAATCCAAATTTTATTACTCTTTTCTTTTGTAATAGTGTTCACTCCTTATCACTTAGCACTTAGGAGGTGTAGACAGGAATCTGAGGTCATCTTCAGTTACAAAGGGAGTTCAAGGCCAGTCTACATGAGACTCTGTCTCAAAACAACATTATTATAATTTATCTCCAAGAAACACTCTTCCCTGTCAGAAATACAGACAAACTGAAAAATAGCATGATAATCAGTATGTCAAGTAAGCTGACATGGTGGCTCTCTTTGATATAAGAGACTTCAAGTCAAAATTAGAAAGGTAAAGAAGACCGTAACACATTAATAAAAAGACACTCCCTTGAAAAGATATATCAGTTGTAAATACATATACACCAAAGCTTGGGATTTTCAGCTTCATTACAAATACCTAGGGACATAAAAGTCAAATAATTGATCCTGAAACAATGATCTTTCCTCAATAGATAGGTCATCAAGAAAAAAAAATTAACAAAGAAAAAATAGTATTAATGAAATGCAAAGTATCATTAGAGAACTCTGAAAATCCAAAATAAAGAATAACGTAGAAGAAATTAATAAATTTGTAGATACATATAACTTACTAAAATTTAGTAAAAAGAATATAAACAATTTAAACAGGTCCCAACAAGATTCAAACAGTAATAGTCTACCAACAAAGAAACTCTAAAACATATAGATTCACACCTGAATTCCCTCAGACATGTAAAGATGTAACATCACTACCCCTCAAGCTTTCCATAAAATAGAAACTGAAAGAACACTACCAAATTCATTCTGAGAGAAAATGAACTGAATAGAAAGTTCTCAAAAGAAGAACCAAAATTCAGTCAGATATTGTCCCTGTAAGGAATGAGTAAGGGTAAGGAGGGGTGTGGGGAAATGAAAATTCAGTATTTGTATGAGTGAAATTATCAAAAAATTAAAAGAATATAAATAGCCAATGGATATATGAAAATGTTCAACATCCTTAGCCATCAGAAAAATACAAATTAAATCTACATTATATTCCATCCTATCCCAATCAAAATAGTCATCATGAAGAAGAGAAATGACAACTGGTACTCATGAGGATTTAGGAAAAGATGAACGTCATACACTTATAGGTATAAATATCAATTGTTACAGCCATGTATGGAAACCAAGATGCAGGTTCCTAAGAAAACTGCAACTGGAACTACCATGCAACTCAGCTGTACCACTCCTGCATCTACTCAGAAGAACGTGAGGTGGTGAACCTCAGAGTGATGTGCACATCTGCATTCCTGTCTACACTGTTCACCATCACCAAGATGTGGAATAGCCTTAGTGCCATCTGCAGATGAGAGGAGAAATAAAATGCTGCATTATTCAGCCATCAAGAAAAATGATTTGACTTTTTCGGGAAAATAGGTAGAACCGGAGAACATCAAGTCAAGCAAAATAAGCCAGAATTGAGCAAATACTGCGTGTTTTCTATTGTATATGGAATTAGAGTCAGATAGGCATACATAGGGAAGTAGACATGGGCTCCTAAAGTGAGAAGAGACTAGAGGGGTGAGTGAGAGGAAGAAGAATAATGGAGATGTAAGAAAGACAAAATACAGCACTTTTTTATCTGGAGAATCTAGATTTAAGTTATATATGTACATATTAGTGTTTTCTTACATTTAAGGA
This sequence comes from Peromyscus leucopus, assembly GCF_004664715.2. Lineage (NCBI taxonomy): Eukaryota > Metazoa > Chordata > Mammalia > Rodentia > Cricetidae > Peromyscus > Peromyscus leucopus. The sequence continues at coordinate 948,097 of NC_051075.1, forward strand.
AAAAAAATCAAATCACTTCCTCTTGGAGTCATTTAATCAAGAGGGAATTCATCTTTGAATGTTCTACTTCATGCTCCCTGTGCCTTCCGTCCTCTGTCTGTCACATGTGTACTTGCCTGAAGGCTGTCTTGTGAATCTGTTTATCCCTGTGTCTGTGTGTGCCACTGTGTATGTCTGTCCCTGTGTGTGAGTGGTGTCTGTTTGTGTATATGTTTGACACTATGTGTATCTGTTTTCGTCTGTCTTTCTGTCTGTCTGTGTGTCTTCTCTCTGTGTGTTAGTGGTGTCTGTATCTCTTATGACAGAGGGCTTCAGTCTGTATGTAGAGAAAGTATCACATGGGGAAAGGAAGGTGGTATTTTATAGAAATCTTTCTTTTTTTTTGCGGGGGTGGGGGGTGGTTTCAAGTCAGGGTTTCTCTTCCTATCCTAGAACTTGCTCTGTAGATCAAGCTAGCCTCAGATTCACAGAGATCCACGTGCCTCTACCTCCAGAGTGCTAGGATAAAAGGCGTGAGCCACCACCGCCTGGCCTTTATAGAAATCTTTTTTTGCACGGGATTAAGTCACTGGCTCCAGTTGACCCAGACAACAGATATTGTTTAGCAACCAGTAATCATAAATGGTTGATTTTGACCTTCATAGTAGATTTTAAGAAGTTGCTTTCAGCTTCTGTATTTGCTGCTTTTAGCAAATGATGCACGTGCATCATTTGGGTCAAGGGTGTGGAAGAGTACATAATTTAAGATTGCAGCCATGCATTAGCTTAGGTTGTAAAAGCTGATTACATGGGGAATCCAAGGCAAGTAAGATTGGTTGTCACATTGTTCTCTTAAAGACAGATTAAGTAAACAGACTGAGTACACAGTAAGAGAACAGTCTTATGTGACTTCAAGGTGTATTATTAACCTAGCTGTAAGGTCCAGCAAAAAATTTAGTCTCTTAGAATGTAAAAGAGATTTTCAGAATATTGCATTGCCGCAGAAGACTATTTGGGAGCAGGGAAGGGACCAGTGAGAATAAGGAGCAAGAAAGAGGGATAGGGATCAGAAAGCAAAACCTAGTTTTAGTTTTCTTTTGGGAATTAACCACTTATTCTTATACTGTAGTCCTCTGAGAGCAAGGCTATAAAACACAGGAGCCTGCCCGTTTACCCCGAGTCCCACAGCTCTCCAGACTACCTGCAGTGTCTCTCCTGAGTCCTCCAGACTACCTGCAGTGTCTCTCCTGAGTCCTCCAGAAGGTGCTCCTGTTTTGTATGAGATGCTCCTTCAGACCATGAATAAGAAACACAGCCTTTTAAAGACAGTCTTTACTTTTCTAAGGTCACTTTGCTTTCTTTCCTTAGTCTACAGCCCAAGCTCGTAGGGCAGACATATGGAGAGTCTCAGCCATTCCACTTGTTCACCCAAAGACAGTCTTCTGAACTTGCCTGAGTTTCTCTGTGTATAAATTATTTTGCATGGAATATAAATTGGAGAGAATAAAAACTCTTAGAGAAGTAATAACTTACTTGTAAGTAAAATCACCACCTCCTCCAAAGGCACATATTCTTTTTGTCCTCTATTGGCACTTGGCATCAATCTGTGCAGTAATCTCTGGGCTCACTGACTCTCTTAGTTCTTCTCCTGTCTCAGAAGCTGGTAACTGCCAAATCTAACCAAAACATCTCAGGAAATACAAATTTAAATACCTCTGTACCTACCTAATAGCCCAGCTGATTTTCTCATGGGCATTTCTAACTCTTATCCCTAACTGAACTTGTCTTTTTCTTTATATCACCAAGTCAGTGTCTGCTGCTTTTATATGTAACGTTTAATAAACAATGTTACTAAATATTAAAGAAGAAAACACGTGTACTCTTAAATCTCTTCATACTTTGTAAATCTAACTACCAAGCCCTGCTGACTTTTCATCTCCTTTCTTGCTGTGTCTGATTTGTTCATATGGTATCAGTATCTCCTGCAGCCTCATTATTATTTTCCTGCCTCTAGTCTAATCCCTCAGTCTACTATCCAATATGATTGTTTTCTGAATTGAAATAGTCACTGCGTTTTGTCACTGGGGTGCATCCCTTCCCGATCCACCCAGAGCCGCTCCAGCTGCATCCTCTCACAGTCAGGCCCGTGTAGTCTGTGTGTTCTGTGCTCTTTGGCTCCCAGGTAGATCAGTGTTTGATACGTGTTCCTAGTCCCATCTTTCTCTCTGTTTCTTTTCTATTTGTCAGAGATTGAATCCCAACAAACACCTTTTATTTATTCATATCTTTTCAGCATGACATGGTAGTCCCCAGTGATGCCACTGTACTCTGTTGGAATGTTTAAGTTACTATCATGTTTCATCTGTATCACTAGACTGCAGACTGGGTCACACACACCTGTGTATATATTATGCTTATTATCTTGACAGATTAAGGCCTGCAGGTGACATGTAGAAATTTAATGAGTAAGTGTTCCCCTTACTCTTTTCTTATTGGCTTCAATTATTATGAACCATGACCATCTATCATCCGTGATTTTAATTACCACTGAAGCATGTGTAGTATACCTATAGTTATTATTTGGAGTGTTTACCTGATGCTAGTCGGCATTTGCACACCAAAACCAAAACCCCTCAACTAAGCCCTGCGCTCCTCCACAGATTACTCAGCAGTTGGGCAGCACTTTTCTGCCTGAGCAGCACAGATGCTCTGGCTTACAGATCTCTGGTGTGTGGTCCACCCTGTAGGATGCTTAGCAGCATCGCTGTCATCTGCTTCTAGATACTGGTGACACATTCCTCCCTGCTTCTTGGTCTCCAAACCCTGCCAGATTTCTCCAGGAGTACAATTACCTTCAGTAGAGAATCACTGCCATGGGCTTCTCCACAGAAACCTACCTTGTGAATTGCCTAATTGTTCTGCCCTGTAGGAATCACCTGTGTTCTTGCTCTGTTCCGTCTGGTGAGGAGAAAAAAATCTGATGATATTCTGATTTTTAAGGAAAACAAAAAAGGTTGTGTTGGCTTGCTCTTGACTTTGTGAATGGCCTGTGGCTGCTCCCTGATATAGCTCCCCTTCTCTGAGGGCTCATTTCACCACTAACCCTTTTGACAGAGTGAGATGCTCGAGGGGTTGGAAGCTTTCAGTGCTGTGTTCCACATATTTTAAGCTTCATGAGTCATAGCTTAAAGTGTTAGGGGAGAATCATACTTCTGTTATGTGTGGTCCGACTCTGATACAATATGAAAACTATTAGTCAAAAATGTATCTCACTTCATCTCCTCAAATGTCTTTGTGTCAGTTTCCCTGATTTTGCTTCTCTTTCCTTTTTTCTCTCAGACGATTCACGCTCTTATGGGGAATGCCATACAGCCTTTACTGACTTCAGTGGCAGATGCGATCGAGGCCATAATCATCACCATGCATCAGGAAGATTTTTCTGGGTAAAACATTTCCTCAGAACTGTTACTAGTCCTCGCTGCCTTTATTTTCCATTCCCTACCCCTCCTACTCTCTGTGTTCCTTGGCAGCCAGGCTTTATTCTCATGACAGAATAAGCTCCTCACCTCCTTTTCATTGTGCATGTTATTACCACCTTCTCTTTGTTCTTGTTTCCATCATCTCTCTTCTTGTTGAAACAGAACCGGTTTGTGGACTCCACTCAGTGCTTCAGGATAGTGTAGCGTGTGCCAGCTTCCTCTTCCTGTTTTCCTTCCTTCTCACAGATGTCCTCTTCTTTACCTGTGTGGTCCCCTGCACAGTCGTGACATTCCTCTTGAGGACTCATCTGACTCCAGCTTTGGGAGCAAGCTCCCTTAGTCCTCTAAGACCCCTGTTCCTCTCAAAGTCCTCATCTTGCTTTATGTGAGGAGAGCCTGACGAATGAGAGCTTATGTGGGGAGAGGAGGCAGTGAGATAAGGCCTGGACCTTTGCAGGAATGGCTGATTCCCTCTAAGGCAGCGGTTCTCAATCTGTGGGTCATGACCCCTTTGGGAAGTCAAATGACCTTTCACAGGGGTGGCCTAAGACCTCAGAAAACACAGAAGTTTACATTATAATTCATAACAGTATCAAAATTACAGTTATGAAGTAGCAACAAAAATAATTTTATGGTTGGGGTTACCATAACATGGGGAGCTGTATTAAAGGGTCACAGTGTTAGGAAGGTTGAGAGCCACTGCTCTAAGGAAAGATAATGCATACAAAGCTAGTGATAGGAAGATGCACATCTACCAATTCTTAGTTGTGTGTATTCTTAATCTTCACTTCACCTTCAGCTCCTGTATAGCACTGTTGTTTTGAAGACTCTGGAGTACCTACACAGTTTGTAGAGAACCTGCTATTCAAGGCTTTAGAGTACTTGGGAGAATTGATTTTTAATAGCCAAGTCTATTTGTATTCTAGTAAATTTAAATCAAACTTTTAATCCTCAATGAGATTTATAATTTGTATCTCATATTTTATCTGAAGTATAATTTCCCTTACACTAGCACATGCTTCTGGAACTTGTTCCAGTATGCTATTTTCTATGAATACACTCCTCCAGAGTAATAGGAAGATTTTTGTGATGTTGGATAAAGTATGAAAAGATTTGAGAGGCCAAGTGGATTTGACCTTCACATGAGACTCAGCTTTAGGAACATACATAAAGTGAAAACAAAGGGATGGAAACCAAAAGAGAACTGGAACATGTGTAGTTAATCAAAAGTCAAAAATTGTAAAATGTGACTCAGAGATCATTATAGAATGATAAAAGCAGTCAATTCATTAACTGGAATATATATATATATATATATATATATATGCATCTGGTATCAGCACACCTAAATATAAACAGATATTTAAAGAATGTGGTTGCCACGACACAGATGAACCTGGAAGACATATTATATAAAAGTAAGCCAGACAGAGAAACCAAATACTTCATGTTCTCTTTTCTATGTAGAGCCTAAAATGATAAAAATCAGAAAGTAGAATAGTGGTTACTAGGGCTTGGAAATTGGAATAATGCATTGATGTTGGTCAAATGATATAAAGTTATAACTAGATAGGAGGAATAAATAAGAATTTACTGTAATTGACGTGTTCATTAGTTTTTTTTGTTTTCACATTTTATACATGTTACTGTATATCACTATATGGCACAATTATATGTGTTTACTGTTCATCCAGTAAATAAATAGATATGAAAATACTCTATTTTTTGCAACTTAGCCCTTTATACTGGTGCCTGAATAAAAATAGGCCATGTAGTGATCTGAGTCTGGCAAAGTCAAATCCCATGTGGCACTTGCCATCACTGACCAAGGCTCCTCTGCTCAGGCAAGTACACCACCCTGGCATCATTCAGAGCCTGGGCACGCTGTACTGAATACCTGGTGCTGACATTGCTGCTATTAGGCAAGTCTTTCTGATACCTTACACCCTTTTCTGGCAGAGCGAAGGCCCTCTTTTCCTGTTCCTGTCTGCTTCCAGAAGTGGAACACCTCTGTTTATAACTGCCATTGCTGTACTTGAAGGTCATCATCTTACTTTGCTCTCTTCCTCAAGGAATTTCAGTCATGCCTGTTGTTCGTCTCTAGACCATCTCCATTTCCTCTACATCATACTCAGAATTTGGAAACATTTCCCTTGCTTTTTGGAAAAGATTCAGCATTATGTAGTCAGTGATCTCATCTATTAGCTAGGATCAGGTGATGTCTAATTTTGGTCCAACTCCTTCCTATAAATATTTCATATTCTTTGACTATATTCTTTAAAGGGCAGTTGTAAACATTTATAAGTTATAAATAGTGTATCATGGAGCACAGCTGGTATCATCTGCTCTTCCAAATTAAAGCCTTTCCAAACCCCCTCATCTGGAGGGAAGAAATTGCATGCTGCATATTGTTACACAACCAATCCCTCTGTCACAGCGCTGCTATTGGACTGATGTGATCAACTACAAGAGCAGAGATTGCCACCAAGCAGTTTCTGCCCTTGCAAAGTGTAAAATGTCATTTCAGACAAAAACATGGGAATGTATGGAGACCCTTGAAAGGCCAGAGTGTAATTTACCTAAGACAGATAGTTGTCTTTTATTCTTAATAAATTTTAAGTAAATGCATGCTGAAATTCCTTCAGTCATCCTCATAGGATCTAAACACTAATTTAAAAATATAATTTAAGCTAGCCGGGTGGCGCACACCTTTAATCCCAGCACTCGGGAGGCAGAGCCAGGAGGATCTCTGTGAATTTGAGGCCAACCTGGGCTAGAGTGAGCTCCAGAAAAGACGCAAAGCTACACAGAGAAACCCTGTCTTGAAAAACCAAAATTGTGTTGTGTGTGTGTGTGTGTGTGTGATTGAAGCATTGTTTTATGTTCTTTAGCACTTAGCAAAACAAAACAAAATAATGTTTTTTATACTATTAATGGGAAAATTTGTACAAGATTGAAATAGTAACCAGGGGTAAAAATATACAAGATTGTAGCTTTATGAATTGATGCTGTGAATATTTTTTCTTTTATAGGTCATTATCCAGCTCAGGAAAGCCTGATATTCCTTGTTCTCTATACATGAAAGAGCTACAAGGTTTCATTGCCAGAGTTATGAATGACTACTTTAAGCACTTTGAATGTTTGGATTTTGTGTTTGACAACACTGAAGCTATTGCCCAAAGAGCCATTGAACTTTTTATCCGCAATGCCAGTCTTGTAAGACCTCTTGGTGAAGGTGGGAAAATGCGACTTGCTACTGATTTTGCACAGGTAAATTGATGCATTGCTCCAAGGGAGGATCACTGTCATCTACTATGTAACGAATACCTAAAACGTCAGTATCTTCCCTGTTTATGCAGTATAAAAAGAAAAGAAAACCCACTTGAAACTAATTTGCTACATAGAAGAGTTTTAAAATATTTTACCAGATTTTATTTTTGTCCTTTCTTTTTAACAAAATTGTCATCCCTCATCTTTGATCCTTCAAGAATAAGGCAGAGTATCTTATGCCACAGTAAAGCAACAATTCACATTCTTGCTATTTTATCATCCAATAAAGCCATAATAATAATAGTTGATTGACTTTACTCAAAAATGTTGTAGCAATGAGATGCCTTTTCAAACAGCCAGAAAGGGGCAGCCTGTTGTTCTGAGAAGAGGAAGAACTCTAGCCCATCAGTGTCTTCTAGAGCATCTTTGTCTGCTCAGTGAGATGGGCAGGCTGCCTGGCAGATCCAGCCTGATTATTTGGACCCTCCACTAAGTACAGTACCCTTTTCCTATGTGGCTAGCCTTCAACTTACGCTATCTGATTTTCCCCCTTTACCTTTCAGTAATCAGAGGCAAAGAAAAAACACTTGAAGCACCCAGTTTCCTTAGAAGATTCAGAAACAGTTAATTCTCTTTTATATGTCAAGGGTGAATCCATTTCTTAAACCTTTCAAAACTGTTAGCTTTACTGATCTAAATAGTTATTCAGATGGAGTCTTCATATAAGTCTGCCAGATCCTCCTTGCTTATAAAGATAAATGCTAATGTCAGTGTGTGTCTGGGAGAGGCCCTGAACTGCCTGTTCAGGGTGATGGCTGCCAGATGCTCCCATGCCCTAGCACACATACAACACAAACAGCAACCCCAAACCTGGCTTTCAAAAACCATCCTCTTTCTTATTGACCCAGCAGTTATTTTCATCCCCAAAATGATGTCTGTGAAACTACTGTGGCATACAAAAAGAGCCTTCCTTTGGGAAAGGTACCTTTAGTAGCCACATGTGAGAACAGAAATAATTAAATGCCTGTTAATTTGGCTTAACCTTGGCCATTTTTGTTGCCTTTATTCTGTCTGTGAATAATGACTTACAGAAACAGTTGTGTCCGTGTGTCCGACAACCTATTGTAGTCCTTAAAAATATCGTAAGCTGTTCTCCAGTGGGTCTGTCCTCCTAGGTTTTGTTTTTCTTCTGTCTTCCTCCCTCTGCTGGGCTCCCTCCAGCACCAGCTCATTTGCATTCTTCTCCAGCTGGTTCTTGAGTCACTTTCCTGGAGGCAGCACTTCAAGTCCAATTAGAGTGGCAGCTGAGCAGGAGATGGCAGAAGGAGAGGGCTGGAGGAGAGAGGCTTGCCGCTTGGGCTTTTATTTTAATGATGTGTTCTCTCGAAAGATGGCACACTCCTGCAGCTGGCGCCCCAGAGTGTACAACCTCCAGTGGCAGGGTGGGCTCCCACCTTCCCAGAGCTGCACACAGCACTCAGAGTCGTGTTTGCCGTCCTGTTTCCTTAAGACACATTACCTTCTGAAACCATTTCCCCTTAAGATAAGTGGAACTCACCGCTCTCTGTTACTCACTTGTGTGTAGAAAGGGCACACGCTGTGCTGAATGTGCTCCAGCCCTGCAGTGGGCTGAGGCTCAGCACCTGTGGCCGGCCCTTGTCTGCTCCTGCACAGTGTGGTCCAGTTTTAGAAGATCCCACCATTCCTCTTAGCCTGGCTCAGGTCTTAGCCATGGGTGCAGGGAAGACATGTTAAAGCACCCTATTTGTGGCCAATAATGTTAGCAAACATTTCCCAGGTACTAGGAAATGGTTGCCACTCCGTTTTTGTTTTCTTTCTTTCTTTTTTTTTTTTTAATTAAAATTTGAATTGGGGTTTTGATCTCACTGGGTTTTGTTTCGTGCCACAACTGCAATTATGTGTTGAACTTGAGCTTTCAGAGTCCTGTTTAGTGGGAAATGTTTTGTCTGGGTTAGTCAAAATGCTAAAATAACATTTCTCTGAAATTTGTATGCCTGACAGGCATCAGCTGAGGACTATAGCCTTTGAACTGGCTCATTATTGAAGGGTTTATCAATTTGTAATCACAATTAAACAAGGCCACTGAGGTTACTGGAATCCAGAACACACAATTCTCTGTGGGTTTGAAAAGGGTCCTTGAGATGAAAGAATCTGCTGTTTAGCCATAAGCAGAGCTCAAGAAAAGACCAGCAGAAAGAATCTGGGAAGATTTTGACATAACATTTAGACATAAAGACAAATAATGAAGCATTTTAAGTGTTCTTTAAACAATTCTAACCTCCTCAGGGGCACCTGTGCATAGAAAAAGCAGTTGCAGGCTGCCATCTGGAGGGCTCACAGTGAGGGAAGTGCCTTCATACAGCCCAGTGGAGAATTAGGTCATGAGCATGCGGTGGCTTCCTGCAGGTAATTAATTTCCTGCTGTGACCACATGGCCTCTGTGTCTACACTAATCATACAGCAGTTCAAAAAGCCCTGAGCTTGTCCAAGGCCCACAGGCCTCTGCTGGTTCCCACTCATGCAGACATGCTCACGATGCCCCTGCTGTAGCACCGGCTCCCCCTCTACCCCACTTGTCTCTTTTTTTCTCTGAGGGAAAGGATAGCTATTGAAGTTGGAATTAAATTATTTAGTGGTACTCGTAGCAATTTCTATTCATAATTTTTCCGGTACCCTTTAAATACACACATTTTTATCTTTCCCACATTGCCCAAAGATGTAAAGTTAGAAAAGAAAGCAAATTTCTCATTTTGGTTCTGATTCCTCTTGCCTTTTCTTATCTTGAACATTGTCAGGGCAAGAATGCCTCTGAAACACCTAGATGAGCCCTGTGGTTAACTAATTCCTGGTGGACACAGAGCAGCAGCAGGGCAGGGAGCAGCCTAGGTGCCTGTCACTGAGTGTCCATCTGGAGCTCTGCAGACTCCTCTAACAGAACACTCCCTCTTTAAACATGAACGTCATTGTTTAAAGGGAAATGATTTTTCAGTCTCCTAGGGGTCCTTTTTAGACTAAAAATTCATCTTCAACATTTAGCCTTTTGAAATCGCCCTGTAGTGTAGAAATCTTATGTGTCATCATGGAGTTCACAACCATTTGGGATAATAATCTCTCATATAGGACTTTGCCATTGCTATTTAATTATTTTAACATTTAGTCCCACTCCAGGGCTAAGTCAAAGGTTATACGAGCTTGGGAACCCTTATATGCATACCACAGTTAGTTTACATATTTATAATTACATATTTATTTGTGTTCAATGTAAAATAAATGTTCCGCTCAGAAGAAAACCAGAACTCCCTGGCAAGGGAATAAACTACCCAGGGCTCCAAGGGCAGCCCATCGTCCCTGTCTTTTGTTGAGTAGTTGGTTCCCAGCATCGTGTTTGGTTTGTCAGCAAGAAGACTGGTGGGTTTTTTAGAATTATGCTTGTTTAGGCTTGTGTAGTTTAGAGTCCTCTAGCCATGTAAGAGGTTACTGTGTTCTTGTGAACCTCTGTACCAGCAGAGATGCTGACCTGTTAGCTAACACTGAAGCATCTCAGGGGGCTGCCCTGCGGTTCGCAGCAGGCACAGCATTCTCAGTGGCACTTTCATTTTGCCTAATAGTAATTGATATGCATATGTGCATTTATTTCAGTAACACAATTAACATTCAACAAAATCATAAAGATATGTGGGCATGTATATTTGTGTCTGCATGTACACATTTACACATGTTTTGTTATTGTAAAGGTGCATTTTTTAAAAATCCCCTTCACTAAATTTGAGAATTCTTGAAGGAAAGACTTCTACTTCTCCACCTTATCCCTCTAGTTTGGTACCTGGCTGTGAGTAGGGAATATGACTTGCTTTGCAAATGAATGATTAATTAGGGCTTTGTGGTCCTCATTGGCAAGGAGCTTTGAACAGTTTTCCTAAGGGTGGTGAACCTTGTGACTGTTCCTTCCCCGTGTGTTTGAGTAAAGATGCTGCACCATCAGGGAATAATCTGCTCTCAGCCATTTTCTAAACTGGTCTTCACCATGCAGCACAATTTTAGTCAACATGGAGGACCAGTTTTCTTCTGAGTACCACATATTACAAAGAATTTGCATGAGCATGTGGAAGATAAAGAACCAGGAGCCAGTTTGTGTCAAGTAGAATTTCCAGTCAAAAGAGAAAAATAAAAAGAAGTGAAGCCAACCTTTGCTAGTATCTTGTATGGGGGCAGATTAATTTAATAGTTTAAATGAGAAAAAATTAAATACTGATAATTTCAGAATTTTTAAAGACCTATTTTAATTCTATGTGTTTGAGCATTTGCCTTCATGTGTGTATACGCATCATATGTGTGTCTGGTACCTGCAGAGGCCAGAAGAAGGTACCAGATCCCTGAAACTGGAGTTCCAAGCAGTTATGAGCTACCGTGTAGATGCTGAGAACTGAACCCCAGTCTTCTTCTAGAGTTGTTAAGCCCTGAGCTATCTGTGCAGCACCAATTTTACAACTAAGTATTTATATGCCACATAAGTAGAGCTTGTACATTTAATTTCTGTTATTATACTAAGCAGATATTACCATATCCATTTGACATATGAAGAAGGTAAAACTGAGAGTTAAGTTACTTGTTCAGGGTCATTTTATATTGACTAAAGTTTGAAATTCTGCCACTTAAATCTGGCACAGAAATCCCCATAGCTAAAACTTTATATAATCACTTGGACCTTGCTGACTGGTAAAAATTCTCATCAGTTATATCAACTACGAAGAGCCTTGTGATGCCTGTGAAGAATGCAAGTACATAGTCTGGAAAACCTTCTTCTCCCAACTCAGACATGACCTGAACTCCTTCTCTTATGTAACAGCATAAAAACATCTCATCTTGGGCCTCTTTAGTGAAAAAGTGTAAATGTCATTGAAGTCTTTACCTTTTAGTAAATTTAAGTGACTTCCAAAACATGTATCACAGCCCGTTAACATTAAGGTTACAAAGACTACAACTTTGTTAGTTATATATAATGGTTAGACTGTCAACTGGATTAGACTGAAAATGTACTAGGAGATTAGTAAAGTGCAGCTCTAGGTATCCTAGGAGGGTGTTTCCAGAGAGAATTAACTGAGGGAGAAGTCCTGCCCTGAATGTCTTGCCATCCACAGCTGGGGCCTAGATAAAAAGGGGTGCCATCAGCACAGGCTTCTCTTCCTGTTTCCTGCCCCCATTGGGGGAGCTGCTGTGCCCCAGCAGACATTCACATGGACTGAAACCTCAGAAACCATGAGCCTAGATAAGTCATTTCCTCTTGATTGTTCACATCAGGTATCCTGTCACAACAAGGAAGAACTGATAGAGAGTGTTTCTCAAGTTCAGCCTTCAGAGTCTGCCATGTAAAGCTGTGGTCTGTCTCTTCATATTTCAGATGGAGCTGGCTGTGGGTCCACTTTGCAGAAGAGTGTCTGATTTGGGAAAGTCCTACCGAATGCTGAGGTCATTCAGGTAAGACCTAACTTTTTGTTATTATATGCCATCTTACTAGCAGGTGCTCCTCCTTTCCTCCTATTCAAGTTAAGCTCTATAAAATTGTCAACATTCATTTCTTCCTATAACAGTGCCAATATGTGATGAATCATCCTAAAAGGTAGAGTTTAGAGAACCATCTAGAATTATATGCAGTAACTAATAACATGGGGGTGGGTTCTTTTTGGATTAACTCACAGGTTGAACTGATGGATACGTTCTTACAGAAATTCATTATAATATAGGCATGTTTTTTTTCTGAAAATTTCATTTATTCATGTATATTTTTAATCCAACCTACTTCTAAAAGTATCATAGAATATAATATAAACAAACACAACTACTGGCTAAAATGGAGCTCGGTGATGAACTTAGGGAATGGAGTAGACAGACAGCTGAGACTGATGCAGTTGAGCCTTTTACTAACCAGCTCAAAAAGAGTAACCGTGAGTTAACCCCAGCACTCGGGAGGAAGAAGCAGGTGGATCTCTGTGAGTTTGAGGCCAGCCTGGTCTACAGAGTAAGTCCTAGAACAGCCAGGGCTACACAGAAAAACTCTGTCTCAAAAAAAAAAAAAAGAAAGGGGACTGGAGAGATGGCTCAGAGGTTAAGAGCACTGACTGCTCCTTCAGAGGTCCTGAGTTCAATTCCCAGCAACCACATGGTGGCTCACAGCCATCTGTAATGAGATCTGGTGCCCTCTTCTGGCCTGCAGACATACATGCGGGCAGAATACTGTATACATAATAAATAAATAAATCTTTAAAAAAAAAAAAAAGAAAGAAAGAAAAAAGAGCAACAGTGAACTAGTTCATACTCATGATGTAATAATATAGCAGTTTAATGAAGGAAGCTGCCCTTTCTATGACTGGACACTTTGTTCTGAAAATATCTAGTAACTTAATGACTTCAGTAGTAGATGTTAGAAGACAGGGTGATATTGTACATATGGCTGTTTATTCAGTAAACTAGAATTTCCAAATTTTTCATGTAATAACACAAAGAAAATACTCATACAAAAATGTAGCCAGCTCTACAGACTGGAAAGATCTACATAATAAACATTTATAACAATTTTGTGAGTATAGCATCCTGCATAGAAGGCTTTGACACAAACTAATCAAATGTCCAAAAGCATAATGATCCATGAGTGTGTTTCTGTAAAATAAGGTGGTATGGGCTATCTGAAAACCTGAGTAATCAATAAGTGTGTGCCCTTCCAATGAAGGCTGTGTGTGCTCTCTTATATCATCAAACTGTTGTAACAGCCATATAGGGAGCCGGTGTTGCCGACAGAGACCATGCACTTTACCCTACCCATTTGCAGTCAACAGAATTTCTTTCTTGTTTTCATTACCAACAACATGGCATGGGTTCTGTGTTTTCTGCAGTGGATAATCACTGCACATACGTCCATGATTGCAAGAAAACTTCAAGTGAGATCTTGTATAGTTTTCAAATATCTTCTTTGGGTCTGTTGAGTTCTTTAAAATAAATAGATAAAGCTCTAAGTATTGTATTAAATTCTAGTTCTGCACTAAGTTAAAACGTAAGATCCCAAGGTTACCAGTCTATTACTTATCTGCTTGAACTTTAAAAATAGCCATATTGAAACAACTGTCCAGTCATGTTCTTGTTCTTTGAGCAAGATGGTGATAACGGTTTATTACTTTCCTCTTGCTGTGGTAAAACATCATGACCAAGGAATTTACACCAGGGAGAGTTTACTTTGATGTATGGCTCCAGAGGGAAAGAGAGCCCATCATAATAGGGAGCATGGACACAGGTTGCAGACATGGTGGCAGGAGATAGAATCTTAGCGCCCACGTCTTCCAACTCAAGCAGAAAGCTGTTGTTTTTTAATCTTCAGCACGGCGGCTGCACCCGAACCTGTCACTGCCTGAGCCGCTGCCTGCTCCTCATAGCCGCAACCTCTGCTGAGGCCTTCAAGTCTGCCTCTGCCGCCTCAGCCACCTCCACGTAGCGAGGCAAATGTTCTGTTCTTTTAACTAAGTTTCTCTCTTTTTGTTTTACCAATAAAGACTTGGGAGCCAGATGCTGGTATGAAAACCTGCTAGCTCAGAGAGGCAGAGAAAGCAACCACCTGACCTTCCTCCTCTGCCATCATCTCAGAAAGAGACTTTTCTCCTATCCATCCCAAACAACAACTCCTCCAACTGGATGCCCCCTACTCTTCTACTTCCTGTGCCTCTCCCCAGCCTCCTGACTTCCCTCACTGTCTATAGTTAACTTCCAGTCAGCTGGTTGCTTGCTCCACCTCTTGACCTATGGTTGATTTTATTTAAATAAACGAAATCTCGTGGTTCACAGTGTGATCAAATATCCCGAAACAGGAAGCAGAGAGAGCTCACTGGGAGTGGTGTGAGTCTTTAAACTCAAAGCCTGCCTCCAGCAAGGCCACCCCTCCTAACCTTCCAAAACAGTACCATCAACTTGGGACCTCACGTTCAAATATCTCAACTTATGTGGGAGGGCATTCTCATTTAGCCATTATAAATAGCAATCTGTACTATGTAATAGAATGATGTCATGGCTGGGTCAGTAAATGTTCTGAGGGCATTAGTCAAGTAGCTTTTGATAAAGGTCTGAGAAAGATATTTATCTGGCATTCATTTCCCATAGTAGGACTAGGCTCTTGTTTTTGATAATTCCAAATTCCATATTTAGGTTTATTGTGCATATATTAAGATAGCGCTAATCTTAATATTTGCAAAGTAGAATGGCTTTTCCCTCGGTACTTTTAAATTTGTATGACAGTACAGAAAAATAAAATCTGAGGCTAAGTTTCACATAAGACTAATTAACCATTTAAGATAGGAAATTCCCAGGGCTGGAAAGATGGCTCAGCAGTTAAGAGCACTGGCTGCTCTTCCAGAGGACCCAGGTTCAATTCCCAGCACCCACATGGCAGCTAACAACTGTTTGTAACTCCAGTTCCCTGGGATCTGACATCTTCACACCAATGCACGTTAAATAAAGTTAAATAAATTATTTTTTTAAAAAAGATAGGAAATTCCCATTAACTCTCCCAGTTAATCTCACTTGAGAAAAAGAACCCCAAAGGAACAATTTCAGGCTTGGGTAACATCTTTTTATAACTACTTATAGAATAAAAAATATAAATGCATACATTTTTAAAGTCATAATTTTTATATCTAGCTCTTGATAGAGTAATAGTCAATCAGACTTTTCAGACTTTGGGCTATCATGCATGGTAAGAAATTTTAGGGCTTCTTAATTTTTTTTGTGTTTGTTTTTCCTGGCTTGGTTCTACTATTTAACCCAGGCTGACCTCCTCCCTCAGCCTCCTGTGTTCTAGGACTATAAGGATACATGCACCACAATGCTTGCCAGAGGTTGTTGTTGTTTGGGTTTTGGTTTATTTGGTGGTTTTGTTTTGTTTTGTTTTGTTTTTGAGACAGGGTTTCTCTGTGTAGCTCTGGCTGTCCTGGAACTCACTTTGTAGACCAGGTTGTCCTTGAACTCAAAGATCTACCTGCCTCTGCCTCCTGAGTGCTAGGATTAAAGCTGTGCGCCACCACAGCCAGGCCCTAGGACCTGTGATTATTAACCTGTGTCTTTTCTGTTGTTGCTGAACCCTCTGACAAGAGCTAGGCATCAACCAGTAACCATATGTATGCTGGATCTTGGCTATAATTCATAGGTCACTAAAAGTTACTGTTTCTCCATGTCCAGGTAAATGGACATGTATTGGATTGCCTCTTAAGTTTGTAAAACAAAAACAATATATTCTCTAATGCACCACTAAATGAAAAACAAACCAAAAAATAAAAAATAGGCTACTAAGGAGATTGCTATGACCTCTGCTGTAATGTAAACACTGGTGTGTGTGTGTGTGTGTGTGTGTGTGTGTGTGTGTGTGTGTGTGTGTGTGTGTGAGAGAGAGAGAGAGAGAGAGAGAGAGAGAGAGAGAGAGAGATCTGCTATGCTGTAAACACTAGTGTGTGTCTGTGATCTCTGTTGTACTGTAAACACTGACACTGGTGTGTGTTTGTGTGGAGAAGAGAAAAAAGAGCCATCAAAATTTGGTCAGTTTTTTATTTTTCAGTTTTCCTGCTTCAGCTTTATTTTTTAGTGAGAAAAGCCAATAAATTTTACTGTTAAATTCTTCACATTGTTTTCTCTTCTAGAAATAACAGAAGAGCTAAAGAATAATATAACATACATGAGAACATTTTCTAACAAGGTGGGGGGCAGGCAATCCAAACAATAACTCAGGCATATTGTGGAATCCACAGAAGGCCTCATTCTGAACTGCCTGAATTAGAAACAGTGGAGCAGCGGAGGGCAGCAGGGACCCTTTTGCAAGGGAGGAGGACCTTGTCAGCCAGGAAGTCTTTCTCCAGTTAAGATCCCTCTCCCCTCCCACCCCTAAAGCCTTAGCAAGCTCTCCCTTTCTACAGCATGCTGCCATCTGCTTCTGGGCACTCTCTCTGATGGTAATATCAGTGGACTAGTTAATTAAGCCAGCAAGCTTCATGCATACATTTGCATTTTGCTATCTCCAGGGAAGGGCAGCAAGAACCTTTTCATACTCGGACAGAATGCTGCCTCAGAAAAATGCTGACATTCCTGATCTGCCCCTAGAGGCTTTGTATTTCTACACATGGCACACATGTCAGAACTGTCAAGACCCTGTTCTTGTCTGCCTGTTTGCAGTATGACATTAACCCCTGAGCACCAGAAGTCGTGAGACTCTGCCTCTTGGCACTGTCACTGTAGATCCAGTGTGGATCTGTGAGCTGACACAGGAAGGCCTGAGATGCAGAACCTCCTTCCAGCACTTCACCTTCCCTCCTGAAGGGATGTCTACTGCCTGCTTTGCCAGAACCTTCCTATCTAGGTTTCATAGATGAGTAAAAACAGCCAGGGGGTGGAACTGCATTATGCTGAAGCTTTTAGCAAGAAAGCAGGGAAGAAAAGAGCAAGAGAGAAGGAGCAGATTCAAGAAAGGGGCATCATCAAATCAGTAACTGAAATAGAATGCTCCTATGTGTTGATTTTCATTGCAGGGGTATTGAGGGTTACCAAGAAATTGTTTGGTTATTTGTTTGTTTGGTTGGTTTTTGAGACAGGATTTCTCTGTGTAACAGCCCTGGCTGGCTGTCCTGGAACGCACTCTGTAGACAGGCTGGGCTCGAACCCACAGAGATCCATCTGCCTCTACCTCCCAAATTCTGGGATTAAAGGTGTGTGCCGCCACCACCTGGCTATTGGGGGTTTTCTAAGGCCTTGATCTATTGATCATACAAATGCTGCTATATCTGATCAGGTAAAGGCCATGCACATGTTAATAAAGGGGATGATTCATCAAGAAAATGTAGACAATTGTAAATACATATTGTGCCAAATGTAGGGGTTCTGTCAAGAGTACCTCATGCCAGAAACATAAAGGACACTGTGTGTTTTCATAGTGTGAGAATTTATTGAATAACAATAGACTTACTACTTGCATCGGTTTTGGTGGCAGCAATTTGCCAGATAATTACCTACCTCAAAAATCTGGCTGAGGTGAATGCTGGTTCTTTTAATTCCAGTCTTACTTACTAATATAACTCATATCATACCACACACAGGATACAATAAAGGTATCTATATAGATCCACATGTATGTGTGAGTTACAGATCGAATACAAGGTAACAACAGTAGTAGTACAAGAACTTTCAGAAGTTGGTGGATTGAAATGCATATTGAATCTCATATCTCATTAAATGCATATATTGATAAGATAACAAATCCAAACCAGCCTCCAAGGAAGAAGCCATTGCTGTAGAGATCAGGCATGAAAGAGTCTGAGTTGAGACTGAAGATATGGCCAGCTGCAGAGACCAAAGAGCAGAGCCAAATCTGCAACAGGAGCAGCAGGTCTAAGTCCAGAGGGACATGCATGTGGATGGCCATGTCAGCAATGGAGGACTGAGCTGACAGCCCAGGGACCACTGGGACTTCTCTGCCTGTCATTCCTTGGTGCATACTCTAGTAACCAATGACAGGTGGGTGTGGACCCCTGCAATGACAATGCTAGATATTTTCCATTTTATGGGGTAGAGGTAAAGGAGTTAGTTATACCCTCTCCTTGGTCTAGCATGTCTGATAAGTTCTTGCTGGTTACTTTTAATGCACCTGCATGCTCCTACAGTCTCAATTCACCTTCATACATTTATAGGTTAGCGCCACTTCTACTGCTAAGATAATGTCATTATCTGTCTGTGCGATGTGGGTGGCACTGAACAGATGGTGGTGTTTATGAGTCCACCCTGCATGTAATTATCTTCTATCCTCAAAATGGGAGTCAAAATCTGTTTGTAAATTGGAGTCTGTCAGGGCAAGGTACAACCTAGAAACTATTTTAGACGCTATGAAGTGACTTAGAATAGAACATACACACATATTATATAACATCCATTTTTCTGTAGGTGTGGTCATGTGTGTGCCACAGCATGCATGTGGAGCTTAGAAGGCCACTTGGAGGAGTTGGTCCTCACCTACCACCATATGCGTCCCAGAGATTAACCTGAGGCCATCAGGCTTGGCAGCAAGTAACACTGCCTACTGAGCAATCTTGCCAGTCCCCTCCCAGAACATGGTTGAATGACCAGTGGCTAATTGAAGAAATTAGGGAGGACATTTAGAAGTTACTAGAATCGAATGAAAATGAAAGCACAGTTTACCAGAACCTTTGGCTTTAGCTAAAGTAGCTCTGTCAGGAAGTTTATAGCTCTTGTGCCTACATTAAAAATCAGAAAAATCCCAAATAAATAAGCCAGCAGTATCCTTCAGGGTCTTAGAAAAACAAGAGCCATCCAAAGCCAAAAGCAGATGAGAAACAGCAATCAAGATCAGAGCAGAACTGGGCAGTGGTGGTGCACGACTTTAATCCCAGCACTTGGGAGGCAGAGGCCAGCCTGGTCTACAGAGTAAGTTCCAGGATAGCCAGGGCAACACAGAGAAATTCTGTTTCAAAAAACCAAAACCAAAACCAAAACCAAAAAAAGAAAGATCAGAGCAAAAATTTATGAAATAGACACTAAGAGTAACAAAAAATCAATCAAACAAAGAGTTGGGTCTTTGAAAAAGTGAACCCCTGGCTAAAGTAACCAAAAGAAAGAAAAGACCCACGGTTTATAAAATTGAAAGTGAAAAAGGAAGTTTACTTTAGACTCCAGTGAGATGCACAGGAACATCGGGGAACACTCTGAGGACTGACATCCCAAGGACTAGAGAATCTAGACATGGATGAATTCTAGAGACATGACCTGCTAAAACTAAACAAAGTAGATATAATAACTCAAAAAGACCCATAGTTAGTAGTCGATGAATTAAAGAAGAAACATGGGACTGGAGAGATGGCTCAGCGGTTCAGAGCACTGGCTGCTCTTCCAGAGGTCCTGAGTTCAATTCCCAGCAACCACATGGTGGCTCACAGCCATTTACAATGTGATCTGCTGTCCTCTTCTGGTGTGCAGGGATACATGCAGACCACTCATACATAAAATATGAATAATTTTTTTTAATTTATAAAAAAGAAGAAACAAAAAGGCTTCCAAAAAAAAAAAAAAAAAACCCAGGACCAGATGAGTTCACTGTCAAATACTAACAAACCTGATGGGAAGAGCTACTACCTATGCTAGTCAAACTATCCCACAAATTAGAAATGGAAGGCACATTACTGAACTCATTTCACGGAGTAAACAGCATTATCCTGAAAACAGAACACAGTAAATACAAACAAAAAAACAAGAACTGTAGCCAAACTCCTTGATAAACAAAAACTATATGCGTGTGCACTTTTGTTTGGGTGTACGTGTGTGCATGTATAGGGGTGTGCACTTGCGTATGTGTGTGCATGTGCATGTGCATGTGTTGGGGTGGCAGAGAATAACCTTGGGTGTCATTCATTCCTCGGGTGCCGTTCATCTTCAGGTTTTTGTTTTGAAATAATATCTCTCACTGGCTGGGGCTTGCTTATTAGGCTGGCTGGCCAGCAACTTCTAGAGATCAGCAAACTTCTCTCTAGATGCTAGGATTACAAGTGCATGTCTTCATGCCCAGATATTTTAAATGGTTTCTGGAGATAGAACTCAGGTATTCGTGCTTGCAGTACAAGCACTTTACAAATTAAGCTATCTCTGCAGGCCCTACATGCAAAAATTCTTTTTTAAATTGTTTGATTTATTATTTTTATGTGTATGTGGTTGTAAGCGTCAGTGTAGGTATTAAGCCCTAGGTCCTCTGCAAGAATAGTAAACAGCCTTAACCACTGAACTACCTCTCCATCCTCCAAAACTCTTGATGCAATACTAACAAACTGAATTTAAGAGACATTTAAAAAATAATGAGGCTGAAGATGTGACTCAGCAGTTAAGAGCACTGTTCTTACAGAAGACTTGGGTTCGATTCCCAGCACCTACATGGTTTCAGAAATTATTGAGGTCCAGTCTCTTTAATTTCCCTCCCAGGGGCCTAGAAGAGACGCTACTAATGGCGGGGGTAATCTGCGGGAAAATAATCTAAGTACACCATGCTCTTTCGTCCGTCTATTTTATTCCTCTGAAATTAAATTCTATATACATAGCTTTAATGCTATTCTTATATTTAGCTCCTCTCTGTCCCCTGTTCTCCTGTCTTTTCATAACTTTTTCATCTTCAACCTCATTCCTCTCCATCTTGGTTCCTTCCTCCCTCTCCCCTGGAACCTTTCTCTCCCTTATCATCAGTCTGACTCTTAGAATATAAAGCAAAGCCTCCAAGGTCCCTACAAGAGCTGTGATAGCCAACTTCATTTACAATCCAAAGGGGGAGTGAATAGAGGAGGTGGGGTCAGATAAGTCAGAAAGCGAATTTATGTACTCAAAATATATTCTTGTAAGTGGTTAGGTGAAACATTACGACTCTATCATTAATGTGCTCAAACACAATCTTACAGGTGGTTAGGTAAAAGAGTCTATAAGTCACTAAAATAAAACTGCCTCTATTTTCCTGTACTGCCATATATTGGCAGGGAGAGGTAACTTTGCTCAGAGCTAGGAAACCTGTCTCAAAACTACTTTGCACCTGGTATGCAAAAAACTCTTTTTGTTGAGTCAATTGCTCTGGAATGCCATTTGGGCTGTGAGAGAAAGAAGGGTCTGAGCTTCATTTGCACAAGAAACAAAGCTATGCCTAGGATGCTAGGTATGGAAGTTCTTGGAAGCATACATAGCATACAAGAAAATTATTGTAGGAACCGGCTAATATATATACAAAAGCTAGAATATCACCAAGACTTCTTAAGCCATGGCTTGACCTTCAGAAAAGTCCTTTCCAAGCATTAGCTTTTGTGATAGTCGCTGGACTCCATAGGCTTTCCTGTGGCTTGCAGCAACAGGGCAGCTCACAAATGTCTGTGATTCCGTTTCCAGCAGGTCCCAACCTTCTGACCTCTACATGCATGTGGTGCTTCTGAGCATACACTATACACTTCATAAAATGAAAGTCATATAACCTTGTGGGTTTCAACCTAGGCGTTCAAATCAATAAATGTAATACAGCATAGAGATAAACTTTTGGACATAAACCACATGATCAACTCAGATGCAAAAAGGCCTTAGATAAAGCTTAGAATCCCTTAATGAAGAAAGTAGGAATCAAAGGAATATATCTCAGCATAATAAAGGCTATACATGACAGATCTTTAGTCAGCATTATACTAAATGAAAACAACTGAAAGCATCTCCTCTAAATGTGGAGCAAGACAAGGGCGCCCATTCTCTGCTCTTCATCAGTACAGTACTCAAAGTTTTAACTAGGACTGCAAGCCAAGAGAAAGAAGTAAAGGGACACAAGTAATAAAGGGAAAAGTGTAGTGGGTAGCCATTCCAGCTTTGGTCTGGAAGTTCCAACCCCCATTGAGGCTTCAGGAACTATCACGCCTACAAGGCGGGGCCAAGGGAGGGCCCTGAAGACCCCAGATCGCGCTGCCTCTCTTGTTTCCTGGACCTGGACGCTAGAGGTAAACCAAGGAGAGTTCTCCAGAGAACACTACCGGACTTTCCAGAACCTGCCACCTACCTATCCCTTCATTTGTAAGTTACCCACTAAATAAATCTCCCTTTTAACTACATGGAGTGGTCTTAATAATTTCACCAATAGAAAAGAGAAAGTATGCCTGTGTTTAGATGACATAATCCTATATTTAAATGATTCTAAAGACTCAGTAAGAAAACCTGAGACCTAATATACAATTCAGCAAAATAGCAGAATATAAAACCAACATACAGAAATATTGTTTATTTCTCTATATATAATAGCAAACTTCCTAAGAAAGAAATAATGGGAAAAACCATATTTATCATAAAACAGATCTGTAATGACCCACCCAAGGAAGTAAAGACCTCTGAATAGAAGACATTGAGTTTTTGAGGACACTGAAGAAGACATTATCGAGGAAGCCCTGCCATGCCAACTAGATGTGTAGAATCATAAAGATGAGTCAGTTGTTGGGGATTTAGCTCAGTGGTAGAGCACTTGCCTAACAAGCGCAAGGCCCTGGGTTCGGTCCTCAGCTCCGACCAAAAAAAAAAAAAAAGATGAGCCAGTTACCAAGTGGTCGCTGTAGTCAACAGCCTAATCAAAATTCCAGTAACATTATTCACAAATAATTAAAAAAATAATGAAAATTGACATAGAAGCATAAAAAGTTCCAAATTGCCAAAGCAATCCTAAGCAGAAAGAGTAATATTGGAGCCTGCCTATCAGATTATGAGATTATATTAGTGAGCTGTTGGTTTTTGCGGCGCTCTTAACCTGCGAGGAAAAGTCATGAAACATGACAGAATCCACTAACAAGAGTTTAATAAGATAAGGGAGATGGACAGATGTGCACAGGCCTGCAGAAAGACACGTGTGTGCAGCGCCTGCGCACACAGGCCCATGTGGCTATTCCATGCATGTGCATAGATTACATGGCTGCGCCCCGTGCTTTACACAACCATGCAAAGCTACGGGGTGCTGGTCATGTGAGACATTTTGACCTGGAAGTGACTAGGCGGAAGTGACTAGGTCCTGCCAGGCATGGGCGACCATGCCCAACCATGGGGGCATGTTGTGAATCCATGTCATGAGCCATAATGACAAACTATAAGGTACTAGTGGGGAAAAAAGATGCATAAACCAATGACGCAGCTATAACAGCCACCTAATCTTGAAAAAGGTGTCAAAAACATGTACTAAGAAAAAGACAGCGTCTCCAACAAATGGAAAACCGGATTTCTACCTGTAGATAGAGAAACTAGATTCCTGTCTTTCATCCTACACAAAAATCAATTCAACCTGGGTCAGAAACGTCAACATAAGGGACTACAACAAGTTTGAAACACTGGTAGAAAACTAGTGGAAATACTTAAGCTAGGCACAGAGAAGGATGTTCTGAAAGGACTCTAGCAGCACAGAAATCCCAGAGTTGACATGGTTCTACATTAAATTAGAAAGCTTCTACACAGCAAGAGAAATACTCATCATTGTGAAGAAACGGCCTAAAATATGAGCCCACAGGCTGGCAAGATGGCTTAGTAAAGGCATTGGCCACTGGCCTGTACCTGAGCTCAGTGCCTGGGATCTACATGGTGGGGGAGAGAGCCCGCTCCACAGGTTGTCCTCCGGAGCCTTTTCTCTGTCCCGAGGTCCCACAGCAGCTTGTAAAATAATCACTCAGAAGCTTAGTTAATTACAAACTATTTGGCCTATTGCTCAGGCTTACAACTAGCTAGCTCTTTTATTGTTGTTGTTGTGGGGTTTTTTGTTTGGGGCTTTTTTTAGCTCTTACATCTTAAATTAACCCATTTCTATTAATCTATGTATCTCCATGTAGCTGGTGGCTTACCAGTGCTTCTTGGGTGTCACTGGTGTCTCCCCAACTCCTCTCTCTTCTCCCTGTATCTCTGCTTGGATTTCCCACCTGGCTGTATCCTGCCTTGCTATAGGCCAAAGCAGCTTCTTTATTAACCAATGGTAATAAAACATATCCATAGTTTACAGAAAGATATACCACAGCATTTCCCCTTTTCTGTCTAATCAAAAAGGAAGGTTTTAACTTTAACATAGTAAAGTTGCATTAACAAAACAGTTATCAAGCAAGAATTATAGTTACAATAATTATTTGTTTTTGACAAAATTAGAGAAGACATTCCTCTATCTTATCTTAGTGAATCTCAAGTTTTATGTCTCATTTACCTTTTATCATAATTAAGGAAAATTATAACTATCTAATCTTTAACTCCATCAAAGATCCCAGAAGGATGTATTATTACCTGAATAAACAGGAAGTGAATTGTAAGCAACTTCTAAAACTCTAGAAATAACAAGAGATCTGGCTGCCTGGAGAGTCACCCAAAGTTCTTTTGTAATGTTGGGGCATCCATTTTCAGCCTATAGGTCTAGAATAATGTCTTGGAAGAAGACTTGTTTATTAAGTAATGAAATGGGGATCACACAATCATGAATACAAAATGAAGCGACGCCACTGTCTTTTCATCTCCCAGGTAAAGATGAGGAAAACTCCAGACCAGTTCTCTGAACTATGCATCAGGAAGCTTTCCACATTCAAGAGAGCTCGTGATCCCCTCCCCCTTCACTTTTAAGGGGTCACATGGCAGACAAGATGCACTCCCTCTATCAGGCCAGATAGATAGCCTTAGGTCATGGGTAGAGCAAATACCCACTACACTAGAGTATCTGGCAGACTTTTCAGTGAAGCAGGAAATTTGAGACCTGCCAATTTTGGCAAAGTTCGTTAGTCACTCTCCTCTGTGCCCTGCAGAATGTCTGGCAGTTTCTTTTGTGAAGCAGGAACCTGAAGGACCATCCCACCTTGTTGTGGCAGAGTTCGGTGTCAATTTTCCTACAGGTCCTGCATGTCCAATTTATAAATCATGTTGTCAAGCAGTCCAGGCAAGAGCAGTTTCTTGCCCAGATGGCTAGCTTTTACCATATTGAAAGCAAACTCCTTAATGGGTTTCCTCAAAGCCCATTATCCTCTTTGAAGTAATCGGTATTGCCAGAAGTAGACATGTCTCATTATACAGAAAAACCTAAGTTCTTAAAACATTTTAAATACCGTATTCTGTAAGTAGGTCTTTGAAGTGTTTGAAGATTACCTACCTAATTGAAATATATCTTTGTATATGTAGAAAACCTAAATAACATGATTATAAGTTTATCATAGATGACTAATAATCTGCATTTCTTAATTATATATTACAATTTCAAATGAGCTGCATAAACATAATATCCCAAACAAGAGCATAAATATACATATAACAAAATTGACCCTAAACCTGTATTAATAAACCATAATCTACCTTTTTTTCATCATTTCTATATCATATCCCCTTTTTTCTATAGAAAGAGATTGACTATGACCATTAACCATTTATAATCAACCCCCTTTAAATGAAAACAAACATTTATAAACAATATATTAGGAATTTGGGCATAGTTTTCTATACTGTTTCCTGCTGACTGGGGGGTACTGCTCATCTTATGGGGATCCTGAGAAAATTTAGAAAATTATGGTTAAATCTTGGTTGTAGTAGTCTGTGAGGCTACATCATCTCAGCCAGTTGCCTTGAAGCTGTTCTGGATGTTGGATCATCTGAGCCATTGCTGTCATCAGAGACCTTTCAGGGGGTCTTGGTCAATCAAACCTTATTAGCCTAGAAGCAATCCATAGGTTCTCATCTTCTGTGGAAACAAAAGCAGAACCTCTTTTCCAAAGCAACATATCCTTAGACCTAAATTTTGAAGTCGATATTTTTTAAATATATATATATATTGCTTTAACTTAGTAGCCCCCACCATCAAATCTCTCTGTAGTTAGCATACATTAGCAGTGAAAAATTTCCAAGAAAACGTAATGATATTCATAATCCAGACTCACTGTGTATTTTCCATCTTTACATGGCTTATTTATTTTATTTTTCTCTTTTAAGATATTATTGTGTTTCCCAAAATATTGTTCACCCCAACAAACTTATCTGGAGTCAGAGAACAGAACAGCCACTAGATATAGAGGCCAGAAAATAGTGGCACACACTCCTTTAATCCTAGCATTCCAGAGGCAGAAATCTGTCTGGATCTCTGTGAGTTCAAAGCCACACTGGAAACAGCTAGGCATGGTGACTCACGCCTTTAATCCCAGGAAGTGATGGCAGGAAGCAGAAAGGTATTTAAGGTGTGAGGACAAGGAAATAGAGCCTGGTTAAGCTTTTAGGCTTTTGAGCAACAGTTCACCTGAGATCCATTCGGATGAGGGCACAGAGGCTTCCAGTCTGAGGAAACCGGATCAGCTGAGGAACTGGTGAGGTCAGGTGGCTGTGGCTTGTTCTGCTTCTCTCATCTTCCCAGCATTCACCCCAATACCTGGCCCTGGGTTTGGTTTTATTAATAAGACCTTTTAGGAGTCGTGCTACACTTTATTTTATTTTATTTTTTAAAGATTTATTTATTTATTATGTATACAGTATGTATGACTGCAGGCCAGAAGAGGGCACCAGATTTCATTACAGGTGGTTGTGAGCCACCATGTGGTTGCTGGGAATTGAACTCAGGTCCTCTGGAAGAGCAGCCAGTGCTCTTAACCTCTGAGCCATCTCTCCAGCCCCACTTTATTTTATTTTTATGACTATCTAGATCCTTTATCTCCTCTCTCCCAAGCCTGTGTACATTTTTATACATATTGTAACCCATTTAGAGGGTTTTTTTCTGTCTGAATTTGTCTTTATAGTGTATCTGTAATCCTTTTTTGACCATTGCTTTAAACTGCTAAATTGTGTGGCTAGGACCAAAGCAGTAGCTTTCGCTGCTGGCTCCGCCTTGTTAGGCTTTTCTGGGTTTTGTTTGTTTTGTTTTTTCAAGACAGGGTTTCTCTGTGTAACAGTACTGGCTGTCCTGGAACTCTCTTTGTAGACCAGGCTGGTTTCAAACTCACTGAGATCCACTCTGTCCCCAAGTGCTGGGGTTAAAGGTGTGCACCACAACTGCCCAGCCCGTTAGGCTTTTCAACATGGCGGAGGTACGTTCACTGCCAACTCTGGGAAGCAGTGGGTTCATGCCGCCACCAAGCAGCTTACAGCACATTGCCCACAAACCTCATTTAAGTGCTGCATAGCAGGACCTCTCGAAAGAGCCATATGTGCCGCTAACAGGAACCAGGAACAATAAACTCTAACAGGAGCCCTTCTGACCTCTGCTTATTATCCTCCTGCACCAATTCTCTTCTGCAGCCCTCATGCCCCTAAATGTCTTCTAGAGAAACTCACTTCCTGCAGGCTTCGGACAGCTATCTGTTCTCTCAGTGGCAGTCCCATGTCCTATGCTGCATCCTGTCCCACAATGGGGTCATGTTTCCTCTCTCTGACTCAATTCTGTGGGAGTTTCTGAGCATTGTACTCAGTGATCTTGCTACCTTCTCAGGCTCTTCACTCAGAATTGGGGAGGGTAGACTTGGTGGCAGATGGCTTGGGAGGGACCAGCATTGATGCAGGATATGGCGACAGGAGCACCAGGACCTCTTGTCCTGCATTTCATGATCAGCCTTAGCAGGCTGTCTGGAAACAGACAGCTGTGCAGCCGTGAGTCATTTCAATGTGACTTTCCCTGACTAGAAATAGACGTTTTTTTCTAAGGGATCTAATACTTGACTAATTAACTCTACCTTCTGGCTAGAATGTGTAACCTTGGAAGTATTGCTGTATTTAAAATAATCTCTAAGAATGACAGTATGGAGTTTCTGCTTTTCATAGCATCTTAATTAATTTTCTTTTGTTTTGTAAAGCACTTTAGTTGGCAATTATTTTTTTAACTTGTTGGTGCTTCAGGTCCCACCAGGAATCAGGGACATAGAGGGCTCAGGCTGTGCTGCCTGGCAGGCAGTAACGTGTGAGTGGTCCCCAGTGCCGTGCAGACTCAGAGCTGCTTTCAGAGCTCTCTAGACAGTTGTCAGTGACCAGTGGAAGACTGGTCTTGTCAGAAAGACAGCTTTTGTGGTTTAAAGCTCCAAAGGGACAGGTGACTGACCCCCAAAACAACTGGTTTTTACCAGGCCTGGTTTATGAGCATCTCACCTACCCTGTCTGTGGGCCAGACGTCCTAGACACAGCTCGCCCTATGCACCTGTGCCTGGATGCTTCCTCCCTGCCTGCCTCCATCCCTCCGTTTCTTCTCATCTTCCATCCTTGCCTGCTTTTTCCCCTTGTATCTTTTGTAGTTTGAATTGAAAATGTCCTGAAGGGTAATTATAAAAAACAAATACTCAAATCATAAAATTAACTTCCTTACTAAGTTTCAGATTTGGCTTTAAATTTTCTGTAGCTGAAGGTAAAACAAAGCCAGCTGCCTAGTTCTCCATATCAGAGTGAAATGAGGCAAATGTATGGAAGCTGAAGAGGAGGTCTGTTCTTAGCACCTAACCCTGCCTGCTTCCTGACAGCGCTGAGACCCTCCTGAGTCTCATTCCCTGAACTCGTATTTGGCTTTAGCTACCTTCCTGTGTGTCTTGGTGTGCTTCTCTTCGGGCTGGGTGATTAGAGAGCATTCTGCTTTCTGTACCTAGAGGCTGGTATCTAACATGGTAAAGTTTGTTTCTGTAAACATTTTCCAGCCCCCTTCCTTTTCCTCTTCCCTCTTGGATTAGATGAATCCTGGTGGCCTTGTTGGTCTGTACTGATTGCATCAGCTTTCTTTATTCCTTCTCATTCTGCTCCTGTAATTTCATGGGTTTTTTCTTTGGTTGGTTGGGTTTTGCTTTTTTTTTTTTTTCCAGATTTCTATTTCAGTTGTATTTGTTAACTTCCCAGTTTAACTCACATTCTCTTCTGACATATAGCCATATGAATTTGAGGTCACTTTTCAGAAAATGCACTAAAATTACTTATGCTTGCCTGTTAACTTTTTAAAATACTGATGAAAGAACACTACAAACATACCACTAGAGAGTCAAAATAGGAACAAAGCTCAAAAACACCAGACAAAAACCAAGGAAGAGTAAAAATGCTCATTTTATCAATCTGTTGTTCCCATCTCCATTGTATAGCCCATAGTGGCCCGCTGGAATTGCAGGCCTGCATTATCACATCCAGCTTTTCCTTTTTCAAATATTTGAATGCCCTCAGTGTCTGAGTTTAAACTCTTCCAATGTTAAATGGAAGACTGATATGGATGGAGTTATTGTCACAAGAGACTAGAACAGAGGTATAAGGCAGGCAAATGGTACCTCTGGGAGCTGCCCATGCACACACTCTGTTAGACCAAAATACCCAGGCTGGCTGGGCTCAGAGGCTGGCCTGGGCCTTGTAGGTCATTCTTACTTTATTGGGTTCTATTTTGTTCCATATTTGCTTGTTCCACTATTTTATCATTAGGACAAGGTGAGAGGTTCAATTAGCTTTTTTTTGTTTTGTTTTGTTTTTCAAGACAGGATTTCTCTGTGTAGCCCTGGCTATCCTGGAACTCACTCTGTAGACCAGGCTGGCCTTGAACTCACAGAGATCTACCTACCACAGCCTCCCAAGTGCTGGGATTAAAGATGTGTGCCACCACTGTCTGGCATAACTTCATGTTTTAAATATTGTCTTTAAAGTCACTGGTTTCTTATGCTTACTCGGGTTTGCTGGTTATATTTGATGGCGTTATTTAGTCCTTGTGTTCTTCATCTGTAGGATTTTTTAAAATTCATTTTCAAAGAGAATAAGAGAGCCAAGTATAACTGGCCATGGTCCAAGAACACAGCTTCAGGTTGCTACAAATACCATCTTCTAACATGCTATTGATTTCACAAAGTTTCTGTAAAGTTATAAATCAAGGCATGATTAAGTGCATTGTTAACACAGGTGTGTGAGTTGAAACAGAGAGGGACTCTTTGTTATGGGCCTCAGAGGATATCTTGACATCTTGACCTTTTGTTGGTGGAGTGAGGAAGCTGTTTGTGAATCTGAAAGGATTGACTTGTGAGTCAGGAGGATGTTAGTTCCCACATGTAGGTAGGTAATAAATGGCTCTTTAGGAGGCTAAAGGTAGCCCAAGACTATCTGCCAGCTTTGACATTCTATCTCTCCACTGTCACAGCCATGCGAGCCAGTCCCTCAACCTTGTAGAATGTTTCACATGTTTGGTGTTATGCCCGGATCACAGGGACCCCCAAAAGGCCACCACGGAGACTGAATCCCGCATGTAAAAGCAAAGAGCCTTTGATTTCAAGCTCCGAGCTTGGTCTCTCTGTCTGTCAGACGCAGCAGTGAGAGCAGAGAGCCCTGAGCTCAGGTGGGGCAGAGTTTTTATCATAGGAGAGGTTGGGGTGAGGAGATTTCCAGGGTCCAGGACCTTGATTGGCTGACAATTGTCTAGGGGTATCTGTAAAACAAAAATAGGACATCTGGCCACCTTATCTAACGGTTGGAATGTTTGGGATGTCAGGTACTTCCTCATCCCTGGGTAGATCCCTGGGTGGTATCAGCTTAGGGCTTTTCCTGGATCTGGGTGTTGCCTGCCAGTCAGCCTGTCACAGAAGCTGTGTCTGGGCCCCTAACCCTGTCATGGCTGCTGTGTGGTCAAGCTGTTTTGGGACCCACCACATTTGGTTTGTTTGTTTTCTAAAATCATCAGTTCACAGTTCCTTTTTTTGGTCGAACAATCACATTTTGTGCACTCAAAAAACAATATTACTTTGTGTCCCAATGTGCTGGAAACTTCCTTCACCCCTAGCCTGAGAGGCTGAGTAGGCAGGAGCACAGTCCCCAGGAGCAGTAAATACTAAACAGTTCACACCACCAACTCTTTCAGCTGTCGTAATCCAGGTCTAAGTTTTTTCAACCTCTGTATCTGGCATACATGTGACATGTAAAAATAGGAATATTACACCTAATGTCAGCATAATCAAAATACGGTCTGGCCTGAGGAGTTGAAGGCAAGAGAAAAGGGTATTTTAAACAGAAATGTGTATTTAAACTGTGTGGATGACATTGCCCTGTCTGTAGTTATTTGTATTTGATAAGATGGTTTAATTGATGTTTGGGTTATTAAAAATGACTTACTACTTTTTGATTATAGATTTCCTTTTTAATCAGTTTGATTTTATAGCTGTAACCTCATGAAGGGTGGATAGTTCTAATAGGAAATGTTGAGTTCTAAAGTATAAATTATAATTCTTGTTTTGGGTAATAATTTGATATGTTCCATTATCTCAGTATTATACCAAATTCAGTTTGAGAGATTTATATTCCAGATGAAATCAGATAACAATATAGCATTCTTTTAATTTCTCTTTTATACAAATTGTCTTTTCCCATGTACAAGTATTTTTGGTGACAGGGCTGAAAAAGAGAGCTCAGACTTATAAGAAGTTAGAATTTCATGCACCTTCTAGGAATAACCAAATATCAGGGCATTATCAGAATGAAAAATAGAACTCCAATAGGAGTCACTATATAATAGTCTGTTTACTTTTTATTGGTAAAATAGAAATATTTTGGGGCTGGAGAGATGGCTCAGAGGTTAAGAGCACTGACTGCTCTTCCAGAGGTCCTGGGTTCAGTTCCCAGCAACGACATGGTGGCTCACAACCATCCGTAATCAGATCTGGTGCCCTCTTCTGGCCTGCAGTCATACATGCTGTATACATAATAAATAAATAAATGTTAAAAAAAAATAGAAATATTTTAAAATTTGAAAGCCTGCCAATTATACTATAGGATAACTTAAATAATGATTTGATCAAGAAACATGGACTTTTTCATGTGTGTACGAATGTGTAGTGGTTTGAATGACAATGACCCACGTAGGTTCATATATTTTTGGACCCCAGTTGGTGGAACTGTTTGGAAGAACCAGAGGGTGTGGCTGTGATGGTAGAGGTCTTTGAGATTTCAAAAGGTCATGCCATTCCAGTTAGCTCTCTCTACCTCACATGTATCTAAGATGTGAGCTCTCAGACACTGCTCCAGGGCCGAGTCTGCCTGCCTGCGGTGGTCATGGACTCCAGCCCCTGAAACTGTGAGCCCCACATAAAATCTGTATCTTATCACAGCAATGAAAAAGTAGCTAAAATAGTGTGTAACTTGTATGTGTGTATGTACATTTTATGCATATGTGTGTGGAGTTCACTGGTTGATGTTGCCTGCCCTCTTCATCTTCAGTTTCTCTCCACATTATCTTTTGAGGTAAGTAAGGTCTTACCCAACCCAGGGCTCACAGATTTGACTAGTCCAGCTTGCCCCAGGGATGCATCACCAGCTTCTGCCTTCCAAGAGTTGGGATAATAGGCATGTACTACCATGCCAGGCGTTTTTCATGTGGTTTGGGGATATGGACTAAAACCATCACACTTGCATGGCAAGCATTTTACTGAATAAGTTAGCATCCTAGGAAACATAGAATTCTTAAGTACATAGAATAAGTTAACCCAGGAAACATAGAATTCTTAAGTACAAAATACCTTGAGGGTTGTTATTAGGGACTAGGTTTGTTTTGTTTTATAATTTGGATTACAATAATTAACCTAAACTTTTGGGTGTCCTGATAAGAGTAAATGAGGTCAGAGTTACTTTAATCTGAGGCTGAAGTCTGTCCCAGAGCTTTCAGAGCCTTTAATCTATTTCGTATAACATTTTAAGTATTAGTACAAGCATAGTAATCAAATTGATTGGACCAAGTTAAAATTCTTTTCCATTTCCTTAGTAAAGGACAGTTTATGGCTTCTTTTGTTGTTGATGTTGTTTGTTTTTCGAGACAAGGTTTCTCTGTATAGCTCTGGCTGTCCTGGAACTTGATCAGTACACAAGGCTGGACCCAAACTCATAGAGAACCCCCCTGTTTCTGCCACCCAAGTACTGGGATTAAAGGCAAGTGCCACCACCGCCCAGCTTGTTTATTGGAGTTTTTAAGAGCTTGAATTTAAAATACAGTTATCCCTAAGTAGAATGCCTTTTGGAATATTTAACATGCCTTTGCTGATTTAAAAATGAAAGTTTTAAAAATCCAAATTATATTTAATAATGAAATAATATTTTTATAAAAGTAGTGAACAAAAACCTTGGATCCTGGTTTGGAGACTCAACGATTAAGAATGTTTATAAATCATCCAAAGGACCTAAATTCAATTTCCAGCACCAACTTCACGTGCCTCACCACTACCCGTAACTCCAGCTCCAAGAACTCTGATGCCCTCTTCTAGATTCCACAGGCACAGGCACCTGCATATGTGTGGCAGGAACCAGAAGCCATCTAGTCATACAGCATTGGCCGTGGGCTATAGCAATTTATATGATATATATGTATATATATGTGTGTGTATATATATATATAGATATGGATATAGTTATAGATATGAATATATATATATATATATATATATATCCTTATCTTTTCCTAATATTTTGTTTCCAACAAGAATCAAGTGTGTGTTGAGCACACTCTCCTGGCTCCTGGAATAAATGTTCATTAGTGAGAGGAAGGGAGGGATTGGCTGTCTCACATAGGCCTGCCTGCCTTCACACATTGGTATAGTTTGGATGGCTGAGGAAAGAGAACAGGATACAGAGCTGTGTTCCATGGCTCATGTCAGTCATCTGAACTGCCAAGAAGTGTGACTGCCGCTGGCACTACCAGGAAAACCTCTACAGCCAGCCATCAAGTCACGAGCTGTGTCCATCAGAACTCAGAGCCAAGGCAGCTGCACATCATTCTTGCCCTGGTTTTGTCACAGAGTGGCCAGGCATTGGTAGTGGAGTCGATTTCCCTTCACACGGCTCTATGAAACTGTGACAGTAAGACTCAGGACTGAAGGGAGCTGGCATAAATTACTGGAATAATCAGCAAAGTAATTACTTTGCATTAAAGACTCAAGTTCTGTTTAGAAAGAATGCATAGAAAACATTGAGTTCGTCGTGTTAGATTATAGCCTAAAGAAGGGTTTTACATAGGATGAAAGGTACAAGCGCCAGTGGAGGTAAGCACCTGCTACTTACACCAACTTAGGCTTCGCTTTGTGCTTCAGTTGATTGTAGCTTGTCCATTAAATGATCCTAGAAGGAGTTTTGCTGCTTTAGTGAAGTAATGTCGGACCCACTGATAAGTGGTAAGTGTCAAAGAGCATGAATTAAGTCAGCCTGCAAGATTATGAGCACGTGTGTCCTGGGCTGAATGGAGGCTTTAAAATGAGGCTTCAGAAACTAACCTAGGGCTGGGTGTAGTGGTGCACACCTTTAATCCCAGCACTCGGGAGGACGAGGCAGGCAAATCTCTGAGGTCCAGCCTGGTTCACTGGCTCCGTGACAGCCAGGTCTACACAGAGAAGCCCTGTCTTGAATCCCCCTCCCCACAAAAAAGATGGAAGAATATTCAAGAAGAGTGATTCTCCTACCAGACTACCCCTTCCAATGCTGAACCACATGAATTAACTTCCTCTTTTCCTTCTAGACCCCTGCTCTTCCAGACAAGTGAACATGTGGCCGACAGTCCAGCAGTGGGGGATGTTATTCCATTCAGCATCATTATTCAGTTTCTGTTCACAAGAGCACCGGCTGAGCTGAAATCCCCCTTCCAGGTAATGAAGTAACGGTAAAACCGTCATGGACTCCTCCCAAGTCAGTTTGTAAACAAGTCTCCTCATGAGTGGGGTCCTGGCTAACCTGCTTTCCTTAGTCTCAGATGGCTCTCTGAAAGTGCAGAGGTGGAAGAAAACTCCAGTGCCCGCAATTGTTTGCTCAGCAGGCAGTCAAATTTACCTCAGGAGTCCAGAGTTAGCCCTCAGAAAGAAAGGTCTCAGCTTACTAAGGTGGACAGGCCTGTAATCTTATCATTTGGGAAGCTGAAGCTGGAGTACTAGCATGCATTCCTTGCTAGCCTGAACTACAGAGTGAGAACCTATCTCAAAAATCATCACCATCATCAGACAAAACAAGCATACAAGTAATTTCTATTCATAAAGCTCTGGTGATGCAGGCTGCTTTTTTTTTTTTTTGCCCATGTCAGTTGGCAGATCTTAAGGTGTTCTGGTAATCAGTTGCATGAAGGCCTGTGCCACCTTCTCAGCTTCCTTTAAGAAGCTCAGGAAGTTTAGAAGGTGAGTTCACCTTGAGAGTCATGGAGAGTCTTGTGCTAAAGAATGTACTTTCTTCTCTGGTGCAACCCTGAAGAGGGCAGAGTGGTCCCACGCACGCTTCTCCCAGTGGCTGGACGATCACCCGTCGGAAAAGGACAGGCTCCTCCTCCTCAGGTAAAGCTGGGTTTTCTAGGAGTGCCGGCCGGCCGGGCTGGGGATGGTAAAAGGAGCAGTGATTGTGTGGGCGCAGACATGCACTGCGTACCTTCAAGTGGCCTTCATTGGCCAGGTACTCGCGTGGTGGTCTCTGGAGTGTACTGGGAGGCATAGGGCTGTCTAGTTCTTCCAGATCTTCACACCCTCCTTTGTGCTTTGCCTGATACAACCCTAGAGCATGAGCTCCAGCTTTAAAACAGCTTCAACTATAAAAGGATTCACTTTGGCTGTGTATTTCATGTGTCATTTTCATGTTCTGCAGTCACTGAAATGGTAGCACTCAGATGTGAGTGAAATTTGAACAGTAACAGTTCTCGGCAGGAAAGGACCGTACACATTCTCTGGTTGTGATCTGTGAATACATTTCTGTGGGCACCTGTGCCCAAGCGTGTGTACATCTCCAGCCATGAGCATGGGGAGGTGCATTTGTGCGTGCAGCTTGAGCATGTTTCTTCCGTCAATACTCCCTTCTCAGCCCTCATTAGAAAACATCACCAGAGACCTCCTCCCCAACCCCATAGCTTTGCCGGAGTAGGCCAGCATGTCCTTTAGTTCAGCTGACTCAGCATACTTGACTGACATGTGAGGCCGAGCTCTTAAGTGGCCCCATCTTCTCTCAGCTTCACCTGTTTCTGCTTTTCTGGTCTCTTCCCCATCCATTCCATCTGCTGAATTGCTTCCTTTTTTCTGTTTCTTAAATGTCATTGTCCACATTTTGTTTCTAGCTTTTTCGTCTCAGTCTATATAGACTTTTCGTTCTCAGTTGAGCTGGTGTAAACGCATGCTTCTTGTAGCCTCTCCCCCGCCTCCCATAAATCCCAGGTATGGGACTCACTTGCATGGGGCCTTAGGCCAGTAAGCTTGCTCTCAGCATCTGCACTCACACACCACAGGAATCGCGGCCCCCAAATGTTTTAAGGTAATCATTCCCTCACACACCTTTCTTTGCTATATGCCCTGTCATGAGAGGTTACCATCATCTAACCAGCCATGCTGGGAAACATCATGAGTCAACTCCTGTCCAGCTCATTCTCTGATTCTAGCTAGCATTGCTCTTTAACCCCTGAAGGTCTGTGGATACATGGCAGGCCAGCTAGCCCATCTGATCCTGCAGGTATGAAGCACGTATGGGAAGGTCGTTCTCAGCTGTGTGCACACGAGAAGGTGCCACCCACTGTCACAGTGGGACCTAGTGCACTTTTCAGATAAAGCACACCGTTGAAGCAGCTGAGGGCCCATCAGCTTCTGAGACTGGCACCAAGCCATGGGTGTGGCATCAGAGCCTCGAGAAACCCGTGTGGGAAAAGGGGCATGAGTCTAGGCTTTTTTTTTTTTTTTTTTTTTTTTTTTTTGGAGCTGAGGATCGAACCCAGGGCCTTGCGCTTGCTAGGCAAGCGTTCTACCACTGAGCTAAATCAGTGGTAGATTTAATAAATCCCCAGCCCCGAGTCTAGGCTTATTTTCCTCACTAGTAAACTGACCCCGAAATGGGAAAGGCTGCTGGGTAAGCTTCCTG
The DNA here is from genome assembly GCF_004664715.2 of Peromyscus leucopus. Classification (NCBI taxonomy): domain Eukaryota; kingdom Metazoa; phylum Chordata; class Mammalia; order Rodentia; family Cricetidae; genus Peromyscus; species Peromyscus leucopus. The sequence goes on from NC_051075.1 coordinate 985,188, forward strand.
TCAGTACCAAGGCCTCATTAAACATGCTTTTGGGAAAGGCTTCAGATGTGGCGAGGGAGTTTGGATCTCCTCTAACTCACTGATTTACCATGTCTCTGACCTTTTTGTCTGAGTCCCAGTCACTCAGCTTCAACATACTTGGTAATAGGAGAGGAGTCAGCAGGATTTTGTCATGTTATGGTCTTGGAATGAGCTCATCCACATGGCTGTCCTGCTATAGGTGATCACAAATCTGTTTTTCTGCTGCTGCTGTTTAAAATGTCCCTCAGCAGTGCTGTTACTAAGTCCATACTTAGCAAGTGAAAGCCATGCTCATAAGAGCCACCTCTCATGTGCAGATCCCAGAACCTTCCTGCCTCGAGCAGGAAGTGCAGCCTGCCTTGGCAAGAAACTGCACTGCCACAGCAGCCTGGCTCTTGACAAGAAAAGGCCTTTGTCTTAGAGGTTATGCTTTCTTATCTGTTACCTCAAAATGGAATTCTGATCCCACCTACCAAAGCATCATTGGATGATTCTCTCCCTGTAGAGCAAGTGTTAGTCTGATGTCAGCATTTCCTTCAGCCTCGGTGGAACCTCATTCTGCTCCTCCCAGTCATCTGTTAGGCTGTTAGAAGTAGGGCAGAGTGCTCAACAGTACAGCACTGCTGCAGAATAGACTGCAGATGGCGAGTTCTCTTCTGCCCTGTTCGTTGCCTTTTGACAAAATCAGGTGTTTTTCTGGAACTTGAATAGATAACAGTGAAGTTGACTTTAAAGTCTGCAATCACTGATCCAGGCCATGTGGAGAATTGGGGGAGGGAGAGCGGCGGTGCTCAGCCACCAGGAAGGTGCTCCAGACATTTGGATCAAAAATTCCCCAGGGTCTGCAGAAATGGTTGGATCTGCCACAAATCTATGTGTCTTAGTAGGAGAGAAGTAATGCATCTTATTGTAGCCCTTTGAGGACACTGAGGTCGAAACCATTTAGACTTTATCAAGCTTATGGCATTTATCTGTTACAGAAAAAAAAAAAAATCTGGTGTCATATGAATCCGTGAACAGGCTGGAACCTTATTTTCCCAGATTGTCTGTTTCTAAAAGTCTTAAAGTGTCAGGTGCCTCCTTGTGCCTATCCCTTCCAGTAGATGCCAGTTCCAGGAACTAAGCGCCTGAGATAGATGTGTAATGAACTGTGAAACGAGGGAAAAGCTGGGTCCTAAATGCCTTTTGGGGTACAGGTACAAGAGATCACTTAGGATTTCAGTACTAATCACAATGAATTTTAATGCCTGACAAATAAATTGCTGTTTATAAAACATCTACTTGGTGTATCATTAACAGTGTACCCTACTAACACAAGCCAGTCCTTCAGTTCTTACTCATTGCCTTTCCTCACTGACGGGAACTTCAGCAATCTTATGTGGTCACAAACAAACCTCTTACATAATGCTTGGCCTGACTTCCAAGAAAGCTAATGTTTTGCTGAAGCAAATGAAGTAATTTAATAAGTGCTTGAAAACCTTGCCCTGATTTTATGTGGGAGGGCAGCTTAATCTGTTTTCTTACTGTAGTTCTGATGGTGTTTTTGATGGGTATCAAGAGAAAAGAAAGCTAACCAAACTCGTTTTGAGTCTCCGTCTATGTGCTGTATGATTTACATAGCCTTCTCCCTTCAAATGCAAAAGACTGCTGTTGCTTTTAAAGTGCATTTTGTGAATAGAGCAGATGCAGTGAGTCCACTCTGTAACATTTATAAGATTTCCCACACTTATTTCTTAGACTGGCAAATATGTATGTGTGTACACATGTGCATGAGCACACCCCAAGCTCTTGGAGGTTACTCTCTATTGTATCTCTCAGCCAGTCTCTAAGGACATTTGTGGGGCACCTGCCTAAATGGGCATGGCAATTGGAAAAGAAACAATTTTCTTCATAGAGAAGTAACTCACTAAGGGTTGGCTCTCATATGCACTGAAACATCTCACAAAATACTGCTAAGAGCATTGACTTCCACTCTAATAGTTAAGAATTGCTTATTAAATGAGACTTGAGGCTGAGCCTAAGACCTGAGTACTATCTTATTAGAGAAGCTCCTTTTTTTGTTTTTGTTTTTGTTTTGAGACAGGCTTTGGCTGTGTAGCTTTGACTGTCCTGGAACTCACTCTGATGACCAGGCAGCCTTCAAACTCAAGAGATTCACCTGCCTCTGCCTCCAGAGTATTGGGATTAAACGGTATGCATCACCACCGCCCAGCTGTTGAGACTCTGGCTTCTTAATGGCCTGCCCATGCTTCTGTAGGGCTAAAGGACTCACTCATACCCTGAACACAGCATGAAGCCAGGAATTTAAGAATGCTGGACACTGTGTAGTCAGGCCTTTATATACATCTATTTGACTCCAGGGTAGCTTTTTGCTACCTGACTTTTTATGCCAAAGGAAAATTTTAAAGCTAAGTCCTAAATGGTAAAGAGCTGTCCAGGGAGAACACAAGAAAGGGCATTTATCCCAAGGATAAGAGGCGATGTGCAGGTATTAAGGAGAACATATCTCTTTTAATTGTGGATATGTGGGATGGCCAACCCCTATCTTGGGAGAGACATCCTATTTCAGAGTGGAAAACTATCGATCTCTTCCCAGACTGGGCAATGGGCTCAGCCAGTAGTGAGTGAAGTATAAAGGAGTGATTTGCAGGTCTTTTTAGTCTACATCAAACTGTTGAGAGCCCAAGAAGCATAAAGTGCTGGGCAGTGGTTTATCACACAGCTGGGTTGTTTGGATGCTATCCTTTTGCAAACAAGGAATAGCTGGTGATATTGGAGAGCCAGTACCAGGGTGTACCCCAGAAATGCCAGCAGCTATATGAAAAGATAGCAAGCATTCAAAATGAAACAAAGTTGGGAAGGGGCAACTGTGGTGGGATGAACTTGAGACCATGGTACTTGACTGCACATAGATGGGAATCAGAGTTTCAGAGCTGGTTCCCTGGGCTCAGAAAGGAAAGACCAAAGGAACAGTGCCAAGCATTTGGTAGATGCCAAGTGTTCCTTCAGATATCCAGAAGGCAGACAGAACCAGAGACAGCCCACAACAGGTGAAGAGGCAAGAACACACCTGACTATTTCCAGAGTTTTGGAACAAACAACAAAGATGTGATAACAGTGGTAATTTATTCCTCTTTATACAGAAGTACAAACCATTCTTTAAGCTTTAATGGCTGGAGATGCACAGGTTTTCCCATGGAGACTGGTTATGGACTTGTGGCCACGCCTACTGCTCTGCTGTGGTTGTGGGAAAATGGCCCTGGGGTAAAGGAACTAGCCCAGGGTGCAAATACCATTTGTCAACTACTGTTCCCAGTGCAATTCAGAAGAACATTGCCAAAGTAACCATCTGGCATCACACAAATCAGTGCCTAAGTTCAGACTCCTTGTCACCTCTCTGCCATGGGCACACACAAAGACTGGGAGCTCTAAAATGCTGTAGTTACTGTGTGTGCCCATGGGCCCTCCTGAGCATGTGTACAAGGTGCTTTCTCCCCTAGCTGAACTCCATGAACAAGCACCAGCTATACCCACATACTCTCTCACATGCCTTCAGGATGGACACAGGGAACAGCATATACTGAAAAGTGAAAGACTGACTTGGCCATAGCTGAATCACCCAGCTGGCCTAACTACTGTAACTCCAATGCATTTTTGAAGTACCAGTCGGTGGCTCTGGGCAGAGCAATTCCAGAAATGGGACAGACATGTTATTTTCATATTGGTGCTACTGAAACTTGGATTTATGTGACATTTTTCCTTTGCATTTTCAGGGGAGCCTTGGAAGCTTATGTTCAATCAGTGAGAAGCAGAGAAGGCAAAGAATTTGCACCAGTTTATCCCATTATGGTCCAGCTGCTTCAAAAGGCTATGTCTACTCTTCAGTGACATGCAGGCTCCACACACAAACCCATCTAAACATGGCAACTAGCAGCTAAAGATAATTGATTTTCTGTATTTCCTATTGATCTTTCCTTGTTACCTCCAGTACTTCTAACTTTACAATGTCAAAATAGATCATAAACTTTAAATTGCATACACCTGATTTTTTTCCCCCTAAAGATACCCATTTTTTTCTTTTTTAGATTTATGAACAAGGAAAATTATTAATTAGGTGGGTTTTGTTTGTTTGTTTGTTTTTGTTTTTGTGCCATCATGCTGTTGATTCCCTGCACTTGCATTGCTCCTAAAGGGACAAGCTCACTCACCCTGCTTTCCCCAACCACGTGGTTTTCAAATCTCACTCTAGAATCAATACTGGGGAGTCCCTGAGTGCACACCTGACAGAAGACTATCCTGAAAGTGATACTGATGTGAAGTCAAGACAAGTGATTGGCAGAACCAAGCTGAGACAGATGCACACTCAGTGTTCTTATGACATGTTGCTACATCTTTAAATGAAGCCAGGGTTTCCTTTATACTTTGTCATTTTATTAAAAAGTCACTTGGGCTTTGGAACAAAGACGAGTTAAAAAATAAAAATTTCTACAAAGGCTCTCTATAAATATAAGTCCTTATTTTTCTATTGTCTTTACTCCATTAACATTCTTTAATTTTTAAAATCCTACCAGGAACTTAATTATAACACCAGAATGCATTTTATCAAGAATGTTTTCCATCTGCTGGTCCAATTGTTCTGATAGTTATACATAAACTCAGTCAATCAGAAATCAGAATTTTTTCTTTCATTTTATTTCAAATAATATACAAGAATATAGTGTGCAAAATTGAGGGGCAACATGTTGAAGAAGTGTAATGAACTGAAATCAATTTTACAGCTGTGATTCCTAACCAAAAATACCACTTGGTAAGTAACATGAGAAGCCATGATTGTAGCTCAGAGCAGCAGCAACTGTCCTGCCACAGCCCTTGCGCTAGTTTAGAAGCTGAGGGAAGTAAAGTGCAAGGGTCGCACTTCAGTAAGTGCAAAGTCTGCCCCACCATAGAGAACGGTGACAAACAGATGTCCATGTGTGGCTGAGGAGAGAGAACATGTTAAAATACAATGGTGTCGACTGTCAACAGCACCATTACAGTGACTATCCCAATGCTATTAACCAACTGCACCAACTCGGTCAGGTTTGGCCCCCACTGGAAATCATGGAGGAGTGCTGCCCCCTGGTGCATCCACTCAGCACATGCCCGTGGTATCTGAAGCAGGTGGCTCTTTTAGCTAGGACAATGACACCATCTACCTGCCATGTTATATTGTCTCTTGGCACTGGCCAGACTAGAAGCGACTGTGTTTGGCACAGATGCTGGGCCATGTGATGGCTACTCATGAAAAGGCCAGCTTCTGCTTCATTCCTGATATCGTGGGTACAATACAGATTAATAAGCAGTAAGGAGCTGATGTATAAAACAGCAGTTACATATTTTTTTAATTCCCCTTCGTACAATTTAAAATAAAACATGTATACACATCTTTCTTTCTACTGTACTTTAGCACCACAGGATATCAATTTTCAAGCCTATATTACCTGATAGACATATATGAAGTTTGGAAGGAAAATAAGGCAATTTGGTTTACAATGTTGATAGTTGTAGCTTACTTAATGCTCTAATGGAGAAAGCAAATCCTCACTCATTAAATCATTTCAGGACTCAATGCTATCAGTATCTTATGGTCACTCAAATTCAGGACAATCAGTGAGACCAAGGTCTTCCAGGCTTTTCCATCCAGAGTCAGTACTTAGGCAGGTACAGATTTAAAAATGCAAGCATCAGGTTCAATGTTGTTGAGAGCCCTGTGGAAATAAAACAGTGCATGCTTACAAAACAACGAATGTTAACCCTGTAGGGTAAGCTCAGATTTACGGTAAAGATTCAAGTTTCCTCATGGCTCATGTATCTGAAAAATTTATACAAATTTTGAGAGCAGCATGCACAAAAAAGTGAAAACAGATCATGTCCCATCTGAAGTTCCAAAACAATAGAGAATTTGCAGGAAGCGGATATGTGACTCAGCTGGTAGAGGCCTTCCCTACCAAGCACAAAGCCTTGGGTTCAAAGCCCAGCACTACATTACATAAGCCTGTGCATCCAAAGCAGAAGGCGGTAGACCAACACTTGAGCTTGTCCTGTGACTTCACTGTGCATGGCTGCACTCACACAAACATGCACACACACAACCTGGGTGTGTGTTGTACACCTGTAATCCCTCAAGGGGTTAGAAGCAGGGCGATTACAAATTGCAGATCATTCTTGGGTACAAAAGCAAGTTTGAGGCCAGCCCAGGCTACATGAACCCCCCCTCTATCACACACACACACACCCCAAAAAAGCACAAAGCAAACTTCTACATTACAGTTCAACTACTTTTGTCAGCTGACTACTTTAGAGTACATCTTTGAGCCGTTTACCCTACAAGTGAGCAGGACTAGATCATCACACCTTCACCAAGCCTCTTCTGTTAACTACTCACATCATCTCCTCACTAAAACATGAGCTCATTCTATTCTATCATATGTACTTTTTTGGTAAATAACCTAAAAACCGAACATAAAGGATGCCAATCAGCAGTTCTACTAATGGAGTCTATCAACCACGATAGTACCGTGAAACTTATTTTCCACCATGCTTATTCCTTCAGATTTCTAATCTAGCAGTTTTTGTCAATGGCAGAAATCTGTATGGATGTTACTACTTAATGAATGAATCTGAGGGAAGACACCAAGAACTAGAGAAATTTTCTACTGTAATGTTTTTAATCGAGTTAATAGTCCTCGGTTTTTAATTGTTTATTTATTTTTGATTTTTGAGACAGGGCTCATAGAGACCGACCTGCCTCTGCCTCCTTGAGTACTGGGATTAAAGGAGTGTGCTACCACTGCCTAACCTGGTGTCCATCTTTTTTTGTTTGTTTGTTTTTTGAGATAGGGTTTCTCTGTTTAGTTTTGGTGCCTGTCCTGGATCTCACTCTGTAGTCCAGGCTGGCCTCGAACTCACAGAGATCCGCCTTTGCCTCCCGAGTGCTGGGATTAAAGGCATGTGCCACCACTGCCCAGCTTGGTGTCCATCTTTTAACCAAATTGGAAATACTATATTCCAAAACTATCTTCCACCTCAGCACTTAGGACATTCTTAAGCTGGCTTGAGAGATTTCTGCTTGCCATAAGTGGTTCTTGATGATGATAAAAAAAGGGGAAAAGGCAGACTTTGCTGCTATGTTCTGCAAACATTACTAGGTTTGCAGTATAATAATGGTGAGGTATCTTTAAAGGCTCTGACGTGTCAACACGCACACAGGCATACAGGGCCACACAGCACCATGTAAAAGTACTATTGCTAACATACTGAATTGGTTCTTTTCCTTTTCCAACAGTCAGGATTTAAACGCTTCTGTTCTTCAGCCAAAGCCTTTGCTTCTAATGTGTACATCCTCCTTTCCTCGTTTTTCATTTTTTTCCACCTGTCACCAAGGATCACACTAATGGCTCTGCAAAATAAATACTAACATGTTAATTTTTCATAGATGTGTACCAACTGCTGTTACTTCAGCCCAAAATGCCAAAACCACAGAGAAGGACAATCACAGTCATTTCAGCAAAGCCTGTCACATTTATCAGAATCTTGGGTGTATAGTCCCAGTATTAATATTTGTTCCAATATATTCAAAATGGCTAAAAACTGGATATTTCCCAAGAAAAGTTCAGTATCGGCAGCATAAGACAGTCAACTTGTATTAAGAACTTATTTTGTGCGCGTAGCTACTCAAACTATTATGGTTATGATAAAAGCTTTTTCTCCACACAAATGCAAGTCAAGTGAGAAAGACTTCTTTGCCTCAGTTTATGTCTAATGATAAAAAGTACACTAGATCAGATCTGTACTTAGCACATGAGACACTGGAGTAAATTCAAAAAAGAAGAGGGAGCCAAGCTGACATTTTCCTAGTTTTTCCTAGTCATTCTGATACTAAAGCTATTAAAGTAATCTCACCCAGAATATACAGCTATCATCACTTCCTTCTATGAATAACCTTTAACCGTTTCATGGCACTCAAACAAGAGAATCCCGGGGGTAACTGCAGTCTGTAAACAATCTTTGTACTAAGATGTTTCAGGAGGATGGTAAGCATAGGAACCTCCTACTGAAATACACGGCAGGTTTGTCTTGTCAAATTGAGTGTGTGAGAGCCACCGAGCATGCTTTATTTTATTTAAAACCGACATATGAAATTGGCACATACCCGTCTCTGTCTCCCAAAGTTAGGATGTTCTGGGGTGTTAGTTTCCCCTTAAGTTAAAACATGATGGGTAGTGTGACGCACACAGTGCTCAACACCAGAATCCCTCCTTTCACAAGTTCACAATTTTTCAGCCCGATTAATGTTTATACCAACTGGCTAAGTATCTCTCTAACTATTTATTTTAGTCTACATTCTGCCCCTAAGAAAGAACGTCTTTATTCACGGAATAAAGATCTACCTCTATAGAAGAAGAAAAAAATCCAAAATATTTTTTTTCAGTCATCCTTTCGTGTTAGATGACTACTGATCTATCAATCACCATACTGAAATGCAAAGCAAAGCAAGAGTTATGAGCCATATGGGAGATATCTTTAATAAGGAGAACCTAAAATAGAAAAAAAAAAATGAAAATAGACATCTACTCTTAGGCAAGTCCTTTCCTCCAGAATTAAAAGAACTATCAGCACTCGGCTGTTAGGCTTGTTAATACAGTACAAGGACACAGGTACTCTTTCTAATAAGCAAGTAGGAGCCAGGTGTAAAAAGAGCAACACACCCTGCACTTGTCAGGAAGACTCCTGCATGGCCATCACAGAAAAGGGGAGAGGGAGGTGGGCTAAGGTATTCTGAAAATGCTTTTCAAATTTAGAAGTATGTTTTCTGCTAAACTATTACATCCTCCTGACCAGAGACTATTTCCAACATGAATTTTTTAAAAAAATCATAGTCTCACTATTTAAGCCCTGGCTGCCCTCAATTCCAATTCTAAAGAAATAACCCAGTACTAGGACAAGGCCATTTTGTACAAACACATCAAGTCCGATGCAGTTGGAGTGTAAAGCGTCTTTCTAAAATGTAGGCAGTGTTTACAGTTAAGTGCATTGAGACATTACAATCTGAATTAAAGCTATAGTCTTTTGATTTATGGTCCCAAAGACAAAGGAAGTAATAATTGACTCTCAGAGAAATAGGAAGATTGCAAGAGGTACCTTTAGCATGTGAGTGCGAGACTGAGCTGGATGGATAGCATAATGCTGAGGCAGGTGAGGCAAGAGCAGACAGGACTCAAGTTCCATTGGCTGAGTTTTGACAAATCTCAGAGCTTGTTTATATAAACCGTTAATGCTTCATTTCCCACAGTGAGACTCGGGTTATAGAAAACTTTCCAAATCTGACACAAGGAAGTACTATACTAGTCATCAACCATCAGTTGTTAGAACTGTTCATGTTCTAACAGGTACATTAAACTTACTGTTACTGTCAAAGGGAGACCCTTCTCAGGAAGGTAGTCTGTAAAACCTATGTATTATAAAAAACAATGTATCTAAAGCCAACCTAAGAAAATGGAAAGAAGTCAACAAGAGCTCTTGAGTTTATTTTCGCTGCCTCAGTTACTGTTAACTGCACTGACATGTCAGTAATTGTACTTACATTATTACTATTTACCTGTTATCTTTCCCTGGATACATCTGAGTATATTCAACTCTGTATTTTTTGGCAAAAAGCATGAAGGCATTCATTGGTCTTTTGCACTTATTAGGAGAAGTGGCACTCACAGTCCCTGAGCTGTGGCTTTTGACAGCTTTAGCATACAGAGAATCAGAGGAGAGCTGTGATGGCCCAGGTGAACCACAGCTTTTACTGAATTCAGAGCCGGCAAATTCTTGAGCGCTACCAGGTCCTCCACAAGACAAAGATGCACGGCGCTGGCGAGCCATACTACTCAAAACATAAACTGCAGAAGAGTCCATAGGTGTGAAGTCATAGCTAGAAAATGAACAAAAACACAGTTCAAATTAGACAGTATACAGAACTAGACCACAAATTTTAAAAACCTACCATGTGAAAATTTCACTGTACTACTTTACTGGCACAACTTCTGCCACTGATGCTTATAAGGAAAGTCTCATGGATGCAATTGAAAACTTTTAAAAGCCAACCTCTAAAGCCCCAGGAAAGTTATAACCAGCATGTCCTTCACAGAAGGTAACTCCTCCAGACCCCATACCTGTCCTTTTATATTCTTCTAGATTATTTTTAACAAATGAATTTGTTAATAATGAATTTGATAATCTCATTTCTTGCCTAGAAGATTCTGGACCTAGGAAACTAAACTGGAGTGGGCAGCATGCCAGGCCTGAGAGCTAACTACCTTGAAAGACAAAAGCCAGTTTAAGAAGGGGAGCCATTCAGCCCAGAACTCAGCATTTAGAAGGCTGTGTGGAGGCAAGCCTGAGCAACACCACGGGCTCAAGGCCAACCTGGGCTGAGACCCTGTCTCCAAAAAGCTATTAAATGTGGCTGACTTAAAATACAATGCAATTTGAGAATTTGTATAGGTAGAAAAAGTTCTAACATATACCGGTCCACCTATATATTACTAGTATCTTAAACTATCATCAGTAAAGAACACAATTTGTTATGTAAATTCAATCTGCATAACCACCCAAACTATCCACAGTCTCAGTCTTCAACAAGCCTGGGAGTAGTGGAGTCCACTGCCCCCTTTCATATGAAGAAAGAGGCTAGCCAAAAGATACGAAGTGTAATTTACCCTAGGACAGTGCTAGGATGCAAAGCCCAGACTTCCTCATCCACATTCCAGTACCTTCATACTACCAATGGCCAAATTCAAGAGTAATCAAGCAATCACCATATTAATTAAAATATTAGATGAAAATCAGAGCTAATGTAGACCACAGCCTAAAGATGGACCCCAAAAGGACCCTCAAACTCTGTGAACTCTTTCTGACAGCACAAAACCTTTTATTTGGCTTTTATTTTGAGCTTTCTCTAAAAGAGAAATTCTGGGTACTACATCAAAGTAGAAATAATGTCAAACAGGAGATCAGAAAATCTAAACACAGGAAAGTGCTAAATGAGCAAAGCTAGAACTGTCCTTAAGGCTTTGTAAAACATCTGAAGCCCCTACCAAATAAAGTTTAGAAAACTACCAAACATAGCCACTGTGTAAGAATGTGATGCATAACTGTTCACCTTTACTGAAGAAATTATCATTTAAAGTCCCAATAGAGTAAGCTAGTTACTAAAATTTGAAAACACCACCATCTAGTGGCAGAAATCTGTCATCTACTTTCTTTGTGGATACAACTTAAGTGGGTTTCACTATTCAGTAACAGCCAGGATTTTGACAGCTAACGCAATGGCAGTATCTTCTTCGATAGCTTAGTTTTACTACCCCCCCCCCCCATTTTGTAAGTAAGCATCTGTTCCTACCACGGAAACACCTTTTATCTTGGTACGTGTTATTCTTCAAACACCTTCATGTTTCATTACTCTCTTCTTTTAAAGGTTTATTTTATTACTTTTAACTGTGTGCAGATGCCTATGGGGGCCAGAGGCAATCTGGGGCTGAAGTTACAGACAGTTGTGAGCCACCTGATGTGGGTACTTGGAACAGAACTTGGGTCCTCTGGAAGTGCTCTTAGCCACTGAGCCACCTCTCCACCCCTCAGTCATTACTCTTAAAGGCAAACACTACAATAATGTAGAGCCTATTAATCAAGCTCATTTAGTCTTTTCTAATTAATAAGTATTTAAATTACTATCTTTGTTTTATGGTTTAAAAAAAAACCACTACAGCAAAGTTAATGAACTTGACCTAAGCTTCCACAACTGGCTTAGTGAAGTATCAGGATGTGAAGGCAGGCGGTCCAGCTCTGGAGTCATGCTTCTACCAGACCCAAGGCCTGTCAGCACGAGCACACTCCATACCTATCAACCCACTTCCTTCAGAAGACTGGAAGCAAAGAGGCAATATCAACAGTATTTAAAGTGCACTCTAAATTAATTATAGAGTATGTGATGACACATAATGTTAACAGCGTTCAAATCTCGCCTCTGCCACTTACTAGTAATGTGACCTTGGGAAAATTAACTATCTACTGTAGCAGAGGAAGAACTGCTGTCACATTACAGTCACTCAACAGTAGATGGGACTAATGGCTAAGGTCCTCCAGATGGACTCAACTGTCCCACTAAGGAACGGCAACACTAAGAGTGAGAAATGAAAACTTGCTATCTTAGAAAAACAAGACTTGGGCAGCTAAATTTCCCTTTTTTGCTTTAAAAAAATTAAGTTTTATACCATGCAATGCCTGGTGTATTAAAAATGAACCTAAGTTATGAAGCATAAAACTAAGCAGTGAACTCCTAATCTACAGGGATTCTAACACCACTAACACAGCACATTTGTTACACCAGAGAATCACCTTTAGGTTTTAATAACATAACAGTGGGGTTTTATTGTAAAACACACTATTGGCCTGTTTACTGTACTTTCAAAAAATCTATCCACAGCACTGGTACTTAACTGGCATCTAGAACTTGAATTTCATTCCAACAACTTGGAAGAGAACGTACCGGGCCCTGAACTATGAGCACTGGTATTTAGAAACTGGAATTTTGGTACATGTCAAGAAGAGAATCTTATTGGGCCAGGATCTCAATAAAAACCCTATGTCTTGAAAGTCTAACAAACTTCTCTGGCAGAAACATCTCTTATGTTTGTACTACTCATTCCTGGAAGCCGAGCCTGGCTTTTTACCTTAGCTGGGAGGTTCCCTCTCCTGACTGTGCTCTGGATCCTTTTGCATGAACACAAGCGCATTTGTGTCTCAGGAGTCTTCCTAGTACATCACTGAATGTAGGGCAGTCCTAGGGAACACCTGACACCAGTATTTAATAAAACCTAAGTTTATTAGGGGCACTATAACTATAACTATATATATGTGTGTATATATATATGTATATATATGTATATATATTTCTCAGATTAATTTCTACTTTAAAATTATTCCTTTTTGTTTTTTTGAGACAGGGTTTCTATGTGTAACCACTCTGGCTGGCCTGGAACTCAATCTGTAGACCAGGCTGGCCTGGAACTCACAGAGATCTGCCTACCTCTGCCTCACAAGTGCTGGGATTAAAGGTGTGTGCCACTACCACCCAGCTAAAAGTTATTTCCTAAATTGATCCAATTCATTAAATGTGTAGTTAAGGTTCATTCATCTTCTGATAAGAATTCCACTGTTTGTTTATATCACAATTAGCAATACTGACACAGCCTTTTTGCTGCTGTGAACAATTCAGTTACAAAGTCATTGACATGACTTTATACTCATCTACAAGAATTGACTTCTTGAGTATGGAAAAGTCTTTCCCAACTGTTCTCTAGCTATTCTGTAAGGTGGTATCCCTCACTTGAACCCAGGGCTCCCAAGCTGACTAGCTAACCAGCTGTCCCCAGTGCTAGAATTATAGGTAGGCCACTCTCCCCCAGCAGTTAAAGGGCTCTGGGGATGGACATGCCTGTGCAGCAAGTGGTTTTGACTGTTGAGCCTTTCCCCCAGCCCTTTTTAAATTCTTAAAACCTTTAAAACTTAGCTTCAATTTTGACTCAGCAATCACTAGAGAATAAACTTTAACATGAAATAAAAGCACTATTACCTTTTAAATGTATCAAAAACACCTGAATCATCAAAATTAATGGCATCAGGGTGTCCAGGAGGTAGACATACGTCACCAATATGAATTTCACAACATGGAATGCCATGCTGTACCACAGTCAAGCTTGGATAAAATGATGACCAACCTAAAGTTAAACAATAGGTAAAGAGTGAGGAATGACAAAAAGCACCCTAATTAGAACACGTTAGAAAGAACAGGTACTACTAAGTCTGACGCGTCGAGTGTGATTTTAAAATAATAAATCACTAGATTAAGTATTTTGTTTCAGCTATGTAAAAGCCCCCAAAACTAGTTTGAGCCACTGTTTTATTTATAAATCTCTATCAGTCAGCACTTCTATCCATCTGCAAAGAGAGTTAAGGGATAAATAGTGAAACTATGTAGTTGCCTATGAATTACTAAATTATGCTTAACATGACACTTCTGTAGTAAAGCCCTAAAGATTGCTGGGCAGCGGTGGTGCACGCCTTTAATTCCAGCACTCGGGAGGCAGAGGCAGGTGGATCTCTGTGAGTTCAAGGCCAGCCTGGTCTACAAAGCAAGTCCTAGGACATCTAGAACTGTTACACACAGAAACCCTATCTCGAAAAATCAAGAGGCAAAAAGAAAAGCTATAAAGACTAACTCTCGCTACAGCCTACTTGATAACTACAAACAAAAGCATGACTACTGAGGATGCCACTCCCCACATTATACCAAACTAAGAGCTTTCAGTATGAATGAAATTTCTCATATACACAGGGACATTTTATCTGATTATGACCAAGACGCTTAGACATTATTAAACATAATTAGAAACATTTCCTTTGTAGTTTTGTTTGGTTTGAAATCAATTTTCAATTTTTTTCTTAATCATCAAAGCTACAAAACAGATGTAAAACTCAGGGCTAAAGATGGCTCAGCAGTTAAAAGAGTACTGGCTGCTCTTCCAGAGATCTGGGGTTCAACTGGCAGCTCAGTAACTCTAGTCCGAGGGGAACTGATATCCATGGAGAGAAAACACGCACACGCATGAAAATAATTGTAAAGTTTGTAAATTCAACTGGAACCCTACCTTTATTTTTAACATAGAATGGGTGGTCCAGCTTACACTCCACAGTAAGCAAGCCATCTTCTACTGTACCAGGATCAAATGTCAACTTCAGCACAGACTCACCAAATGATACACTCTCTTCATGGGATAACAACTTTAGACCATCAGAACCATAGCCCTGAAAGCATATAATCATATGCATAGGCTAAATGAATTTTAAATGTTCAATACACAGTGAATTTCCCAATGTATGTCAAGACTACATGTAAAACTTAGTATCTCTCAGCTTCCAAGTACTTTCAAACCTAGTAGCAAAGAAACACATATTATAAATGGCCACAGGATATATGGCAGATTGGAATATGCATTTTAACCCAAATATAAATAATATGATGAAATTTAATAAACGAAGACACTATTCTGAGATATATTAAGGAAGACTTTCAATTTCATCTGAAGTGAAATGGAAAGGAGACCAAGAACAGTTTGCATTTAACTTCTTTGAGTATCTAAGTATTTGCTTAAAAAAAAAAAGGAAAAAAAAATAATAAAAGGTAAGTTCAAACTTAGGCAAATAAGGCTAAAAACTGGCCAGTTACAGAGTAAGATAGGCAAAGTCATTAAATGTCCCTTATGAGGTGTTGGGAAGTCAATGAAGCAGTTTGATTAATGCGGTTGTCAATTTTAAGATGATGAGGATGATGCAGAAGGAGAATCTGATAATTACTTTTTAAAGGTGTATTTGTGTATGTACATGTACTAGTCTCTGTAAAAGCAGCAAGTACTCTAAGCCATCCTCCAGCTTCTACATTTTAACTATTTGAGGTTATGAGAAACCCATTATACATCTTGAGTTAACAATTAATGATAGAAGAACCAGATAAAATTTAAATTCAATGGATATTTACTGAGCAATACATGCCAGGCTTGTAAATGACATGAACAAAACATGGTGCTTATTACTCTTGCATTCATAGAAAAATAAACATAACCATGGCTAGCTACAGCATGCAATTTTATACTAGTGGATGAACAAAATAACGAGTGAGAGAAAAGAATGTTGAAAATCCTTATGGAAATAGTAAACTGAACATGAAGGATGAAAGGGAACATAATCAAAGACAATTTCTCGGTTTTGAATCTGGTCATCAAGAATAACTAGGAACAAGTAGAAATTAAAAAAAGAGTGAAATAAATGTAGACCACCTAATATTAGGCTGAGTGTGAAGAACTGATTTATCATTATGCATTAGTGATGTCTAACAAGACTTGGACAACAGTCAAATCAATCTTCTAGGTCTTTTTATTTGGTTTTTTGAGACAGGGTTTCTCTGTGTAATAGTCCTAACTGTCCTGGAACTTGCTTTGTAGATCAGGCTAGCCTCGAACTCAGAGATCCGCCTGCCTCTGCCTGGAGTGCTGGGATTAAAGGCATGTGCACCACCACAGCTCAGGATTTTCTAGTCCTTAAAGCTACGTAAGATTTTTATCTGATCTTGCATTACAGATGAGGAAGCCACAGCAATTAGGTAAAGATTTTCTGGAGGACAGACTAAGTTCAGAATGCTCTCTACAAACAAGATGCTTGGGTGCCACTGGTACTACCATCAGTTGGGCTGAGGAGGAAGAACACTCACACTGCTGGCAATAGTCAGGATGTGGGAATTGGGGTATTGCTGCTGAACACACTAAGGGAAGATAATGTCAGGAAGTCAGGGATAATCCAATGTAGCAAATCTTGCAGATTTCAAACTATAAGACAATTTTTGTAAAGTAGAAGGCAAAGTCAGACTGCACACCTTACTAAATGAAGAGTAACATTAAGATGAGGACACTATACTCAAGACAGAATTAAGACTTTTTCTCAAGAAAGTCAACAGGAGACAGTAGGCTCCAAGAAGGAATTTCAACCAGTCAATTTTATATTCTTCCATATTTATTTATTTTATTTAGTCTGCAGTAGAGATGCAGAAATTGTAAGTTTTAAAAGTAAAATGTGTTATTGGGCAGTGGTTGTGCATGCCTTTAATCCCAGCACTCAGGAGGCAGAGGCAGGCAAATCTCCTCTGTTTGAGGCCAACTTGGTCTACAGAGTGAGTTCCAAGACAGCCAGGGCTACAGAGAAACCCAGTCTCAAAAAACAACAACAAAACAAAAAAGTAAAATGTATCGACAGATATTTATCCTAATGTTGTTCACTACTGTTTCTATTCATCAATAAAGAAAATGATAGTTTGCTGGAGTCATTTAAAAAGTAACAACAAACTCCCAATTAACTCTATAGGAAATTAACTGCATTATACACCTGAGAACTTAAAGTCTTAACTAGTTTACTATTTATGTTTAATGCCAGTCTAGTTTTCCAGAACATAAGCATTTAGAGCACAAAGCTGCTAAGCAACAGAGACTACCCCATCTTAGGAGTTGACTGGGTCGAGCTTCACAGCCCCCCTCTCTAGGCACTGAGCTTACAGAGCGCAGGGTGCCATTTACACAGGAATATAAGCGGTTTCCTGTAGATAACGCTCAAGTTTGACTGGTTCTGAAATTCTTTAGAAGGGTTTGAAATGAATGAACCTTGTGGGTGCCCATTTGAATCTCTTCCTCATTATCACAGCCTTCGGCTCTAGCAAAGTCTTCAACATCTTGCCATTCCTTATTGCTTTCCTTATGGAAGCACAGTCGTGTGCCTAGAGTTGAATTAAGAAAGAAGGTATCAGACAATATGACTACTATCTCACCCAAGGCAGCTGCAATATAGTCAAGTATTTCTTTACCTTTCAGAAAACAGTGCCAAACAGTTGCTGGCCAGGAATTGCACCAGCCCAGGTCATCGTCGTCTGACAGGGAGGACATGCAGAAAATGCCAGACTCAGACTCACTGTTCGCCTGTACAGAGAAACAGAAACCTCTATTTTGTTATCTCTTAAAGCTCTTTTAATACCTATTTTAAACTCAAGATTTCAAATAACTTAATTTTAAGCTTAAGGAAAATACGTTTTCAATACCGAAGAGTTTTTTTTTTTTTTTTAAGTTTTAGTTAAATACTGTCATTTGTTAGCCATCTTTCTTTTTTTAAATAAATCTTTATTATTTATACAGTGTTCTTCCTGCATGTATGCTTGGACACCAGAAGAGGGCACCCGATCTCATTACAGATGGTTGTGAGCCACTATGTGGGTGCTGGGAATTGAACTCAGGATCTCTAGGAAGAGCCTCTTAATCTCTGAGCCATCTCTCCAGACCTGTAACAAACTTTCTTAACATAAGTAAACACAAAATCAAATGCACATAATTAATAAACAATGAAATATTTTTTTCCATCTGTATATTCTCCAAAAGAATTTCTTAGATGGGGGAAAGGTAATGTTTTCCAACTATTATATAAACTTTGTAGAAATTTAATGTCGTGAAGAAACTTACCCTTTCATGTCTTACTGGTGTTTCTTCCTTCCAATGGTCATGAGGGAAGCCTGGCCTGTTCTTTGAAGAAGAGGACACTGGTGGTGGGCGTGCATAGGAATGTAAACTTTTGCTAGTAGCTATGATGTGTACAGGAGATGATCTAAAATAAAGCAGCAGTTTTTACTATACAGTGTAGGCCCTTAGAGATTATCTTTTCTCTTGATAACAACATAGTGCCAACAATTATTCACGAGGAGTAAAGACAGCAAGATTGCATTGCAATAACATGCTGTGCCTTGAACTTATCATAAATCCTCTTTACATACAAATTTACTAAGAGATGCTAAAGTGCTATTATCACATATTCATCCCCTTCTTTTACAACTTTTTAAAATTCAGACAGCTCTATAGTCCAAACCAGCCAAAACTCAGGAGTTTCCTGCCTCAAGGACAGGAATTGCAGGCATGCATACCATACTGGATTCCCATCTCTTTTATCCCAACACAGAAAAATATGCATATTATCATGAAGGAAATATCCATCCATTTCTTCCATTCAGCATGGGATTACAAGCTTAAATGAACAATGCTAAACTGTCCAGCAGCCATGCATCACTGGGAAGACATGACTTGCCTTAAGCAAAAACACTGTCACTTCTTAAAAGGCAACACTATTTCTTGCATTCTAAGATAGTCCAGTCCCTTTCCTACAAGGATCACCTTGACCCCTTCTCTTTCCTTTCCCATAATAAAGTCTCTACTGAGCTGTACTCTTTCAACTACATAGGGCTTCCAAGAACACACTAACATCCTTCCTCATAACCAGTACTACAGGACACTTCAGACATTCAACCTTCAATAGCTAAAATACTCAACACCCTGTAAGCTCTACACCAATAGCCACTAACAATGATGGAAAGCAGAGCACAACTGTGATGAGCAGCATAGAAAATGCCTCCAAGAATAAAATGACATCCCCAGAGAGACAGTCCCTTACTTAGGGTTTACTTACTCCCCATGAGCTTCCCCTACCCCTTTTCTTTGCAATATCAGATACAACTCAGGTTTTAACCCTGCACATGCCCAGTAAGCACTGTTCTACAAAGGGCTGTGACTCCCCAGCTCTTCTGTAAACTGTAACATCAATGTGGAGATGAAAACTGCCATCTTCTAACTCTAGTTAGAGGAAGGAACAACACTTAAATCAGGGTTTTTCTAAAAAAAACGCATGATTATAGTTAAGGGACTGGGATGCAGCTAATTAGTAAAGTGCTTTCCTAGCACGCAAAATGTCCTAGGTTAAACAGATTACTGTGAAAATTAGGGATACAAAGGAAATGATACGCTGAAAGAAAAGTTTTCTTCCCTATAGAAATTGACACAGAATTTAACTGAACCAAACTGCTCTATCGAAACCAATATCCTGCAAAAAGAAAAGCAGAGTACCTCAATAGGATGCAGAACAACTATGCTATGGCCAAGTATTCTACAACGTGGAAACTATACCCAAGTCAGAGTTCCTCCTACTTACCTAGTAAATTCTAGTCTATTCTTACCAACAGAGTGAAGTGGGGCATTTATCCAAGCTGTATTTAGTGAAATGATACCCGCTAAGGTCTCCCCAGGATCGTCAACTAGCATTTTCCATAGGTTCACCACAGATTCACCCATTTTCTTAAACTTTGGTCTTGAGATATGAAGTGATTTTTATTACTGGAAGTCTACTTTAAGGTTTTTTTAAATTTATTTTATTTTTAGACTTATTTCCATTATGTATATGAGTGTTTTGCTTGCATGTCCATCTGTGTATCATGTGCATTCCTGGTGCCTGAGGAGGTCAGAAGAGGGCATCAGATCCCTTGGAACTGGAATTATAGAGGGATGGTTGTAAACTACCATGTGGGTACTGGGAATCAAACCTAGGTCCTCTAAAGGACAAGTGCTCTTAACCACTAAGCCACCTCTCCATCTCCTACTTTAAGATTAACAAACCTTAGAATTGGCAAAGATAAACAAGGTTACAGGCACTGTGGAAAAATACAGAACACAATGAATCAAATGTACAGCTGATAAAAGTTTAAAATACAGTACTTAACTATGGTTCTTCAAATAAATACAATTTTTATTTCTAGAAGTAAAACTTTATAAAAATGTATTCCTTAGACTAATTTTTTGATTTGTAAACACAAATATTTTAGGCTATTTTTTCCCATACATTGTTATCTAATTCTCAAAACAATGAAATCATCTTGGATCATTATATGGATGTTAATTCTGACTTTAAATGGTAAATTAACCATCCTCTAATGGCTAATTAGCTAATCCCATTATTATAAAATTGGGAGATTTTAAAATAGTAGCTTTTGAAACTAAGTTTAAATTTCTTCTCCATTCATGAGTGTGTATGCACATGCACTACAGCATGCACGAAAACCGGCGTGGCAGCAAGCTCCTTCACCCACTGAGCCCACCTGCCAGCCCTAAGGACACAAGCTCACACTGCAAACATGGTCAGTGCTCCCCACCTGTTGTAGAAGGAGCACTGCATCAGTGGACTTTGTGGACTTGTGGCAATATTTGCTAATTCTGTCAGCCAGTCCACCTCATCTTCCCGGTGAGCATTTTCTGATATGTCTGAGGTATTCTGGCTCCAAGATGGTCTTGGATAGTCTTGATGAGATACATCTGAACTTAGCTGGTATATGGCAGATTGGGCAGGATCACTCTGAACAGCCTGAAGTTCAGGAAGGTCATCTGGAAATAAGTACAAGATTATTTTTCCTTAAATATTAATATAATGAATACTACAGTAACTTCAGTTAGGAATATACAAATTTAACTTATTTTCAAGGAAAAATATATTCAAAATTAAATTCAGTGATTTCTCAAACGAAACAATTTCAAATTAAAAAAAAAAAAAAAAAAAAAACCAAAAAACAAACCTGTACATGTGGATCTAGGGAGCCTGAGGGAAAATAACTCAATGGATGTGAATATGGTTTACTACTTAAACCATGCAATTATCACAAGAGACCAGAACCTGAAAAAACAAGGTTCAGTTTGTTTTCTATACCTCATCTAGGAATGATTTATATAAATGAAGAAAGGGGCATTTAATGTGTACATTAGTGATGCATAAACTTTTTACTAACCTGTTACAAACAAGTAACTGCAATATTGAAACCAACTTCTAAAGATGAGCCCAGAGATTGTGCTATCAGGTTTTAGGTAGTAACACAACACAAGTCTATGTTAATTTCTGTGAGTTGGGTATGGCGGTACATGCTTGAAATCCCAACATCTGGGAGGTTGAGACTGATGGACTCCAAGTTTGAGAACAACCTGAGCCACACAGCAAAACCCTAACTCAAAACAACAAAGAAACAAATGGAATAGATTCCGTAAGTCTTTCTTCAGTTTCTGGTTTAGCTGGAGCCGCTGGCACAGGCTGTAAACCAGCATCTGGGAAGCTGATACAGGAAGACTATGGTTGAGTTCAAGGCCAGCCTGAGCAACACAGACCCTAGATCAAAACAGAACATAAAACAGCAATTTTCAATTCAAATATATTTAGTAGTATTCTTTTCTTAATGCATTCCCCAAAGGTAGATCACAAAACCTAGCTCTTCAAAGAAAAAACTAGGAAACAATCCAAAAAGAAATATGAAATTCTTTAAAAGACAGGGGATCTCATATGCCTTTTTAAAAACAAAACAGCCAAGCATGGTATGGCACTCTCCCAGCACTCAGGAGACAGAGTCAATGGATCTCTGTGAGTTCAAGGCCAGCCTGGTCTACCCAGCAAGTTCTAGGACAGCCAGAGCCACATAATAGACCCCCATCTCAGAAAAACAAAATACAAAAGACAAAACAAACAAAAAACAGAAATCCCCCATATAAAGCACTCACATACACACAGCCTACAGACCTGCGGGGTCCCTTAAATACGCAAATCAAGAAAATCTTCTGGGGGATGGAGAAACAGTTCAGTAGTTCAGAGCACTTCCAGGGGACCTAGGTTCAATTTCAAGCATCCACACAGAGGCTAAGAACTGTCTGTAATTCCAGTCCTAAAGGATCTAATGCCCTCTTCTGGCTTCTGTAGGCACCAGGAACACATGTGGTTCACAGAGACACATTCTTTGTTTTTCTGTTGGTTTTTCCAGACAGGTTTCTCTGTGTAGCCCTGACTGTCCTGGAACTCACTCTGTAGACCAGGCTGGCTTCGAATTCAGAGATTCGCCTACCTTTGCCTCCTGAGTGCTGGGATTAAAGATGTGCACCACCAACGCCTGGTTCACAGAGATATATTTAGGCAAAACAGCCATACACAACACATAAAATAAGATAAAAATAAAAAATATTTAAAAATAAAAATATTTGAACTTACTTACAAATGTCACTAATGAAAGTAAATTGAGCTAAGAAAACTCATTTCTTTTTTTTTTTCTGTGCTTTTTTGAGACAGGGTCTCACTATGTAGCTCTGGCTATCCTGGAACTCACTCTAGACCAGGCTGGCCTCAAACCACAGAGATCCACCTGCCTCTGCCTCCAGAGTGCAGGATTAAGGTGTGTACCACCACCGCCCTACCGAAAATGTGTTTCTTTATAGCTGTGTCATCGCCTCTTTTAGATCCTCCACTGAAAACGTAGACTCTAATCTCAGTAATAAGTGTTCTGTGACATTCCTCTGTGAACACTAATTATCTTGCTTTATGCTATGTAGTAGTGACCACACTTTACCATATGTTTTTAATGATGTTGTGATGTCTTCTTTCCACATGACAATGGAGAATACAAAAAGTATCCAATACCACACTAGGGAAAAACCCAAACACACAACCTCTCCTACTCCACTAAGTATCTCCATAAAGGCCTATATGCAGGCAAATATTCCAGAATAGACCTCTAAAACTCAAGTATCTTAGCTAAAAGCAGTAACTCAGGTTATCCATTCATTCTTAACACTAACTACACAGTATCCATTTCATTGAATAAATGAGGTATAAAGCACACCATATGCTAATTCCAACTGCCAATCCTTAGGCTGTTGTAACTAGATCCCTTACCTCACTGTCAACACTCTGCCTTTAAATGAACCATTTCTTTATTAGGAATGGTTTATTTCTGTTTTTCAGATTCAGAAAATTAACTGCTTTTAAAATGAAGCCAGATAGAAATAGAATAAATAGAAGCTCCCGGGCCTCATTTCCTCTGGACATGTGAAGATGATGATGGACAATCAACCATTGCCAAAAGCACTGCTCCTTGCTCAATAGTAATCACTACTCACAAGTATTAGGATCCAGAAAATATGTGGCAGTTGAATTTACACATTATGTCCTGAGACCTTTAGGACTTCAAAATTCCCAAGCATCACCACAATATCATCATTTGTAAAGCCAAGATGATCATGAGCCACACCCTCTCAGTTTCTATAAACATATTACAGGAAGACAAAGGCATGGTGAAAAGCTGAACAGCAAGCCAAAGTCGCTCATTTACTCTGCTCCAGAACAGCAGTCTACAAGCAGTAGATTTAAAATCATTACTCAATAAACCTCAACATTCTACAAACATCTCTCTGGAGTGGCTCATCAGCAATGATCACTACAAATGTCTTATAGGTATTGTCACTTCTGTATCAGATCAACCATGATGAGCTCACCGGGAAGGTACCAAGTCACATGGCAGGGTTTTCAAAACCAAATTGTGTACTAGTCTGATCTTAGTACACAAATAAAACTATTTACTTCAATAAGTTTTCAATCTCTGAGTACCTAAGTAGCTCACACTGTTTTCAGCTATACTGTAAAACAAGGGATCTCCTCCATAAGGTTGGGGGAGGGTGGATCACTAGGCCTGCTGCACAGCATGAAGACCTGAGTTTGGATCTTTACCACCCACAAAAGCTAGATAGCAGGCCAGGACCTGTCTGCGGCTGAAGGTATCTGGGGTGGTGAGATAAGAGGATTCTGGGGGCTCCTTCTGGATCACCCGTCTAGATGAACTATGAGCCTCTAAGTTCACTGAAAAAACAAGAGTAAGGTGGAACTTGACAGAGGAAGCCACCTGACACAGACCCCTGGCCTCCATAGTACACACATGAGGCAGTGTACATGCACCACATACACACTAAAAAGAAAAGCATTAAGAAGAGAAAGTTAAAAATTCCTATTACACAAGCGCTTTACATACTTTCTAGGCAGACAAGACAGAGAAGGTGATTAAATACGGCAATTCATCTGAATCTAAGTAAGATTCTTATATAGGTTTGAATTTTGTTTACCAAGCTCCATGTGCTCGTCACAGGAGTTGTATCCTGGAGAGGATGGCAAATTCTCATTACACTGCAGCAACTCCAGCGAGTCATTCACTCCTGACGCTCTCTTGTCCATCACCAGCAGGAGTTTCTGTACTGCATTAGGCATCTGATTTGTCTTCACTTCCCACACCATGTTATGGTGCTCCGACTGGAAATGAAAGAAGGACAGTGTCCAGTCACATGTGTCAGTGAGAGAGACAGCACCATGCCGCATTTCAACTTACTCATACATTGCCGCTTGATTTTCCTCAACCCCTCCAAGACAACGCCACAACTGTGTGCTCAACACTAAATCATACAGACACCTCCAAGTACTAACATTGTTAGTTCAGAATTTTCTCACCACTAACGGCACAATTATATATGCTTTCAGTTTTCTGAATTAGTAACTTTCTTTTCAGATACAAATACTAACAATTCATTTTTCAGCTGTGTTCAAAATCAAAAGAAAATCAAGCCCAACCAACTTTCCTTATGTAGAAAGACTAAAGGAGCTGGGTGGGGTGGTGGCATACTCCTTTAATTCCAGAACTCAGTGGGCAGAAGCAGGAAGATTTCTCTGAGTTCAAGGTCAGTCTGGTCTACATAGCCAATTCCAGGCCAACCAGGTATACCTAGTGAGAACCCAACAAAAACAAACAAACAAACCCTAGAGGAATAATCCATTTCTTCTGTTTTTAAAGACTTTTCATTTATTGCTCAATACTTTGCTTCTTCATATTCTGAAAGTGAACAATTTTAATATACTTAAAATTATATTTTCTATGAACATTTAAACATTTCTGCATCTTATAATGGCTATATTACATTATACTTCTCATGAAAATTGATACATTCTTATGTTTTCTTTGAAAGATTTGGAACCTAGCATGACAAAAAGATATGTTATTCTAAGCCAGGCATGGTGGCACACACCTTTTGCCTCAGCACTCAGGAGGCAGAGGCAGGTGGATCTGAGTTCAAGGCCAGCCTGGTCTACAGAGAGAGTTCCAGAACAGCCACAGATACAAAGAGGAGCCTTGTCTTAAGGGGGGGAAAGGGAGTCATTCTATATTAACTATTATTCCCAGAAAGATTAAAAAAAAAAAAAAACCCTGTAGTAAATTTAGCTAACCAATTACTAAAACTACCTTCAAATCAAATCAGTACCACTCAAAATTCCTTTTCAGAGAAACACAAATTTTTGAATCACATTGGAGATAAAGATTCAGCTTTAATTCCCAGCTACCTTCCTTTATAGAGATTCTTTGTGAAAGCCTTGGTCAAGTTATCACAAAGAAGAGGGCTACAAATTAACACAGCATTTCTCAGCAAAATCCTAATGTGATTATCCCTGTCACACTCTCAGCCTTGACAACAGTTACATTAGGATCTAACTAACATACTAACATAATGGCAACCAAGACTTTTCAGGCTCTACTCCAATTTTTTTTTTTTAATTCTAAGAAACAACAAATCGTGATTTTTCAACAATCTATAGTTCTTTCCCTCAAAATAGTTTGATTCCTGAAAGGCACAGTTGCGAGCACACCTTGGTATAAATGCATATGACAGAAATCAATGTGCTCTCTAGAGCAGACCTCGGTATATGTGCATACAACAGAAATCAATGTTTTAAAAAATGACCCTTGTCTAGGCACTACTTTAGAGGCTTATTCATATCAACCGAAGACATGGTTTGTGTGGCGGAAGGACCCTCAGATTTAAGAAATATGGCTTTTGACTCCAGTTTATTTTACTTTATGAACCAAGTGACTGAACTTGTAGCTCAGTTATCAAAATCATTTTACAAAATCTGCCCTACTTTCTCTCCGTAAGTCCTTATGAATGAAAATTTTTTAAAATGTGAAGTAAGTTTTTAAGCTCTAGACTATGAGACAATAAAAATATGCTGTGGGGGTTCTTCATGTCCTATAATACTCACTGAAGGCAAATAACCACACACCTATCCAGTTTGGGCAATTTCTTTCTGGAAGACCTGACAAGCTCTCCATACACACCTTGGAACAGTGATGTCTCATGCTATTACTTTGAGTACGTAAGAGTTTAAGTCTGAGGCATGCTGTGGAATAATCCTGTACTCTATGAAAATGTGTTGGTCTCATTGTTAATAAAAAGCTGATTGGTAGGCAGCCAGGCAGGAAGCATAGGTGAGACAACCAAACTAAGTGGGGGAGGAGGGCAGAGTCAGAAAGGAACAAGGAGATGCAGGAAGAAGCAAAATGGACGTGCTGTACTAAAAAAAGGGGACCAACCCATGTGGCAAAACATAGATTAAAAAAATGAGTTAATTTAAATGTCAGAGTTAGCTAGTAACAAACCTGAGCTATCGGTCAAGTATTTATAATTATTAAGACGTTGAATGGTTATTTGGGAAACAGCTGCCAGGACAGAAAAACTCCGCCTACAAAAGGCACCTAACGTGTCGTGGGGCACGAAATATCCACATAAGACTAACAAAGCTTAAAGAAAGATTCTAGGTACCCAAGAATGGACTTAAGCATGGCTTCTTGGTAGCCCCATTTTCTTGGATGGGCTCTGTCTGCTGGCGGCAAGCAGAGGCATGCTCCTTTAAGAGGCAGCTTCCTGGCTCAATGCTAGTGGCCAAAATGGGCAGCTCTCTCAAGAGGCCCTGCTATCAGACACTTGATGGTGTATGAGCAGCGGGTGGCATGCCACTTAGTGGACACACGGACCCAGAAACTTCCCAGAGTTGGGGATGTAAACAACATGCCTCCGCCATGAGACTAGGCTCTTTGGAAACCAAAGGGAGGAGCCAGCCACCAACACGCCATGGTCTAAGTTACATAGCAATTTAAGTTTTACTCATACAGACAAAAAAGATTACAGATGCTCAGTAAAGGACAGATCCAGTCATCACACACACACACATACATACACACACACACACACACACACACACACACACACACACCAAAAAAAAAAAAAAAAAAAACAAACAAAACAAAAAACCTCTAAATGGGTTACAATATGTTTAAGAATACACATATGCTTGTGAGAGAAGAGAGAAGGTATAGACAATCATAAATATGTAACTTTAAAATTGTAAACTAATATAAAAAAGACATGAAGATAAAAAACACAGAGAGTCTGGATCCTATATGCTATTACGTTGTTTTTTAATTTTTTTGGGTGCTAAGAGACACTGGATTATAAAAACTGCTAGATTAAGCCAACCTATGTATTTTAAAAACATCCTGACTTTAAAATTTAAGTCAAAAGATATGTTACTTCAGGGGAGAGGTTATACTTTATTTCCATGGGAAATGAAAAAACTATGGATTCATTCCAGGTTAAAAAAAAAAAAATCAGGTCTGATTAAGAAAGACCCCCCCTAAAATCCTGACTATAGACATAAAGAAATAAACCTAAAGAACTACAAAACACATGATGTGTTTTACCTGCTCAAACACATAATGGCTGCCAGGGTGGGAAAAACTCCACCTACTGAGAGAGGCACTCTGGAGAATCAACGTTTTAGCACATAAGTTACCAACACTGCTAGGATATGATAACTTCCCACAAATGTGATGGTCAAGTGAAATGGGCCTTCTCAAGTATTAAATCACACTTTCTGTGCCTCTGCCCAGCCCTTGAAACATTGAGTAAATTCAGCTCTACCAGTGACTCTCACTTAACTCTGCAAAGAATCCCATGCATGCTTAGAAACAAAAAGGAGCCGGGCGGTGGTGGCGCACGCCTTTAATCCCAGCACTCGGGAGGCAGAGGCAGGCGGATCTCTGTGAGTTCGAGGCCAGCCTGGCCTACCAAGTGAGCTCCAGGAAAGGCCCAAAGCTACACAGAGAAACCCTGTCTCGAAAAACCAAAAAAAAAAAAAAAAAAAAAAAAAAACCAAAAAGGAAATGATTTGTACCAGCCCTGTTTACTGGTTTTTGTTTTCAAAAAATCCAAGTGTGTTAAGTAAGAACTGAGATTAAAAAACGACTGTTGTTGGGTGGTGGTGGCACACGCCTTTAATCCCAGCACTCAGGCGGATCTCTGTGAGTTCAAGGCCAGCCTGAACTACCAAGTGAGCTCCAGGAAAGGCGCAAAGCTACACAGAGAAACCCTGTCTTGAAAAACCAACCAAAACAAAACAAAACAAAACAAAACAAAACAAAAAAAAAAAAAAAGACTGTTAACAATTTGAGGTAATGTAACACAACGATAGGTCACCTGCCTCTCATGCCAAACGAGGGCTTGGTTCTCGGCACAGGGACACTACATTCCTTTTTCATCAATTATCATATACAAGGCAGCATATTAGCTGCAACAACAGTTAACCAGAATGTCTAAGGATCTAGGCTTTAGTTGAACAAGACAAGTAAATAGCTTTCGCTGTACAGAATAAGGCTTAGCTGTCAATGGGGGGTGGGAGTGGGGGTGGGGTGGACTCCCAACAAGAGAAGCTCACATCAGCTAACAGACCTGGCAAAGTGCTACTGGATGAGATCAGGAAAACAGAGAATATAGAGAAATTTATTATCACCAGGAAGCATGACAGCCTTGAGCACTTTGTGACCATGGATACTAAACTGTAAGGTGCAGTACAGTGGATCTTTTTTTGAGACAGGGTTCCTTGTGTTAACAGCTCTGGCTGTTCTGGAACTAGCTTTGTAGATCAGGCTGGCCTCGAACTCACTGAGATCCGTCTGCCTCTGTCTCCCAAATGCTGGTTAGAATAAGTCTTAATCCCGAGTGCTGGGATTAAAGGCCTGTGCCACCACCACCCAGCTGGTATTTTTTATTTTTAAAGAACACTCACATTCTTTATTTCTGAATAAGCCAACTGCTTCCAGACTCCTTTGCAAAATCTTGTAAAAGGTGGTAAGTAGTAACAATGCAGATTCCTTATTTAGTAATTCCTAAGACACACAGGAATTCGGTCACTCTTTGCAAGTTCTCTCAAACAGCTAACACTAACAGTTTAGATCAGATTTTAATTCATCCTATAGTAATCTATTGAACAGCTTAAAGAAAATAATCCAATTTCCATGTCAGCTCCTGAACATGCACACTCCATTCCACACACTGTGACCTGGATGTCAATTGTCAACTATAGCTGCACCTCAGACACCGCCACTTTGCCACCATTCTCAGATAATAGCCTCTGTGTCCTAACAGTGCTGTTCTGAGCCACAGAATCTACTGTGGCTGTCTTGTTTCTCTCCCTCTGCAGAGGGCTTTGGTTTTGCCATTCTGCACATCTAGACCTTCCCCTTTCCCAATCAGCAGTGCCTACCATTCACCGTAGAATTTCTCCCACTTAGAATCTCATCATGACATACTTGTGGGGGGCAAACACTAATTTTAATGTCAAAGCAGAACTACCTACCATTGACAGACCAAGTAAATATTTACTGTTCTTGACATTTGGACTTCCCACTGGTGAAGTCTGGTTTTTGACTGGTGGTTTGCTAAGATAAAAGTTTTTATTACACAGGTTTTGTTTTTTGTTTTCCTATGAAGTTTTGATTTTTAAGGTTTTTATTTCCTATACAGGGAAAGAATGCCTAAAGTTCAAGACAATAGACTCACATTTTACTCTTCTGGTTACATACCCTGGAAATAGCAATTCACCTTCAAACTCCCACAGTGCTACTTATTTCATGGGGCTAGTGTAAGACTAAAGCACATGAAAACACACACATACAAAAGTCACATACAGAATGTTGGTCTGTGTCTTCTTACAATCCACGCTGGGCAAAGCAAGACCTCTGAAAATGTAAAGGAACACCATTTCAGCCTATCCTCAAAACAATCCCCACATACATGACAGCAATTAGATATTATTCTGATAAACAAGCTCAGTTTTCAAACACCTCCTGGTAGAGCTAACCCTATTGTTCATTCACACTGTATACACTACTCTGCTATTAGAATGTGCAACAGGACTTGCCTTGTATTTAAGCTAAATATGCACGTCAATTTTTCATTAAATCAATGGTTTTCAAAGCTTCAATTCTCTAATTTTACTTTAAATGATATGTTCAAAAATTCAAATTTTAATGCTTTTGCTACAAACTTTTGTAACAAAGTATGTGCAAACTCTAGAAAGAAGAGAACAGAAGACAAGAAACTGGGTTTTCAAAACGCTTGTCCGTCTCCTTCCCGCCCTCCAGAGCACTGCCACCTACTTCCTCTCATTTTAGTCATCAGGCAAACAGCTCTGGGAACATAATGCATGAGGAAGGCAGGACTCTGACCACTCAATGGGACCATTTTCTTTCTAAAAAAATGGAGACAAAATCATAAACATTTAGCCCAAAATATGTTAGACTCCAAGTTTCAAGCCTTTGTTTCTAGATTCCTTTTTGTTCAGCGGTCCTTACCAACTTTGTGAAAGACCCTCCTTCTACTCTCCCTCGATCCTCCAGGACTTCCAGGCACCACCTAGGCTATTCAACTTGTTTCAAAGAGGAGGTGAAGAAAAGGCAATGGTACCTCAACTAACAAATATTAAATTCAACTTTTACATCAAAAGCAATCAGAAAGTCTTACTGAAGTCCTTTTAGAATAACATCACATATTCTAAATGTCACTTCTTTGACAAATGTTTCTGCCGCTGAGCTAAAACATGCAAACAAGAAGCCACATGGGCCGGCGGTGGTGGCCCACGCCCTTAATCCCAGCATTCGGGAGGCAGAGCCAGGTGGATCTCTGTGAGTTCAAGGCCAGCCTGGGCTACCAAGTGAGTTCCAGGAAAAGGCGCAAAGCTACACAGGGACACCCTGTCTCAAAAACCAAAAAGAAGTCATATGGTGGGTTTGCTTTGGTAAGCTGCACAACTGTGGCTTACGACTCAGCACCTTCGTGCTCCTCGACAGTTTAACCACTGGTGCCTATTTCCTTATTTGTCAACAGAATCAAACCTACCCACTCCTCAAAATTATTACAGCTATAAAAATATATCTCACATTCTTCCTTTGCTGAACACTGAAAATCAAATCAAAGTAAATTATTTTCATGCTCAATCAACATGAAATACTAATGTTGATCACATAAAACTTTCTGTGAACAGTATTGTCAATTCAAAGAATATTTAAGGCAAGGTATTCTGGAGGCTGAAGAAATGGTCCAGCGGCTAAAAGCACTGACTGCTCTTTCAGAGGCCCTGGGTTCAATTCCCACCACCTACATCAAGTCACTACTGTCTGTTAACTCCAACTACCTCTTCTGGCTGGCTTGGTTACTGCATGGACACGGTACATAGACATACAGGCAGGCAAAACACCCACACACATAAAATTAAAAAATCTTAAACATCCTTTTATGAGAAACTTGAAATCATCTAAATTTTACATGAAAGAAACTATTTCCCTATACCTAATTATAATCCTAACCATTTTCATATTATTACAACAACTCTTTATGGCCAGGCATGGTTGAAATCTAAAATTTATATGAAAGAAACCTAGTTTCTAACTTGATTATACTCTTAAACATTTTCATATTTCTACAACCTATGAAAAGAGCTTTTTTTTTTTTTTTTTTTTTTTTTTTTGTCCTGACATGGCAGAAAACTTAAACCTCAGCACTCCGAGGGAAGAGGCCGGAAGATCACTGTGGGTTCCATTCCAGCCTGGTCTATATAGTGAGATTATGAGACCCTGCCTAAAGAAGGGGGAGGGGCCTTCTAGAGGAGCATTAATGGCTAAGGATGGAGGACTGCCAAGAATCCAGGGCCAGCCTAGGCTATAAAGACTTCAGAATCTTCAGGACAGGTAACTTTGTTCAATTAAGACCATGCCATTTGTCTTATTACAGGGAAATTTTTCTTATTTTCTCTTTCTTTTTTCTTTTCTTTCTTTCTTTTTTTAAAGATATGGTTTTACGTAGTTCAGGCTGGTCTGGAACTCACTATGTAGCTGAGGTCATGGCCCATTCTGCTTGTTCCTCCCAAGGTGCTTGAGATTACAAACAGACATGGCTGAAAATAAACTTTTCTAATTTTCATAGTGAAAATGTAATAGGAATTGTGACTGGACGTGCAAAGCAAATACAGATGAAAATATGAAAGTACATGATTAATTACTAACATCAGGAAGTTAAAATGTTTCAAATTTTCTTAATTGTTTGATATACAGGCATTTGTCAGTTTAACTTTAATTTTTGTAATTTCTTTCCCCCTTCTCAGTATATACTGTGAAATTTAAAACACATAAAATATGTGCCCTTGTTAATACTGTTAGGGAGTGACTTCTGAAGATAACTTATGTGACTAAAAGAGGACTGATATCTTTATTTTCAACCGATACACAAACCAGTTTGTAATGCACACCAAAGAACCTTCAGGTTCAGTATCTAAGTTCACACCATATGCCTGCTTCACTGTACACTGGGAGAGCCCGGAGGTAAAATACAGTAGACGATTTGGTGGTAGTGTTCAAGAGAGAAACACAACTGTCGTTTAATACAACTGAGAAAGGTATGACCAAAAAACAGAGAAGGCATCCTTTTTAACAGTCGGGAAATGAACAAAGGGCTTTCCCAGGAAGAAACAGCAACTAGGTTTATAAAACTAAGCTGCGAGCTATAAAATTAAATGTTAAAAAGATTCTTAAGTTTACTAGTCGAGTTGAAGTAACGTTTAACCATTTCTTCTTCAAAACCCTCAGGTAAGGCAAAAATTGATGAAGTTTCTTTTGAACATAAATCAAAATTTCCCAATACTCAGGTTACAAAACAAAGCTGAGGATTAACTCGAGAGGTTGAACGCCGTAAACAAAAACACAGAATTACAGCTCGGGAGATCACCGTTGTAGCAAGAATACTAAAGTATTTATAAATGTT
This sequence comes from Peromyscus leucopus, assembly GCF_004664715.2. Classification (NCBI taxonomy): domain Eukaryota; kingdom Metazoa; phylum Chordata; class Mammalia; order Rodentia; family Cricetidae; genus Peromyscus; species Peromyscus leucopus. The sequence goes on from NC_051075.1 coordinate 1,018,469, forward strand.
AAAAGTACTCTAATTCTCAGACCGTAACTCATCCTGAAACCCCACTCCCCAGAAGGTGAAGCTTCCTTAAGCCCTACTGAGTCCCAGCTCAGGTACAATGCGCCAGTAAACGTGTCCCGCCCAGCTGTCAGAGCTTTCACACGACTCCAGCTGAAAAGTCCAGGGTGAACTGCAGGGTGCACAGCGCAGGGAGCACGGAGGAGCGAGACTCCGAAACCCCGCTTCGCCCGAACTCCTTTTTGTTTTGTTTAAATCGGCCTGCAGAGGGAGGAGCCTGGCCTCGCCCGCAGGCCTCGTCGCCGGGTCAGTCCGAGCAGCGCCGCCCGGAGCTGGCCAAGTCCACCCCCACCTCTTTCGCCATTCATCGCTTCCTCCCCTCCCCCCATCATGTGACCACAGCCTGGACGCCAGGCTTGTTTTTCCCCCTGGGCGCAGCCCCACCGCGCACGCGCCTCGCAGCCCATTCATTCGAACTGCGTAACAATGAGCCCCGGGACCGACGGCTCTGCGAGCTCCCCCGCCCGGCCCGGGTCCCGGAGGCAGCCTCGCCTCCCTGGAGCCCCCAGCCCGCTTGGGCTCGCAGCCGGTATCCGCCCCTCGGCCCCGCAGCTGGGAGTGGCGAGTCAAACTTTCCGGAGCCCTCCGGAGCGCCAGGCCCCTCCCCTGCCCCGGCCCCTTCCCCGCCGGCCCCCACCGCGAGCGCGGCCGAGCGCGGCCTCCGCCAGCGCCCCCCACCCCCGGGAGCCTGGGCGCCACGACCGGGAGCCCCGGAGGGCCCGGCGGAGGCCCGGCCGGCAGGCTCGCCGCAGGCAGTCCCGAGCCCGGCGGCCCGAGGGTCCCCGCTCGAGCGGCCAGCCCCTCCCTTACCCGCCCCCACCCCTCCGGAACCCAGCGACCACACACCGTCAGGACGCGGGCCGCCGGGCGCGACAACGCCGCCAGCAGCTCGCCTGCGCGTTCCCTGACGGCCGCCCGCTTCCCTGGTGCGCGCCGCGACTCCCGCCGCAGCGTTCACTTCTCGGCCGAAACTTTCCTACTTACCAAACCCGTCGCCATTACCAAGTCTTTCAAGCTTCGTCTTCCCCCTCCCCTAAAGCCCCCGGGGGCTGAGCCTTCGTTCATCTTTTTCGCCTTTAATTGGTCTGCAGAACTGCCATTCTATGGTTCCGCTTTTCCATTGGGCAGTGCCGTGGCCCGTCTCGGTGGGCGGGTATGTATTGACTTTTCTGTTGTGTTTACTGGAGAAGGTGGCTTGTCAATCACTACAGAAAGCGCTTGGGATTGGATTGCTGCCGAGACGCTGGGGACCGGAGCCAAACTTTGTTCTCGAAGTGGATTGTGGGTTGGTAGTCTCAGCCTTGCTCCTTAGCTCAGGAAATTGCCGGTGGGAGGAGCTGCTTGGACTACACATCCCAGAGGTGCGTGTACAGCGCAGTCTTGATAGTAAACAAGAGTCATAGGGACACGTGTATCAGCTCGTTTGTTTTGGTGTCTCAGACAAAAGGGAGGGGGCGGAGGAAAGGAGTGTTTTAGAGCTAGGGCCTCTTCTCTTCCTCTGGGCCTCCGGGAGCACTCAGAGCAACCTCAGTCTGTCGAGCACCCACCCATTCCAGGCCATAAACAGCCAGAGTCGCTTGCTGCTCAAAGTTTGGCAGGTGGCCAAGGTATTGTTTTAGTGCGAGGGGAAGAAGATGACTGCACAAGCGGAAGCAGTGTAGGCACGCCAGGGACTTGATCACTCACGAATCACGGCCCATGCACGATGGGATGACAAAGGTTGGTTCAGGACTGCCCTCCTGAAGCCGATGAGCTAGATTCTTTGACTCAACCCTTGCCTCATCACGCCCACAACAACTCGGGAAAATTTACCAATTATGTTCAGTTTGACCAGGATACGTTGAGACACAGCCAAGTGCCGTGCACTGTAGGGTTTAAGGATGAGACAGTCTCAGTCTCGAGATTTACACAGCTATTAAAGGGATGATTGCTTTGAAATTGAGGCGTTTGAAGCGGTTATTTCCGTATAGGCCTACATTCTTTTAAGTTCACACAAAAGGGTATAGGTAAGTCCAGACTTACGTAGTTGCTGGATTACTTCTTCCGCGAATATTTTAACAGTGTCTCCCGCCCAAAGGGTTCAGAAAGAAAACTGTCTTTCCACTCTGTTTCCACTAGGGGTTCTTCCCACGTTTCTAAGGCAGTCTGACCAGAAGCAGGGAATGTCTTCTCTGCTTTAGTTAGTGACCTTCCCTTTAAAGGGAAGTTGCTCATAGCAGCTGGGTGCAGCTAATCTGTAATTGCATTTTTACTATTCACATTATAAGCATCTCTATAGGCATTATTGAGCTTTTTTTTTTCTTTGAACCTGAAGTGTTTCGTCATTTAGGCTATGGGTTAGGTTTTATTTCTTTTGATTATTAGAGATGTGCTGAAAATCGAGAGGAAGGGAATGAGCAAGAATTCTGCTAAAGTTGATTTAGGGAAGAGTTCGAAATCCTCTTTCTTTAAAGCTGCCACATTGCTTGAATTTTCAAATGTACCAAAAAGCTACATAAGAGAATCATTAAATTAGACTACTTGTATATGATTGAAACAAAGTTTCAAATTCCTTTGAGTTCTACATTTGGACTCTTCAAATGGAAACTGTTTCTAAAATAGCCCTCTCAAGTGAGCAGAGATTTACATTCTGTGTTCACATATAGTAGTGATCAAGCACTGTTTTCTTCAAAATAATCCAGAGGTAACCCAACTAATTTTCTCCCTAAATAAAAAAGTAAAAGATTTTAATTTACATCTTTCAGATACTATAGAGTGATTCCAAAAAGCATGACTGTGTTTCATTCATTTCGTGCTTGTTTTCTTTTTCTTTTAATGGAAGGTGATCATGATCCATAATTTAAAAATAGAAATGCCAAAATGGATGGAACTAGAAAATACCACCCTGAGTGAGGTAACCCAGATTCAGAAGGACAAACATGATATGTACTCACTCATAAGTGGATACTAGATATAAAGCAAAGGACAATCAGAACAACCCACAGATCAATCAGAACAACCCACAGATCCAGGGAGACTACCTAGCAGGGAGGACCCTAGGATGACTGTGGCTTATAATAAGTTTTGGTTTTGCACAATCACTGGGCATGCTTTAGTGAAACATTTCACTATTAGGATAAGAATTTGTACCATATCAAGCTGATGAAAGAGTATGCTGGGTGTACTTTCAGGAGGGGAGGCTAAAATCTTTTTAGATTATGGATTAGCCTATAGAAAAATGTCTGCTGTAAATCCAACAGTGAAGAGGAAGATGAATAGGAATCTCACTTACACAACTTAAGTAAAGCATAGCTCTCTGAACAGATGAAGATAGGTTTCTCCTGTATCCCAGAATCTAATCAATATTTATATGTATAATTCAGCTATTATTTGGCTTAAAGGGGCTTATTGGGAAATGTTATCATTTTTACTATCTTCTACAGAGAAAATATTTTCCAGTTTCAAATAACTCTGGACTTTGGAATTATAACCTGTTTTTATGTTAAAAAAAATTAGGTGGAAAATGCTGAAGGACCACTGAACTCGATGGTGTATTTACTTACATATCTATATCTGTATAAAATAATGAGTATAAATGTTTGTTTAAAAAGGAGAGGGCAAATGTGAATTTAACAAGAAGTTGTAGATTTTTGTAGATTTTCAGCATTGTACACAAACTCCTTTGTTACAAATAAATTTTGTTTTATTTTGTTTTTTGGTTTTTTTTTTTTTTTGTTTTTCGAGACAAGGTTTTTCTGTGTAGTTTTGGAGTCTGTCCTGGAACTCACTTTGTAGACCAGGCTGGCCTTGAACTCACAGAGATCCACATGCCTCTGCCTCCCAAGTGCTGGGATTAAAGGCATGCACCACCACCTCCTGATGTTACATATAAATATTTATGCTTCAAAAAAAATTGAAATACCAATGTTTATTTTCTATCCTTGGAGTATATTTAATCATTTAAACTTAATATCTGTAAGATTTGCATGTTCTTGAAAGTAAAAAGTTGTAATTTCCAAAAATTAAATCAACACAAGCTATGAACCGTGGATTTCTCTGTTCCTCTTGAGCATGTAAACTATAATACCGACTTCCCTGAATGTTACAAAAAGAAAGGAAGGGGAAACAAGCATAAGGTTTTGAAAGCCTTAGTGGTGGAAGTAACCAGGGTGGGAAGAATAAATTCGACTCTGATAAAGATACTGTACATTAATTATGAAGGCTTACTCCTTGCTGACTCCATAGATTTTTTTTTCCATTCATTCATATATTTAGTGTAGCTAGAGTTTTTCTGGTTCTGCCTGGTCCACGGTCAGGACAAATCTCTCTCACCCGCCAGTCTCGCAGCTGCTCAAACCCAACCAAGTAAACACACAGAGACTTATATTACTTATAAACTGTATAGCTGTGGCAGGCTTCTTGCTAACTGTTCTTATATCTTAAATCAACCCATTTCTATTAATCTATAAGTTGCCATGTGGCTCATGGCTTACCAGTATCTTAACATCTTCTCATGGCAGCACCTGGCAGCGTCTCTCAGCCTCAGCCTTCCCCTTCCCAGACCTCTCCTCTCTCCTTGTCCCGCCTATACTTCCTGCCTGGCTACTGGCCAATCAGTGTTTTATTTATTAACCAATCAGAGCAACACATTTAACATATAGAACATCCCATGGCATATTTAGTACTATTTATTGACCCCCTGTACTAACAACAATACAATTTAAATTTGTCATGTTTTATCTTATGTCCAAGTCTTTAAATATAAGTTAAATCTGGATAGTTTAATCATAGATAAATAAATGTAATTACTAGAATTTCCCCACCTTTTAGCAGATATTTAATCCTGTCTTTTGACTTCCTTGGGGAACTGACTGGGCACCTGAGCACCTTATGCATATTTACCATGAACATTATTAATTCTTGGTCAACCAAAAAAAGTAGCCAGTACAAGAACCAAAATAAAGACCTTAGTAAAACCTTATATATGTTAGGCTCTGACTAAAACAGATATATAGCCAGTCATCTTCAGATGTTTTTATGACAAGATTAACATTAAAAATCATTTTAATACCTCCTCTTGCTTAGTATGTATACTGTACACATGCATAAAATATATAATAAAAAATATGGGGGAATCTCAAATCAAATTATCAGCAGTTTGAATATAACAATTGTTATAAACAAGTTTTGGTTGGTTAAAGATGGTAAAAATAGTTTAGAAATTACACAAACTCTACTTAGAACTTATCTCATCTATTCAGAGGTGAAAATAAGTAATTTCCCTGGATTCCACCATATCTTGAACAATTACTACTTGCCAAACAAAAACTGAGAAAGCCCACATGACATCTACCTGAATATCCATGATATCACTGTTCTCACTATCAAACGGTTCAACAAATTCTACAACTGAGAAAAAGACCAAACCATATAGTTCAAAAGTTTCAGATAACTTTTTGGTAGAATATTTAAACTCACACAAATGCCTCCCCATATTATCTTACTGCTTGAAAACACGTTTATTTTATAATTAACTTAGTTCAAAGTATTCTTATAACACATGCAATGAAATGCCTAGAAGGTAATGAGCATCATTGTGGAACTGAATCATTATGTACCGCATATCCTTCATGATGCAACTAAAAGTTTAGATTTTGTTCAGATGACCTTTATGGCAAAACCTTTGGCAGCTGATGTGTGAGGGTCTTGTCCTTACACCCATCGGGAAGAAGAAACAACAGAAGATGAAGCAAGAAAGATTGTTGGGTTTCTTGCTTACATAACTGAGATTATTTGTGTCTCGAATTGAAATAGGGGATGTGGAAGAGATTTAGGTCCTGGGAGTAGGGAAAAGTGGGATTCAAATTTAGATGCTAAGCTTGCTATGGTCACAAGAAATTTGATTACAGGGATCCTATAACAGTTGTATGTACTCACTTTCATTTGGACTTTTAAGCACTAATAGTCTAAAGCAGTGATTCTCAACCTGTGAGTTGCGACCCCTTTGGGGGATCACATATCAGATATCATGTGTATCAGATGTTTACATTGTGATTCACAACAGTAGAAGAATTACAGTTAGAAGTTGCAATAAAAATAATTTTGTCTTTCCAAGTCTGTGAAGAATTGTGTTGGGATTTTGATGGGGATTGCATTGAATCTGTAGATTGCTTTTAGTAAGACTGCCATTTTTACTATGTTAATCCTACCTATCTGTAGCTAGAGTTTTCTTGCCTTGCCCACAGTCAGGACAACTCTTTGTCACCCACCAGTCCCACAGCCGCTCAGACCCAACCAAGTAAACACAGAGACTTATATTGCTTACAAACTGTATGGCCGTGGCAGGCTTCTTGCTAACTGTTCTTATATCTTAAATTAATCCATTTCCATAAATCTATACCTTGCCACGTGGCTGGTGGCTTACCGGTGTCTTCACATGCTTCTTGTCATGGCAGCGACTGGTAGTGTCTCTCTCCTCAGCCTTCTCCTTCCCAGAACTCTCCTCTCTCCTTGTCCCACCTATTTCCTGCCTGGCCACTGGCCAATCAGTGTTTTATTTATTGACCAATCAGAGCAATTTGACATACAGACCATCCCACAGCACCTATCCATGAGCATGGTAGATCCTTCCATTTTCTGATATCTTCATCAATTTCTTTCTTTAGAGATTTAAAGTTCTTATCAAACAGGCCCTTCAATTGTTTAGTTAGTGTAATCCCAAGGTATTTTATATTATTTGTGACTATTGTAAAGGGTGATGTTTCTCTGACTTCTTTCTCAGCCCTTTTATCATTTGTGTATAGGAGGGCTACTGATTTTTTTGAGTTGATCTTGTATCCTGCCCCATTACTGAAGGTGTTTATCAGTTGTAGGAGTTTCCTGGTAGAATTTTTTGCATCACTTATGTAGACTATTATATTATCTGCAAATAGTGAAAGTTTGACTTCTTCCTTTCCAATTTGTATCCCCTAGATCTCTTTTTGTTGTCTTATTGCTCTAGCTAGAACTTCAAATAGTATATTCTTCACAGACTTGGAAAGAAAAATACTCAACTTCATATGGAAAAACAAAAGACCCAGGATAGCTAAAAGAATCCTGTATAATAAAACAACCTCTGGAAGCATCACCATCCCTGACCTCAAGCTCTATTATAGAGATATAGTAATAAAAACAGCTTGGTACTGCATAAAAACTGACATACAGACCAATGGAAGCAAATTGAAGACCCTGACATTAGTTCACACACATGTGAACACCTGATTTTTGACAAAGAAGCCAAAACTATACAATGAAAAAAGAAAGTATCTTCAACAAATGGTGCTGGCATAACTGGATGTCAATATGTAAAAAATTACAAATAGATCCATATGTGTCACCCTGCACAAAACTCAAGTCCAAGTGGATCAAAGACCTCAACATAAATCCAGTTATACTAAACTTAATAGAAGAGAAAGTCGGAAGTAGTCTTGAACGCATTGGCATAGGAGATCACTTCCTAAATAAAACACCAGCAGCACAAGACATGAGAGCAACAATTAACAAATGGGACCTCTTGAAAGTGAGAAGCTTTTGTAGGGCAAAAGACACGGTCAATAAGACAAAAAGACAGTCTACAGAATGGGAAAAGACCTTCACCAACCCCACATCTGACAGAGGACTGATCTCCAAAGTATATAAAGAACTCAAGAGCCGGGCAGTGGTGGCACATGCCTTTAATCCCAGCACTTGGGAGGCAGAGGCAGGCAGATCTCTGTGAGTTCGAGGCCAGCCTAGTCTACAAAGTGAGTTCCAGGAAGGTGCAAAGCTACATAGAGAAACCCTGTCTCAAAAAACCAAAAAAAAAAAAAAAAACAACACCTCAAGAATCTAGACATCAACATACTGAACAATCCAAGTTAAAAAATGGGCTAAAGAGCTAAACAGAATTCTCAAAAGAAGAATCTCAAATGGCTGAAAGACATTTAAAGAAATGCTCAACATCCTTAATCATCAGAGAAATATAAATCAAAACACCTTACACCTGTCAGAATGGCTATGATCAAAAACACCAATGACAGTCAATGTTGGAGAGGATGTGGAGCAAAGGGAACACTCCTCCACTGTTGGTGGGAATGCAAGCTTGTACAACCACTGTGGAAATGAGTATGGTGGTTTCTCAGAAAATTGGGAATTGATCTAGCTCAAGACCCAGCCATCCCACTCTTGGGCATATACCCAAGGAATGCTTAATCATACCACGAAGGTACATCCTCAGCTATGTTCATGGCAGCACTATTCGTAATAGCCAGAACCTGGAAACAACCTAGATGCCTGTCAACTGAAGAATCGATTAAGAAAATGTGGTACATATACTCAATGGAGTACTACTCAGCAGAGAAAAACAATGACAGCATGAAATTTGCAGGCAAATGGATGGAACTAGAAAATATCATCCTGAGTGAGGTAGCCCAAACCCAGAAGGACAAACATGATATGTACTCATAAGTGGATACTAGATATAAAGCAAAGAACAATCAGACTGCAACCTACAGAACCAGGGAGGCTATATAGCAGTGGGGGACCCTAGGATGACTGTGGCTTATAATAAGTTTTGGTTTTACTCAATTACTGGGAAAGCCTCAGTGAAACATTTCACTATTAGGATAAGAATTTGTACTGTATCAAGCTGATAATAGAAAAATAAATAGGGTTGGGGATTTAGCTCAGTGGTAGAGCGCTTGCCTAGCAAGTGAAAGGCCCTGAGTTTGGTCCTCAGCTCCGGCGGGGGTGGGAGGGTGGGGGGGGGAGATAAATAAATAAAAATTTTAAAAAGAAAACATAATTTTATCATTGGGGGGTCACCACAATATGAGGAACTGTGTTACAGGGTCTCTGCATTAGGAAGATTGAGAACCACTGGGCTAGAATAATAAAGTTGAGTACCCTCAGAAAATAGAGGAGACTGCTACTTTTGGTATTATTTGCTCTCAAAAGTTCTTGCATATTTGCTCAATTTGGTATAAATGAAATAGGAGTAGTGAATAAAAAATGTTTCATCTCACATATGGTTTATAAACTCAAGCTGAAATAACAATTCTTATGTCTTTTGTGGAAAATTTTCTAGAATGGATAATTCTTGTTTTCTGACCTACTTAAAATAAAGTTCTTACAATATTTTTGATGGTTCTGTTCAGAGGTTCTATATACATTTTTATTTGCTAGCCAAAAGTACTTCATTTTAAGGATGATTAAGTCTCATAAAGAACATTTAAAATCATAGGAATAGCTTATACAAACTGTTGTGTATGTATGTTCACAGCTTTCATAGTATTCTGCTAATAAACTAATACTTTTATTAACAGTGCATCCTCCTCTCACAGCTACCCCATCACGTCCTTTTCTGTTACTCTTCATCTCTGTAACCATCTTTTTGTCTGGCAAATAAGCAATTAAGTAGGTATCTGATAAACAATGACTAGCAAGTTAAGGGGAAATAAGCAGTGTGGATTTCTAATATGTCATGTGCTGTTTTGAACATGGACTTTTGAAAATACTTTCTATGTTCTTTAAAGGCTGCTTCCTCTGTGTAGCCATTACATGTTAAACACCGTTAACCAACAACTCCTAAGTGCTGAAACTCTGAGCATTATGTCAGCTCTCATTTTTCAGATTCCAGCACTTTCTGGATCTCACATCTTCAAATTAGCACTGCTTCATGATTAAAGCATGTAAATACTCCAAATTCCAAAAAGATCATAAACTTTAAATAATTTAATAATATTATTATATACTAATGTTAGTATATAATAATTAAATTATTCTAGTTCCCAGCATTTCTAATAAGACACTCAGCTTCCAGCTGTGTTAAATACTGTTTTTGTCTCCTTCACCATGTCAATCATGCAAACAGAATATGTATCTCATCACACCTTAGCACCATCATATAGATGGTCATAATTCTCTAAAGTTTTGAAGTGTTGACAATATTCTAGTGGCACTTTAAAGAACACTTAAAGAACAATATTTTTTTAAATTTTATTTTATAATTTAATTTAATTTCACCTATCAGCCACAGATTCCTTTGTTCTCTCCCCTCCCGCCCCTCCCCCCCCCCCCATTCCCATCTCCTCCATGGCAAAGCCTCCCCCAGGACTGAGATCAACCTGGTAGATTCAGTCCAGGCAGGTCCAGTCCCCTCCTCCCAGGCTGAGCCAAGTGTCCCTGTATAGGCCCCAGGTTCCAAACAGTCAGCACATGCCCTGAGGACAGGTCCCAGTCCCACTGCCTGGATGCCTCCCAAACAGATCAAGCTAATCAACTGTCTCACTTATCTGGGCCTGATCCAGTTGGGGGCTCCTCAGCTATTGGTTCATAGTTCATGTGTTTCCATTCATTTGGCTATTTGTCCCTGTGCTTTTTCCAACCTTGGTCTCAACAATTCTCTCTCATACAAACCCTCCTCTTTCTGGCCAATTGGACTCCTGGAGCTCCACCTGGGGCCTAGCCCTGGATCTCTGCATCCGGTTCCCTCAGTCATTGGATGAGGTTTCTAGCACGACAATTAGGGTGTTTGGCCATCCTATCACCAGAGTAGGTCAGTTCGGGCTGTCTCTCGACCATTGCCAGTAGTCTATTGTGGAAGTATCTTGGTGGATTTCTGGGCACCTCTCTAGCACTTTGCTTCTTCCTATTCCCATGGGGTCTTCATTTATCATGGTCTCTTATTCCTTGTTCTCCCTCTCTGTTCTTGATCCAGCTGGGATCTCCCGCTCCCCTAAGCTCTCTTTCCCTCGACCCTTGCCCTTCATTACCCCCACTCACGTCCAGGTTGTTCATGTAGATCTTATCCATTTCTCTGACATTGGGTGATCCCTGTGTCTTTCTTGGGGTCCTGTTTTCTAGATTGGAGTTGTGACTAGCAGTCTAGTCATCTTTGTTTCACATCTAGTATCCTCCTATGAGTGAGTATATACCATGTTTGTCTTTCTGAGTCTGGGTTACCTCACTCAGAATGATTTTTTCTAGATCCATCCATTTGCCTGCAAACCTCATGATGTCATTGTTTTTCTCTGCTGAGTAGTATTCCATTGTGTATATGTACCACATTTTATTTATCCATTCTTCAGTTGAAGGGCATCTAGGTTGTTTCCAGGTTCTGGCTATTACAAACAATGCTGATATGAACAAGGAACAATATTCTTATAATGAACACTTATCTTAAAATAATTAAAATATGCCAGTCCTAAAATTGTCATTTGTGATGGAGATGAGTGGCGCTTGTCGATAGTCCCACCTGCTGGGAGGCTGAGGTGGAAAGATGGCTTGAATCCAAGAGTGCACAGAGCAGCATAGTGAGGCTGTCTCAAGATGGGGGGAAAGAAATTATTTGTTCACATTTCAAGAATATAGTCATGTAAAGTACACTTGTACTAAACACTAGCCTAGAAGAGGCAGGTAAACTTCCAGTGCAGTTAGTTGTGCAGTTCATTCTCTTGTTGATCAGAAAGACATAGGTTGGTGTCCAGTTAGGACAGAAAAGGAAGATGAAGGATTAAAAGTAACTTCAATATTTCTACTAAATTTCTCTTCTTTTAAAGCCTTTTCACACTAAATATAAAATGTTACAGGCTGGAAATGAAAGTAAGTGGTAGAGTGCTTGCCCTGGGGTTAGATCCCCAGCACTTTACAAAGAAAAGTCAGGTCAGGCAGGGCAGATAGAGTGTAGTGGGTAGCCATTCCAGCTTGGATCTGAAAGTTCCAACCCCCATTGAGACTCTGGCAACTGTCACGCCTACGAGGCGGGGCCAGGGGAGGCGCCTGGGGACCCGAGAGCTGGATGGGCGAGCGCTCTCTCTGTTCCTGGACCCTAGACGGTGGAGGTTGACCGAGCAGAGCTCCAGAGAACACTGCTGGACTTCGATACACCTTCCCCAGACCCCCGCAACCTATCTATCCCTTCATTTGTAAGTTACCCACTAAATAAATCTTCCTTTTAACTACGTAGAGTGGCCTTAATAATTTCACCAATAATAAAGCCCCATAATCCAAGCACTAAGGAGGCACAAGTAGAAGGATGCTTAAGTTCCGGGCCACCTGAGGCTTCATAGCAAGATCAAGTCTGTAGAAGCCAAAATTAAGTAATGGAGATAATTCAGGTTTTTTTTTAATCAGGATGTTGCACCCAGTACAGGGTTGAGAACTTAGCAGCTGAACACTAAATGTTCTCAGTTGCCCAGTTTGCTCAATCTGTGCAGGTTTTTTTTTTTTTTTGTGTGTGTGTGTGTGTGTGTGTGTGTGTGTGCGCGCGCGCGCATGTTTGTGTATGTGCATTCGTCTGCCTGGCTTATTCCTAACACCTGTGGGTCCTAGGGATTAGACTCAGGCCATCTCACCCATACATTTTAATTTTTCGGGTGGGGGGAGGCTTGGCTGGTTAAGACCACTACACCTTCATCCCTGCACCATTTAAGAGAGGACTTCCTTTATAAATAAATGGATGAAACTACATTATGGGAGCTCATAGAGAAGATTGGAGTTCTAGAAAGGCATCTGTGTCCCATTCACCATGGGTATTTGTACACTTGCTGTATTCTACTAAAATAAATATATATCTACTAAGGAAAGGCAAATGGAAGGGACAGGAAATGACCAAGGCGCATCTTGTTATTGGTTCTTTAACTTTTCCTTGTGCATAGGGAAAAAAAGGTCATTTTTGTTTTCAGTTAAAAGTAAAAAATGTACTAACATGCTACTATGACACAACTATAAATGGTGCTAACAACGTATGTGTAAATGTATGTACACCTATGTGTGTATTCCATATGTACCTACATACCACTTTGTAGTGTCATGTTTATATTTAAGAGAATGGCAAGATTCAGGCTATAGTTAAATCAAAATCTGAAGAAACCACACTAAAATGGCACTTCATTTTAATATAAATGATAAATCCTGTGTCATAGATCACCACAGCCCACTATATTTAGATGACAGATGCTTACTAAAGATTTCTAGGGAAGTTTTAGGTTTGTAAACTTAACATATGCAAAAAATAAAGACCCACATTTGTTAGTAAAAATTTTTCCTCTCAAAATTGACTCTACATTATATAAGACTAGGCTTTTAACTGATATTAATTGGGTTATAGGCCAAGATTTTGACAAGAAAGGATTCTTCGTGAGTCTGCCATGGACGTACCACAGTCTGGGTGAAAATGGATTCTCCTTGGTGTGCAAAGTGAACAGAGATAATCTTGTGGTTACTGCTGGGTACGCAGGTCTTCTGAAAATAACTAGTATATTTGGCTGCTTACATTTTCACAATTCATGAGTTACAATGTTAGGATTTATTTACTTAGGTTTTTTTTTCCTTCTGATACAGGGTTTCTCTGTATATCTCTGGCTGTCCTGGATCTCACTCTGTAGACCAAGCTGGCCTCTAACTCAGAGATCTGCCTGCCTCTAACTCCCAAGTGCTGGGATTAAAGGCGTGCACCACCACTGCCTGGTAATACATTTTTTAAAATATTTGTGAATACAACTATACTTTTCTTTGTTTAGCCAGTTTTACTGCCTATAAAATTATTCTGGAACAGGTAAAACTGTCTAAATCCCTAATACAGTTTTCTTCCTTTAGTGTGTGCCTCACCTCACTATTAACTTTGGGAACCAGCATTCCATGTCTCTCTCTGGAGTGTTAGCATTTTATTTAGCTGTGAAAGCTTATCAGCTGCCTAACAAAGGCCCAGAGCAATCCCTCCATGCTTACAGTGTTTTAAGACCACAGAAAGTTATCTTACAACATTTGTCAAAGAAGTTATCTGTATTGTTAAACATACTTTGAAAATAAAGACAATTCCACACACTTCTGATTCTTACACTTCTCAGTAAAATCACAAGTTTTTCATTGAAACTCTCCACATAAAACATTTTACATGGCTTAGTTATCAATGTTAACAGTAATCCAAATATATTTATCCAACTTCTATTGCAGGTAGTATTTTTGTTAAAATATAGGGGGCTAAGCCCTAATTCATACTGATAAGCAAGAAACACAATACCCTTCTAATCTTACTTAAGACAAAATGAAGAATCTTGTTCTCCAGGACAGATTCTCAACACTTTCCTAGCCACAGGTGTACTTAAGAGGTGCCATCTTTGAGTGGAAACTTCATCAAGGAATTCCCAAGAAGTAAGATTCCTCATTGGTGATTTAATAATGACATCCACAAGCCAAATTTGAGCTGTTTTAATTAGAAAGTTTTACACATAAATTCCCCAGGTATTTGGTTACTCTAAATGACCAAAATAATGTGCAACATACCACAATAGTTAAAAATTTAATCAGTAGTTTAAAATCTTACCGAGACCTACAGTCATGCAAAAACCATACTTTCTTACTGCTATATGCCATGGGATTATAATTTCCATAGGCCATATCTCATGATTTTTGTTACATTTATACACCAGACAAGCCACAATAAAGAAAACAATGCTTAAAACATTTATTATAAAAGTGTGCTTTATTATAAGGAAATTTTAAATATAACTGACAATACTGAAAATAATGTAACTGGCATTTATAGCCTTGGTTGGAGTTCTTTATTTAACAGGCATTTGTTTACTGTTCCATGAACGTTAACAATTAGCTTATGCAATGCAACAGAAGAGAACTCAGAATAGTGAATAAAGAACACAGAATGATGAACCAGGAATTTGGGTGGTTTTTTTCTGGTTTTTCTGGTTTTGGAATTTTTCCTTGTTTAACACATGGCTTTTGAAAACATGTTACCTTCATGTAGAGAGAGCTCTTTTTCCTAAAGACAGATTTTTGCAAAAATAATATTTTTAAAACATGGCTAAAGCTATAGTTTACATACTTTAACTGTTTATGCATTATCCAATTAACATTCTAGCCATGTTTTCATGTACAAGTAGGACTAAAAACATTCCCTTATACGATCACAACAGCCATAGATGAATTGCACATATATAGATCCTCTGTTCCTTAGAACACGTTTCCCAAAATGAAATTACCCATTTAAAGGTGAATAACTGGTGAGAATTAGTCTCTAGATATTTGGTCATGGGGCCTGAAAGTCATGTAAAAGTATATTGCTTTGGTTGTACATAACAATTCATTGTTATCTGGCATAAAAATAAGTATATAAGTGACCAAAGAAAACCTAATAAAATTTTGTACTTTGTGTACTTTTAACTCTGTGTTGACTTTAAAGCTAAGGACAAGGCCTAATGATATGTAGTGTAGACAGAAATTTCATTAATCATTATGTATGGCTTTGCTTATATATAAACTTATTTCCACCACTGTGGTAGTTTTTGAGGGTTGGAAAAGATAAAACACCTGATTGGCTGCTGATCAATGAGCTTGCTGGTTGGTGACAAGGAAGAACAGAAAAAATAAAAATAAAAATAAAACATGGCCATGGGCACAGAATATCCCATGGGCATGTGGATAAGAATCCCAAATGATTTCTTAATAGGAAAGTTTTCCTTTTTCTAAATATAAAATTCAGAACATTCAGAGTACAAAAAAAAGTCAGATTAAGTTTAAATAGCTTTTAAAAAATCTTTGTCACACTAAATGTCAAGCAATTTATAAAGAATACAGGGGTTGCAAAATAAAAAAGGAAGCAGTGATACTATATATTTGATGATGAGAAATGCATCTATGGGCTGGGCGGTGGTGGCACACACCTTTCATCCCATCACTCAAGAGGCAGATGCAGGCGGGATCTCTCTGAGTTTGAGGCAAGCCTGATCTACAGGGTGAGTTCCAGGACAGCCAGGGTTACACAGCGAAACCTTGTCTTGAGGGGGAAAAAAAAAAAGACGACAGAAAAATGCATTTATGCTTTCATCTCAAAAGACTCTTTGCCCAATTATAATGACTAAGTTGCCACACCTCAAAAGCACTCAATTATGTAGGCTACTCACTGACATTTGTCAAAGAAGTCGAAATGTACTTTATTGCAAAAATACAAAAAATTTTAAAATTGCATATGATGTTTCATACCATTTCACCAATAGGCCAAGGCTAACACACAACTTATCAAGCCAGAAAATAAAATGACTGACATTTTACTGTATGATGAATTATAAAAAGAATGATGCCATGCTTGATCGCATGAGTCACTACCAACTTCCCTCTTAAATGGGATAGTCACTAACTTGATATTTGAATAATCCAAACACATAGATTGGCCTATGATTACATCTTTTAATTATCTTCTTAAACATGTATGCTTTCAATATATTATAACCATTTGAATAAATCTTTCAAATAATTTTATGGAATTGAAAGTCATTTTTATGAATATGTTGATTTTTTTAATGAACTACCCATTAGAAAGTGATGTTAAAGCCTATTGACTATTAAATCACTACTGTTTACTGATACATTGTAAATGTTTTTTGTTTAAAAAAGGAAAAACCTGGTATCACAGAAAATGCTTGGCATCTACACGAACACATTCTCAGTGGACTAACCACTAGGCATAACTGTCTCACTAATGCTCTTTCTGCTCTGTACTTTTGCTTCATGCAGTGGGCTCAACAATATCCATGTTTGTTCCAAACAGTGCAACTAATTGTTCTTCATAGGTGGCGATGTTCCTTTTCATAATTTCCATGCAAGGTCCCAAAAGCCTTTCAAATGCTTGCACATCCATGGCTAAGAGAAAAGAAAAAAATAAATTAAAAATACCATTCCTTGCATAACTCAGAAATTCGTAAGCTATTGCTTTCTACTATGATATTCTACTATGATTTTTGCAGTTTTGATATATTAACAATGCAAGAGAATTTTTAGATATTATAAAAATATGAGAGAAAATAAAGGTGAAAATGTTCCACTTCAGAAAGGAAACAGGACCTTCTCTGGTTACAGTCTGGGATGCTTTGACAGATGACAGTCCTGAGGTGAAGTTGGTGGAAGGGGCCTGACCCATGCTGAGGAAATGAAAACCTAACATGGTACGGCCTCAGAGCTTTAAAAAATAAACACAAACCCTTCAAAAGTGGTACAAGAGCGTTTCTTACCCAATTCTCAGAGTGTACGATATGCTGCGAAGATTTATATATACACTTTTATACCATTGTCTATGCAATTCAAAATCATGATCAACACAGTGCTTTTTTCTGCCCTACCAATACATGCATCACTTTGCTTGTCTGCCTCATGCATTTTCTATTTTGCAATTTTTGTTTTGAGACAGCCTGATTATGCAGTTCACACTGACTTTGAATAAACTGGCCTTGAATTTATGATCATCCCACTTCAGGTACTGGAATTACAGAAAGGAGATACCAGACCTGGCTGTCTCATAAAAATTTTAAAATTGAGGTTATAGTATACTGCTTAACATATTAAAATCTCTCTGTCAAATTTGCACAGGTTAAAAAAGGTAGGGTTTATAAGGCTTTATGGCCATTCTTGCATGGTATAGCAGACACATTAGAAAAAATAAAAGCGGCCTGTATGTATTGAGTCATTAAATAGGCAAATGAACTACTTTTCAAAACAAGTAACCAATAAATACATAAAAACAGTCATCTGAGAAATGCAGATCATGACTACATTGAGATTTCCATCTCACCCCAGTCAAGCAGCCACATCAAGAAACAACAAAAGTTGGCAAGGCCTCTTGAAGAATGGAAGCCTTGTCCACAGGTGATGAGATTACAGATTAATGTAGGCACTAGCAAATTGGTATATAAATTCCTCACTAAATAGAACTAGACCCACCATTTTCTCCAGGTGCCACCCTCCTAAGCATATGTCTAAGGAGCCAAAGTCAGCAGCATACAATAGAGATATACACCTGCCTGTGTATATTGCAGCACTATTCACAACAGCCAAGTTATGTGATCAGTCTAAGTGTCCATCAACAAATGGAAAAAGTAAATGTATATACACAATGCAGTGTTACTCAGCCATAAAGAAAAAGATATTGTAACATTTGCAGAAAAACAAAGCTTGGAAAAATCACGTTAAGTGAAGCAGACACTGTATGTCTTTCTTCAGTTGAAGGAGTAAAATCTAAAAAAAAAAAACAAAAACAAACAAAAAAAGAACAACAATGAAAGTGGAAGGAGGCTATTTGAAAAGTAGAATGGGACCAACAGGGAGAAGGAGAAGGTAATTATGGTGAATATGCAAAGCACATGCTGCTCATGAAACTGCTACAACTTTATACAAGTAATACGTACTAATTAAAGAAAATCATTTTAAAAGACCTAGTCAGAAGACCATTTCTAAGGAAAAAGTAAGAATCACCTCTGCATATATATGTATACAAACTAGACCCAAAGCTCATAAACATTTGCCAGTGAGTGACTAGATAATTTATTGTGTATAGATTTACCTAATGGAATGTCAAAATTTGATGTAGTAACAAAATTCCTATAGTGGAAAACTCATGCAAACCAAACAAAAAGGAATTATCACAGTGGAAACATGGGCAGATGGTGAGGACATGGGTGCACCTTAGCTTTCCCCACATTTTCTATACTTCCTGCATTTCTCCCACTGCCTTTAATACAGTTACCACAGAATAAAATAAGCAGCCTCTCTCACATCACCTTTATCTTACAGTCAACAGCTGTGAGAAGAATCTGTCAGTTTTGTCTTCTCTTTCACCAAAGTATCATTTTACTAATATTGCACTTATTGAAAACCTTTTACAAAGTGACTCTGTAAAGAATTAATTCTGACAAGCCTTGCCAATCTTAAAAATCACTGAAACTAACTTTTACCTTTTTGAATTGTGAGGAACATGCAGAGGATAATTATTGTTGGATCAATTTTTTAAATGTCATTTATGTTACTATTTTCTGAACTATGTTTTCACTATCTGAGTGACTTCTCAGACACAAAATCTCTGTATATACCAACTGGAAGTGGCATTTCTGCCGAGCTGCCTGGTAGCTGAATAACAGCCATCGATTATGCTCCAACCGACCTGAACCCCATCCCGGCAGGAGGATGACTGCAGTTTTCACTGACATTCCAACTTCCCAGCAGAGCTTAATGATGAACTTCACAAAGTTTTAGCCTTCTCTTTTGTGGGACACAACACATGGCATTTTCTTGACAGATTAAATATAAAACTTGGTAACTGGGAGTTCTTATTTCAATAATTAAAGTAAGTCCAAACCTTGGTCCTATTTTGTGAGGACTTTAGCACTTGTGAATCCAATAAAATGGCCCAGATGGCTTGAGTGCCTGGAGCACAGACACACCAGAGCCGCCACTGTGACCCACCTAAACATTTGACAGTCCCGATGGCGTGTGCAGACGCTGCTCGTGGTTTGTTAGTGACCAGGGCAAGCTCCCCAAAGTACTGTCCCCGAAAACACCGAGCAATCTCCACGGCACCATTCTCTTCCACTTCTGATTTACCCTGAGAAGGCAATTGAAATGAGTTACATTTAAGTCTAACATCATTAAAAAATCCATTATTTTCCTTGCTAATATGAGGAATTTTAGGACTGATAAAAGTTTACCTTTCTTTTCATAGTAATTTTCACTTCTCCAGATTCTACAATGAAAAAAGAATCTGCCAAATCTCCCTATTAAAAGAAAACAAAAATGTAGAGTGAAAATGAAAATTCCACAGCAACCCTGAAATTGTGCCCCTGAAGCCAGCTTATAGATTCTAGTCTGTAAGTCAAGTCATACTGAAGAGACTATTTCATCTTCCACGTTCAGAGGTTACAACTGATAATTATGTAACAACACTTTTATTTGTAAAACCATTTGAAATAATGTTTTTACAGTCTCTACTAGAAAATATGGCAAATAACCTGGGCTAGGTTGTTTGCATTAGGAATCTGGCCCTGAATTTTGTCCTGAACCGTACCCACAGAAGGACAGCACAGCTGTGTATCCCGGCAGCACCTTCCACAGCAGCTCAGTCAGTACATTCTGTGCTCCCTGGAAAGCAGCAACATGCTCCCTGTGCCCCCTAAAGTAACTCTCATTAGCACAGTGACCAGCCAGGAGCAGACAACCTGGGAACATTCAGAGGCAATGGATGCCCACACCCAATGGACTTCCAGGCTCTGAAAAGACTGCTAGACTGAAAAGTCTAATGCCCTGTCTAACTAAAAGCCCAGTATTTCTAGATTTTGCACAAACTCTTGATTTCTAATGCTGCCCCTCAAAATATTATAATAAATTAATGGTATTATGGAAGATTTTTGTGAATCCAGAGAAACACAAATATTTGAAAACCTCTTTGGTACAATTTATACACTTAGCATGAGATGATATCACAACCAACACACTAAGGGCCCGACCTTTACCTTTATCCCTAGGACCTCAAACAAAACCACAGATTATATCACAAAAATAAATATTAGGCCTACATTTTAAAAATATAGGATAGATATATATTTACAGATGCTCAAAACAGTATGCAATGACATCTTTAATAAAATTCAACTATTTATTTGCTAGGGAATGAAGCCAGGGTATGTAATGGTGTCTTTAATTAACTCAAAATATAGCTAATTATTTATTTAATGCTAGGGAATGAACCCAGAGCCCCATACATGCAAACAATACAGTCTATCCTTAAGCTGTACCTCTAGGCCCCTTCTTTCATTTTCGTATCAAGTTTTTATAAGAGCTTCACACTAAAATCTGAAGTTCTATGACTCCTGATAGGTCTACCCGCTGCCGGGCAGATGTGCTGCAAATGTTGGGAAAACTCCAATGAACTCTGAGTCCAGTCTGTGGGCTGCACCAATGCCTGTTTCCTAGTTCTGATTCAGTGCAATAGTGACAGAAGATGGACTCAGGGAAACTGAGTGGAGAGTCTATGCAAACTCCCAGGACTTTTTGTGCAACTTTTTGTGATTTTTTTTTCCAGGATAAAAATGTTACAAAGAAGCATTTAAGAGCCTGGGGCTGTAGCTCAGTGGTAACATACATGCTTAGCATGTATGATGAGATCCTGTATTCAACCTACAACCAACTCCCAAATCAACTTAAGCATCTGAAAAGCATGCCAGACTTTGCTACTTCCCATTTAACACTCTCTAATTTGATTGCACTTTTCCTGACATTTGACAACATGTCTGTATGTGTGCATGGGGTAGGGATAGGGATAGAAAGATACTTATTTGCCTTCTAAACAATGGTCTTTTCTTCAAACAGCACTTGAATCTTATTTCACATATAAAGGAAGAGACAATAATTCAAACAGAATAGTACCGTAGACTGTTGTGATTAAAAAAAAAAAAAAAAACAACCACAGAATATTAGAAATCCAGTCCCCTCAAGTCATGTGCATGTCTACAAAGCCTACTCTCTAGGCTCTCTGGCTGACTGAGGCACTGTACACAATTGGTTTCCCACTGAAATATCAGAAAAGCATGAGGACTAGAAGATTTTTATTAACATATTCAATGCTTGGATATGGTGCGATGTGAGATCTTCTCAGTGAATGTTATCTGGAAGTGGCCTCAGAGGGTCTCGAGAACAGATCATGCAAAACAATGGATCTGGATTCTTAGTAATTTCATGGGATAGCCACCAGTTTCCCCCTTTTACATATGACATCTTATTCCTACTACACATGTGAATTTCATGTTACAAATTGTAAAACTACTCAGAAAGTCAGGTAACAGTTTAATGCATATTCATTAGGAGTAAATTATATAAACAAAAACATTCAAATTACTTACTGGCTGTAAAAGGATTTTTAGTAAGTTGTTTGGTAGAAGTAATATTCATTTAATCCAATATTGCACACTAATTATTAAAACAAAGTTTAAGCCGGGCAGTGGTGGCGCATGCCTTTAATCCCAGCACTCGGGAGGCAGAGGCAGGCGGATCTCTGTGAGTTCGAGGCCAGCCTGGGCTACCAAGTGAGCTCCAGGAAAGGCGCAAAGCTACGCAGAGAAACCCTGTCTTGAAAAACCAAACCAAAACAAAACAAAACAAAGTTTAACAAGATTTCTAAGACATTCCTGAATGTACCCCTAAACTGACTGACATGGTATCATACCTGAGCAATGATCTGTTCTCCATCATTGTAAACTTTGGTGCCGATCACATCTACCACCTTCAGGCGTTCAGAAACCTACAAAGAAAATACAATATTAGAAAGAAACAGACTGTAATGGTTGTTCTGGGTTGTTAACTAAACTACATCTGGAATTAACTAAAACTGAAATGGCTGAGTACACCTGTGAGGGATTTTTTTTTTTCTTAATTAAATCAGTTGAAGTGGGAAGACCCTCTTTTATCCTTTGCAGTGGGAAGACCCACCTTTAATCTGACTGCTGCTGCGGCCTATAGAAAGGACAGGGAAGAAGGCATCTCCTTCCCTGGTACTAGAACCCGCTTCTTCAGGACTCTGTCATAAACAAAGACCAACTGAGACACCCAGCCTCAGGGACTGAACAACTACTGGAGTCTTAAATTTTTCATTAGTAGGCAGCTATTATTGATCTAGCGGTACCAGAGCCTGTAAGCCATTCTAATAAATTGCCATATACAAATATATGTACTATATATTACATATTCACCATGGGCACATAGGTAATATGTTACATATCAGCATATATAATATATGTATTATATAAATTCTCTCTTCCTCTAGAGAACCGTGGGTAATACACAGACCAATTAGGTAACCTTACCTATTTTACATGTTTAAAGGGGTAGCCTATACTGCTAAATAAACTGAACAGTGTTTGCTTGTTTGATTATTACATTAACTGCTAGAATTCTGAAATAGAAAAATTTGTATCTCTAGTTTTTTGTAAAATACCAGAAGACTCAGAAACTCCCAGCCCAAATCTCCATACGGCAGCAATAAAGTTATGGAGGAACGGCAGCTGTTCCCTTAGAGGGAGCACATGTTTCCCAATTTGCTTTTTGTCATGTCACATGCCTCCATCTGACTAGACTGCCTCCCTGGTGTGTTCTACTTGAGGGCAGGAGCTGCTGGAGAAGACCAACCGCCTGTGCATTCCACTACGGCCAAGGGTCTCCCAGGCATCAACCCAAAGGACGCACATCTATTTCTCTATAACCACTTTCAAGAGTGTTCAGAAATGAGGCTTTATAAAATGTCTAGAAAAAACAATTAACAATGAATTTATGGCAAAGCTGAATTCTTAAGGTAACAATTCTTTCATAAGTGTCTGCCCTTAAAGATAAGAAACAACTGGTCTCATTGAGAAGACATTGGGCTAAGAAATGAAGGAGATTCATGGAAGAGCCATGGAGTTGTGCAGGAGGTTGTTCTAGGCAGACACAAGTACACAGGTCTGAGGTGAGGGCTGGCTTGTTTGTGCAACAGCAAGAGGCTAGTGTCCCTGGCAGGATAAATGTGGAGCAGTTAGAATGTTGTCAGAGGGACACAGACTAGGGGCAGGACACTGGGCAGATCCTCAGTGGCCTTCAAAGTTATCCTGTCCTGGAGGGTTGATAACGAAAGACTGGAATGGTCTAGGACTCACAGGACCCTCTAGGTGGTTGATAAAAGCCATGCAGAGGTAATGATGATACAGACAGAAGGTGATACTGGTGAAGGTAATGGAAAATGACTGAGTGTTACAGATATTCTGAAGACAGGATAGAGAAGATTGTCAACACTTTGACCGCTGGTGGGGAGAGGTGAGTGGGTGCTAACTCCCAAGTTTCTGCCCTGAGACAACAGAATGACAAAGACAATGCCTTCTAAGATGAAGAGAAGTCTAGTGATTTTAATAAGAATGACACCCATAGGTTCCCAGTTGGTGGCACTGCTTGGATAGGATTAGGAAGTTTAACCTTGCTGGAGTGTCATTGGGGGAAGGCTTTGAGCTTTCAAAAGACTAGGCTATTCTCTGTGTGCCTTCTGTCTCATATTTGTGGATCCAAATGTAAGCTCTCAGCTGTTCCTGCTGCCATGTCTTTGCTCCATTATCATGGACTCGAGAATGGCAGGCCCAATTTATTAAATGCTTTCTTTTATAAATTGCCTGGTCAGGGTGTCTTATCACAGTGATACAAAAGTAGGACAGAAAGCCAAGAGGAGTATTTGAGGCATCTGGTCCAGGTTAGGACGTGCACAGGTATCTGACAGAAGATGTTAAATAAGTAGTGGATAGTGATGACAATTTTAGGAGGTACTGGCATGTAGATAGTACTTACGGACCTGAGATTTGAAATAGGTTTGATTCATATTTCAAATGTTCACATACCAAGTAAATGTGTATAGGTGGAGAAGAAACTAAGGCTGAGGAAGGCCAACTTTAAAAGTAGAGAAATGGGAACAAGCAGTAAAGATGACTTGGGGGCTGGGGTGCGGCAGTGAGGACCTTCTGTGTTGAGATCGCCCCCTCCCCCCAGTAAAGGGATAACCAGTAGTTCTTCATGACATTTTGATTTCTTAAGTCTGCTATCAGATAAATGGCACCTATAAATTTGCTATAGATCTTAGATAAGAGCCTTATTTTCAAATAACCAGAATAAAATGTACTTACAGTAGTAAAAAAATAGCAATAAGACCTAATATCACTATCTGTTCTTTTCATAGGAAAATACGAATAGACTTTAAAATTATTATTATCATTATCATTATTACTGCGGAGGTACTATAGCACACAGTATGTGCAGAGATCAGGGGACCCCTTTCCATCTTTATGTATGAACTGGGGTTCCCTGCATGGTCAGCCTTTTTATCAGCTGGGCACCTTACCAGACTATTGTAAAGCACAACTCACCTCCAGAGACTTGAGGAATGGCAGTGACTCGATAAAGCTTTCATACATCTTTCTCTTTTTGGCATTGTTTTTTACAATTATTCTCCTGAAGGTTACCCTGTCCTAAAGAGAGAGTAGCAAATACAAAGGTAGTTAAAATCTGAACAAATAGTTTCATTCATTACAAGGAATACACAATAATTGAAGTAAAAGATTATGGCATGATTATACTCTCAATTAATTTCATATTTTTATTTCCTTGGGCACAAAATTTAGCATATAAAATTTTGTCTTTTTCTTAGAAAAAGAAGCATTTGGCCAGGCAGTGGTGGCACACATCTTTAATCTCAGCATTGAGGAGGCAGAGGCAGGAAGATCTCTGAGTTCGAGGCCAGCCTGTATGGTGATATATTGTGTCCCCCAATATATTTTGTACCCTAATAAAGCTTATCTGAGGTTCAGGGGGAAAAGCCAGCCACTCAATTAATCATAGAAGTCAGGCAATGGTAGCACATTTGGAAGGCAGATCTCTGTGAGTTCAAGGCCACACTGGGAACAGAGCCAGGCATGGTGGAAGTGAGATGGCAGAACAGAAAGATATATAGGCGTGGGCACACAGGAAGTAGCTCTTTTTGGAGGCTGAGGGTTTGGTGAGGTGAGGTTGGCTGTGGCTTGTTCTATTCCTCTGAGCTCTCAGTTTTCAGCACAATATCTGGCTCTGGGATTTTTATTAATAAGACCATTTAGCGATTCATCTTACAACCCTGGTCTACAGAGCAAGTTCCAGGACAGCCAGAGCTACACAAGAGAAACCTTGTCGAAAGAAAGAAAGAAAGAAAGGAAGGAAGGAAGGAAGGAAGGAAGGAAGGAAGGAAGGAAGGAAGGAAGGAAGAAAGAAGAAAGAAAGAAAGAAAGAAAGAAGAAGAAAGAAAGAAAGAAAAAGAAAGAAAGAAAGAAAGAAAAAGAAAGAAAGAAAGAAGAAAGAAAGAAAGAAAGAAAGAAAGAGAGAGAGAAAGAAAGAAAGAAAGAGAGAAAGAAAGAAAGAGAGAAAGAAAGAAAGAAAGAGAGAAAGAAAGAAAGAAAGAGAGAAAGAAAGAAAGAAAGAGAGAAAGAAAGAGAGAGAGAAAGAAAGAGAGAGAAAGGAAGAGAAAAGAAAAAGAAAGGAAAGAGGGAGGGGGAGGGACAGGGAGAGAGAAAAAGAGAGAGGGAGGACAGCATTTATTTAGATCAGTGGTTCTTACCCTGTGGGTAGTGCCCCTTTGGGGGTTGAATGACCCTTTCACATGGGTTTCACATAGATCAGATATCTTGCATATCAGATTTTACATTATGATTCATAATAGTAGAAAAATTAGTTATTAAGTAGCAACAAAAATGGTTTTATCATTGGGGGTCGCAGCATCAGGAAGGCCGAGAAGCACTGCGGTATCAGAGGGCACAGTGGTAGGAGGGCTGAGAAGTGCTGCTTTAGACAACCGTGCTGGGACCAGCACACTGGGCTCCATGCCCACATGGGGGCACTGTCAGACCATCAAGTACCAGTACCCTCCCTCACTGCAGATGGCAGGGCTGCAAAATCAATTAGACAGACCTGACCAGGCCTGGGTTTATAAAAAATAGAGGAGGACAGACAGTCTTGGAGTACATTCTTTATAGTATTGTTTTCTTAAGTATTTACTTCAGTCAGACACAGACTCAATTAAATGTGATGTTCGTGAAGTATATATACACTGAAGTAAAAACTACAAGAACCACTAGTGGAGAAGTCATCCATAAAGAATTGATAACGTAAGCATTCTTAGAAATACATATTTATATCGGGTGGTGGTGGCACACACCTTTAATTCCAGCACTCAGGAGGCAGAACTTAATTTAGGAATGACAGAAATGTTTATACATAGCAGCTCAAAAGCTATTTTTCCTCAAAAAAATTTATGTTGCAAAAATTCTCAAAGTGTTTTTATTCTTAAGCCTCATAATCACATAGTTTGGCATTCACCAATGAATAATTACACTTTAGTAAAATTGAAACTGGGTATTATTTAATCAATACCTTACTATGCCAATATATTATGGATATGACTCTAACAATGATGGACTAAATGTGTCCCCTCCCTGAATCCCCAATCCTAAACCTGATGGTATGAAGAGATGGGTCTTAGGTGATTCGGCCATGAGTGTGCAGCTGTCATGAGTAGAATTGAGTAAGTCTCATAAAAGACCCTTGAAAGCTGTCTTGCCCCTTCCACCAAACAAGGACAGAGTAAGAACATGGCCCTCTAGGAACTGGCCTATACACCAAAAGCTCTTGTGGTTCTCAGCCTTCAAAAAAGTGAGGCATGAATGCTTGCACCACCTATTTGTGGTAACAGCCAGACAGAATGAGACACTAGGAAATTAAACATCCTGTTTCCAAGTTAGTTAATTACTATTTTGATGACAGCTGTACTCTGGATTTGTACTTCCTAATGTTTTTTTTTTTTTTTTTTTTTTTTTTTTTTTTTTTTTTTTTTTTTAACCTGGGCCAGCAAGATGACTCACCAGGTAAAGGCACCCAGCCTAATGACCTAAGTTCAGTCACTGGGACACAAATGACCTCCACACATGCCCCTAAATACACACAAAATAAAAAGTAAATGTATGCTGGGCAGTGGTGGTGCACGCTTTTAATCCCAGCACTCCGGAGGCAGAGGCAGGTGGATCTCTGTGAGCTTGAATCCAGCCTAGTCAAAAAGCAAGTTCCAGGACAGCCATGAGTACACAGAGAAACCCTGTCTCAAAAAAAAAAAAAAAAAAGAAAGAAAGAAAAGAAAAATTCTATTTTTAATTTTATGAGTTAATTCACAAAAATATTGAGTTCTTTTGAAGACTGGCTCTACATCAGAATTTGCTGAGGTAATTTCTAAAACCGAAGACCTGAGTAACTCAAAATCTCTACGTCTGGCTACATAATTTGCATCAATAAAAGTGTCCCATGTAACTGTCATATATAGAGGGGTTTGGGAATCAGGTATATTTTTTATGGACAGACTTTTTTTGTTTTCATTAAAACAGAAAAGGCCTGAAATAGTTTAGCCATTTAGAAATAAATCATGAATTCTATCTCTCAGGAAGCACTGTCTATGAACGGCCTACTGTTCCACACCCATTGTGACCTGGCAAGTTCAGGAATTCCAGATGCTAACGTCCAGGCCGAGAGCAGCAGAGTGCTGTGCCGAGGACCCCTCTGCAATACGCTCCTCTTCACATCAGCACCGACAACCACAGGGCTGTGGGCTGTGCATCTTAAAAGTTTCCTTTCCCCCTAACTGTCCCCAGAAGGGACTGCTTATGCAAATTGCTCCTAAAAAGCAAGTTTGAATACAATGAAAGTATGTGATTATACTTTTTAAGGATATTGCATTTATACATGAATCAGAAACTACCCCTTTTTATGAATGTTAGTAACATGCATAAGCTACCAAAAAAAAATCTCAGAAAATGTTCCTTAAATGCTTAAGAACTGTGCACATGAAAACTCTGAGCCTTCGTATGTTAGTTACTGGGGCTGAAACTTGTAGCTAGAGTTTTCCTGCCTGGCCCACACTCAGGACAAATGTCTGTCACCCGCCAGTCCCACAGCAGCTCAGACCCAACCAAGTAAACACAGAGACTTATATTGCTTACAAACTGTATGGCTGTGGCAGGCTTCTTGCTAACTGTTCTTGTATCTTAAATTAATCCATTTCTATAAATCTATACCTTGCCACGTGGCTCGTGGCTTACCCGCATCTTCACATGCTGCTTGTCATGGCAGTGGCTGGCAGTGTCTCCTCCCACCTTCCTGTTCTCTCAATTCTCCTCTCTGTTAGTCCCGCCTATACTTCCTGCCTGGCCACTGGCCAATCAGTGTTTTATTTATTGACTAGTCAGAGCAACAGATTTGACATACAGACCATCCCACAGCAGAAACCATCAGTGCTCAGGGCAAATTTGAAAATGTGTGATCTTGAACCAGGATGTGTGAGGAGGCCTCCTTACTATCTGACACTCTGACCCTGACTGGCACCTCTAGTGAGATGGCTCCAGTTTTAGCTACACCCTCTGTAATAGGTAGGTCATGGAGGACACAAGATTAACTGTGAGAACTGGCAAATGCTTCCTGCCCAGGTCTGCCCTAGTGTGGCTGCTCTCTGTTGGCTTCGGACACTCAGATCTGAGTGCCCTTAACACACTCCAGTGGTCACTTCTTTCCACATGAAAGCATCTCCATTTCTACCCCATAACTCATGAAATTGTTTAATAGGTATACAGGAACTGCTTGGCTCCAATAAAAAGGAATTCTAAGTAACCAGCATCTTTGAGTGAGATGTTTTTATGAGCTAAACCAAATTCTGAGTGAAATGCAGAAATAATGTGTACATTCTGTAACTCTTCCCCCTTTGAAACTGGACAGTTAAAACCCTTCTTCTGGTCAGGCTTTGGGATACAACTTTAACCCCAGCACTGGGGAGACAAGGGCAGGTGGATCTGAGTTCCAGGACAGCAGATGTCCCCAAAACAAACAAACAAACAAACAAACAACCTCTTCTACAAAGGCCTGGGGAAATAACCTAACAACTGCAGGTCAAGAACATGGGATGTGCTGCTTTTGTGTTTCAAACACTCCCATCAATCAGTGCTGCAGGAAGTGAAGTACAACCCCAGGCAGTGTGGATACCTCCTGGGAGCTCTTGAATACAGCCAGCTCTGGCTCACCTTAGACCCACAGAAGTGTAATCTGCGCAACCTACAGGGTGGTAAGTGGATTCCCAGGGTAGTCTGCATACTTGCCAAACAAAGTCTGAGAACCTGACCTTAAACTAAGTCTTCCAGAAGCAGCTGTTATGTTCTGCACTATGTTAGCATGTGAAAAGAGGCCCCAAGCCTCCTCTAGCCTCTCAGTCAAATGCGTCTATGAACCAATGCTTAACAGAATTTCTACCATTAAGACATTTATTTAAAGATAGAGACTGAGGATCTCTTGTCTTGAGACCAGAAGTGTTTTAGATTTTAGACATCAGCACCCCCACACTCAACTACACCCAGATATTGAAAACTCCTAACAAAATAGCTTGGGAGCATGTCTCAAGTCTAAACACAAAATTCATAGTTCATGTGTATCTCATATGCATGACCTGAAGGTAATTTATAAGTATTCACAATGTGCTTGCATTTTGACTGATCTGTACATGTGTGGAATGTTACAGTTGTGTGTTGGTACTCAAAAAGTTCTGAATTGGTGACATTTCAAAGTTTCTAGATTAGGAATACACCATCCAAATCAACATCCAGGTCCCACCCAAAGAGAATGATTAGATTTATGTAGAATTGAAGCAAGATTTTTTTTTTTTTTTAGTATCTTAAATGAAAAGCACAGGTACCAAATATTTTTACTCTACATAGCTGCTCTTGAGTGCAAACACATTACCAAGCAGCTGACACCATCAGGAGAACCATTTTTAGTGCTTTCCAAACTGTGGCAACATCAGAATTGCATGGAAGCTTTCAGGAGCACAGGAGTGCTGGACCCTTCTCCAGAGCTTTAGGTGCAGGGGTCAGAATCAATAGAGGGGCCTAGTGTGTGTGCTTCTAACAAGGCCCCAGTTGTGACTTTCAGCTGATCACTCGGAAAACCACTAATTTATCTGACTACACCATTTTACCTCAGAGAGCTAGCTGAGAAAAATACAGAAGCGCGCGTGTGTGTGTGTGTGTGTGTGTGTGTGTGTGTGTGTGTGTGTGAGTGCCTGCGAATTCATACTTGTTAGTGAGGCCTTGTGCATATGTGTGTCCAAATGCTTATGCACACCTACATACAGAGGCCAGAGACTGATTCCAGATGTCTTTTCTGGGTTGCTCTCCACCTTTGAGACAAGGTCTCTTACTGAACCTGAAGTTCACTGACCTGGCTAGACTGGCTAGTCAATGAGCTTCGGGGTGCTGGTCCCCATGCCCCTCCCTTACTCTGGAGTGACAGGCACAAGCTACTGTGCTCTCAGATCTTCCTTGTACAGCAGGAACCTTATGACTGAGTCATCTCTCCAGCTGTTGTGGCTCAAAGTTTAAGTATGGATACAAGAGGAGCATTTTGGATCTGATGTCATTCTAAGGTCCAGTATATTCAAGCTCCTGACTTGGGAAGAGACAGGACATAAATCTTTGATTCAGCACAGTCTTTGTGTCCAACAGTGCAACATCTAATAAATGCCAATGACTCATGATTCCCAAATAAATTTACTGATTAAAATTAAAATATAGTTTCAGGCTATCTGCCTATCTACTGTCATAATAATTTTCAAAAAAATAATAACATTTTGATCAAGCAAATATTTTACTTACCAAACCCCACAGAGCACCAGGAGAGGTAGCAGTGATTGTAGCTGCTCTGGGTGTATTGTACATTAAGGCCAGTTCTCCAAAACTCCCACGATTATCATAGTTACCAACACATCTTCCAACACCGTCACATTTTACATAAATATCAAATGTTCCTCTGTTGGACATATACAAATCATATTAAATTAGAGACAAAGAGATTCAGGTAGCATTTAATTACAGGAGGCGTTACTGCAGAGAAGAGCCTCGTACGTACACTCTGATCTCCTTCCTCCTATACCCTCTGATAACAGCGACCTATGAAAAAGACCACCAACTAGGCTAGGGTAGGAACAATGCATGGGGAAAGAACTAAACAATAAAAAGTTAAAATCAGTGATAGAATATGTGCAGTAAGTCATCTGTGGGAACATATGTCAAACACTACTGTACTTATCTCAGACAGTAAGAACTGTGAGGCACTCCAGGGCACTGACCATGTAACAATACTTTGTTTCTAAAAGAAATGTATATTGCTTTTGAGATCAAAAGAAAATGACTACTTTTTAAAAGCATATAGCTCTAATAATTTGCTGACAAGTCTTTTATAAACTATAGCAGGAATTGGTACCCCAGCTAGCTCCCAGTTTTGCCCCCCCAAAAAAAGTCTTATTAGAAAACAAACAAACTTGTTCTTTACTTATTACACACAGCTGGTTTGTATTACAAGCAGAATTGAATTCTTAGACCACACTGGCCCACAAAGCCTTAACCTGCCCTCCTTGACCTGTACACTTTAGGTCAACCCCAACAGCCTGCAGTGTTCTCGCCGGCTTCCCGAGGTGCAGTCCCTGTGCTCAGGGGCAGGCCTACACTCATACAAGCCAGCCCTTCCTTCTGCACAGGACCACCCTCCCCGACTCTGTGCTTCAACAGAAAGCATGGTTTCCAGGCTGCCTGGCACACCTGTGAGGCAGACAGGGCAAGTTCTTTAGCTATATCCTGTTGGTTAAATCCTGGAAAAAAGATGTGGCAGTGGCAAAATGGGACAGCTTTTAAGGACTAGAAAAGGATTATTAAAGAGTAAAGAAACAGAAACAGAAGATGTTAACAAGGAAGAAAACTGTTGCCTTTTAAATATAGTTCGTGGATAGAATGACACATGTGAAAATACATCCTAGAATTGGTTCCATGGATAAAATTTTTAAACTGTTAATTTAAAATTTGCAGTTTATTCCCTTGTATTGTGTCACTGACATTCTTTTCTAGATTTGCCATTCTGAATTGGATAAAATTAGTAACAAAATGCCCTGGTGAGAGTCAAACATGCTACCAGTCCAGCTGGGGGCCATGGTGGGAAGTCTGTTAGACAGGCAGACTGCTGTTCATACTGATTCCCTCCCTGATGCTGTGAGGCTTCAGGCAGTGCAGGCCAGAGCAATGAGCATGAACAGAAGTGGGTGACAGAGGACCTGGCTGTGGGTCAGATGCACTGACTATCTGGGTGACCTCGATCAAGCCCCGTCACGTCTGTGAACCAGAGTGCTTCATCTGTCCATGGATAATTAGGATATAACTGAAAGAGAATGTACTATGCTCAAACGTAAAGCAGGGTTTGTAGTCAAAAATACCCACTGAAAGAAAGGTCAATGCTGGACCGAACATGGTCTTCTCACCTACAATTCAATGAAAACACTTGAGTGTATTTATAAGCTGTTTTGTTGGTGAAGGCTGTAACATCGTAACTATGTCTCTGCCTCACACAAGGGAACAAGTCGTGCTTTGGCTTTACCCCTGCCCTGGCAGAGCTGCAGTAGTAGGTCCCTCAGGCACCAGGATGGGGTTAGGGAGTCAGCAAACCTGCTGAATGAAAGTCACGCATAGCTCATGTATGAAAGAAAGCAGAGCCAAGGTTAAGAAAGGGGCCCAAGGAGACAGAGGAGGTCTAATTATCAGCTGACCACAATCCTATCAAATGGAGCAAAACCGTATCAGTAGATCAGGTGGGGAGATGATCTGTGTTCCACACAAAACTGGACAGCTTAGGGTCACGGACTGCCTGTGAACCCTGCCTCACTCTACAAAGGTGAAGAAATACCCTGCCCAGCATGTGCGGAAAGTATGGTTTGAGGCTCATCTATTCATCACACAGTCCATATTGTTCTCTGATAAAGTAAAACACAGTTTAAGATTTCTGAATTGTCAATTCAAATTGACAATTTGATTGTCAATACAAATAACTGCATATACTTTCTGTTTAGTAAAATATTTTCTATGAGTTCAAGGCCAGCCCAGTCTGCATAGCAAGGTGCTTTCTATGGGCCAGCAGCCTCCCTGTGCAGTCCCTGTGCTCAGGGGCAGGCCTACACTCATACAAGCCAGCCCTTTGCACAGGACCACCCTCCTCGACTCTGTGCTTCAACAGAAAGCATGGTTTCCAGGCTGCCTGGCACACCTGTGAGGCAAACAGGGGAAGTTCTTTAGCTATATCCTGTTGGATATATACTAGGCTAGCACTTTCCTCAAAACAATCCCCTCCCCGCAAAAAACCCCAAACCCTGAAACATTTGAAAAGACAAAGAAAATGCTACACAATTTCTGTAAGGAGACATGAGCTGCTCCCTCTACTGACTAAAGAATGCTAAAACAGCAGAAAAAAAGGCTTCCTCCTCATCTCACACCTTCTGGGGCACCTGGGTTCTTTTATGGTTAATAGTAAGAACTTTTAAAAAATGGAGCCATACTGAGGGAGCTACACCACCACTTAGTTTCTTCCATGCCTTATCTTTTGTTGTTGTGTTTGTTTTTGTTTTTGAGACAGGGTTTCTCTGTGCAACAGCTCTGGCTGTCCTGGAACTCGCTCTGTAGACCAGGATGGCCTCGAGCTCACAGAGATCCACCTGCCTCTGCTTCCTGAGGGCTAGGATTAAGGGCGTGCACCACCACAGCCAGGTATCCACGCACTATTCTCACTGTAATAGGCATCTACCACATGGCAATATTATTACTTTCTACCCACCAAATAGAAGTTAGCAAATCAAGGCACATTAATGACTAAGATGCACTTCTTCTATAAACCATGGTTCCTTGCATGACTTAGCATGGCTATATTTATTGTATATATTCAAGAGACATTTACAGTGCCCATTATCTAGTATTAAGAGTGAAGGGAAACTGCAAACAGATTAATCTATCAGTTGTCACAGTGACTGCTGAGATCTTACAGGATAGATTTTTAAAGCTTTAGTAGTAAAGCTGGATGGAACTTACCTATCAATGACGTAGAAGTTGTCACCATCATCGCCTTGATCAATTACATGCTCCCCTTCTTTGACCAATTTTTCAAACATGGCATCTAACACTTGAGACATCTGCTCCTATTTTTTAAAGAGATAAGATATCTTTATGTGCATCTAGAACACAGTTCCTGAAGGAATCATATAATCTTAGCTTTTGTGAAAGATTTCAAAGAAATCAGAATATGATTATCATTGGGTTTTATCAGAAAAGTCAGTACCCCTCACCACATACAAACGAGATGATTATTTACTCTCATATTCAACATCTGAATGAGAGGAATGGTATCAGCCTACTTTAGAACATTTGTAACTATAACCACTTCACATGGAAAAAGAACTACCAAACCGAAAA
The DNA here is from genome assembly GCF_004664715.2 of Peromyscus leucopus. Classification (NCBI taxonomy): domain Eukaryota; kingdom Metazoa; phylum Chordata; class Mammalia; order Rodentia; family Cricetidae; genus Peromyscus; species Peromyscus leucopus. The sequence continues at coordinate 1,053,196 of NC_051075.1, forward strand.
ACCGAAAATAACCAGAGTGGTAAAGAACTGTTTCAAATTTCCTGAAGCTATCTGTTCTTAAAACTTCCCAGTACTCATTGATAAAATTAGTGTGGAGGTTCCCTAACACCTGGTGAAATTACATCCTAACTTCAGTTTTACAGTTTATGTCAGTACCCAAAACAAGACAGGACAGAATGCAGCTGGGGCGGGGCAGTCAAACAGCAGCAACAGAAGACTGCAGCGAGTATTCCGTCACTGTCTGTCTGTCTGTCCGTACATTTCTCCTCAAAAACCAACCATCTACATCTCCTAGGAAAGACCTTCACAAATCATTAAAACTGCATTTAATGGTGTTAGAGGGGCCAATGAGCACAGCACAGAAAACATTCAGACTAAAATTATGTGGCCCATCAGGGTGGAGGTAAAACACAGAGACAAAGACGAATGTGGATCGGGTGCTTCCTGTAAAGCCCTTTACCCTGGACACAAGCTTAGTGGCCAAGACGTGACTTAATTTCCTAGACAAGAGACCAGAGAGAGCTTGAACAGACACACCAAATGCCAGGGTCCAGAATGCAAGCCCTTCACTTGCTAGGAAGAGGGCCCCCGAGGCATGGCAGCTGAGCTCACCGGCTGCCCTGCTTCCTCAGGGCTCAACAGTAACCAGCTGTGGGCTGGCAGTCCCCGTCGCCGAGGAGAGCTTTTAGACAGTACAGCTGTGCACCCATAGAAGGCCCAGGATGATATTATACTCACAGGCATAAAAGAAGGATCCTGACAAAAAACTTAAAACATGACCGCTAATTTTTCCCCTTTAAAATCAACCTCCTGAGCAGTTTTAGGTTTATGGGTGCACTGAGACAGTCTCACAGAGCTCAACACTTCCTCAGCTTCCCCCACTAGTAACACCCCCCAGCACAGTGGTAGGTTTGTTACAACTGATAAGGCTCAGAGACTCACTGACCCAAAGTTTGCATTTACATTAAGGTTTGTTCTTGGTATAGGTATAGCATATGGCAAATGCCACCTGACTGAATATTTTAATAAAATAAGAAAGAATAAAATTTAAACCACAAAGTCAACAAAGAAAGGAAAGAGTGCAGAGAAAACAGAAAATGAAGAACAAAAACAGAAATGGAACAAACTTTCCAGAATGGAAAGTTTTTCAGGCAGGAAGAGAGCATTAAGGAGTCCAGTTAAACCAATTAACAAAACCCCAAACCTGGGTCTAGGGTTCCAAAGTGCTTCTGGGGAAGAGTGTGTCTTAAAATAATTCTGAAAAAGGATGCCCAGCTTCTCTCAAAATGAAGAAAAATGCAAATTAAGACGGAAATAAGATCACTTCTCTCACACATTCATTTGTCAGATCTGAAAAAATTCAGACTCTGTACTGGAGTCACCATGAAGAAGAGACACTTCCGCTGTCTTCTATGTAAAGAGAACAAATCCCACAGAAAGTAACCTGGTGCCGCACAGTAGTGGTGCACATCTTTAATCCCAGCAGCACTCTAGAGGCAGAAGCAGGAGGATCTGTGAGTTCAAGGCCGGCTTGGTCTACAAAGTGAGGTCCAGGACAGCCAGGGCTACACAGAGAAACCTTGGGGGGGAAGGCAAAGAGGGAGGGAGGTAGGGAGGTGGGAGAGGGGGAGGGGGAAGAGAGAGAGAGAGAGAGAGAGAGAGAGAGAGAGAGAGAGAGAGAGAGAGAGAGAGAGAGAGAGAGAGAGAGAACACAACCTGGCAACATTTAGTAAGATTTCAAATGCACAACCTCCACCCTGACTACTCCCTCTCTAGGAAGTCACTCTTTAGACATCTTTGAGATGGCATGTAATGCAGCATTTTTTATGGCATCATCCTAACAAAAGATTGGAAACAAGACGGATGCTTCCCTATGGGTGCTGGGTACACACATTATACTATGTTCCCGTATACTCGGCAACTTTAAAAGCACATGTGGGGGTTCTCCTACATCCACCTTTCAAGGGAGTCACTGGCAGTGGCAGGACGCTCAGAAAGGGGGCACAAGAAACGTGAAAACCTGCCATTAGAGGACTGGGCTGAGGGAGGGGCATTCAGAGGAGAGAGAAGTCCCACATAGGAACACATCATCCATCTTCTGTCACACTGGTCAGGTCCAGAGGCCAGCATGGGGACCACAGGGTGTCATGGAGGTTTTAACACAGTGTAAAGACCTGCCTAAGAGTGAGAGCTGAGCCGGGCTGTGGTGGCACACTCAGGAGGCAGAGCCAGGCGGATCTCTGTGAGTTCCAGGCCAGCCTGGTCTACAGAGTGAGATCCAGGACAGGCACCAAAAGCTACACAGAGAAACCTGTCTCCAAAAACAAAAAAGAAAAGAAAAGAAAAGAAAAGGAAAGGAAAGGAAGAGAGAGAGAGAGAGAGAGAGAGAGAGAGAGAGAGAGAGAGAGAGAAAGAAAGAAAGAAAGAAAGAAAGAAGAGAGAGAGAAAGAGAAAGAAAGAGAGAGAGAAAGGAAGGAAGGAATGAAGGAAGAAAGAAAGAAGGAAAGAAAGAAAGGAAGGAAGGAAGGAAGGAAGGAAGGAAGGAAGGAAGGAAGAAAGAAAGGAAGAAAGGAAGAAAAGAATGAGAGCCGTGAGGCAATCACAGAGCTGTTCTGCGAAGACTGAGCTCCGCAGCTGCAGGCTATGTTCAAATGCAGACTTCCTGAGCAGGGAACGCTTTTCAAACTGTGCTGCGCTCAGGGCTTCCTGAGGAAGGACATCACTCTGAAAACAGTTGATTTGCATTTTCATATTAGTTTTTAAAGCTGAGTACAAGCAACTGGGTTTCATCGTGGCTTCCCAATAGTGTCATTACTACTCCAGCTGTTCTTCCCCACGGCCCCTCTGAGCGGCTGGTTCCTTCCCGTCTCCCAGTCTTTCCTTTGCTTTCATGTCACTCACACTCTCTTACCTCTCTTTTACCCCTTCTCCTTTAAGACACATCCACCTCACCCACTGATTCCCCTTTCAACGCTCCCCTCCCATATATGGATTCTAGAAGTATCTGGACTGGCTTTTATCACCCAACATAATGATTTCCAGTTTATCCTTTTTCCTGAAAATGTCATGATTTAGTTCTTTACAACAGCTAGTAAATGATAAAACTAACAGAAATCAGCATGTTTGAACTAATTCACAGATTTTATTATTTTTCAGAGGGCCTGTAGGTTACTAGAAAACAGTGAGGGATGCACAGATTTTCCATATGCTCCCTGCCCCCATACATGGACAAGCCTCTCCCAGAATAGATTTATATCAGTTGTGTTAAACCTCATCCTCAAACCTCTAGCCACTACACCACAGAGCTCCGTCTGATGCTCTGAACCTACGCAGCCACATCACTGCCACTCAGTCAAGTTTACAGGTGCCATGACGACACAGCTGTGGCTTCACCACCCCAACAATGCTCTGACCCAGCTGTCACTCATCCTTCCTGTCCCTCAACTCCTGGCTACCACTGAGTCTGTGTTACTGACCCCATCATTTCCTGTTATGAATGTCTGATAGTTAGAATCAGGTAGCTCTAGACTTCTCACACTGGCTTCTTTTACTTCTAACACATACGCTTCCTCCGTGTCTTTCCATGGCTTCACAGCTCATTTCCTTTTTTACTGCATACTATTCGATGCCTGAATGTACCATAGTTTATCCACTCATGTACTGAAGGACATCTTGGTGGCTCCCAACACTAGGCAATTATAAATAAACCTGCTGTGAACAACTGTACCCTGGTTTTTGTGTGAACATTAAGTTTTTACCTCTCTGGGTAATTACAGAGGAGCAGAAGGGTTGATGTAGGAAACTAGTGTGGCAGGGACTGCCAAACCACTTCTAAAGTGGCTAAACCACTCTGAATCCCCACCAGCAATGAGCCAGAGTTCCTCTTGTCCTCGCCTTCACCAGCATTTGGGGTATCAGGGCTCCTGATTTGGGCCATTTTGATGGGTGTGCAGTATCTCACTGTTCTGATTTTGATTTGCTTTTCTCTGGAGACATAGGACACTGAACATCAACCATTCCTATGTGCTTCCAAAATATTTTCATTAGCCCCAAAGGAAACCCTGTATCTATGAAGCAGTCATTTGCTATTTTCATGGTCTCCTAGCTCCTTAGAAACCATGGATCTGTTCATTCTCTATGTAGATTCCTATTTTCTGAATATTTTAATACAATAGAATGATAAAATATGTTTTCTTGTATCTAGCTTATTTCACTTAGCATAATGCCTTCACGGCTTATGCCCACGGTAGCGTAATAAATAATATACATTTCCCAGCCTGAGTTATATTCCATCGTATGTGACATCCTTACCTGCTGACCTATCTCACGGTCTTGATCTAATTTTCAACCAGGTTTTTACTTACTGCTATGTTTTTACAATTGTAGTGTACTTTGTGTAGCTGTTTTTTATCAGGTGTACCTTTTGCAAATATTTTCTCTCTGCTTAAGGCTTGCTGACAGCGTCTTCCAGTTTTTTCTTTTGAAGCAGTAGCTCACTATGTAGCCGCACAGGTCCTGAACCTCGCACCCCCTGCCGTGGCGTCCTTAGTACTGGGACTACAGGACTAAGCACCGCACCTGCTCTTAGAAACGTTTGATTCTAAGGAGGTCCAGCTTATTGCTTCTTTCATGTACTGAACTTTTGGCATCCTCTCTAAACAGTCATCAGATTCTAGATCATCTAGATAGCTGTAGTGTTTATGACTTTTAAACATTTTACACTGAGGTCTCTGACACATTTGGGGTTCATGTTTGTGAGAGGTGTAAAACCTGTCTAGATTCTTTGGGGTGTGCATTCACTTGTCCCAGTGCCACTCACTGCCTCTGCCCAGTTGATTCACGGGAGCTTTTCCTGGGCTCTGTTCGGTTCCACTGCCCAACTTCCTGCCAGTACTGGTGTCGTATCTTACTGTGTGTTGAAGTCACTGTCAATTCACTGACTGGCTTTCAACACTGTGTAGGCTTCTCTGGGACTTTGCCTCTCCAGATTTGTCTATTTTGGATGTAAATTTTAGAATCCATTTCAGAGGCACTTGCACATGGGCCTGATGACCCCTAGATCTCACATGCTCTTTGTTTTTCCCTTTTTGGTTTTTTTGAAACAGGGTCCCTCTGTGTAACAGCCTTGGCTGTCCTGGATCTCACTTTGTAGACCAGGTTGGCCTTGAACTCACAGAGATCTGCCTGTCTCTGCCTCCTAAGTGGTGGGATTAAAGGTATGTGCCACCATGCTGGGCTCAGGTCCCACATTATGATAATGGACATTTAGATTGTTTCCACCTCCTACTGTGGAAAGTGTTGCTATGAACATTTGTATACTACTAGTACTTGTCTCAACCAATAGTTGATCTCAATTCTTCTGAATGCCTATGAGAGGAATTACTGAACTGTACAGTACCTCTACACTTTGAGGGGTTCCCAAGTGATAGACCCCAGTAGCTGAACCACTTACTTACCTTCTACTATCAATTGTGAGCGTTCTAATGTTCTCATGTCCTCAACATTTGTTGTTTTTCTTTTACTTAATTATAACCATCCTAGTAGAGATGAAGTAGTGTTTTATTTGGTCTTGATTTGCATTTTCTTAATGACTAACCATGCTAGGAATCTTTTTATCTGCTTGCTTGTTATTTATCTTCTCCAGAGAAAGCTATTTGAGTACTTCACTCATTGGATTGTTGTACTTCTTACATTATTTATATATCTTGAACACTATATATCTTTTCTCAAGTATATGATCAACAAATATTTTTCATTTGTCTTTTTACATTTTTGTGGGGGTAATGCCTTGTGACTTATAAAATGTTATGGTAATACAAAGTTCAATATATCTCTTCTTATCCTTGCTTTTGGTAACTAAAAATCCACTGCTAAATCCAAGTTGTGAATACTTAACCTTGTGTGGTGGTTTGAACTATAAGTGTGTGTGGGCAGCTTGAGCGCACACATGCACACACACACACACACACACACACACACACACGCGCGCGCGCGCGCGCGCGCGCACGTGTAGAGAGAGTAAAATACAGAAATGGAATTACCCTATAACAGGGCAACAATGCCCCTACTAAACATATGCTAACAAAAAGCTCAGGTCCAGAAATGGTTTTGTCTTTTGGAGTTGTTGAGGGCCACATAGACCCTCAAACATTATAGGCATTACCCTTCCTCTTGGTTACCCTCCAGAACCTGGCATTAAGAATGTATACTGAAGACATGACATAGAACAGGATCAAGATGCTAGGGACCTAGAAACTTCATTCCTCCCAGCTAGTTTTCACAGTGCAGGTGCTAGGCAGGTACTAGATGTAAACAGTAACCATCAATTATACCCTCTGTGAACTCCTCACAGCCCATCTAGCAAGACTACCCAAAGAAGTAACCAACCACTGAAACCCTATCTGATACCATTGCTGGGGCCAAGAACTTTTAGCTGCATGAGTCGTAACCCCTAGGAGAGAACCTCCTCCTGTTGTGCTTCTAAATGGCCACAGTATTAAACTTACTCTAATGACTTATCCATATCCATATATATGATATATCCATAGATCAATGCATCTACTGACTCTCCTCTGAGACGTTTCTATTTGCAGTAGACGGTGACAAGCACAGAGACCTATAATTAGCCAATGTGCAGACAGTAAAAAACTCTCGAATGCTCAGCACTAAAAGGACTATGTCTACTGCACCATCCCCACAAGGCTCAGAGATCATTGCAGGAGGAGCAGGAAGAATATAAAAGCCAGGTAACAACTTCCAGACACAGCAGGGCAGTCCCACAGATGAACTTACAGCAGCTTGATGCACATGCAAAATCTGTGCAAGCGTAGGCCAGATCAAATCCCAGCAAGACAGGGAGGTTGGGCACATGATCCCACCCCTGGATGTGCGGTGATCGGCAGGTGTTAGACATTGGGAAAGACACGCTGTAGGAGAAAACCACACTCCAAGAGTATTTTGGGCAGCACAAACTAGTCTTGAAAGGATGGTTTGTTTTGACACAAAGTTGGATGACTTAGGGTAAGGAGGGTAGGTCTGGGAAGAGCTGAAAGGTGATTAAACATGCTGTGCAGGGAACTTGAAACTCTCAAAGAACTAATAAAAAAACTTAAAATATATCTCTATGGTATCTAATATATTAAGTAAGATAAGAACAGAGCCAAGCCCTGGATAAATATTGCTGCCACATATGCATTACACAGTCCTGGGAAATGAACAAGACTGGGGAATATTCTTTATACTGTGTGAATATGTGTCTCTGTGACTGGGTTAAAAAAGAAGCTGACTGGCCAATAGCTGAACAGGTAGAGGTTAGGCAGGACTTAGAGACAAAAACAGAGCACAAAGAAGAAAGGGAGGAGGTCAGAATAGAGAGACAGAGAGGAGATGAGCTTGCTGTACTAAGAAAAGGTACCAAGCCACATGGCAGAGCATAGATAAGAAATATGGGTTAGTTTAAAATGAAGAGTTAGCTAGTAACAAGCCTGAGCTATTGACTGAGCATTTATAATTAATACATAAGTTTCAGTATGGTTATTTGGGAATTGGCTGGCAGGAAAAAGAAGTCTACCAAGAGATGGGGCTCCTGGGAGACAGAGTTGTAGAAGTTTCTTTTGTTCATTGTGAAATCTAGTAAATATATGTGTAATTAAAATTTCTTGACTGAAAAAAAAAAAAAAAAAAAAAAAAAAAAAAAACCTGCCAGGCAGTGGTGGTGCACACCTTTGAATCAGCACTCGGGGGCAGAGGCAGGCAAATCTCTGAGTTTGAGACCAGCCAGGGATACACAGAAAAACCCTGTCTTGAAAACAAAAACCTGATACTCCCTTCTGATGCCAGAGAAAATCTGCATGCATGCACCCCATAGTCACATAAATAAAAATAAATCTTTAAAAGAAAAAAAAACTCTATACAAGGAACAAAATTTTGAATCTTCTCATGAACTAAGAGAAGCGTGAGGAAATGATGGTGATAGGTTTGCAAGTGGTTTTCATTCCTTCCTCATCATGGGTGAGCTCTGGCTCCTGTTCATGGGCAGCAGCCAGGGCTGAAGATGGAGCCAGGAGGGCTGTGAAGCAAGGATTTCCAGACATGACACTAATCAGCCCCGCAGGGGCCTTTTACCCAAATGAGTTCGTCTACCTCAGGCAGCATATGGTCCCCTGTCAAAACTCTGAAGGTTAATTAAATGGCTTACTAATAGTGCATTTTACTTGTCACTTATGATTTGTTTCTTTTAGGGAAGGCAGAGGGGAATTATCAGCTTTATTGATTAGTTCTGATTCTAAATATCAAATGGAGAAAATGAAATAAATTGCTACAATAAAATTTTTGGTTATGTTAGAATTAGCTCCAGTTTAAGCAGACATATGAAACACTACTTTTAAATTATGAAACTAAAGAACTCATACCAGTATATGAAAATTTCCTAATAAAATAGAGAGATTTACCTATGGTGACAGGTGTCTGCTCTAGTCAACCAAAATCTAATTCCCATAACTGTGCACAGAGTGAGAAGAACTTGGGAAATACAACAGGCAGAGGCTGAGGGTGGTGCTGACAGGTACTGTAGGCAATCCACACCTCGTTCTCTCCCTCACAGAGCTCAGGAAGGCTCTGACTCATTCAGGCAGTGGCAATCTACTCTGCATTAATGGAAGCGCCTACCAAAGAGCAAAGGAAAAGTGTTCCCGTTAGCTTCAAATTAGAACTATTTCAGGAGGAAAATGGCCTAGTGAGTGGAACATTAAAATATTCATGAGAAGAATATCTTCAAAGACATTAATAATTAGAAAATCTGTGCCTATACAGTGCTCCAAGGGAAAAAGTGTGCAGAGGTCTGGGAAGTGTGAAATCTTCAAACTAAACACTGACTTCAGGAAATTCAAATGAGACAGTAGTTACAAAACCAACATTAGTCTTTGTGCTGACTGGTAATTACTGTTTCCCCTTCCTCTCTGGAGTTCTTCCAGGTCTGGAAAGGCACTGTCTTCATGGTCATTGCAGTGGGGCAGCCATCCTAGACGATCCTCAGGCTCCAATTAGACCAACTGTCAAGGACCAAGGCCGGTTAATCCCGCATGTCAGCAATCGTCCTTTTCTGCCTACTCATCTCCCTGCCACAGCTCAGGCCCACTTCTCTCCCATGGAATCATGGGACGGTTCCTCTATGGGCTCCATCCTTTCGTTCTACTCCATGTCCCTCTCATTTCCCCCTTTATCTGCCACGGGGAACAAATAAGACTGTTAAATCCTCTGCTCCAAATACGTCAGTTGTTCCCACTATGCCTAGGATGTTGGGGAAGAAGAGACAAAAGGAACAGAAGGAAGGGAGGAGCGCCGTGAAATCCCTCTGCTCACAATGTAGCTGTTCACATATAAACTCACAGCAGCTGTGGTCACCTGCACACACTGAGGCCCAGTCCTTAGCAGACAAGCTGCTGCAGTTGACAACCACTGTCTTTGGGCTACTGGACGGTTCCCCCATGGATGACCCTGTACCCAGGAGCATATGGGCAGTACCAACTTGCCTCAGTAAATAGAAAGAGAGGAAAAGGAGAAGGAAGGCAGGCAGGCATACATAAACGTTTAAGGTTTTTTTGTTTTTTAAATAGTCTATGTCATCTTGAAAAGGATTTGGGAGAAGGGGGGGGATCAAGCTGGCATGAGCTCAAAGACAAACTTTGAGTGACAGTGACCCACCATGTCTGTGCTCCCAGCAGGTGGTGATGACAGCCCACCTGTGCTCCCAGCAGGTGGTGATGACAACCCACCTGTGCTCCCAGCAGGTGGTGATGACAGCCCACCTGTGCTCCCAGCAGGTGGTGATGACAGCCCACCTGTGCTCCCAGCAGGTGCTGATGACAGCCCACCTGTGCCTGTGCTCCCAGCAGGTGGTGATGACAGCCCACCTGTGCCTGTGCTCCCTGTGGGTGGTGAGGACAGCCCACCTGTGCTCCCTGCGGGTGGTGAGGACAGCCCACCTGTGCTCCCAGCAGGTGGTGAGGACAGCCCACCTGTGCTCCCTGCGGGTGGTGAGGACAGCCCACCTGTGCTCCCAGCAGGTGCTGATGACAGCCCACCTGTGCTCCCAGCAGGTGCTGATGACAGCCCACCATGCCTGTGCTCCCAGCAGGTGCTGATGACAGCCCACCATGCCTGTGCTCCCAGCAGGTGCTGATGACAGCCCACCATGCCTGTGCTCCCAGCAGGTGCTGATGACAGCCCACCTGTGCCTGTGCTCCCAGCAGGTGCTGATGACAGCCAACCTGTGCTCCCAGCAGGTGGTGATGACAGCCCACCTGTGCTCCCAGCAGGTGCTGATGACAGCCCACCTGTGCTCCCAGCAGGTGGTGAGGACAGCCCACCTGTGCTCCCAGCAGGTGCTGATGACAGCCCACCATGCCTGTGCTCCCAGCAGGTGCTGATGACAGCCCACCTGTGCTCCCAGCAGGTGGTGAGGACAGCCCACCTGTGCTCCCAGCAGGTGGTGAGGACAGCCCACCATGCCTGTGCTCCCAGCAGGTGGCAGGCTGAGAAGGATGACCCTGGGTTTGAGGTCAGATGTGACTATATAGAAAGAGCCTACCTCAAAACAACAGACTTTTTCTAAATGAAAAGTAAAACGTATTCTTTCCCTATAAAGTAATAATGTTAATTCATGATTCTGGTGCTGCTTCTCTCCCATGAACTGACTTTTCCATTACACATTGAAGACTTTTAGCAGGACAGTGCAAGTCTTTTTTAAATCGTTTCATAAAAGAGTCCATTTAGCTATGCCTAGTGGGTCAGGCTTTTCATCTCAGCTACTTGGGAAACAGTCTGGAGGATCAATTACAAGTTCAAGGCCTGCTTGGGCTACAGAATGAGGTAAAACTCAGTCTGGGTAACTTGATACAAGAGACACTGTCTCAAAATGAAAGTAAAAGGTGGGCTGAGTATGTGAGCAGTGTCAGAGCACCTGCCCAGCACGCACCAGGCAAAATGAAAAAGAAAAAGAAGGGAAAGAGGGGAGGGAGGGAAGGGGAGGGGAGGGGAGGGGAGGGGAGAGGAGGGGAGGGTACCCATGAAGAGTGCAGGCTCTTGGGCTCCACTCAGACCTACTGGATCAGGTTCCCCACATTTACCAACACCTCTTAATGATACACAGTTGTATTAAAAACTTGAGAGGCACTGTTCACAATGACTTCTGAAATTTTCCCATGTAGAGACCTAATAAAAACTAGAGGATCCTTAATACAAACCCACTCCTAAATATAAATGGCTCAGTATTGCATTCAGCAGACATGGAGTTGATGAACTGAGTGTGTAGGCAGACTCACTCTGAACACAGGAATCCACACCAGAAGAGCAGAACTGCAGTAAGAGTCGCTGTAGCGTTTTTAGCTACACTTGTTTGTTCCTGCTAACTTTCAAACGGATTAAGTGTTTTTTATTCTTTGACGATTTGATACATGTAAAAATGTATAATGAATGTTGGCCAATTCCACCCCCCATCACCCTCCCTTACCTCCTTCCCTCTGAACACTTTATATCCAACAAGTCCCCTCCTATTTTTTTTCTTCTTTTATGTGACCTACTGAGTTTAATTCAGGTTGTTAGCATGAGCATGGAGTGGCTACACATCTGGAAAAAGACACGCCTTTCTCAAAGCAATCAAAGATCACAGTAAGTTTCAATAAGATCTGAGCCTTATTTATTTTGTGTGTGTGTGTGTGTGTGTGTGTGTGTGTGTGTGTGTGTGTGTATGCACTTGCCCATGCCATGTTCATGTGGAGGCCAAAAGGTCAATGTTGGTGTCTTTCTCTCATTCTCCATCTTATTTTTTGAGACACAGTCTCTTACTGAATCTGCAGTGAATCATTTGGCTAGACACGCTTGTCAGCAAGCCTCTGAGATCTACCCGTCTCCACACATCACCTCCTTCCCTCCAGTGCTGGGCTACAGGCACATGTGCCACATCTGGCTTCTTACTTGGGATCCGAACTGAGGTCCTCATGCTTGCATAGTAGGCACTTTATTCACTGAGCTCTGCCCCTGCCCCCGCCCTGCCCCCGCCCACGACTCAGTCTTTAAACACCACCACTCTATTAAAATTACCAAATCTATTCAAAATATTACTGCCAAGTATGCATAACTAGAAAAATAAGAACTAGTAATTCAGAATATTCTGGTTTCAGGCCATCCTTTCTTTTATAGACATAGATGCATGTCTCTAAAAACAGAAAACAATGGGGCCTGCACTACTTAAAGAACTGAATGAAAAGGTGTGTCCTACCCTCAAGAAGTGAATAAATGAAGCAATACACAGATCTTTGTTTGGTTAATCAGAAATGTCAAAGACGAAGCCAGGCAGTGGAGGTATATTATGCCTTTAATCTGAGACAGAGGCAGATGAATCTGTGTGAGTTCAAAGCCAGCCTGGTCTACAGAGCTAGTCCTAGGACAGCCAAAGCTACAGAAAGAAATCCTATCTCAAAAAAAAAAAAAAAAAAAAATGTCAAAATAATAATTTGAACTCAGGGATGACATACAAATTTTTACTGTGTGCTCCAAAGTCCTAGAAAACATGGAGCCTTTTTTTTCTTAATATTTCAGGGTATAAACATGACCTAATATAAAATGGTATGATGTAGTACCTCAATGTTCCAAAAAATGTCCAAACAAAAACAAAACAAAACAAAAACCCTCATCTAGAAACCAGTTTTCAGACATCAATCTGAAAACTAGAAGAGGTGGGTGTTTGAAAACTTTAAGGTTGAAGTAAGCTATAAAAGTTGGTCCTTTGCTGGGCGGTGGTGGCGCACGCCTTTAATCCCAGCACTCGGGAGGCAGAGCCAGGTAGATATCTGTGAGTTTGAGGCCAGCGTGGGCTACCAAGTGAGTTCCAGGAAAGGTGCAAAGCTACACAGAGAAACCCTGTCTTGAAAAACCAAAAACAAATAAATAAATAAATAAAAGTTGGTCCTTCATGTTTGGAACAAAGCAGAGGTTCTTTCCTGAATCACTAAGTAGAAAAAACGTGACATGTGTCGACAAAGCAGAACACTTAGCCAACCGTGTGAGTAAGTCTGAACACTCTTGCCACACCACGTGATACGCTAGAGACTCCCTCCGTGGAGACTAGAAATGTCAAAATTCTTTCAAAGAAGCAAACATTCACTTGCCTTAAGCCAAGTAATATGCTACATTTAAAATATGATCAATGCAGAGCTTAAATACATTCAAATATGATTCCTATTACTGGCTGTTGAGAGCAGCAGGGAAGACCTCCTCCAGGGGCCTCTGATGTACACAGAGAATTCAGGAGTCTAGCCTCTCTTCCCCTGCACCACCCCAGGGCTGGGTCTAAGAATATGACATTATCTTCCCTTGGAGCTCTAACACAGAATATCCAGTATCCATAGATCCAAGACCAGAAAATGCATGCAACCATCTGGCTCCACATGATCCCAGAGTGATCTGAGCGTAGAAAGGAAGAAATGCAGGTCCTTCCCCAGGTCATAACCCACTTCTATTACTATGATTTATCTTACTGGATCGAGGTTCTTAAACAGCAGGATATCTTTGCAAGCTTCTTGCAATCTGCTTCTCTGATCATCAGTTTTGGGATGTATTATCTGAAAAGACACCAAAATCAAGAAAACAAATACAACAGTTAATACCAAGTAAAATCCAAACAAAAAAAGGAGTGCTAAAGAGAATAATGGTTAACACTCACAGCTTGCATGACATTCACCCTGGGTGGCTAACAAGTGTTAGCCCATAAGCAGTCCCTTGGTCTACAGAACACACCAACATTGTGCTCAGAAGCTCTTGGAAGGAGAGTTCTCCCCAAGATCATCAAGCACATTATGAGAGGATGCATGAGCATCAAGAAAGACAACAAACATCCCAGGCTCTGTGGACATGTACAAAAGGACAAAGTGTTATTGTTACACTGGATAGTTAGCCCCTGCCTTCATTCCGCTGCTATGACTCAAACTCTTCTGGATACAGGACTTTCCTTTAAAACTTGATAATGTCTGCAGAAGCAAGGAAGTTCTTCAGTGTATACTGCATCAAAATTCAGTAAGATTCTAGGAAAATTGCAGGTAACTGTCCCAATAGCCGGCAAGGAATTTACAAAGGGGACAAGCAACCATGTACTGCCCCCAGAGAATGTGCGTTCAGAGGAAATGGACCCAGGAAATACTGACGTGTTCATTTTAAGATAAAGTTAAGAGAAGCTGGTGTTCCATATTCTCACTGAACATTTGCTCCAGGACAACACAGCAGTCAGAGGGTCCTCTGAGAGGAGCCTGCTAACTTCTGAGGCCCTTTTGACTAATCTCAGACTCAATGGACCAGAGAGGCTAGTTTCTTTCTTAAGACATGGGGATTGAACTCAAAGCCTTGCTCATGCTAGTAAATGCTCCACCACCAAGCTATATCCCTAACACCAAAAGACTCTTTTTATTGTGAACATTGGTAGTTTATAAATAAAAAAAAATAAATAAGTGGTAAAAGACATTTCTTAAAGCAGCCATGGAGTAGATTCCTGGAGACCAACACACGACTTTCTCCTATTCCAATGTTCATTCAAAGAATGACTGTAGCTGGGCAGTGGTGGTGCATGTCTTTAAACTCAGTACTTGGGAGGCAGAGGCAGGTGAATCTCTGAGTTCAAGGCCAGCCTGGTCTACAGAGTGACTTCCAGGGCAACCAGGGCTAGAGAGAAATTGTCTCAAAAAACCAAAAACAAACAAACAAACAAAACAACAACAAAAAAAGGACTGTAGGATCTGATAAGTGAATGCCTCACCTCTCTCATCAAAGCAGCCAGAATCAGACAGCAGTAAATCTGTGCCCACAGAAAATTCAGCACCCACAGGTGTTGTAGAATATTATTTTAAGGTGTGTTACTTTTGTTTTTGTTGCATTTGTTTAACTCTGTAAAGCTGTGTTACTGTGCCTGTCTAAAACATCTGATGGTCTAATAAAGAGCTGAATGGCCAATAGCAAGGCAGGAGAAAAGGTAGGTGGGCTGGCAGGCAGAGAGAATAGATAGAAGGAGAAATCTGGTATGAAGTAGCTGAAGAAGTAGGCAGAGAAGGAGGAAGACTCCAGGGGCCAGCCACCCAGCAACACAGCAAGCCACAGAGTAAGAAACAAAGAAAGGTATACAGGAATAGAAAAGGAAATGCCCAGAGGCAAAAGGTAGATGGAATAATTTAAAGTTAAGGAAAGCTGGCAAGAAACAAGCCAAGCTAAGTCTGGGCGTTTATAAGTAAGAAAAAGCCTCCATGTGTGATTTATTTGGGAGCTGGGTGGTGAGCCCTTCAAAGGAGTAAAAAACAACCAACAATACACAGGGACATTTAACTCAACAGAAGAGACAGTTAACAAATCAATGAAATATAAGCCTGAAAGAGTTGGCAGTTATAGTATAAGGAGATCGCCTTGATGGGTACCATGGCTTCCATGATTTACAGATAACACGAAAGACTATCAGCTAGTGAACAAGTCTCAGCAGTTTTTCAATAAAAGTGTGTGACTTGGGACTAAACATCCCCACAGACTGAATCCCATGTTTGAAGGCTGTAGAGTCTTTGGCAGGTGAGGCCCGGCTAGCATAAGCAGATAGGTATGTGCAGGTATCTTATAACTCCTTGTAGTTCCAGACCAGCATTCTCTTCCTGGCTGGTGCCCTGTGACATTCCTGTCATGGTCACAGCCACCTCTCACCCACATGATGGACTAAAACAGCCCAGAAACTGGATCCAAAACAAACCTTATTCCCTTATATTATTTCTGCCACGCTTTTTTTCTCTTGATATGAGAAGTCACTATGTAAGGGGTAAAGTATGTGAACCTGTTGACTATCTGACCCATGCTCATCTGAACCTAGACCCTAAGATGACAGGTGAACACAATGCTACTAACCAGTGCTACACAGAAACCTTCAAACCTCAGATCACACTAACCAGAGTTCCTCACTTTCTACTTGAAATACAAGAGATGAAGCTGAGTGCTACTTCTCACTCTGAAAGCAACAGTAAGGGTGTGCCTGTGGGGCAGCCACAAGGGACAGGGGGTGGTGTGGGGACTGAGGATCAACAGCAAGGGTGTGCCTGCCAGGCAGCCACCAGCCACATGGGTGTGTGTGTATAAATGCCAGCCAGCCATGGGGGGTTGGGGGTTGCCAGCCGGGTGTGTGTGTGTGTGTGTGTGTGTGTGGTGGGGGTGCCAGCCTACAGTCTGTTCTCCACTCTGGGATGCTTCACCCTCTGTCAATTCAAGTCTTTCGCCTTTCTCCCCACATTTTCTCTTCCTGTGAGGTCTCAACAGGGAAGTGCCCTTTGATTTTTTTTCTCCTGATCCCCTAGCTCTAACCCATTAACATTTCTAAACTGTTTTCCAGGCCCACCCCAGGGCTGCAGTTGCCCATCACCCACTCCTCCCTGACACAGTTCTTTCTGAAGACCCTTACGTTCTGTGCTTTGGGAGCCGTCAAATGTCCCCCTGATGTTCTCATGGCTCAGAAGATGCTGCCTGCTTCCTCAGCCTCATCTTTCCATCAGGCCTGACATCATTCTACATACTAGGTTTGTCTCTGGAACTCTTCAGCTTTAACAATGTACCCAAAGTGTGAGCTTTTGCTAGCCCATAGGCTCTTTTAATTTTTATTAAAATTTCTCATTTCAGGATAAAAATCTTGTTAAACAAGCATTTATGTGGCATTTGACGTATGGCAGGTAGTATTTTGTTATTGTTGTTTTGTTTTTTGTTTTTTCGAGACAGGGTTTTACTATATACCCCTGGCTGTATACTCACTTTGTAGACCAGGCTGGCCTTGAACTCACAGAGATGCACCTGCCCCTGCTTCCAAGTACTGGGACTAAAGGCATGTGCCACCATCACCCAGAGTCAGGTAGTATTTTAAGGGCCCCATAAATATCAATTCTTTTTAAACTAGTAGCAGACCCCTGGAAATAGGTGGTCATTTAGAGGTGAGAGAGTGGATTCACTCAATTAACTTCTTCAACATCTCACAGTCCATGAGCTGCAGAGCTGGGATTCATCCCTGACAAGCTGGTTATGAGAACACATTCACACCCCAGAACAGTAAACCACACCTGCAAGCACATCTGTAGGGAATAGTCTCTGAGCTAAGAATGGCTTTACCTTTGTATTCTCTCTGTTTCCCTCTGTCTCTCTCTCCCTTACCCCTGCACACAGACACATACAGACACACGGACACACAGACACAGACACACACACAGACACACACACACACACACACACACACACACACACACACACACACACTTTCTGACACATGGAAATGCAATGAAATTCAAGTGTCCTCAGAACCCAGACATGCTTTCATCTGTTCACTGTGCTGATTCTGAGCCACAGCAGCAGGGCTGAGTAGCTTTAAAAGAGCTTCTGACTCCTAAATACAAAAACATTCATGTTCAGAAATAGTGAATTTTCAGTTTAAAAAAAAAATCCCCACATAAAACGTTTGCCAACTCCTGCTCTGAACTTCTACTGCCTTTCAAGGAAAATAATCAGCAAAGCAACTAATATGGTTCTAATTGCTAAACTAATAGTTCATACTCTGCTGCAGAGGCAACCTTGCACACTACCCACTCCGTTCTCCTGGACAACACAGAGGAGATCTATCAACCATCCAATGAGAGCTCTCCATTCTCCATCTACAAACCTTAGCAGACCCCACACTGAGCTGACAGTCCACCTGTGTCCATCAGAACTTCACTCCCCGTTCCCGGGGGCTGCTCATGGTCAGATGCAACAGGGAGTCCAGACTCTTGTACGGCCTCACGTCTTACCTCGAGAGACCTCCACTCACTTCAGACAAGCAGACAAGCTTTCAATTCCTATACAATGTCTCCCTGCACTTTGACACTTCATGTTTGCAATTACTCATTAATTCACTAGTTTGCATCTGCCACTAGCCTCTGAGGAAGGGGGCGGGGGCCGCTTCACTGCGGCCTACCTAGCAGCTGGCCAGCTGTGCAGAGGTGCTTCAGAGTGAGTCTGTCGAAGAGAATAAGGAAATACATGGCTTCCCTCTCATCACATGCTAGATGTATACAACTCTTAAATTCTCATTTATTACTGGTATTTCAACTAAAACCCAGATTAATTTCCAAAATTAGTCTTAAGTATTCTGATTTTCTTTCAATTCATATGAAGATAAATACTCATTTCTATTAGGAGTTTGCAGATTTCATGATTATAAAGAATTCCAGAAATATTATGAAATGTTACTCTATCAAAATGCAGTATGTATCTTCCTCACAGATGTTTTTCAATATCCATCTAGAGCTAGTTTTGACATCTGTAATAATCATTCCTAGAAACTATGGTACAATTTGCCTTATAGTTTTAAGGCCAAAGGCAAGGAAAATTTTTAGTATGCTACAGAAAAGCATTTCAATCTAATCAGAATCCTAAAGCATTTTACCATAATCATTACTGTGTTATTAATATATTACATAGGAACTTAAAGTATTAGAGAGGACAAGTCTTAGAGTGAGGCCCCATCCCACAAACCCCAGTGCGTCTTAGAGTTGATGCTGTTGCCATAAGACTTTGACCAAAACAACTTTGGAAGAAGGGTTTATTTATATTACAGCTGTAGTCCATCATCCAGAGAGTTCAGGACAGGAACTCAAACAGGGTAGAAACCTGGAGGCAAGAGCTGATGCAGAAGCCATGGAGGGGCGCTGCTTACTGGCTTGCTGCCCACAGCTTGCTCAGCCTGCTTTCTTATAGAACCCAGGACCATCAGCCCCCAGGCATGACACTGCATACAGTGAGCTGGACCTTCCCGTATGTGTCATCAATCAAGAAAACACACCACAGGCTTGCCCGAAGATCAGTCTAGTGGAGGCATTTTCTCAGTTGAGGTCCACTCTTCCAAAACTGACTCTAGCTTATGTCAAACTGACATAAAACTAGCCAGCACACCCACCTTCCATAGAAAATGTCTGCCCTTATTTATATAACTGGTCTTTGAGTCTTGATTTCCTGGTCCTGCCCCAACTGGCCAGCACTGGGTTTATTAGAAGCTCCTGGGAAACCGGATCTTGAACTGAAAGCCAACAATAAGGAGAGTGTGGCTGGTGAGCACCGTTAACACCCTAACATCTGCACCTTTGCTGCTGAAGAACCCTAAAGCAGTGGTTCTCAACCTTCCTAATGCTGAGATCCTTTAATACAGTTCCTCATGTTGTGGTGACCACCAACTCTAATTATTCTTTATCAATAAAAATTCAGGAGTGAGATAATGGGGTAAGAGCCTGGAAGATCAGAGAAGCAGAGAAGACACCAGTCCTCTCTACCTGCCCCATTTCCTTCCTCCAGCCAGCCAGACCCCTCTGCTCTGCCTTACTTCTTTCCTCCTGTCCGATCTGTCCTCAATCTTCCAAAACCTTTGTGGTTAATTTGGTCAGTTAGTGGCTAACTCTGCCCTCTGACGCCAAGCAAGCTTTATTTGTTATAACATGATCAAAATACCACACAATACCCTACCTTAAAATTATTTTCATGGCTACTTCATAACAGTAATTTTGATACTGTTATTAATCATAATGTAAATATCTGATATGCAAGATATCTGATATGTGACCCCCAAGGTAGTCTCTACCCACAGGTTGGGAACCACTGCCCTAGAGGCAGGCAGCCCCTGTCTACGTGTGGCTTCTGAACTCCTTCTGGAATTCGTAATACATCCAAACATGTATCCAATAAGCTCTCACTGGTATTTTTTATGTTTAATTCCATTTGATTGGTTGCTAAGTGAATATTAACTAGAATGGGAATGAACTGGCCAAAACATGTTACTTAATTAACTCACAGGTTCAATGGTATCTAAAATCCCTCTCAAGGTCTGAGTAGAGTCATGTTGCTTTCAAACCATGTTCCTTAGCTTTAGTTTTTATTTTTATTTATTTATTTGTTTATTCAGTTGTTGTCAGTTTTTCAAGACAAGGTTTCTCTGTGTATCCCTGGCTGTTCTGGAGCTCACTCTTGTAGACAAGGGTGGCCTTGAGCTCACACAGATCCTCCTGCTTCTGCTTCCCAAATGCTGGGATTAAAGGTGTCCACCACTACCACCACCCAGTTTAGTTTTAGATTGTTAAAACTACCTTAAACTACATTATCTTGATTGCTAAATTTTACCATATAACTAGCCACAAACAAAGGAATGTGTGTACTCCTCAACTGTCATCCATTACTGTTTCTGCTAGATATACAGATGAAGCACGTGATAGGCAAGGTAGTTTTGTAGAGCACATACAGAGCAATTAACAGCATGGTCTAGAGTAGCAACAGAAGAACTTGGTTGCATATGTATATGGGTATACACCGAGGGTAGAAATATACTTCAGGAGCTTAACAGCCTAAAAACTCGAATCTGCTGTCTGCTATTCTGCATTTTTCAGAGCTATAGATAGAGGTTTTAAAAAACTCTTTTTAAGACTGAAGATGCAAGAGATTTTTCTAAAGTGTATACAAAGAAAGGAAGGAAGGAAGAAAGGGAGGGAAGGAGGGAAAGAGAGAGAGAGGGAGGGAGGGAGGGAGGGAGGGAGGGAGGGAGGGAGGGAGGGAGGGAGGGAGGAAGGTCATTAACTCATGTTCAGGCACAGTGATCTCTTATTAAGTTTACTTCTTACTGGATCTTACTGGATCACTAATGGGAGAAGTAAGCTAAGGATACAGCTTAAAAGCGTAAAAGGCAAATTCTACAGAATCATCAGGGCCTCCAAGAACCAGTCTGCGCAAAGCATGGTGTGATTCTAGTGAGGTTTGTCTGCTTCCGAGGAACCTTCTGTTACCAACTGACAGGAGCAGAAGGTCTTCACTAGATCTCTCCATAGTAGAAACACTTCTTATAAATAACTATGGCTATAAGAAAAATAATAGCTCAAAACATTTTTCATCATCAGGATACCTTTACTGAAGAACTACACTATAACTTCAGTGAGCACTTATGTTCCTGTCTCATTTCATTCAAAAGAGACTTTGGGGGGGGTAGGGAGAGATAAAAATAATTCTACAGAATTTGAAGTAGAAATAGTCTATCAAGATAAGATGAGGGAAAAAATAATTTCAATGTCTGTCCTGAAAGTCTGTGTATCCATTGTTATTTTTCTTACATAGATGCATTTAAACATTACCTAATTCAGTAAATTACATACCCTGGACTCTGCATCATCTTCTTCTTCATCAGGATTATAAGCTTCTGCACAAACTGCAAATATAAAAGGGGACATTTTAAACATCTGTTCGTCAAATACATGCAATAAATATCTTTAAAAATTAATCATCTGTGAACTTCAGACACAGGACCCAGAGGCCCCTGAGCTCGTACTGATTTGAAAGCCTTGTCCCCAAGAACTAGAGTTCATGGAACCAGAAGATGCCATGCAAGCTTCCAAAGGAGAGAAGCAGCCAACAATCCCTCCCAGATACGACACTTAGGAACCACAACAACCACCAGCATGGCACGATAACTCCAAGGGTGCAGTGGTGACAGGCACACCTTGGCAGTAACCAAAGCTCTCTAATTGTACTTAAGATCTGTCAACAGGAAGGAAATCATGCCGGGTACCGGAAATTTAGCCAAAGGGATAGTGAAGTCATGGATCTTGGAGGAGGATCTACAACCACCACTTTACTAAGCCAGCATAAATCCTAATTACACTCTAAACATTGTCCTTACCCATAGATAAGTATAACTAGTCTTCACCCTTCATCGAGGAAACTTTGCAACAGACAGAGACAATTACAGATAACCACAACCAATCAAATGCAGAGTTGTGGAGCCCAGTCACAACGGATACATCTACAACACACTCCCACACCTAAGGCTCAGGGAACATTGTGGAAAGATTGTAAAAGCCAGAGGACTAGGGAGTTTGCTGTGAGACTGTGTCTTCTTGCAATGTCAGAAGCTACACCCATAGTTGTTGTTTGTTTTTTGGCTCTTTTGGGGGGAGCCCGACACCCAGCTCTCAAATAAATCATTCATGGAGGTTTATTCTTAATTATGAATTCCCAGTCTTATTTTGGTTTGTTGCTTGCTTGCTTTCCTTAACTTAAATTATCCTTTTCACTCTGGGCTTTTCCCATTCTCTTACTTCTGTAAATCTTACTCTTACTCCATGGCTTGCTGTGTAGCTGGGTGGCTGGCCTCTGATATCCTCCTCCTCCTCTGGCTCCTAGATCTCTAGTTCCCTCCTCCCAGGTTTTTCCCTCTATATATTCTCTCTGCCTGCCAGCCCTACCTATCCTCTCTCCTGCCTTGCTATTGGCCATTCAGTTCTTTGTTAGACCATCAGGTGTTTTAGACAGGCACAGTAACACAGCTTCACAGAGTTAAACAAATGCAGCATAAACAAAAGTAACACACCCTAAAATAATACTCTACTACACATAGTCTTACCAACACAACTGCCTAAACATGAGGTGACCAAGGATGGCACCAGCAGACATGCTGACGTAGATGGGGAAAGCCCAGGAGCCCTCAATTCTATACAAAGAACTACTGACAAAGACTGCCAAGAGTGGGAGAAACAGTCTTCCCCAACACACCAACTGGTTAACCACTTTCAAGTGGTTAACAAAACATATACATACAAGTAACGTTATACAAACTGAGCAAGTTGTATTTGATTATTTAGGAATGTTTGTATGTGTGCACGCACACATGCATGTTAATGACAATTAATGAAAAAAGAGGCTATGACTTGAAAGAGAGCAGAGAAATAAATGTAGGACATTTAGAGGCAAGAAAAGGAAGGGGAAATGGTATAACTATATTATAATCTCAATGAAAAAGAAAATTTTTTAATTAATGATGATAAAGAGTACCATGATGGTTTTAAAAAAATCCATTAATTACGGAGCAAGAAACTGCTGTGGGATAATGCTCTCGTGCACTGGTTTAATAAAAGGCTGATTGGCCAGTAGCCAGGCAGGAAGTATAGGCAGGGCAAGCAGATGAGGAGAATGCTGGGAAGTAGAAGGCAGAGTCAGGAGTCCAGGCAGACACAGAGGAAGCAAGATGACAAGGCAGAACTGAGAAAAGGTCCCAAGTCACGTGGCTAAATATAGGTAAGAATTATGGGTTAATTTAAGAGCTAATCAGTAATAAGCATGAGCTAATGGCTGAGCAGTTATAAATAATACTAAACCTCTGTGTGTTTACTTGGGTCCAAGCAGCTGCAGGAGGGGTGGGACACAGGAAAACTTCTGACTACATCAGAAACCTACCCCCTAAAATTGATTACATTTAATTTATAGAAATTTTTATAAGATAAATCCATACTTTAGGACACTAGTGATTGCTTTTTGCTTATTCCTTTCAAAACTGTATTTCTAAGGCAAAGGAATGTTTATGACCTAAAACTTACCTAAGAGAACATAAACCAAAAAAATTCTAAGTTTGCCATGAAACAATCAATTTAATCATATAGCTATGAGAAACTTTCATGAATTATTTATAAGCTACTTTCTCAGGAAAGTGTTGCTAATACTGGGAGTATTTCCTCCTGGTCTTTGTCAGAGTTGAATTTACACTGCATACACAGCCTGAAAATCTGCTTTCTGTTCCCTTAGCACTAAGGATGTTTTGTCACCAGAAACAGTAAATATTGTTAAGGACTACAGATTATGCTGCCTTGCTATAATTAACTCCATTCCTAATACTGAGCATTTAACTGGCTTTTTATTACAATATTTTTGCAATATTGTACTTCTTTACCATAAATACATGTAGACATTTTAGACTATTCCAAATGTTATTCTGGGAGCCAAAAAGGCATGACAAATCTTAAGTCATATTTATTACAAAAGGCTGCACCCATCCATTGTTCTACAAAGAATACAATAAAAGAGCTGGGTGCCCACACTTAAAATCTTTGCCAATTTAAAAGGATTTAAATATTTAAACTATTAAATACAAACAACTACCAAATACCTTTGACTCTCTCTCTATATATATACACATATATATATCCTTTGTTGTCATTTATGGGAATGTTATTTCCTTTTTGACTAAAGCTAGTTTCTTTCTCTCTTTTTCTTTCTTTTTTTTTTTTTTTTAAGGACAAGGTCTCTCTATGGCTGTCCTAGAACCCACTATGTAGACCAGGATGACCACAAACACAGAGATCCACCTGCCTCTGCCTCCCACATGCTGGGATTAAAGGCATGCACCACCACACCTGGACATAGCCAGTTTTTGTACATCATTTTACACTTAGACTGCTCAAAATAATTTAAATCAACTTACTTGTTAATGTTTATTACAAATTTTCACAGATTATGCATGTTTGTTTATGCTTAATGTAGTAATGTGTGTTGAGGAAGGAACTGCCCCAATATTTAACTTTAATGACTTAACTCCAACATTAACTATCACAGGAATACCCACTTTATGAGCTTGGACACCATTTTCTCAGTTGCAAATCTAAAAAAAATCATTTTTTAAAAAGGTATGTTTTTTAAAATTTTTACTTGAGTCTATATAGAGAGTTTATTTTGGCTAAGATACAGAAACTGAAAGATCAAAATAATAATAATAATAATAGTAATAATAATAAAAAATAAGAATCACAAATGCCTTCCCCAGGGTCTCAGGATGGCAGCAATAATAATGTCTATCCTCTTTAGTACCTTTATCATCATTATTATAAAACACAACATAATCTTCCTTTCTGCAGGCCTTGCTCTGTGCAGCCATATTAGTAGATCATCCAAGTGGGAGGGGCTAGAGGAGGCCACAGACATATAGTGGACTTGGGTCAGGGATGCTAATTTAAGAGCCTACAAGGCACAGTAACCCCCTCCCCTACAATTAACCATCTCCAAACACCGCATTATCTGGTATCAAACGCTAACAGTACTGAGGCTCAGAACCCCTGACCTAGAGTATTCTTTCCCATTCAATCTCACAATCCAAGCAGGCAGCTACTCCACAAATGAAATGCCAGGACACAGAAAGGTCAGGGTCAAACATTCTAGTAAGTGACAGGACCCATATCTGACCCTAGGACTGTCTGTCTTGACTCCAGAACCCTTGCTGTCAACCACTGTTTATACCTAAACAATTTGGGAAAATTTGCCAGCACAGTGCCTAGACTTCAGTTTGTCTCAGAAATTCCAGCAGAAACAGGGTTTCTTGGGAACAAGCTCAGATTTAAAGACCTCCAATGATTCATAAAACCAAAATGTGAATTTAGTAAGTAACTTCCTGGACGAAGTATGAAGTCAGCGTGACCAGTCAGTTCTCTCTCTGCAGAAAACCACAGAAGCAGCCAAACCATAATTAAGAAGTTGCTTGGTGATCAGGAAATGGGAAGTTAATTTATCAAAGAAAAGTCTAATGATATCAGGCTGGATAACATACACGCACATACATACACTATGGATCATCTGACTAATTTGGTTTCCACACTTTATTTAGATTGGCTACAACTTTCCACCGGGCATGAAAATCTCTTCTAGGCGAAGCTCTGTAACCTTTCCTTCCTGTGAACGACAGCCAGACAGGGAACAGGATGCTCTATCGTTTGTACAGTGAAAAAGGAAAGCACGGGCCAATGTTAAAGGTTTTGACTTTTCAGAGGGTTACAAAGGGAGATTAATCCAAATGGAGGGTGCTTGTGAGGATGAGGACCATGAAGGTGACAAGCTCATATGATCAACACATTCAACAGGAAATGAAATAGTGAACATGCTCAGTCCTCCAGTGACTTGTGGTCTATGGCCCTGCCTCATTGGTGCTGTCTTAAGTTTCAGTTCACAGAAAGCATCCTGTTCCTCTGTTTCTAACCTGCTGGTCACTATCCCCTACCTAAAACAACTTGGAATAAAAATTCTGTTATTTTCCAAGCAGCTTACCAATTGTCTCAATGTCGTGTATTACTTAACAACCCTCTAATCTGAGTATCTACTTTATCATACAAGGTGTGTTTGTGGTGGGCTATTAATATCTTCAAAGTCTTTATTTTGTCAATGTTGTAAGGACTGCAGTTGTTTCACTGGACTAGAATTTACCTCCTATACCCCAATGACACTTGTAACTCTGGAGAGTTACTGTGGTGGGCCTTACAGTCTGCTGAGCTATCCCAACTGTTTCCTTTAATTAGAACCTACCTTATTTTCCTTCTTCTCCCCAGCCCCAAGGTAAAAGTCAGATCAAGAGTCATGGGTTGGGGATACGGGGTGCTTACACTGTACCCACGAAGCCCCAAGTTTACTCTCTACCACATACCCATGCACTCCCCACACACAAATGGACATGGTACCCATGAAGCCCTGAGTTTACTCTCTACCACCCACCCCACCCACCCAAATGGACATGGTACCCATGAAGCCCTGAGTTTACTCTCTACCTCAACCACCCCTAACACACACACACACACACACACACACACACACACACACACACACACACACACACACGGGGAGGAGAGGTCTTGACCTTTCACCCACACAGAGCTAATTTAGGTGTGTTCATTTCAGTGAGAACCCTTTGTGCTTCTCCAAGAGTGTGGGAGGAGTCACTGTCAGCACTTAACACACGATGTTCTTCCAAACATGGTAAACTGCTTGTCTTGCCACCCTCTAGGGACTGACTGGGTACTCTTGTTCCCTAACGGGGACAGGGCACACTGCCTGGCTTGGTGAACATGTGAGAGACTGACAGGTGAACAGTCTTCCACGGGCCTTGAGAATGGAGAAGCTGTTTCTTTCTTCTAGGCCACAGCAGCACACCAGTGTTACAGACACCCAGGCACATTCTGAATAGACAAAGAAAAGCTGCTCTAGGTTATCTGTTCAAGAAACAGGGACACAGAGAATGAGTGAAAATAAGGGCTTCTATTTTACTCACTAAAGGGCAGAGATTAAAGAACTTGGTAAATACTTGTGTAAAACGAATGCGTATCGGACTCTGGATGGATGGCTTGTCGAGACAGTCTTCATGTAATTTGTGCTGCCTCTTCTTCTACCAGAAACACAGTTGCCTTTTATCTTCCAGATAATCTGAAACTCGTCCTCAAACCAAATTCTTTACTCTTTGGAAACTAAACAGTAGAGAGAGAGTCTTAAGATCTATTTAAGTTTCGCTGTTCTACTGCAATCTGTATATTTGGCCAGTATACTGGCTGTTGAGAAGAGTCTGGGAATTTAAGCACATCTCCACACTGCAGACAGAGTGTGTGCACTGGTGTAGCCAAACAACTGTCACAGACTGCAGAAGCAGACCCAAGAGAAGATCTGCATCGACTTTCCATCCTGTCGAACGTGGCCTTCCATCTTCCTACACTCTATTTATAGTGTGGTAGACAAAGGGTTATGCCAACTCCAAAGTTTGTTGTTTTTTTAAAAGCAAGATCCCTCTTCACTCCATTGGTTATGTTTGAGATTCAATACAGTCAGATAACCTGATATTTGGCAAGAATAAAACCACACTGGCATCTTGCTTGACAAAGACTAATAATGAACTCTGTGAGCCACTGGGTACTCAACGCTGATGCTGTATGCCCTTCATAAATATTCATTGGAAGAATGACAGGCAAATATGGCCTCTACACAAAGACTGGTTCAGAGACCTTTTCATCTAGAAAAAAAAATATCTTTTGCACAATATACAAAAGTTGATTTTTTTGTGTGTTTTCAATGTACTCAAATTTTTGCATGCTTATTTAAATAATAATTAGCTTAAAATAAAGTGCATATAAAAGCACAGGTGTATTAGACAACAGAGTTCTCATTCAAGATGGTTAAACTTAGCTTACTGGAGTGGAAATGCCCTCCTACATGAGAAAAAACTTTAACTTTTATAATTATCAGTGAAGAAAACGGTTCCCTGGGGCCAAAAAAAAGTGTTACTTTAAAAAAAAAAGTGAAAGTACAAAATATACACCAAGTGCATAACAGATGCATAGTATATCTACAGTAAAATCTCACTGAGGCAATGGAGGGGGAGACCTGGGGAAGGTGATAGAGACTGAGCACACCAGTATGAAATGTACTCGCTCTGGCTAAGGGAAGCAGTGAGGTGATGCCAGGCTTCCCTTCACTTTGGTCTCATCTTAGGTCAGGCAGTGTGGCATGTATCTGCTCTCAGCTTATAGGTCGTGTTTCTATTGCTGTGTTAAGACACCAAGACCAAGTCTACTTGGGAAGGAAAAGGTTTATTTATTACAGCGTGTAGTCTATCACTAGGGTTTCAGGGCAGGAACTCAAGGCAGAAACCTGGAGTCAGGAACTTGTGTAGAGACCATGGAGGAGTGCTGCTTACTGGCTTGCTACTGGTGGCTTGCTCGGCTTGCTTTCTTATACTATCCAGGACTACCCAACACTGCCACCATGATCAGAAAAATGCCCTACAGGGCTTCCCTACAGGCCAATCTTTTCTTAAGATTCCTTATCAGGTAGCCAAGAGCGAGATACTAGATAGACCATGGATTTAGGGGAAAACCTAAATGTTATTTTTCTGCTAAAGGAACATGGCCATAAAATGACTTGTAATGACATATTCATAGACCAATGTCATTCTCAGTCATCATCAGAAAAGCATCCTCCTGCAGTAGGTGGGAACAAACACCCACAACTGGATGGTGTGCAGTCGGAGATCTTGGACTGCTCAGTCCTAAATGACATGTCTCCATCAGATCCCTCCCCTCAGGGCTCAGGGAACTGTGGAAGAAGAGAAGGAAAATTGCAAGAGCTAGTGGGGATGGAAGGTGCTGACATAAAACTCACTCAATGGTGTCTCTGAAGGGTTGTTTCATAATGCTTTGTCTGGGCATTTTTTTTTTTTTAAACCTTACAGGTCTTTTGCTTATATATTAGGATTTTTGGTTTTGCATTCTTACGAGATTTCTGGGTGTGCAAGCATGTGTGTCTCGGTCCCTAATGTGTTTCTTGTGCTTTTTCTTTTGCTCCTTTTTCCCCCTTCCTGTTTGTTCTGTTCTATTCTGGCTTTTTGTTTGTTTATTCAGTTGCCTGTTTTCTAATGAGAGAAAGGTATTTGGGTGAGTGGGGAGATGGGGAGGATCTGGAAGGAATTAGGGGAGGGGAAACAGTGATCAGAATGTATTGTATGAGAAAATCTATTTTTAATAAAAAATAAATTATAAAAAAATCAATCTTATAAGCAAAATTAGAGTAGCTCATGCCCTCCATCCACTATAGCAGGGACCACCTCAGATTTAAAAATAAGATTCCTTACCCTTGGACATAGAGAACCTACATGTCAAGCTAGACTGGCTTGCAAAGATGAAATGGTATCTCACATCTCCGTGACAGTACAGGTTCACTTCTTCCTCACAAGGTATATCCCCCTCAACACAGCGAGCATTTTGTTTTGAATGGTCTTGACTGAAGTCAGAGGCTGGGAGTCCCCACAATCTGGAATGTCACCAGACCTACAGCAGTGGCATACTGCTCAGGGGCTCTGGAAGCTTCACCCTAAAACCTCTTCTGCTAAGATGCATGTATAGAAGGAATGTATAAGGTATTTTATTGCATAAAAGGCACAAGCATTGCTGACTTCAAGGACACAGGGAAGTGTAATATTTCCAAGGTCTTGGTAAGAACACTAGTCTGTTGTGATTAGGCCCTGATGACGCCCATGATGCCTCCACCTCCTCTCTGTTTTCTCTTTTTCACTCCCTCTTACAGGTTTACAGAGCAAGTGGAAGAAGGGTTGAAATCAACCTTTTACTTTAAAACGGAAGTCATGAAGATGAGCACGGTGCAGAACAGCAGTGCACCATGACACAAGGCCTCGGTTCAGTCTATAGCAGAAAAAAGGAAGAAAGAGCCGGGCAGTGGTGGCGCACGCCTTTAATCCCAGCACTCGGGAGGCAGAGCCAGGTGGATCTCTGTGAGTTCGAGGCCAGCCTGGGCTACCAAGTGAGTCCCAGGAAAGGCGCAAAGCTACACAGAGAAACCCTGTCTCAAAAAACCAAAAAAAAAAAAAAAAAAGGAAGAAAGAAGGGAAAAGATAAAAGAACATAAAAGGGTAAGTTTTTAAACTAAAACATCTATAGAATTCTATAAAGAATTACAACTTGTAAACTCTGAAACTGAGTAATTAAATTTAAATAATGATTTAAATTATTAATAATATTTCCTTACATTTATCTCAGGCTTTAAATAATCATTTGCTTTTAATATTTTACATTTCCTCCACCAAAATATTTAAAGTTCCCAGGTATGATGGTGCCTGCCTATAATTTCAGTGCAGAGGAGGCTGAGGCAGGAAGAAGTTGTGTCTGAAGCCAGTCTAGGCTACTCTGATGGTTTGAAAGAAAATGTCCCCCACAGGCTCATATATTTCGATTCTTAGTGTGGCATAATTCAAAAAAATCATGCATTCAACATCTTTACAGCTCCGATCAACAGGGAACATTTCTAAGGAGATGACTCCAGTGTAGGATAAGCTCCAATATTCTACATAAGCCCACCTTCAGAATAAAAGCCCCACTCCTGCCGGGCGGTGGTGGCGCACGCCTTTAATCCCAGCACTCGGGAGGCAGAGGCAGGCGGATCTCTGTGAGTTCGAGGCCAGCCTGGGCTACCAAGTGAGTTCCAGGAAAGGCGCAAAGCTACATAGAGAAACCCTGTCTCGAAAAACCAAAAAAAAAAAAAAAAAAAAAAAAAAAAAAAAAAAAAAAAAAAAAAAAAAAGCCCACTCCTTTCCCCTGTACTTCCAATGGTGCTAATATAAAGACATAAAAAAAATGTAGAAACCAAGTAAAGACAGATGCATGTGGCTAGAGGACCCATTTTCTGGGTATTTTACAAACGTTCTATTTATTCAAAGAATAACAGATATGATGCAGCCAAGTGAGCCTCAGGAGCAATTCATCAGAGTACTTTTGGAAAAGAACTATTGTGGCTTTTAGTGGTGCTAGAGATCAAACCCAAGTCACTGAGTACGCTAGACAACTGGTCTACTACTGAACCACATCCCTTGTTCCCTTAATATTAACTTTATAAAGTCCATTGACATGTTTGCTATTAATCACCAGAATTCGTCAAGGAGTCTCTCCAAAATATCACCAAGCAGTGAACAGTAAATGGATTAATTTATACCAGAAAACAGTACTAGAATAGTACTGGTCCAGTAAGTATGTCTGAGCATTTTATTTGATGGCTATTTCATGTTTAAATAAGGAGCCAGGTGTGGTGGTGCATGCCTTTAATCCCAGAACTCAGGAAGCAGAAGCAGGTAGATTTCTGCTAGTCTGAGGGCTACAAAGTGAGATCCTGTCTCATAAAAGGGGAGTGAGGAGCTGGAGTGACGGCTTGTCAGGTAAAGGCACCTTACTGCTCTTGTAGAAGACCTGGATTTGGTTCCCAGTACTCACATAATGGTTCACAACCATCTGTAACTACAATTCAATGGGATCTTCTGACCTCCACAGCACCAGGCATACATGTAGTACACATACATAAATATAGGCAAAATACTAATACACAAAAAACAAAATAAATCTAAGATCAGGCTTGAAAATTAAATTGATAGCCAAGGAGAAATTTTCAAAGAATTATGATCTTTTGGTTTAAATACCAACTGACAGTTTCCCAAATCTATCAAAAGGCTGCCATTGTTCAAGGAATATAATTATCTCTTGGCATTTATTTTGATATAAAATCTTATCTAAGCCAGGCAGTGGTGGCACACGCCTTTAATCCCAGCAGAGCCAGGCGGATCTCTGTGAGTTCGAGGCCAACCTGGACTACCAAGTGAGTTCCAGGAAAAG